>NC_141700.1:246494581-247217261 GCF_964263255.1 Lissotriton vulgaris | reverse complement strand
TTATGATACTACTTGGTGCTTTAAAAATGCCTCCAAAGTACGTATGGTCTCTGATAATTTTTACAGTTTTATATCTGGCAAACTCAACATGAAGGTATTGGATTGCTTTACATGAGCACCAGCTGCATTAACCAACGTCACACTTACTTATTTTAGGCACAGAGAGATTAAGTGATTTGCCTGGAATCACAGGATGTTGAGCTGATGCTGAGACGCGCATCCCCAACACAACCTCTACCATCATACCTCACACTTCACCTAACCTGCCCAATAAAATTCAAACCACACAACCACCCTTTCAATCTTGCACCAAGCAGCTGATACAAATTGAGTGCTTCAATATCCTTGTCACTGGTATGAAGCAGTATATAAATAATGATACCAAACCACCCAGAAACGTGATTAAATTTTTTATTTAATTTCCCATCTGTATCATCCCTCGAAATAGCCCCCCCCCCCCCCCCCCCATGGCCCCACCACCTCACCGCTGTTACCTGCACGGATAGCGGCTGTTGTCACCTGCCTTCTGTCAAGGACTTTGGGGAGGCCAAGCATCAAGCATCAAGATGTGGGTGCCCGGTCCTGCTGGTCCCCCAGTGGCTATGGCCCTGTTTCTGATTGATATTTTTGTAACCTGAAACTCAGGATACTGTGGAGCTAGATCTGGCTAACCTGACCAAACTCACAGTGGCTGAGCTTAATGTTCAGTGTAGGTTGAGGGCGATACCTGCTCCCAATAAGATTAGGAAGGTAGAGTTGTTTAGATCCCTTAAGACCTAGGTACAGACAGCTCTGGAGAGTGATGGGGAGGAGGACAATGCCATTTCTAATGACCTCAAGGCAGAGGATGATAACACCTCATCAATTTTGTCTAGCACCAGTTTTATACTTCCATCTAATGGAGGAAAAGGAGGCTCCAACACACTGGAATAATAGCTGATCCTTCAGAGAGACAACTAGAGGCTCAGTAAGCATTGATCGCTTTAAAGAAGGAGAAGCAGGAATCAGAAAGGGAGAAGTAGTAGAATGCGAATGCAATAAGAAATGGTGACAGGGAAAATGAACAAGATGCTGGGATGCCCGGGGGGAGCTTTTGATCCCAGGCTTCCCAGGAGAATAATCCAAATATATCTTGAAGGACGTGACATACACAAATGGCTCACTGCATTTGAAAGGACCCTTAAATTAGAAGGGTCCACTTTAAGTATTGGGGTTAGCTCCTGAGGGAATTGATTCCAGTAGCTGGGATGAATAGGCTCCTGATCCTACGGGGGATGAGGCAGAATCCCACCCATACATGAGGAAATGTCTAGTCAAGAAATTTAGTCTGACCCCAGAGCAGTACAGGGTAAATTCAGGGACACCCAGAAAGTTAGCCCTGGCTGGCCTTTGTGGACATCTCATAGAAGGCACTAGAGGGTTGGATAGAAGGTGAAAAAGTGATTATTTATGAGGGGTTGTATAATTGAATTCTTAAAGAGCACATTCTAACTCACTGAGTACAAGAGAAGTTACGCATACTGGACTCTAAGCTGACTGCCCCAGAGAGCTGGGAGAGTTAGCTGATAAGTGGTTAAGATCCCAGGTTTCCAATCAGCACTAATCAGCATTGGGGGTGATCAGAAGAAGGGAGGACAGGTCCCCCCCCCCTCCCCCCGGGGAAAGTCCATGGGAAAGAAGGTCAAAACAAAAAGAGTTGTCTCAAGACCCACAAAACCTGCGCAAGTAGGGAGGGCCACAAACCACTCCAGCTACAAAAGGAGGGAATATCAGGGAAACAATGGTAGGTGCTTTGATCCCACAAAGATAGGGAAGTTCTGTGACTCTAATCAGCAAGGGCACAAGAAAGGAGAGGCTATCTGCACAAAGCAGCCCCAACACTGGTGGGCTGTGCTAGGGGATTGCTAGTGTAGGTGTGGGGGTGGAGATTGTCCCGGAGATGTGGAAGGGTTTGATAGAGGCATTCTTAGGGTGGTTATTGTAACACTCGCCGTCTTGCCTCCCAGCAGGGAGAGGTACAGACAGAAGCCTTTGATAAATAGAACTGAGGTTGAGGCTCTGAGAGATACAGGAGCAAGTGTGACTATGGTAACAACGAAGCTAGTTTCTCCAGAGCAGATCATACCAAGTGTGTATCTTCAGGTAACCTGAGTAGACAGCAGATCCAAACTCCATCCCATTGCAATGGTGAGTTTGGAATTAGGAGGTGTGACAAGCCCAAAGAAGGTAGTTGTGTCTCCTGCACTCCCAGTAGAGTGTCCATTGAGAAATGATCTTGAAGCGTCTGACTGGTCACGGTGGACAGAATAGTCCAGGCCAGGATGCAGGACCTCCTTGAGTGGGTATGTGCTGTGAGTAGGCCGAAGGCTGCATGGAAGGGAAACACTAAACACTTGGACTCTGAAACAATGGGCCAAGCATCCAATGGCAAGGGAAAGGGCAATGAGTCAGGTGAGCCAGCCCAAAAAATTCCAGAGGTGCAGCAGGAATCTGACCCTGAGGGGGAGGATCTGACCTCTGAGGAAGGGATTCCATCCCTTCAAGGTCTGTCAGATTTGGCAGAATTGACAGGAGCCGGTGAACCCTCCAGAGAGTAGTTTTGTCAGGGACAGAGGGAGTGCCCCACCCTTGGGAGCTTACAGCGGGCTGCCTCAAAGCAAGAAGCGGGGGATGACAGTGGGTCCCACAGGGTCTACTAGGAGGATTGACTTATCTACATTGAGGCCAGAAAACTCAAGAAAGGGATCACCAAGAGGTTGGTGGTCCCTCAGAAGTACAGATAATTCCTCCTGACCTCAAGTCATGATATCCCCATAGCAGGTCATTTGGGGCAGAACAAGACTTGAACTGGTTGGTAAACCATTTCTACTGGCCCCATGTGTCTGAAGAGCTGAAGGAGTTCTGTAGCTCATGTGTCACTTGTTAGGCCAGTGGTAAGACAGGGGCAAGTCAAAGATCCTTTGTTACTACTGCCAGTGGGTGAGACTCCCTTTGAGAGGGTGTCAGTGGATACTATTAGACCCCCAGAACCGCCTACTGCACCAGGGAACAAGAATATCTTGGTGTTAGAGGACCATGCCAGAGGAAAACCAGAAGCAATACACCACAGGAGAGGCACTGTTCCGTCAGTGGATAGAGCCCTACTTGTTGTGTTCACCAGAGTGGTTTTCCGCAATAAGGTGGTTTCAGATAGAGGCACCAAATGCAGGCAGAGGCACAAAATTATGTCCAAATATCTCAAGGTGATGTAGGATGAATGTGGTGTTAGCTACAAGTTTACCACCCTGTATCAGTCCTAGACTACTGGTATGATGGAGTGGTTCAGTAAGACCCTGAAACGTATGATCAAAGGTTTGTCTTACAAACTCAGGAGGAGATGGGATGTCCTTCTCTCAGGCCTACCGTTGCCTACAGGGAAGTTTGCCAAAACATGGTTGGCTATAGCCCCTTTGAGTTGTTTGGACACCCTATGAAGGGACCATTGTGCCTGGTGAAAGAGGGTTGGGAAAAGCCTCTCACGGAAGCCAAGGACAATGTGCTAGATTATGTACTAGGCCTGGGATCTCGCATGGCAGAGTACACATCCAAAGCAAACAGGAAACTGGGGGCCAGCCAGAATCTTATAAAGTACTGGTATGACCAAAAGCTTCCATGACTGAGTACACTCTATGACAATTGCTGTGGGTGTTGGGGCCAGTAGCGTCTAGGACCCTCCAGGACAAGTGGACTGGGCCCTATCCAATCCTTGAGAAAAATGGTGAGGTTGTTTTTATTTATTTTAGGTTTTACATAGCGCCAGAATCGACTCCAAGGAGTATCTCTGCGCTTTGGACGCGTATCATTTACATTTGCGGAAACTGCAGAAATTAAAAGCAAAAAAGGATAGTTTTAAGTAGGTTTCTAAAATGAAGATGATTCGAGCATACTCTTAAGTGTAGAGGAAGTTCATTCCAATATCGCGGTCCAAGATATGAAAGAGCCCTTCCTCCTAGCCTTCCTCTCCCAATTCGAAGGACCTTCAACAGATGTCCCTCGACCCCTTAAGGGATACATTTTTCTGAAAGATAGCTGGGGTCAAGATTGAACAGTACCTTATGGATAGTACAGCAGAATTTAAATGTTATACGTTGGCATATGGGTAGCCAGTGGAGTTTCAAGAGGAGAGGGCGAGACGCTGATCTGGGGGGCATATTCAGAACTAGGTTACCTACCTAGTAGACCTTAACACCCCCAGGAACCCTCACAGGGTCCTGAATTTCAGCATGTGGAAACCCCACCTCAAAATGTATCCTGTTCAAGATACGCTCCATCCATGAACATGCTGAGGAGATCAGGGACCTGCTTGACTCTGTCTCCCCCGACATCACCCTCCTCATGGTTACCTGGATGAGGTTGACCTCAGCCCCTGACTTCACCACCGCCATTCCGGATGGCTACAAAATCATCCACAAGGACCGGGCCACGGGACCAGGAGGTGGCATCGCCATCGTACACAGAAACACCCTCCACATCACAACCAGCTCGGTATACAACTCGACCATCAGGGAGCACCTGCACTTGCAGATTCAGACCAAACCGAACACCACCATTTGGGGCACCCTCACCTACAGGCCTTCCAGACCCTGTCTCCCTTTCGACGAATCCCTAGTCAACTTCATTGCACTTCACGCCCTTGCCTCCTCAGAGACCTCAATTTCTACCTGGACAACCAGAACACATGATCCTTACTGGAGAACATCACAACCATTGGACTTAAGCAACTGGTCACCTCCCCAACCCACTCAGCAGGACAAACGCTCTACTTCATCTTCTCTGCAAGCAACAACATCTCCTTTAGCCACACCTCTGAACTACAGCGGATCGTCACCGCTTCATCCATTTTCCCTTCACCAAACTTACCGAACACCATCAAGCCCACCACTACCCTAGCAGAAGCTGGAACAAGGTCCCCCAAACCAGCTCACCACCTCCCTAAGCAAAACCCCACCACCGACATTCAGGGATGCCAATGCCTCAGCATGCAACCTCCACCTCTCACATCTGACTGCACCAACACACTGAGCCCCCTCAGGAAACCCTCAGGCAAGCAAACCTCCAAGAAAACCAGCTGGTTCTATCCCACCCTCCAAGATTCTAGGTGCAACTGCAGATGGCCCGAGAAAATATGGAGAAGCAGCAAGGCCCCAGCGGACCACACTGCCTTTAAAACTGCAGTCACCGAATATCACCACCTCATTAAAACAACTAAGAAAACTGCCATGCAGGAAAACATCAACACAACTCACACAACAGCAAACAACTCTTCACCATGGTCAAAGAATTCACCAAACCGGCACGGAGATAGCAAACATCCCCTTTCCAAGACCTTTGGGACAACCCCACCACCATCTTCCACCGCAAGATCAAAACAATCTACAACAGCTTCACAAACCAACACCCACCTACATCACATGCAACCACCACACTCAAATGTCTCAGACCCCAGCAGACCCTGCTCAACTGGTACTCCCTCACCACTGATGAGATCCTCAAGGGCCCTCGGATTCCTGCCCCCAACCGTATCTTCAACATAGCCAGCACTTCCATTGCACCAGAACTCTTCCACACAATTGACTGCTCCATCATATCCTCCACCTTCCCTAAAGGCTGGAAACACACAGAGATCAACCCCCTGCTGAAGAAACCCTCTGCCAACCCGACGGACATAAAGAACTACAGACCCATCTGCCTGCTCCTTTTCATAGCCAAAGTTCTCGAGAAGGCCATGAACGCCCAACTCTCAGCGTTCATCAAATGAACAACATCCAGGACCATTCCCAATCTGGACTCAGAAGCAACCACAGCACCAAGACTGCTCTCCTCACCACCACTGACAAAATCCACATCCTCCTCAACAAAGGCGAGACCACAGCCCTCCTCATTCAGGTACCTCAGCCGCCTTCAACATCGTCTCCCATGACACCCTCTCCGCTAGACTTCATTGTACCAGCATCCCTGACAAAGCTCTTGACTGGACCTGCTCCTTCCAAACCAGCTGAACACAAAGAGTCAGACTTCCAATTTTTCTCACAGAATCCATAGAAATCAGCTGTGGAGTGCCAGAGGACTGCTCCCTGAGCCCCACCACCTTCAACTTCTGCATGGCCTGCTTGCAACATCATCAGAAACCATGCACTTAACATCATCTCCTACGCCGATGACACCCAGTTGATTATATCCCTCACCAATGAAGCCACAGCCGTCAAGAACAACTTACACAGAGGAATGAAGGCAGTAGCCACCTAGATGAAGGGCAGCTGCCTCAAGCTCAACTTAGACAAGACTGAAGTCCTCATCATGGGCCACACTCCCTTCATCTGGGATGACTCCTGGTGGCCCACAGCTCTCAGAAGCCCCCCCCAAACTCATGGACCACACATGAAACCTCAGTATCATCCTGGACTCATCACTCTCAATGAACCACCAGATCAATGCTGTCTCGTCCTCCTGCTTCCACACTCTCTGACTGCTCTGGAAAATCAAGTGGCTCCCCACCGAGTCTAGGAAAACAGTCACCCACTGTTGGAACTGGGTAGCCTGGCCTAGGGCAAGACTAGCATATCAGAGGCACAGTGTAAAGGTTGCAGACCACCCAAAAGTAATTCCACGCAATAGCACTTCAAAAAGAAAACACTACACCAAAATGTGGGAAAATATGAATTGCTTTATAAAAATAATATACTCTCTGTTCTCACAATATAAATAGCTTAGATCATTTCAGGTCACTTTAGATATAGTTAGCTTAGATCATTTCAGGTTATCTTATCTCAACAATTACACTTCTAAAGCTGCTAAGCAATTTATTAATTCACTACTTCAGTACTTTTAACTTTATTATTCATTCACCTTTAGCACGTAACTCCTTTCTTTCTTAAATAATCAAGTGCAACAATTCAGCTTCAGTTGGTATCACAGTTCAATACATATTAGTTTCACTAGGAATCCCAATACAGTACATTACCATCAATCTCAGAGTCAGTTAGGTAAGGTTAATATGTAGTACACACTATTAATCTCCGACAGCACTACTAGCCCCTTCTTTCTCAAGCACAGTTACTGAAGGTTTCTCAAATATTGGTTTTTACTTTGATACCAGCAACCTTCCTTTATTACTCGCTCTCTCAAGCTACTCCCTTCACCAATTCCCTTTGTAGAAGGACACAAGAACTGACCACTGTGTCTCCCGGTAGGCTTGACCACCACTCAATTGGGTGAAAGTCGCTTCCCCACTGAACTACCTCCTTACTTGTATTTCGATGATCTGGCCCTTCTAAGAAGACGAGTGGTGAAGGCCACACAACAGATTGATTATGCCCAATCCTGGCGAGGCTCACCGGCCCTCAGGGCACCTCCGCTCCTCTCTCTCGCTCAAGCCAGCTCCTCTGGCGGTGCCCGAGCGGAGGAAGGACTTTGCCCGCTTCCCCTGTCAGCAGTCGGCCCCTTTATCTCTCCCCTCTCGCTCGCGCCGGTCTCCCTGTGTGGCGCTCGAGCGAGGGGAAGATTTCTTCACAATTACCGCGGTAACCTGGCAGAAGGCGGGACTCTCTCCGAGTCTCCTGAGGCAGCCGGCGCTTCTCCTAAACACTCGGCGGGGTCACTAGCCTCCCAGACCTGCGCAGTAGCGCCTGCTCCGATTCCGCTGTACTCCGCTCTCAGGAAGGACGCGCCCACCCAGGCCTGCTCGATCTTAGGCCCCTCCTGCTCCTGTGACACTACGGTGCTCAGGCATGCGCGAAGGTGCAGCGTCTCCTTCTTAGAGATCGCGCACTCGCGTCAGCGCCGCCCCTCACTCTCCTCACCTCCGGGAACCAGGGAATCCACTGCAGGACGACACCTCCCCTAAGATCCAGCTAATGCTCCGCACGGCGCCGCTTGACTCGCGCCAGTCAGGGCAACACAGCCTGTCACTTCTCTGCCTCTACCCCCACAGGTAGGAAGATGGCCACAGGGGTGATGTAGCGCTAGGTGGGTGGAGGGTGTCCAGCAGTCGGCCAGCAACCAGGTGATGAACTGGACAGGGGGAACCTTTACTGCTATGATTCCACTGGGATCCTTCTTCTGGGACAGTCTCTGGGGATTCTAAACTGGGCAGAGGATTACACTCTCCAGTGGAAGAAGGTGATTGGGAGGGATTGGTCAGGGGTTGAAGGGGGAACGTCTCCCCGTAGTGGCTGTCTGTCACAGGGACAAACTAACTGCTCCCAGTGCGTCCTCCTCCTCTCACCACTGCCTCACTCCTCCAGTCTCTGGTCAGCACAAAATGGCTTCCTCGCATTCCGCCTTATATAGGCTGCCCTTCAGTGGTCCAGAATGGACCAGAAGGTTCTGGAATGCCCTATGTTAGGCTATGGCCAAGTTCTGGATGTGACAGTTGGGGCAGTTGGCGGCCACCATTTTAGGTGGTGCCAACTTTCCTGTCAGAACAGGCCTCTGGGCCTGAGGTAAAAGATCATGAGGGGGAGAAAGAACACCTATCCCCCTGGCCAACACCTACAAAAAGTCAGTAGACAAAAAATTAACAAGGGTATGAGGGGCAAAAAGGGGACAAAATAAATAATAATTAGGAGGGACTTCGCCAAAAAGCCAGACAGGTCTAACACGCGTCCCCCCCAGCTGAAAGTGGGGAGAACTACCCAACCCCTTGGGAGTCCTCATCACTAAGGCGGAAATACCTGGAGAGACCGTCTGCATTGGCGTGGTCCACTCCAGGCCGATGTTCCACCCGGAAGTCCATTCCCTGTAGGGAGATGGACCACCTCAACAACTTGGGATTTTCCCCCTTCATTTGCATCAGCCAACGAAGGGGTCGGTGGTCAGTCTGAACCAGGAAGTGCGAGCCAAAGAGGTATGGCCGCAGCTTCTTCAGAGCCCACACCACCGCAAAAGCTTCCCTCTCAATGGCACTCCACTTCTGTTCCCGGGGAAGCAGTCTCCTGGATAATAAGACTACGGGTTGATCCAGGCCCTCTTCATTCAGTTGCGATAACATTGCCCCAATGCCATGTTCTGATGCATCTGTTTGGACAATGAACTCCTTGGAGAAGTCTGGGGCCTTCAGGACCGGTGCCGCACACATTGCCTGTTTCAACTTTTCAAAGGCTTGCTGACAAGCCTTTGTCCAAACTACCCGTTGAGGTTGTTTCTTGGAGGTGAGTTCTGTGAGGGGCGCTACAATAGTGCCATACCCCTTCACAAAGCGACGGTAGTAACCTGTGAGGCCCAGGAAAGCTCGGACCTCAGTCTGTGTCTTGGGGGGTTCCCAGGCCATGATTGCCTCAATCTTCGCCTGCAGGGGCTGCACAGTCCCCCTACCCACGAAGTGTCCAAGGTACACAACCGACCCCTGCCCAATCTGGCATTTGCTGGCTTTGATGGTCAACCCAGCTTGTCTCAGGGCCTGGAGAACGGCCTGCAAATGCTGCAGATGGTCCTCCCAGCTGCTACTGAAGACAGCAATGTCATCCAAGTAGGCAGCAGAGAAACTCTCCAATCCAGAGAGGACCTGGTTCACCAGCCGCTGAAATGTGGCAGGGGCGTTCTTGAGCCCAAAGGGCATCACACAGAACTGGTAGTGTCCCTCAGGCGTGGAGAAGGCTGACCTTTCCCTTGCTCCATCTGTCAAGGAGATCTGCCAGTACCCTGAAGTGAGGTCAAAGGTACTCAGATATTGGGCAGCTCCTAGCCGGTCAATCAATTCATCCGCCCTAGGGATCGGATGAGCATCAGTCCTTGTCACTGAATTCAGTCCTCGGTAATCCACACAGAACCTCAGTTCGGGTGTGGTGCCTGGTGGTGCGGCTTTTGGCACGAGCACCACCGGACTGGACCAAGGGCTGTTGGAAGGTTCAATCACTCCCAGCTCTAGCATCTTGGCAACTTCTCCATGGATGCTAGCCTTCACCTTGTCAGACAGCCGGTAGGTCTTGGACTTCACTGGTGGGCTGTCTCCTGTGTCCACATCATGGGTACACAGGTGGGTCCTTCCCGGGACAAGGGAGAACAACGAAGAGTACTGCTCCAGGATCTGGCGGCAGTCCTCCCGTTGCTCAGGAGTTAGAGTAGGAGAGAGAATCACTCCCTCCACTGACCCATCCTTCTCTTGGGACGAAAAGAGATCCGGGAGAGGTTCGCTTTCCGCTTCCTCTTCCCCGTCAGTCACCATCATCAACATGACTTCGGGCCTCTCATGGTGGGGCTTGAGTCGGTTGGCATGCAGCACCCGTAGGGGCTGTCGAGGGGTCTTAAGTTCCACCAGGTATGTGGCCTTACCCTTCTTCTCCAACACCTCAAAGGGGCCTGTCCAGCGATCCTGGAGGGCGCTAAGCTCTCCAGGCTCCATCACCCACACTTTCTGGCCAGGCTCCAATTCCACCTGGTGAGCATTGTGGTCGTACCACTCCTTCATGACTGCCTGGCTGGCCTCCAAGTTGTCAGAAGCTTGCTTCCACAACTTTGCCATTTGGCTCCTGAAGGCCAGCATGTAGCTCACCACATCCTGGGGGGGTTTCCTGGGAGACTTCTCCCAACCATTCTTCACCAGGCTGAGAGGACCACGTACAGGGTGCCCATACAGAAGCTCAAAGGGGCTGAAGCCCACTCCCTTCTGGGGCACTTCCCTGTAGGAAAAGAGTAAACAGGGTAGGAGGACATCCCATTTCCTCCGCAGGCTCTCGGGCAGACTTCTGATCATGCCCTTCAAGGTCTTATTAAACCTCTCAACCAGTCCATTCGACTGGGGGTGATAAGGAGTGGTGAACCGGTAGGTCACTCCACACTCCTTCCACATTGCCCGCATGTACGCTGACATGAAGTTGGTCCCCCTGTCAGACACAACTTCCTTGGGAAATCCCACTCGGGTAAAAATTCCCATTAGGGCTCTTGCCACTACAGGTGCAGTGACTGTCCTCAGAGGTATTGCCTCTGGGTACCGTGTGGCATGATCCACCAGCACCAGGATAAACCTGTGACCAGCTGTGGTTGGTGGATCTAAAGGCCCTACAATGTCGATGCCCACTAAGCATGGGCGAATTTTGCGGATCTCGCGTTCGCGAATTTTGCGGATTTGCGAACTCGCAATCCGCAAAATCCGCGAATTCCCGCGAATTTGCGGATTTTTTTTTTTTTGTGTTCGCAATTGTTTCTGCCAGTTCGCGAGGATTTGGTACTAGTTCGCAATTGCGAACTTACTTGTCGGCTCGCAACGGTCGCGACTATGTTGTTTCTACGTCTGGTTCATCATCACAGCCTCCCAGCACCCTCTGTTTTACCACTGGCACCCTCTCTTTGACCCATGCCACCCTCTGTTACATCAATGCCACCCTCTGGTTCATCATCACTGTAGAAGATGGGGGGGAAAAGCAAGCCCACCTGCCCTGCTTGAACTGACATGAATTAATTTGGGGTTAGTTTATTAACAACACCTGCCCTGCCCCAACTGACAATAATGAATTAGGGGCTAATTAATGTGTCACTGAAAGAATTTAAAGTTCCAGCCTGGCACCTGCTTGTCTGCTCCTTTAGCTGTAAATCAGGACCTTTGTGGCATACAGTTAAGGTCAGAGCAGGGTCACACAATAGTTGCAAGCAGGCAACCGAATTCTGGAGGGCCCCCTCAGGAAGCACTACAAAGAATCGTTACAAATCATGAGGTTGACCTTTTGCACCTGCTCATTGCTTTTGCTTTTGCTGAAATCGTTTTTCGTTTTTTTTCGCGCTATTCGCGGGGCGCGGCGTCGTGCGAAACCGACCGCGGAAGCGGCCAATTCGTGCGAATGAGCATTTTATTTTTTTGCGGCTTGTTGTTTCGCGAGTTTTTTTGCAGTATTCGCGAGCCGCTTGCAGCGCAACACGCGAATTTACCCCAAGGTCGAGTACGGGCGCGGCCATTTTGTTTGCGTGACGTATTTCCGTTTCCGCCCGCTATGTATAATCTCGCGCAGTAAGCGCATTGCGAGTAGAGGTTCGCACGAGATCGCGCGGGAAATCTAGAGGTTCGCACGAGATCGCGAGGAAAATCTCGCGCGAACTTACTTTTGCGCTCGTGAACGGGCGCCGGCCATCTTGTTTTTCATTCATTTCCTGTGTCTGGGCATGGTGTTTAATCCTCTTGGTATCTTTGCCATCCTTTGCTTGTTTTCAGTTTTTTTTTTACGATTTTGCTTCTTATCTATCCCTCTCTTTTCCTAGCTGTATATTTTTGTCTTTTCTGCTATTTTTCTTTACTTTTAAACTACTTTTTTAAACTCTTTTCTTTTCTTCTTCCCTATCCTATTCTTTCTTAATTTTCTACTTCTTCCTACCTTACCTGCCCAGACCATGGTCAAGCCAGGCGCCGTGAAGCTGCCCAGGCACTTGAGGGCCGCAGCGGCGGTGGGGAGTAGTGCTGGACCCAGTGGCAGGACAGCATGCGGGAGATTGAGGGGGGAGCAGGTGACGCGACGGGAGATATTCAGCCTGGAGGAAGTGGGCGCGCTGGTCTACTTCGTCCAGCGCCGCCTGCCCAGGACCATCGCGGGAGGCGGCAGGATCGCGGCCGGTGGCTACAACATGTGGGAGCGCCGGAAGCGGTGGGAGAAGGTGTGCTGGGCCATATCCCACCTCTACGGGGTCCAGCGCACCTACAGCCAGGTCACCCATCGCTGGACGGACCTCCTGGACCGCGAGCGCGACCTGCTGGACCAGCTCGGCTTGGAGATCCCCGGGCTTGGTGAGTAGTAGTAGCCATTTAATCACTCACTACTATGATGTTTTCTCCTGCTCTGTGTTGTTGTATTGCAAATATTTGTTTTTTACATGGAGCAAGCCAATAATGCCGCTGATGACGATTACATTGTAGTTAAATTATATTTCAAAATCTTCTGTGCATTTCAGGTGCACTGCTCTCCTTCTCAGTGGCGTTGCTACTATGCCTATTTGTTTTCTATTTCGTGGTCTCATTGGCCTGAGTAACTATTATGTATGAGTGTACTTTACAGAACTGCGTAATGCTAGACACTAGGGGGCAGATTACATTTACAAGCCCCTTGCGCCACGTTTACGTTGCCTTGCGTGACGCAACAGCGGCGTAAACGTGCCGCATCCCTGCGAGTCATTTACAGCATGACGCATCTAGGGAGATGCGTCACGTTATAAAGCCATGGGCCTGCACCACAATGGGTGCGTTCCTAGTACGCAGGGTGGGCGGTCCAGCGGCTGTGCGCCTCGCAAAATTGCCTGCGTGAAATGTACAAGATTTAACGCAGGCACTTCTGCGACGCTGCTACGTCAATTTAATTCCTTATGTCTGCTCGAAGCAGGCGAAAGGACTGACACAGCATGTTAAGTATTGGGTGGCCCTGAGCATTACTGGAGTTGCATTGCGTTGGCGACGTGACTCCAGCGATGCGCCGCTCTTACGTGACGAGATGCCTCACGCAAGTGCCTACCCTTGCGCCAGGGCGCGCCGCATTGTAAATGAGGCACATCTGCCGTGTCGCAAGGGTAGTTTTGCGTGACGCATTTGATCTGGCGCATCTCTGGAGATGCGCCAGAACGCGTAAGTAAGTATGCCCCTAAGGGGCAGAATTGCAATTACCGTCGCATCCCTGCAAAGTAGCAGGGATGCGCCATTAATTGTGCGGCCCGCTACCACCACCAAACATGGTGCGCCGTATTTGCAATGCGGCGCACCATGGGCCCAAAACGTCACCGAAGCTTTACTGCTGGAGTTGCGTCGCAACGATGGCGCAGCTCCATCAATGCTCTGGGGTACCCTATCTCCCCAATGCTGGGTCAAGCCGTACGTCTGCTTCAAGCAGGTGCAGGGTTTGTGTGACGCATCATTGTCCTAAAGGTGACTGATTGATATTTTGTAGATTTCCCTCAGCCACTATTAGGATGTGTTCCAGCGCAGGAATGCCCTCCCTTGCGCCGGGAACGCCCCCTGATGGCGCAGGGCTTTATAACGGGATGCATCTCCCAAATGCGTCACGTTGTTATAATATTATACGCCGCACCATGGCGCCCTTTTTTGTTTAGCTGCTGCGTCACAAAAGTCACGCAAGAACGGCGCAAAAGAGCCGCAAGGGCTTAAATCTGCCCCTTCCTTTGTACCCCTGACAATAAGAAAAATAGTGGCGGTGGATTGATAGTTTGACTATTTAAATGACTGGTAATGTAGCAGGCAACTGTTAGTGTTGTCACTGATCTGACTGAAATCACAATGGAGTTTGTCTGTCACTTTGCGTCTTGCCTGCGGACTGCTGCCTGCCAGTCCTAGGTGAACGTTTCAGTACTTTGTTTAGTGAGTTACGTGACTTTCGAAGTCACAGGTCCGCAAATAAATGAAAAGTAACCATAATCAATATAATTTCGCAGAAATATTTTGTTATTGTTCTTTTGAAATGTTTGATTTGGTTGACATTGACAAGCAACAATCATCCATGTTTTCTGTTCTTTCTTTCATGTTGTACGTCAGCTCCCCCCAGGGGCGAGAGGAGGACACAGGAGCAGCAGGCGGCGGATGCTGTTCAACAGGGCCAGGATCGGGCAGGCGAGGGCTCCTCTGCTGGCCCCAGTAAGTTTTAATTTTAGACTAGTACCTATTTTTCCTAGCGTTCCTCATTTGACTTTTTTCAAAATTGTCTTTGCTCTTCTTGTAGACTGTATCTAAATTCTTATCCTGCCTCTACTATGACTCCCTGTGGTATTACTAGATTATTCTTATTAGTCTGTCTGTGTAGCTAACTAAGATTGCACGGTTGGCGAAACTCCCATGATTCTAGTCAGCAATAGCTCTATCAACTTAGTGCAGTCCTCTGGGATTGTCCATAATGTCTTTTGAAGTGTTCTATCTGGACTCATGCTTGCAAAAATTGCAAAACCTTTCGCTCAGTCACTCTAGTCTGGACCAAAAAACACAGATTGTATTTAAGTTTAAAAGCTTTATTAAAAGTAAACACATTTATTAAAATGAAGTCATAATAAAACTAAACGTTTAACTGATAATGGAAAAGTGGTTAGTGCTGACGATTAATTGAAGACATTTCTTGTGGTCGAGCCGAGCTCTCACCTGGTTTCAACTTGATCTTGTTGTTAGAAGTCCATCTTCTGTCCGTGTGGAGAAAAATGGTGCGTGTTAAAAAAACAGCCTTCATCAGTTGTGCCAAAAAGTGCAGCAAGACAACCTTCCCTGGAAAAAGGGACATTTTTTTTAACTTTCACGTAGACAGTCACAAATTACATTGTTTTCACATGTCTTTATTCCTAGACCAAAGACTAGTGACTAGTGAGTGCTTTATTCTAACATTCTTAAATGTACTTTGTAGGTGGAACATCTGGTGGCGGGGCCAGTGTGGAGGTGGTGGTGCTCGACACGGAGGCGGAGGGCGATTCTTCAGGGGAGGAGGCGGCGGCTGTGAGAGTTGAGACGGTGGTGGTGGCGGCCAGAGGTAAGCTCTTATATATTCCTTACTTATTGAGATTGAAGACTAGCTGGGAAGGCAAGAATATGAGATGCATGGCTGGGTGAATGATGAAGCAATGATGGGTGGAAGGACAACAGCCTGGGTGGGTGACACAGAAACTGTATGTGTCCATATACCTGGATCATGCTACTATCTGACTCTTAGATAGCATATGTGTATCTAGAGCAGGGGTACTCCTAGTACGGCCCGCGGGCCGGTGGTGGCCCGGGAAGCCTTCCTTGGCGGTGCGCAGACCTTGCAGACAATCACTGCTCCCCCGGCCCCCACAGAGCAGAGGCTTTTTTGTATTTCACCTGTTAGCGCCCCTGCATCTCCACTCTGACAATCACTGCTCCCCCGGCCCCCACAGAGCAGAGTGGAGATGCAAGGCCACAAAGAGGTGAAATAGAACAAAGCCTCTGCTCTGTGGGGCCGGGCAAGCAGTGATTGTCAGGGTGGAGAAGCAGGGGCGCTACAACAAACAAAGCCTCAATAATATGTTAATGGTCTTTTAAAGACCTGTTAAGTACTTTGGTGTTGTTGTCTGTGTGTGCGCGTTGAGGAAGCGGTCTCAACCCGGGCTGAAGGCTGACACAGATAGACACTCACACAGTGAGATGACAGAGGGGGAGGGAGAGGGAGGGCAGGAGGGAGAGAGAGATGGAGGGAGGGCAGGAGGGAGAGCAGGAGGGAGAGAGATGTATGTAAATGCTGGGTCTGGTGGCTCAGTGGATGAGGGCATCTGCTGCAGGGACCTGTGTGCAACCTCATGGTCACAAGTTATCGTTTTGCTTTAGCCCCGCCCCCTCTGACTCCGCCCCCACCAGTGCCGCCCTCGGCCCCAAACTACACTGTAAATGTAGCCCCTGAGAGAAAGTTTGTGAGTACCCATGATCTAGAGAGAGTAGACGGTCAGTGGATGAACTAAGTGTAACTTTGAAGAGCATGTAACACTGCTGCACCCGCACGTCCGTTCCAGTGTAGGAAAGGCAAGGAAAAGAACTTTTAATTTTGTCCAAATACTACCATAAATAGTAGCAGTAGTTTGTATTGCAAGCACTGCATAGATCCGGTTATTATGGTGGCCACTCCCTACCTCTCTTAATAAGTTTAGTAGTACTCAGTCATTCATGTGTGGATGTATCACTGGTCATTCAATAAAAAGCAAAGCACCTAAAGTCATCCCATATATAAGCAAAAACATCCCATGTGAAGTGATAGATAATCAGATTATTTATCTTCTTCAATTTTCCATTTCTAGTACTCATTTCCACTGTAGGGTGAAAGTTACATTAATTAAGCAGTAGCCCTTGAGTTGTAACAGAGTATTCTCAGTGCCACCCGTAATAGAAAAGTAAGAGCTTCACCACCTGCATGTACTGGATGGGTACAGTAACGCAACGGCAACGCAAGTCTAGGTCACTCCTCATGGCGTGCGTCTCTTTTTCTCGGTGCAAGTTTACTGCGCTGGCATTATGCCGGCTTGCAGAAAATAACGTACCAATTTTCCAAAACAAGAGATAAGAAGAAGAATAAGACTGGTGTACTTTCATAGTCGACTCCAATGGAAGTCCACAGTGCTCGTAGAATTTGTTCCTTAAACTCCCACTAATGTTAGAGCAAGGATGAAGAAGTGTGAGGTTAGATAGATACTGGCCTCAATAGTTATGTAATGCGCTTGCAAGTTGCTAGTTGTAGTGCAACACAAATTTCAGCTGAATGATTGAGTTAATCTTAAAGAGCATTGGTTACAGACTATGTCTTTCTTTCTTCATATAGGTTCTCCTTCCAAACGAACAAGGAGAAAGGAGCTGGCTAGAGCGGCCCGGCAACGGAGGATCGAGGCCACTGTTGCGGAATATCGGCGGCTGGTGGCCCTGAAGGACGAGGAAAGTGTGCAGTCGACAACAACAACAACGTCGTCTGCATCGGCCTCCGTGGCCCCACGGGCTGCCACCCAGCACAGTGGTCCACCCAGACTGAGCCGGGCTGCCAAAGGCAAACGCCACCGCCGAGCAGCAAGGCCAACAGCTGCCTCTCACAGGCATTGCACCTGCAAGGCAGTGAAGGCACGCCTGCGCCGCACTACCCTGATGGTGTCCCGCCTTCAGCAGGAGCTCGCCTTGCTCCGCGAGGAGCATGATGCCCTGGCCCAAAAAGTTAACAGCATCCACCCATAGTGTCCCTTGCCCCTTTTTTAGAGACTTTTGGGGGGTGGGAATTGGGAGTTGGGTTTTTGGGGACTTTTGAAGGACAATCGTTGGGGTTAGGGAGGGTCTTGCGGGAGATTATTTTGTTAGGGATATAAATATACTTTTTCAAACTTTATCTGAGCATACCTGTTTTTTACTGCTTGCCTGGTGGGTGGGGGTTTAAGGTTAACTGTTTTCCTGAAAGTTTAGTTCCATTTTCTTCCTTTAAGTGTAAATGCCCAAATGTTTTCAACACTAAGTGCCTCTCACAGACTAAGTGAAGTGAATCCAAGAGTCCTAGGACTTTAGTAGTACTACCTTCAGTCTCTCGTCTCTCGTACTAATACTCCATTATACCCCCAAACCACCAAACGCTTATCTTACCTGTAATTTGTGTTTGAAAGTAGGGCTAGACCCAGGGCTGGCTCCACGGGAAACACCGAATAAGGTTGGCAATCTTGGTCGGATAAAATTTCCTCATAGCGGTGGTACTAGTGGTGTGACACAGTGGCAGTTGCATGCCTATGAAAAAAAAGAAAATGAAATCTGGTTTGTCCTCCTGAGCAATTCAACGGTACAACTGAGAATATAGCAGGTGACAGAAGTACAATAGAGCAGTGCCACATTGTAGCCTAACAAATGGTAAAGTATAACTACTAATTCGGTTGAAGTTCTTTCACATTAGCAATGGTTCTTTGTCAAGCAGAGTAAGAATATATCCTCGGATTTTTTAAGTTGCCTGCAGAAAAAAAATCCTCCTATTAGCGGCACTCCTCCATTGCAGCCGACGCTTCGTCCATCGATCTTGGTCACCAGAAGACACCCTGCAAAAAAAAGCACAGCATAGACAAACAATTGAACATAAACAATTCTTTGGGTACACTACAAACCTATCCATCAATCTTTGAAAGTGCATGCACTACTGCATGCATGTCAGTGAAAAGTAAGTAGTACATTCGACAACTGTGGAAGAAAGAATGCAACAGTAAAGGGCCTATGTGTAAATTATTGATAACGATATTCAACATAAGGTCTCTGTAGCCAGATACCCGAGAGCCTTGCTGGTCACTATAAATCCATTCACAACAACACTCAGTGGGGTTGGTCTGGAAGGTATAGTAGATAGAAAAGGAGAAATTGCTTTTTTTCTAGGTGTCCCCTCACTCACCAGGGTTGCCCCTTGGTGACATGCTTCATCATTGGGGCCATCCCAGTCCTCTACGGCCTGGGGCGTGCTGCGACTTGTGAATTACGTAGGAGCACTTACAAATGACTATGTGTGGTGCAGATGTGATAGTGGAGTGGACTAAGTGATGTGTTAAGGGATCAATGTAGAAGCCGAGAGAGAGCCAAGAAATGCAGTCACAGTCAGAGAAAAAGGCAAGGGATACTGTATCTATGTGGTTGTAGTGGTCCTGTTGGAAGTGGTAAGTAAGTTGCCTGCAGAAAATAAATCCTCCTATTAGCGGCACTCCTCCATTGCAGCCGACGCTTCGTCCATCGATGTTGGTCACCAGAAGACACCCTGTCCACTGCCTGCCTGATGCTGAATTGTGGCTCGCTACTGTGAAGCCTGACTCCTTCCTTTTTTCCCCATTGCAGAGACTGAAACCCGGCCTGTAATTATTCAACGAAAAACAGGAAGTGATATAATATTACAACACCACTGATAAATAAATATAAGGTATGTAGGCTGTGGAGTGCAAAAAGTCACAATTTGATTTTCCTAGTAGACAGTACAATATTTTTGAAAGTGCGTACTCTGAGTCACCTTTTGAAGGATAAATAAGTATGGGCAAATTAATGTAGCGGATCTTGCCCCTCAAGCTAGGTGTACTGTAAACTGTGTTTTAGAACAAAATTAGATCTTCCTAGCAGTGCTCCCACCCAGACCCTTACTAAAGCCAGTCGCAAAAATGTAGAAGACCCCCAATCAAATCTCTAAAAACGAGGCCTAGCAGAAAACTGGTGACAAAACTTACTTTGAAAGTAAAAGTAGGCCGAAGTACCCCCTTCCTAATTACCCATTACCCACCGTGGATTGCATTCAAACCACTTGCAAGCAACCAAGCAAAAGTAGCCATAGCCAGCATCGCTCCAAGACTCGAAATCCCCCCCACTCAAACACATGCAATAGAAATACTGCAAACCCTAACGAACCCTAAGTTAAGAATAGTGGCAAAGGCTTTCTTTAACTATGCCAAATCCCCCCTTTCCCACCATGGATTTTCTTCAAATGACTTGCAACCAAAATTACACATTCTCACGAGTGCTCTAAGACCCCAGAACTCAGTTGGAAAAATCTAGAACACCCCGAAACACATGCAATCCTGCTGCTAGGGCTAACCCTAACGAACCCTAAGTTACAAAAAGTGCCAAAACTAAAGGCTTTTCCGCGCGGGTTTTGTCCCAACCACTTCTACCCGGTATTAGACCTTCCCAGGAATGCACCAAGACCCGTCAACCCACCCGCCAAGAAGCATAACACCCCCAAACAGGCCAAAAGCAAAATCTCATACTTGCAATATTTCTGGGCCTTCGGTCCAAACGCGCTGCGTAGCTAGGCCATAAGTCGGGGTTGGCACGACGGATTTCCTGAAAAGCAAATGCAATCAAGATTAGAGTGTCCCAGCAATGCTCCCAGACCACGAAACTCACCCACAAAGAGACGGAACCCCCCCTAAGAGCACCTTAAAAGCAAGCAAGTCATCAAAAACACAAAAAAAATTCCGCCTGGGATTTGGTCCAAAACACTTTTATCCGGTATTAGAGCTTCCCAGCAATGGCCCCAGAGCCATCAACCCAGGAGAAAACGAGTAGAAGACCCCCAAACAGCCAAAGAGCAAAAGTACAAAAATGGGGACTTAGTCAATTTTTCACAAATTTCCAAAATCACTCCGCGCGCGCTCTGCAGCTAGGCCCTAAGTCCCCTCTGCCACCATGGATTTGCTTCAAACCTCTTGCAAAGTAAAGTATATATAGCCAGCAGTGCTCCCAGACCACGAAACTCACCCACAAACACCAGGAAGCCCCCCAAACAGGCCCCCGAAAACGCTACATAGAGCAAAATGTCAGAAATAGCCAAAAAAAAAAATCGGCCTGGATTTTGTCCCAACCACTTCTACCCGGTATTAGACCTTCCCAGGAATGCCCCAAGACCCGTCAACCCACCCGCCAAGAAGCATAACACCCCCAAACAGGCCAAAAGCAAAATCTCATACTTGCAATATTTCTGGGCCTTCGGTCCAAACGCGCTGCGTAGCTAGGCCATAAGTCGGGGTTGGCACGACGGATTTCCTGAAAAGCAAATGCAATCAAGATTAGAGTGTCCCAGCAATGCTCCCAGACCACGAAACTCACCCACAAAGAGACGGAACCCCCCCTAAGAGCACCTCAAAGGCAAGCAAGTCATCAAAAACACAAAAAAAATTCCGCCTGGGATTTGGTCCAAAACACTTTTATCCGGTATTAGAGCTTCCCAGCAATGGCCCCAG
The DNA here is from genome assembly GCF_964263255.1 of Lissotriton vulgaris. Classification (NCBI taxonomy): domain Eukaryota; kingdom Metazoa; phylum Chordata; class Amphibia; order Caudata; family Salamandridae; genus Lissotriton; species Lissotriton vulgaris. Next base: position 247,196,093 of record NC_141700.1, on the reverse strand, counting down.
AGCCGTCAACCCAGGAGAAAATGAGTAGAAGACCCCCAAACAGCCAAAGAGCAAAAGTACAAAAATGGGGACTTAGTCAATTTTTCACAAATTTCCAAAATCACTCCGCGCGCGCTCTGCAGCTAGGCCCTAAGTCCCCTCTGCCACCATGGATTTGCTTCAAACCTCTTGCAAAGTAAAGTATATATAGCCAGCAGTGCTCCCAGACCACGAAACTCACCCACAAACACCAGGAAGCCCCCCAAACAGGCCCCCGAAAACGCTACATAGAGCAAAATGTCAGAAATAGCCCCAAAAAAAAATCGGCCTGGATTTTGTCCCAACCACTTCTACCCGGTATTAGACCTTCCCAGGAATGCCCCAAGACCCGTCAACCCACCCGCCAAGAAGCATAACACCCCCAAACAGGCCAAAAGCAAAATCTCATACTTGCAATATTTCTGGGCCTTCGGTCCAAACGCGCTGCGTAGCTAGGCCATAAGTCGGGGTTGGCACGACGGATTTCCTGAAAAGCAAATGCAATCAAGATTAGAGTGTCCCAGCAGTGCTCCCAGACCACGAAACTCACCCACAAACACCAGGAAGCCCCCCAAACAGGCCCCCGAAAACGCTACATAGAGCAAAATGTCAGAAATAGCCCCAAAAAAAAATCGGCCTGGATTTTGTCCCAACCACTTCTACCCGGTATTAGACCTTCCCAGGAATGCCCCAAGACCCGTCAACCCACCCGCCAAGAAGCATAACACCCCCAAACAGGCCAAAAGCAAAATCTCATACTTGCAATATTTCTGGGCCTTCGGTCCAAACGCGCTGCGTAGCTAGGCCATAAGTCGGGGTTGGCACGACGGATTTCCTGAAAAGCAAATGCAATCAAGATTAGAGTGTCCCAGCAATGCTCCCAGACCACGAAACTCACCCACAAAGAGACGGAACCCCCCCAAGAGCACCTCAAAGGCAAGCAAGTCATCAAAAACACAAAAAAAATTCCGCCTGGGATTTGGTCCAAAACACTTTTATCCGGTATTAGAGCTTCCCAGCAATGGCCCCAGAGCCGTCAACCCAGGAGAAAACGAGTAGAAGACCCCCAAACAGCCAAAGAGCAAAAGTACAAAAATGGGGACTTAGTCAATTTTTCACAAATTTCCAAAATCACTCTACGCGCGATCTGCAGCTAGGCCCTAAGTCCCCTCTGCCACCATGGATTTGCTTCAAACCTCTTGCAAAGTAAAGTATATATAGCCAGCAGTGCTCCCAGACCACGAAACTCACCCACAAACACCAGGAAGCCCCCCAAACAGGCCCCCGAAAACGCTACATAGAGCAAAATGTCAGAAATAGCCAAAAAAAGAAAATCGGCCTGGATTTTGTCCCAACCACTTCTACCCGGTATTAGACCTTCCCAGGAATGCCCCAAGACCCGTCAACCCACCCGCCAAGAAGCATAACACCCCCAAACAGGCCAAAAGCAAAATCTCATACTTGCAATATTTCTGGGCCTTCGGTCCAAACGCGCTGCGTAGCTAGGCCATAAGTCGGGGTTGGCACGACGGATTTCCTGAAAAGCAAATGCAATCAAGATTAGAGTGTCCCAGCAGTGCTCCCAGACCACGAAACTCACCCACAAACACCAGGAAGCCCCCCAAACAGGCCCCCGAAAACGCTACATAGAGCAAAAGGTCAGAAATAGCCAAAAAAATAAATTGGCCTGGATTTTGTCCCAACCACTTCTACCCGGTATTAGACCTTCCCAGGAATGCCCCAAGACCCGTCAACCCACCCGCCAAGAAGCATAACACCCCCAAACAGGCCAAAAGCAAAATCTCATACTTGCAATATTTCTGGGCCTTCGGTCCAAACGCGCTGCGTAGCTAGGCCATAAGTCGGGGTTGGCACGACGGATTTCCTGAAAAGCAAATGCAATCAAGATTAGAGTGTCCCAGCAGTGCTCCCAGACCACGAAACTCACCCACAAACAGACGGAACCCCCCCTAAGAGCACCTCAAAGGCAAGCAAGTCATCAAAAACACAAAAAATTTTCCGCCTCGGATTTGGTCCAAACCACTTTTAGTGCTTCCCAGCAATGGCCCCAGACCCGTCAACTCACCTGCAAAGAGGTAGAACAACACCCCCACAAGTGCTGAGTCTTTCTTCATTGGGCGTAAACCAGCCCTCTGCTTTGATGGAAATAGGAGTCTGGAGGAGGAGGATAGAGGAGCATGTTCTTCTGAACTTGTGAACCTGAGGAATGCAGACTGCGGCACCTTCAAATAAATTAGCAAACAAGTGAAGACAGTTCTGCTGATGGGCTTGTTTTTGTGATTATCTGATTAAAGTTTGAATTATATTAACTGTGCACAACAAAGAAAGACAGACACACAGGAATAAAAGTGAATAAGGATGAAAAAGAAAGTTATTGATTCGTTGTCTCATTTTCAGGGCTCGAAGTCGGTATCACGGTCCAGGAATAAGAATAAGGCTTCGTCATCATACTCTGCGAATTCAGGCAGGGTGAGGTCAGTGTCACCTGACAGAGTAGAAATTCCCTCATCTATGTTGCTGGCCACCTCCTCTTCATCCGGCACGCTCTCTCGTACTCTGAAATCTGGTGGTATGAGGTGCTGATTCATCTTGATCATTGTTAACCTCTCCACATTTTTGGGCGAGAGGCGGCTCCGTTTGGGAGTTACAATCCCACCAGCCGCACTGAAAACCCGTTCAGAAGACACACTTGCGAGTGGGCAAGACAAGTAGTTTAAAGCCAGGTTGGTGAGCTGTGGCCACAATTCTTTTTTCCCATGCCAATACGCCAATGGGTCAGAATTAACATAGACCTCTGTTGAGTCATTCAGATAGTCCTTCACCATCGACTCAAGGTCCTCATCCAAGGTTCCTCCACTTTGCTTAGCTCTTGCTGTGCCTCTGACCTTTTGAGAACCATACCCACGCAGAGCTAGCCAATCCTCTTCAGCCTCCAATGTTTCTGTTGTCTTTCGTGCAGATGATCCGGTTGCCGGTGTCTTTAACGGCTGAGAGGTCACTTGTGCCACAGCCACAGGTGCAGAAGTGGATTGTTTTGACTGGGGATGGCCTGCTGATGTACTGCCATTTCCTTAAATTTCCAGCCGTTCTGTTTCAAACTTCTTGGCTGACAAGGCTAGCCAACGTTTGTACTTTGGAACATGTTCATCATCAAAAGGAAAGAATGCTTGGCCTGCCAGCGCCTTTTTGTAGCGTGGATCCAGAATAGTAGCACAAATGTAATGCTGTTCTGAGTGGATCTTTTTAAGACGTTCATCACCTTGTAGGAGCTCTAATAATTGCTCAGCCAGAAGCAAAGAGTCTTGCTTTTTGTCATCTTTTCCAAACACAGAACACACCTCCTTCAGTTGGTCCTCCAGCATGTACAACAATGGGATAGCTTTTCCCAAATTAGAGTCCTCCTTGCTGACTGCACGCGTGAAGACCTCAAAAGGACGAAGCATGCGTGTCAGGCTTTCAACTATGTTCCATTGCGGCCCACCCATCCTCAGCTCCTCTATACCCTCTTTCAAGAAATATTGATCGAGTTCCGTATACTGCTCATACAGACGCTCAAGCATGTAGAAGGTTGAGTTCCAACGTGTTACCACCTCCTGGATGAGTGCTTTCACTGGCATTTGACATTGATATAGCAGGCTCCTCAGCTGCTTCCGGGCCTTAAAAGAATGCCTGAAATGCTTGCAAATTTTTCGGCAGGTCTCCAATACACTGTACGCTGCACTGCGTTTATTACCCAAGAATTTTTGGACAACCAGGTTTATACAGTGCGCCAAACACGGCACTCTGAAATAGTAACCGTCCCTCATGGCCTTAACTATATTGGCGCCATTGTCCGTGGAAACATAACCAACCTTGCGTTTTAGTGGGGACAGACAGTTAAGGACCTTTGTGTTAAAGACATCCAAAATGTTTTCTGCTGTGTGACGTTTCTCCAAACCAAACATGGCTAGTGTTGCATGTTTCCGAGCACCTTTAAAAACAATGTTCGTGTCAACACCTGAGTTTAGCTTTGCTTTAGCCCCTGAAAAAGAGACCCAGTGTGCAGTGATGCACATGTAATCAGCGCCTGCGCCACTGGTCCACATGTCTGTTGTCAGATGTATAGTGTGAACAGCACTCTTCTGCAAAGCTGCCCCAATCACCTTCAGAACATCTTCATGTAGTGCTGGAACCGCAACTCGGGCAAAATAGAACCGGCTAGGAACCTTCCATTTAGGGCAGAGCGCTGTCACTAATTCTAGAAAACCAACCCCTTCTACAAAAGAAAAAGGGAGAAGGTCCAGAGCTAGCATTTTAGCCAGCTTAGTGTTATACAGACGGGTCATTGGGTGGTTGCGTTCATATTGTGCTTCTGTAAACAACATCTTTTTAATGTTGCCCTGGACCAATGATTTACGGGATGATGATGATCTCTTCGACCCAGTTACGCTCGCTGATGAACTTTTCCGCATTGATGTCTCACTCTCTCCCACACTCTTAGTGTGGCTCCCATGGGGTGTGCTGCTGACATGGGAACTGGGTGTAAGTGAAGTGTTTGAATCGTCTTCTTCTACCTCCTCGTCATCAGCAGATGAAAAATCAACGTTTTCATTACGTGCAATTCCGGCTTTCTTGACCGCCTCTAGGTGCGGAAACCATTGGACAGCGTGCCTTCTCTCAAGATGACCTCTCTGGCCTCCGGTACCATAGTTAGAACCAAGCTTACCACGACTAAATCGAAGCTTACAAAGGCTACAAATGGCTACGTTTTCCTTTTTTGGGCAAACACTAAAGAAGTCCCAAACTGGAGACTTGAAATGTCTTCGGGGGCCGGAGGAGGCGGCGATACTGGTGGTGGTGGTCCTGCTGCTAAAGCCAGATGAAGTGGAGGATGTGGATTGCCGAACTTCAGTACGTTTTGCACTTTCACCACCACGAATTGAGGTCGAGGACGAGGTGGGTACCTTCTTGCGAAGAAATATGGAAGCGGTAGGTTTTGGTGTACTACTTAACTCCAAATCTAATGATTCCATTTCCATTGCCTCCTCGCCGACATCATCATCACGCTCAGCAGCTTCTCGGGATAGGGTCAAAATGTCTCTTTGCTGCATGCCCGGTGGGGCTGCAGTGACCTTTGTGATGACTGGCTCGTTGTCATCGTGAGAGGCTTCATCACCAGCAGTATCTGTCACTTCTTGTTGAGCCTCATCACACTCCATAGGTTTGAGTTTTTGGACGACCTTCCTTTTACGCTTAGGTACCGGTGTCAGATCATGGTGTGCCTCACTGTCAGACCGCAGTTGTGGTTCCCAAGACGGATCACTTGCATCAGAACGAGGTGGGCTTGAAGAAGATGTAGACACCCCCCTTGATCTTTTCCTTGCTAGGGATGTGGAAGACAATGAATGATCATCAGGAGGAGTGGCTTCCAATGATACCTCGGCTTCATTGTCGATTTCCAAATGTGCCCCTACTTCGGGAGGAACAACTATTGTGGGCACTTGTGAACCTCCATGCACCTTTGCTTGCGCATCTCCTTTTGCTGCCTCTCCTTCCACATGTACTTGGGCGTGTACTTGCACATGGTGTTGTTGTTGCGGCTGTGGTTGTTCAACACTTGTCAGATGAGTTACAACAACCTGTGTTGATTCAGGGACATTGCTGCTACTTTCTTGCGATGAGCCAACATCACTGGTCGATGGTGATTGGAGAAGTACACTGACTGCCTCTGAAGCACTCAAGGGCTTTGACTTAAGTTGGCGTGGTGGTGGAGGCACTGAACCCAATGGAGCAGGGGTGCTGCTCCCAGCTTGGTCCCCAGCAGATCCTGCTGCTGCAGGCGTACTTTTTTTTTTGCTCCCAAAAAAAGTGGCGGGTGGCACACCAGCCTCCTTGGTAACTTGCTTCTTCTGCTCCTTACTAGCAACTTTCTTGCTAGAGGAGCTACGGAGAACTTTCTTTGGGGGCGGGGCCATCTTCTTCAGAGCAGGTCAGACAGCAGGCCGCAGTTGCACGAATTGTAGAGTTGTCTGAGGCCAGACGTGACGTCGCGTGACGTTATGCTGCACACACACACCGCTGCAGGACTTCTTCCTGGCACTGGTGGTTCTCTTGAGTCTTGTGCACCTAAAAAAAATGGAAGACAGAGGAACATCAGTTCAGTTATAGAGCACAAAAAAATCGAAAAACACTGCAAAATCAGCACAATCCCAATCCATCCATGCCCTCCATAATGTTTAAATTCAAGACAACCCACAGAAAGACTAGGCCCATGCAAGACTCACTACCCCTGGGCATAAATAAAGGTTGAAAAGTAGGCAAAATGGTTGGAGGCCTAACAACAAAGCCTGCATTCAAAATGGCCACTTGCCTGCCAGCACATGGCCAGTGCCTGTAGCTGCACTCAAAATGGCCACCAGCCACATGGCATGTCCCTCCCCATGAACACCCCCAAAAATCGAAAAACACTGCAAAATCAGCACAATCCCATTCCATCCATGGCCTCCATGATGTTTAATTCAAGACAACCCACAGAAAGACTAGGCCCATGCAAGACTCACTACCCCTGGGCATAAATAAAGGTTGAAAAGTAGGCAAAATGGTTGGAGGCCTAACAACAAAGCCTGCATTCAAAATGGCCACTTGCCTGCCAGCACATGGCCAGTGCCTGTAGCTGCACTCAAAATGGCCACCAGCCACATGGCATGTCCCTCCCCATGAACACCCCCAAAAATCGAAAAACACTGCAAAATCAGCACAATCCCATTCCATCCATGGCCTCCATGATGTTTAAATTCAAGACAGCCCACAGAAAGACTAGGCCCATGCTAGACTCAAATACCCCTGGTGAAAAGGCCACAAGTACAGGCCCAAAAAACGAAAATCACTGAAAAATCTGCACAATCCCATTCCATCCATGGCCTCCATGATGTTTAAATTCAAGACAACCCACAGAAAGACTAGGCCCATGCAAGACTCACTACCCCTGGGCATAAATAAAGGTTGAAAAGTAGGCAAAATGGTTGGAGGCCTAACAACAAAGCCTGCATTCAAAATGGCCACTTGCCTGCCAGCACATGGCCAGTGCCTGTAGCTGCACTCAAAATGGCCACCAGCCACATGGCATGTCCCTCCCCATGAACACCCCCAAAAATCGAAAAACACTGCAAAATCAGCACAATCCCATTCAATCCATGGCCTCCATGATGTTTAAATTCAAGACAACCCACAGAAAGACTAGGCCCATGCAAGACTCACTACCCCTGGGCATAAATAAAGGTTGAAAAGTAGGCAAAATGGTTGGAGGCCTAACAACAAAGCCTGCATTCAAAATGGCCACTTGCCTGCCAGCACATGGCCAGTGCCTGTAGCTGCACTCAAAATGGCCACCAGCCACATGGCATGTCCCTCCCCATGAACACCCCCAAAAATCGAAAAACACTGCAAAATCAGCACAATCCCATTCCATCCATGGCCTCCATGATGTTTAAATTCAAGACAGCCCACAGAAAGACTAGGCCCATGCTAGACTCAAATACCCCTGGTGAAAAGGCCACAAGTACAGGCCCAAAAAACGAAAATCACTGAAAAATCTGCACAATCCCATTCCATCCATGGCCTCCATGATGTTTAAATTCAAGACAACCCACAGAAAGACTAGGCCCATGCAAGACTCACTACCCCTGGGCATAAATAAAGGCTGAAAAGTAGGCAAAATGGTTGGAGGCCTAACAACAAAGCCTGCATTCAAAATGGCCACTTGCCTGCCAGCACATGGCCAGTGCCTGTAGCTGCACTCAAAATGGCCACCAGCCACATGGCATGTCCCTCCCCATGAACACCCCCAAAAATCGAAAAACACTACAAAATCAGCACAATCCCATTCAATCCATGGCCTCCATGATGTTTAAATTCAAGACAACCCACAGAAAGACTAGGCCCATGCAAGACTCACTACCCCTGGGCATAAATAAAGGTTGAAAAGTAGGCAAAATGGTTGGAGGCCTAACAACAAAGCCTGCATTCAAAATGGCCACTTGCCTGCCAGCACATGGCCAGTGCCTGTAGCTGCACTCAAAATGGCCACCAGCCACATGGCATGTCCCTCCCCATGAACACCCCCAAAAATCGAAAAACACTGCAAAATCAGCACAATCCCATTCAATCCATGGCCTCCATGATGTTTAAATTCAAGACAACCCACAGAAATACTAGGCCCATGCAAGACTCACTACCCCTGGGCATAAATAAAGGTTGAAAAGTAGGCAAAATGGTTGGAGGCCTAACAACAAAGCCTGCATTCAAAATGGCCACTTGCCTGCCAGCACATGGCCAGTGCCTGTAGCTGCACTCAAAATGGCCACCAGCCACATGGCATGTCCCTCCCCATGAACACCCCCAAAAATTGAAAAACACTGCAAAATCAGCACAATCCCATTCAATCCATGGCCTCCATGATGTTTAAATTCAAGACAACCCACAGAAATACTAGGCCCATGCAAGACTCACTACCCCTGGGCATAAATAAAGGTTGAAAAGTAGGCAAAATGGTTGGAGGCCTAACAACAAAGCCTGCATTCAAAATGGCCACTTGCCTGCCAGCACATGGCCAGTGCCTGTAGCTGCACTCAAAATGGCCACCAGCCACATGGCATGTCCCTCCCCATGAACACCCCCAAAAATCGAAAAACACTGCAAAATCAGCACAATCCCATTCCATCCATGGCCTCCATGATGTTTAAATTCAAGACAGCCCACAGAAAGACTAGGCCCATGCTAGACTCAAATACCCCTGGTGAAAAGGCCACAAGTACAGGCCCAAAAAACGAAAATCACTGAAAAATCTGCACAATCCCATTCCATCCATGGCCTCCATGATGTTTAAATTCAAGACAACCCACAGAAAGACTAGGCCCATGCAAGACTCACTACCCCTGGGCATAAATAAAGGTTGAAAAGTAGGCAAAATGGTTGGAGGCCTAACAACAAAGCCTGCATTCAAAATGGCCACTTGCCTGCCAGCACATGGCCAGTGCCTGTAGCTGCACTCAAAATGGCCACCAGCCACATGGCATGTCCCTCCCCATGAACACCCCCAAAAATCGAAAAACACTGCAAAATCAGCACAATCCCATTCCATCCATGCCCTCCATGATGTTTAAATTCAAGACAGCCCACAGAAAGACTAGGCCCATGCTAGACTCAAATACCCCTGGTGAAAAGACCACAAGTACAGGCCCAAAAAACGAAAATCACTGAAAAATCTGCACAATCCCATTCCATCCATGCCCTCCATGATGTTTAAATTCAAAACAGCCCACAGAAAGACTAGGCCCATGCACCACTCACTACCCCTGGTCAAGGCCCCAACAACAGGTCAAAAATCGAAAAACACAGAAAAATCAGCACAATCCCAATTCATCTATGGCCTCCATGATGTTTAAGTTCAAGACAACCCACAGAAAGAATCAGTCCACCCACCACTGAGTACCCCTGGGCAAAAGGCCCCAAAACAGCCCAAAAATCGAAAATTCCAAAATTTTAGTTGCAGCAACTGTAATGCCCCAAACAAACTTACTTGTAAAATTTCTAATCCAACAGTGATCCAAAGAAAGTCAAAAAGGCCTCAAATCCAAAGATCCAGCAGCATCCACAAAAAGTAATCCTTCCAGCTCCACATCCAAATGAAAAGTGACCAGGAGATGGACAAAGCACTGGGAGGAGCCTGCTGAACAGGAACAGGAAGTTGAAGACTATGGGGCACTTCCTTCCTCCCACCCCCCTGCCCCCCTCCCCAAAATGGACTCCTCGCTAAAAAAGTGCAGGCAAATGTCAAACTAAGGAGTTATTCACATAAAAATCATCATTTCTAGAAGGTTTATGCTGCTTGCTGGTGGATTTCTTGTGCAGAATTGCAAATTTATATTTTTGCTCGCCGCATCTCAAATCTCGCAATTGCGAAGTACCGCGAGACGTGATCTCGCCGTACTCGCGTTGACAAACTATCGCTGGCAAGCCGCGATGACGTAATCGCGCTCGCCAATTCCCGCGGGATCACACAGCAAGATCCAAAATGGCGCAGCACTCGCAAACTATCGAAAAAAACAACTCGGCAAACGATGATAAACGCCGCGCGCCGCAAAAATTGTATCACCAACGCCGCGCGCCGCCAAAAAAATCCGCTGCGTGCGAATTTGCGGATTTTGCGGGAAATCCGCAAATCTCGCGGATTGCGGATTTCCTGAAAATCCGCAAAATCCGCGAGCGTAACGGATTTTACGCCCATGCTTAATGCCCACCCTCTCAAAGGGTGTGCTAACGACTGGAAGTGGTTCCAGGGGAGCCTTTAGCTTCACCCCTGTTTTCCCACTGGCCTGGCAGGTTACACATGTCCGACAGTATGTGTTGGACGCCACTTTCATCTGAGGCCAGTAAAAGTGGAGGACAAGCCGTGCAAAGGTCTTGTCCTGGCCTAAGTGTCCTGCCAGGGGTATGGCATGAGCCAATTCCAAAAGAAAGGCTCGGTACTGTTGCGGGACTACCAAGGCCCTTGATGGACCAGGCAAGGGTACCTTGGGTTCACTGTAGAGGAGTCCATCCTCCCAGTAAATATGGTAATGTCCCGTAACATCACCTGCTGCTTGGGCTTCAGCCTGTCGCCTCAGTCCCTCAAGGGTGGGGCACTCCCTCTGCCCCAGACAGAATTCCTCTCTGGTAGGACCTCCCTCCACATGCCACTCCGCAGGGATGGGTAAATCCTCCAGAGAGTCTACTTCCCCCTCCACGGACTCCTGGTCCACCACCGCAGGTGGCCGATCTGTCTCATGGGGTGCGGAAGCCGGAGCAGGCTTTCTCTGTCTCCGGGTCTGTCCCTTCTTAGCAGCGGGTTGGGCCATTGTTCCAGGCTTCAACCCAGGCGAACTCCCTCTCCGGGCAGTCGCAGACCGTGTGCTGACACAGGCCCAGTCAGGTGTACCCAGCATCGCAGAATGCGTCCGGTATTCCACCTCTCTCCAAGTGTTATGTTCCATGTCATTCCCCAACAGACAATCGACTGGCACGGCAGGGCTTACGGCAACTCGAAGTGAACCTGCAACCCCCTCCCACTCAAAGGGAACCTCAGCCACTGGATAGTGGCCCATTCTGCCGTCAGCCATCGCGGCGGGGTGGAGTACATTAGGAACAACCTGCTCTGGAGACACCAGCTGACTTCTCACCATAGTCATGCTGGCTCCTGTATCTCTCAGAGCCTCCCCTCTCTGGCCATTGATGGTAACCCATTGCCCATACTTTGTAGTATTTGGGGGCACCTGGATCTTTGGCACCATCTCCCGCTCTCCCAGGGACACTAAGGTGACACCTGCCCACTCACCCCCCTTATCTAAGGGCAACTCCTCCCCGAGCGCTACACTAGCTACTCCCGGTGACTTTCCTCCGGTGGGAGGGGGTGGTCTCTTTGGGCATCTGACATCTCCCTTATAATGTCCAACGCCACCGCATTCAAAACAGTGGAGAACCCTGGGCTGCTGGCTTTAGCCAGGATTAGGGTTCCGGGGCGGGTTTGCCCTAGGGGTGAAACCTGCTCCCTTCCCTTGGAAGTTATTTTGGGGACCTTTAGAGAACTCTTTCTTTTTCTCCCCCCCCTCCTTCTTCTGGGGGGCGCCCTGTCCGGCTTTTTGAGATTCCCCTCCAGTCCCCTTGGAGGACACCCGGGTACTTGCCCAGATGTCCGCCTCCTCTGCAAGCTTCCGGGGATTGGTCAGCTTGCTGTCCACCAGGTGTTGGCGCAGCTCAGGAAAACATTTCTCGAGGAGGTGTTCTCTCAAAAATAGATCGTACAGCCCCTCATAATCTTTCACCTCACTGCCCTTGACCCAACCCTCTAAGGCTTTTCTGGCGTAGTCAAGGAAGTCCACCCAGTTCTGAGTGCTCAACTTGTGGCTCCCCCTGAACTTCTGTCGGTACTTTTCTGGGGTGAGCCCGAACTTCCTTAACAACGCCAGCTTCATGGTGGGGTAGTTTGTCTGTTCCTCTGGATCCAGGGCCAGCAAGGTGTCCCGACCAGCAGGAGGCATGTACTTGTACAAACTACCCCCCCAGTGCTTCTCCTGCACTCCATGAACCCTCAGAGAAACCTCATAAGCGGCCAGCCACTTAGCTACATCGTCCCCCTGACTGAAGCTCGCTATCAGGTCCTTTGGTATATAGGGTTTGGTCTCCCTGGCTGACTCCTTTGGTTCGCTGCCACCATTCATACTAGGAGAGGACCCCCGTCGCAGACTTTGGAGCTCCAGTTCCTTCAGTCTAAACTCGTGGACCATCCTCCTCTCCTCTTTCTCCTGCTCCAACTTAGCCAACTCCCACCTTAACTGTCTTTTCTCCCTCCTATCGGTGAGCTCGGCTTCCGTTAGGCTTCCCCCAGAGATGCTACTGCCCCTCCTGGAGTAGGACACTGGTCCGGTGAGTAAGTTTTCCCCCTCATGGCGGAATAACTCTTCTACCTCCCCCACCGTGTCCTGGTCGACCTCTTCATCCTCCTCCTTCTTTCCTTGGTGTGCCTCCACCCAAGCCCTAAGACTGGTCTGGAGCTCCCCCTTCCTGGCACCATGTTTGAAAAATACCCCCATCTGTTGGCAGAACATTTTCAATTGTGACACGGAATAGACTTCCAGGTTTTCCACAGCGAACTCCATTGTGAGTCAGGCAAACCTGGATACACACCAGAAATTTCAGAGTGGCAAGGGCAACCTAAAGCCAACTCCACCCACCACCAGGAATAAATTTAGAAACAACAAAAAGACTAATTGGGAGGGCCGCAAGGAGAAAACTCCTGGTGTAGGTTTAGTGTATTACGTCAAATTACTAGTGAGTAACTGCAACCAAGTCCGTATCCCACCGCTAGGCACCAATATGTTGGAACTGGGTAGCCTGGCCTAGGGCAAGACTAGCATATCAGAGGCACAGTGTAAAGGTTGCAGACCACCCAAAAGTAATTCCACGCAATAGCACTTCAAAAAGAAAACACTACACCAAAAATGTGGGAAAATACGAATTGCTTTATAAAAATAATATACTCTCTGTTCTCACAATATAAATAGCTTAGATCATTTCAGGTCACTTTAGATATAGTTAGCTTAGATCATTTCAGGTTATCTTATCTCAACAATTACACTTCTAAAGCTGCTAAGCAATTTATTAATTCACTACTTCAGTACTTTTAACTTTATTATTCATTCACCTTTAGCACGTAACTCCTTTCTTTCTTAAATAATCAAGTGCAACAATTCAGCTTCAGTTGGTATCACAGTTCAATACATATTAGTTTCACTAGGAATCCCAATACAGTACATTACCATCAATCTCAGAGTCAGTTAGGTAAGGTTAATATGTAGTACACACTATTAATCTCCGACAGCACTACTAGCCCCTTCTTTCTCAAGCACAGTTACTGAAGGTTTCTCAAATATTGGTTTTTACTTTGATACCAGCAACCTTCCTTTATTACTCGCTCTCTCAAGCTACTCCCTTCACCAATTCCCTTTGTAGAAGGACACAAGAACTGACCACTGTGTCTCCCGGTAGGCTTGAGCACCACTCAATTGGGTGAAATTCGCTTCCCCACTGAACTACCTCCTTACTTGTATTTCGATGATCTGGCCCTTCTAAGAAGACGAGTGGCGAAGGCCACACAACAGATTGATTATGCCCAATCCTGGCGAGGCTCACCGGCCCTCAGGGCACCTCCGCTCCTCTCTCTCGCTCAAGGCAGCTCCTCTGGCGGTGCCCGAGCGGAGGAAGGACTTTGCCCGCTTCCCCTGTCAGCAGTCGGCCCCTTTATCTCTCCCCTCTCGCTCGCGCCGGTCTCCCTGTGTGGCGCTCGAGCGAGGGGAAGATTTCTTCACAATTACCGCGGTAACCTGGCAGAAGGCGGGACTCTCTCTGAGTCTCCTGAGGCAGCCGGCGCTTCTCCTAAACACTCGGCGGGGTCACTAGCCTCCCAGACCTGCGCAGTAGCGCCTGCTCCGATTCCGCTGTACTCCGCTCTCAGGAAGGACGCGCCCACCCAGGCCTGCTCGATCTTAGGCCCCTCCTGCTCCTGTGACACTACGGTGCTCAGGCATGCGCGAAGGTGCAGCGTCTCCTTCTTAGAGATCGCGCACTCGCGTCAGCGCCGCCCCTCACTCTCCTCACTTTCGGGAACCAGGGAATCCACTGCAGGACGACACCTCCCCTAAGATCCAGCTAATGCTCCGCACGGCGCCGCTTGACTCGCGCCAGTCAGGGCAACACAGCCTGTCACTTCTCTGCCTCTACCCCCACAGGTAGGAAGATGGCCACAGGGGTGATGTAGCGCTAGGTGGGTGGAGGGTGTCCAGCAGTCGGCCAGCAACCAGGTGATGAACTGGACAGGGGGAACCTTTACTGCTATGATTCCACTGGGATCCTTCTTCTGGGGCAGTCTCTGGGGATTCTAAACTGGGCAGAGGATTACACTCTCCAGTGGAAGAAGGTGATTGGGAGGGATTGGTCAGGGGTTGAAGGGGGAACGTCTCCCTGTAGTGGCTGTCTGTCACAGGGACAAACTAACTGCTCCCAGTGCGTCCTCCTCCTCTCACCACTGCCTCACTCCTCCAGTCTCTGGTCAGCACAAAATGGCTTCCCCGCATTCCGCCTTATATAGGCTGCCCTTCAGTGGTCCAGAATGGACCAGAAGGTTCTGGAATGCCCTATGTTAGGCTATGGCCAAGTTCTGGATGTGACAGTTGGGGCAGTTGGCGGCCACCATTTTAGGTGGTGCCAACTTTCCTGTCAGAACAGGCCTCTGGGCCTGAGGTAAAAGATCATGAGGGGGAGAAAGAACACCTATCCCCCTGGCCAACACCTACAAAAAGTCAGTAGACAAAAAATTAACAAGGGTATGAGGGGCAAAAAGGGGACAAAATAAATAATAATTAGGAGGGACTTCGCCAAAAAGCCAGACAGGTCTAACACCCACGCACTCATCAATAACAGATTCGACTATGGCAATGCACTCTACCTCGGCAACATGCAAAAAATCCAAAAGAAGCTACAAAATATCCAAAACACCTCCGACACACTCATCCTGATCCTCCCCCGCCGCAGCCACATCACCAGCTGCCTGAGATATCTCCACTGGCTCCCAGTCAACAAAAGGATCACCTACAAACTCCTCACACATGCCTACAAAGCCCTCTCCAACGCCTGACCTGCATACCTCAACCAACGCTTCTCCTTCCAAACTCCCACCAGACATCTCTCCTCCAACCATCAGGCCCTGGGCACCATCCCATGGGTCGGCATTACTACTGCTGGAGGAAGAACGTTCTCCTACCTCACTGCAAAGACCTGCAACTTGCTACCTCTACACCTCAGACAATCTACATCACTTGCTCAATTCGAGAAGGACCTCAAGACCTGGTTCTTTGACTGAACAGCAGATCCCCCCCTTCAGTGCCTTGAGACCCGTACGGGTGAGTAGTCATGCTCTACAAGAACAATGATTGATAGCTCCTAATTTGCTGTGTGTTACGACCTTATGGCCCTTGTCAGCACAAATCATGGGGGCAGGAGTTAGAGGGTATGTGAATTCTGTGGATGAGGGTAGGAGGCTTACATGGGCACAGGTTATGTTTGCTCAGTGCAGGAAGGCGTTTGTTATTTGTGTAGACCACCAAGATCATCCACCAGATTTAATAGAGGCTTTCGCTGCTATTTCAAGCACTATAGCAACCTTATAAAATACTCTGGCTGCGCAGGATCATGATTGGGTCCCAAATTGGTTTGATTCTAACTGTGCAAGAGCTTCTAGGAACTTGAAGTAAGTACTAGGTGTTAAACCAAGGCACTCCCGCTTAGTCATGGAATGTCGCAGCCAGTTCAAGGCCGAACTGTCAAGATGTAAGGCTGTTTTAAAGGATGATGCCTGGTCAGACCTTATCGAGGCTAGCACTCAGAAGAGCAGTTTTAAAGTTTTGGAGCATTGGCAATAGACCTTTTTGGGCGGTGAACACTGATAACCCATTGGACGCTCATATTACGGAGGATGACTGGGCAAGTCACTTTGGGGAAATGTTTCAGTCCTCTTCCAGTTTGAGTGAAAGTCAGGGTCTGGGTGAACGGAAACCTGCTGTTGTGTTCTCAGTTGAGGAAGTAAGTAAGGGCATAGCGGGTTGTCTAAAAACAAGTCCCCAGATCCAGATGGGATCCTATCCGAACATCATATCTCCAATATGGATATTGGGGTACCGACCCTCACCTCTATCATTAACATAGCCTTTGTAACTGGTCCCCCATACCAGAGCGATATCTACCATCGTCCCTGATTTTAAAAACGGAGACAGAGACAGCATTGATAGTTATAGGCCAATCTCCCATCTTGATTTCATGGTAGTGGTGGTTGGATGCATTTTATTATTCAGGCTTTCTGGATGAGCAGACGAAAACAATATTTTATCAGGAGTTCAGTATGGCTTTCGCCCGGGACGGTCAATGGTTGATCAATGTTTGAGCACAACGTGATCCTTAATAAGTATACTGTTGCCCATTCAAGTTCATCCACCTGGCCTTTTATGGATCTGTCTTCTGCATATGAGCACAACAATAGAACTAAGCTTTGGCAGGTCATGCTGTCCACTGGGGTAGATAGAGATATTGTTTTTTTGTTAAGGGATCTCCAGAGAGATACTAAGGCAGTGATTCATTACACAAAAGATCCTAAGGTTACCCGGCAATTCTCAATACAGTAATGAGTCCGGCAGGGCTGAATCTCGGCCCCTTTTTCTTTTTAACTCATGTGTCAATAATCTGGAGCAGGCCGTCTTGGAGCTAAAGTTGGATTGCCCCCAGGTGGGACGGTGAAGTCTTGTACGCAGACAACGCCTTCCTTATCGCTCAGACAGCTAGGGGTGCACATTTGATTGAATTGTCCACTTTATGGAGGATCTGGATTTGCTGGTTAACAATAACAAATCCTATGTGACGGTGGTGAGACACCTTTCAAAAAATCCTATACCTTTATGGTTGGGTCCACCCCAGTCCCTAAGACTAGTGTTTTGTTTTATACCTGTGGGTGTTGTTCAACTCTTCTTTGATCTGTTGACCTTTAATAAGTAGAAAGAAAGGTGACCTTGTGAGGGCTAATGCTGCTGTTTTTAATTTTGCTTCCTGACTGAGCAACAGACTCACAGGATGCCTTTTGCAAACATAGAGGGCCAAGTGAATCTCCAAATTAACCTATGGTAGTGGTATCTGGGGCTTAACTACCCATAACGAGTTGCAAAATGTAGAAAACAACATTTTAGACACGTCTATGTGTACCTCAGGGTATTTCTACTTTTGTAATACATGAAGAATTGGGTATGGTCTATCTATCTAACATTCTGGCTATCGTCCCCTTTCTTTGGAGATGACAATTTGGCTTAGGAAGGAGATTGTATTAAGTAAAGCGATTTTAAAGGATTGACCATTTTTATCATATCCCCTGCCTAAGTTTATCAGTGAGTGTTTTATGAGCCTGGGAAGGGCAGACTTATTTACTAATCCAGAAAAATTTGTAAGAAGGATCTCTGTTGGGTGAAGGAGTTATTTTTAGGAAAGCAGATGTTGGATGG
Source organism: Lissotriton vulgaris (assembly GCF_964263255.1). NCBI lineage: Eukaryota > Metazoa > Chordata > Amphibia > Caudata > Salamandridae > Lissotriton > Lissotriton vulgaris. The sequence goes on along the minus strand of NC_141700.1, from coordinate 247,178,445 downwards.
ATGGATAGAGAAGAAGTGGTACTGAGGAATCCCAGCTTCAGTTTTACTTGCACTGACAATAACAAAAATCTTAAGGCATTTTCAATGTTGTAAAGCTAACTCTCCCAAAGACTAACTCTGGGTTACCTTGTTGCACTTAATAAGTCAGAACTTGAATTTGCGATCAGACAAAGAAATACTGTTTCCACTCAAATCAATTATTTTTTTTAAATCTTCTTTAATGGTAACACTGGATTTTAAGTTACTATTCTGAAAAGGACAGTTTTAGAAAGTGTGCATTGTTCTCCATAAATCAAATGTGCCTTTCTGCCAAGGTCCAGGATCACATGACTGTGAATGTCTCTCATGTGGTGTTTTGTGTATTACTTCAAGACATGGGGATGAAAGGACCTTGGGTGTGGGTTGCGGTGTTCATCTCCTGACGAGGATATCCTGGAAGGTTGTGCTCAGCCTTTCTGTGCTTCAATGTGTAGCCTCAGGGCTTGCCCACCCCTTCCTGATTTCTACTGTTTGCCTGCTGTGCCATTAACAAATACAAATCACAACTAGGCCTGTCTACTCTTTGTTAAGACAGTTTGGAGCCAAACACAGGAAAGAGGGAAGTTTAGATGAAGGGGACAGACCTCATCTGCAGGTTGACACTGAGGATAAAAGCAGCTCCTTCAAAAACTCTGATAAGAACACTACTGGACCTGTGGATGATTCAGAAAAAGATCTGCCTTGCGATCTGAAGATGGAAGATTTAACTTGCTTGGAGGCCTCCCTGCACTGCCAAGTTGACCAACACCAACTTGGCCTGCCTGAGCCCTCATGCTGGCCTCTGCTAGAGTGAGCTCTGGTCCCCAAGAGGTGCCCATTGGACCCTTGGATGGAATCAGTGTGTTTTCTTTTTGCCTGAAACCCATAAGTCCTGAGTCTCAGGTGAGGATTCTAAAGTTTTGAGCTCTGTACGACTGCGAATATCAGTCAGTCAAAAACTTTATTTCGATTAAAAATCACAAAAGTTGGTACATACCATAAGTGAGGTAAGCTAAAAGTACTTTAAAATTAATGCATACCATTTAACAATTGCACATCAATTTCTATCGTTAAAATACTGAACACAATAAATATACAGATAACATCTTAAAACTGTGATAAAACAGAAGAACCCAAATATATATACCATTTACAACATTTGGTTCCAAAAGCAGCTGGCCTGAAATACTGGTAGGACTACATCAAGAAGCCTAGTGCAACATTTTTAAAGTGCATAGTGCAAGGAACATTTGCAGGACATAGCTTTATCATGGGAAGTTTGATTTTAAACGAATAGCCCATGCCCAACCCAAGAACTTCGCAACAGCGATCACTATTGGTTCTTCCAGTGATGTGATTAGGATCCTCACTGCCACAGTGCTCAACCTGGTTCCCATATTCTGACAGACAGGTTTCAACCATCTTTGCCTAGGTTTGTGATAGGCTGGACAGACAATTAAAGTATGAGCCACTGTCTCTACCACATCTGAACAGTATGGGCAGGCACTAGTATTCAGACCATTCCATTTCATTTTGAAGACCTGAGTGGGTAGGGAACACACCGTAAGCTGGTGATATAATTTCCTTTCATTGGGGGTACTTATTAAATCCCAATAGCCTTCATACTTAACTTCATGTTTATGGTCAAGGAATGCTCTGGACGAAGAAGTCCCAGTAAGGGAGGCGTAGCGCCTGGTTACAACCATGTTCCAGTACGCTGCCTTAATCTCAACCTTGGACGGAAAAACAGCATCCCCTGGATTAGACCATAACCTACTCATACCCATCTCACTGAGTATGATCCTCACACACCTAAACCACAAAATGTTGTTAGAGGCATCCGAGTTCTAAACATCATTTAGCGCCACTGCGTAATGTTTTAACTCGGGAGTCACCCAAATGCTCCTCCAATAAGCGATTGGTCTAAACTTTGCCACATCCCTAATGGAGTGGCAACCCAAGTCTAGGAACAATGGAAACAATGGAGTGGACTGTGGGAGTCCAATTAATGACCGCATAAACTTGTTTTGCGCTAAAACCAAGTTATCCAGGTTAGCGTAACCCCACAGCTCAGCCCAGTAGAGGATTGAAGCCCCTATTTTGGTATTATATATATGCAGAGCTGGAGCTATCGGTTTCGTATAAGATGATCTTTGCTCCTTAATCAATGCACCTGACAGCTGGGCATGCTTAACTGAGAGGAGATCTACTTGTGGTTTCCAGCTCACAGTTCGATCAATGTGAACCTCCAGGTAAGAAAAGGTATCTGTTTGTTCTAATAGACTTTCCTTAATTTCCACCCTGCCGACAGTCAGCTTATGTTTGTGCAGGACCATGTACTTAGTTTTGTCCACATTGACAATTCGTTCATGATCCTCACAAAACTCCTCAAATCTAGAAAGGGATCTTTGAAGACCCATTCTCGTTTTTGAAAGGATGAGGGTGTCGTCGACAAACATGAGTAGGGGGATCCTACTTCCTGCTAGGGAGGGTACATCAGTAGCGAAATCCTTAAAATAACTCACCACCTTGTTTATATACAATGAAAAGAGCGTCGGGGCTAGTACGCACCCCTGCCTGACCCCCTTCTCAAATGGAAACTTGTTGGTGAGGTTTTCCTGTACACCCCATCTCACCTGCGCATATCTCGTAGTGTGTAACTTAACCAAAAGGACCAGGATCTCCGATGGCATGCCCAGCTGTGAGAAGTAACGCCACATCCTAGTACGGGGTACTAGGTCAAACTCCGACTTCAAGTTGACGAAGGCCGAAATCCAGCCTGTAAATCAGACAAGATGCTAAATTCCTCCAGCCAGGACTGGAGACTATTTAGAATCAGTCTTGCCAGGACCTTTTGAATACAGTCTAATAAGCTGATGGGCCTGTAGTTCCCAGGTAATGCACAATCCCCTTTTTTAAAAATAGGTACTATTCCAGCACCTGCCCACGTACTTGGTATTGGCGCACCACTAGCCACTGCATTGGCTAGGAGCTGAATATATTGTACCCAGTTTGGTATATCGTGGACAAAGAGGTCAGCTGGAATACAATCGGGCCCGGAGCCCTCCCTCTTGGTACAGACTGCAGTGCAATATCCTCCTCCTGCGTAGTAAAATGTAAACATGTAACTGGGGGTGGGATGATTAAGTCAGAATTAACCTCTGCACTTGAGAACTGAGCTGTAAAATGAGCGACCCAACTATCTGGATCCACATGATTAAGGGGAACGTTATTTGGAACACCACTTCCCCATCTCACCAGTTTCCAAAACTCACTCATATTCCTCCCTAGGGAAGCTTCCAACAAATCTCCCCATTGCTGTTCATCCCACGCCCTTTTGGCACGGTACTGAGAATTCTTATAATCAGACCTTGCTTTAGAAATAGCAACCCTATCTTTTGATCGGATTGCTGCTGCTAGGATTCTATATGCCGAACTGCATGAAGTGCCATACCAGGCTGCTGCTTTTTGATCTGATTGACGAATAGGGTTCTTACTACTCTTGATAAAATAACTTTTATGCTTAAAAAACAGTACCTCATGCACATTGTCAATTTTACCATTCATCTCCTCCTGTGTAGCACAAATCTGTAGCTTCCCAGTGGCAGTTAATAGTAGGGTTTTCATTTCATCCAGATGATCTGAAAAACATTTGCCCACTTAACACGTCTAGTGTCATTGGTCAGTCTAACTTCCACAAAGTCAGAGCGAGGGGTTAGGCTAGCTCCACCTACTAATGTTGGACTTATTACAGAGAGCACCAGAGGATTATGGTCACTCTCAGGTCTTTCACAGACCACCATATCAACAACATTGCTCCAATACTCCTTATTTATCAAGAAAAAAATCAATTCTACTGGTGCGTAGCCCATTGTTAAAAGTGTGAGAACCCAATTTATCGGATTTGGTTCTTCCATTTGCAGCCCTTACCCCATGCTCCAAACAAAATACTTTTAGTGGAAGGCCTGTGCTTGACCATGTTTTAATTGGAGGAATTTCTAACTGGGGAATAGACCACTCAGCATCCTCCTCAGACTGCGAATGTACTTCTCAAATCGCCCAGCAACCATCCGCAATGCCTACCAATTTAATCTCCTGCAAGGACCTACTCTTTGTGTCACTTTCAAGAACCATCGCCAGCTCTAGTGACAAAGATTGATTTGGGATTTTCTTGTGTTGTGTTTTCACTTTATGACTTTATGTTTTTTCAGAGCTGCATAAGTACTATACAAATTACCACTAAGTTAAGCATGAGTGCTGTTGTGCCAAGATATCAGAGGGTAAACACAGGCTTACTTTGTGACTTTTGTGGTTTTGCTAATGGGGCTTTGATCAGACAGTTTAACGTAACACCCTTTGGCAAGACAAGACTATAGGAATTTCATGTGCACCTTGCAACAGAAAGTTATTGCCACCGTATGCCATCATCAATTGTATATTTTCCCAAAAATGATTTAGCTGTAATGGACAATGTTACTCAAGTTTAAGTTGAACCACAAAGGACCATCATACTTTACATGTTTTTTTATTCCTGTTTGCTGAATATTTATGGTGAAAAGATTATTTTAACCCATAAATACATTTCAAAGCTGATTATTGAATTAGATCTCTTGCAGTTTCTCACCAATCAATGAAACATTTCTGACTAGCGAGCATTTAACACAACTGCCATGTTTTGCATGCAGGTGCCCCGGGTAGCATCAAATAGATAATGAGATGGAAGCATGAGTATTTTATGATGCATCTCAGAACCCTGATGCAGAAGACATTGCCTTGCTCGCTGATAAGCCTGGTAGTTTGCCTCCCACCACACCTCTCTTCAAATCTTTCTACTGCCCAAATACAAGAAAACTAGTACTTGTCCTCCATCCACCCTACCACAACTCTCTCTACAGCTCTAATTTCCCTTCTCACTCAAAGCTGTGCTCTCTATGCTCTTCAACTAAGGCTGACATCCATGTCAGGGTGGCCTAGTATTGATTTATCAGTTTGCAACAGTGTGAAACAACTTTTGTCTCCCAGTTTTCCTATGCCATAGCAATAACAGGATTTGGAATCCGGTATCCATGCTAATATCTCTCTGTGATAGTCACACCCAACAAAATATTGATGGCAAGTAAGGAAGTCACATAATAGTCTGGAGATTTCACATTTTCAGGTTAGCTGTAAAATGTTTGTAACTCTTGAGCAAGGCACGAACATTCCTAGATGCTACGCACTTTCTATTTCAATTCACAACATGAAGATTCCCTTCTTTGGGAGTATACACTCTCTTCCACTTAATTGAACATCCCACAAATACTAGGTATCTTATGGTAAATCTCCTAACCACTCCTGATTTTGTGTTGGTGACATCATCAGGCATTGCCTGGCTGCAGAGATAGAAACATAACAAGCCTAGGATTCCTAAGATGTCACAATGGCTCCATTACTAGAGCCTAGAACACAGATGATGAGGCTTCCTGATATCAGGGCAAGTGCTACTTTCCTTGGATACTTGGTGAGAGAGGGTTGAAGCTGTGTTAGCTTGAGAGAAACTGTGATTTACTTCAACACACATGTTGTGAGTCTGAACTACATGCAAGACAGGTAGGCCCTTTGACTTATGACTTCATATGCAGTCAAATTTAACTGGAATAGAAATGGAAAAAAGTCCCCTGTAAATGTATGTGGCTTTTAGCATTAAGATTCTTATTAGGGGTTTTACTATAAGAAGCATGACTAAAACATGTAAAATCCACATCACAGACACAAAAATTGTTTGAACAAAGCTCATCATCCCTGAAAAAAAATAACATGACTCATAATGTAGGATGAATACAGATAAATATACAAATATTCTTTTTTTTTTTTTTTTTGAAAACCTTTATTCAAAAAATAAGGAGATACATGCGCAGGCCCACAACCATCATGGCCGGCCGCAAAGACAGTGTGGTAGATTATGCCGGTCGTCGAAGGATTGTACAGGAGTCTTGAAGGATTGGTAAGAGAAGTTTATTCCATAGAAAATAACTCCACCCGAACCGGAGCGTCTGGACCTCGGAAAGCCAACGGTTACAATGGCCAACCGAAGATCTCAGCCGATCATGCACGGGAGACAACCATTTGAAGCATAACAAATAAAGCACGGGCTGTGGCTCGTGGTCTCAACACGAGCCAAGCCTTCTAGTGATAATGGTCGCACGCCGCGAGGTGTAACACGCGGCGTGACACACATGCATAACATTACAGACAGTCAATAGTAACAGGAGAAACTGAGGCCAATCAGCAAGCAGGACATGTCAAGGTACACCAGACGTGGTTGTGAGTCTCGCAACACAGGATATGAGGTTTTCATTTTTAAGTTTTAGAAGAAGAGTAGGGGCTGCAACAACAAGGACATCACACCTTACAAAAGAGATACACCAAAGAGACGAGGGGGACTTACCCCCATGACAGTCGGAGATAGGCTATAACTACAGCAACTATATATTCTAGGCAGCCGCGGTGGTAATACTGGAGAATAGGCAATCTTACAATAAACAACATTGCTAAATATCACCCCAGAGAGCCCACCCCCCAAGAACGGAGAAACAGAGGCTTATTGAGATGCTGGAAAAGGAAAAAAGGTGTAAGACCAAGAGACAGCCAACCCTATGAAAGAGGAAAGAACCCTCCCAAAGCCGGAAAAGAGCGATAGGGACCATAGAACAAAACAAACTAAAATAACATACCCCCCGCACCCGCCACCCTGCACCCCTGTAATGGCTACGGCCTAACCCACTAACAGCATGCCTGTCGCCCCGGAAATGCCCCACAGAAGGGAAAAAGTACAAGAAGTGGAGGAGGAGAAAAACAGACAGACCCCCGGACACCCGGTACCCCCCGCCGGCAGTGACCCCCCCCAAGGCGCATTCATCATCAATCAAGGCAAACATTCGGCATTATCCCGGGGAGGACCGTCACCAATAAGAATCCCCCCACCCCACCCCTGGCCCGGTGAAATACTTGATGCAGTCCCGGCAAAAGAGAACTGAGCAATCCTAGGAAAGTAGAAGTCAACCCTGCAAGCTACACGGGTAGACCCATCGCCAAAGTCATAACAAATGCAATCAAAGGGAGCGTCTCAGGTAGTCCGAAGCAGTGGCAAGGAGCAAAAACAACTCAAAGTCAAAGTCAGCCCTGACCAGTGCGAATCCGTTCCGGAGCCCATTCCGACCAGGCCACATCCGACCAGAGGCAGACAAAGTGCCCATGACAGTCCGAGGCATTGAAGATGGAGCAAAGTCCGGACACAAAATGGCGGTTTCCGTTACACAGACGGGCCGGAATGAAGAAAAATTCAAATCCCCTCCGGCAGGACCCCAAGACTCGGTGTTGACGACCAGGACCTCCAGCAGCGATACACCATCGGGTAGGAAACTTGAAGGGAAGACCAGGCACTGTAGCAGATGAAGGAGAAGTGAGGCCGGCTCCCAAAGGAGCGAAGTCGGGCTGCCGCTCGGGCACCTTAAGATGGCGGGTCAAATCGCTCGACTGGACCACAAACTGCTGTTCAGGTGTTGCAGCGTCGGTGGCTGGTCGCGAGCAAACATCGTCCAGCTTTGCCACCAGGGAGACACATGTGACGGTGAATTGCGAGCGGAGCGCCCCAATCGCTGCCATTACGGAACTCAATGAATGTGCGCTATCCATCCCCTCCATCCCAGGACCCAAAGGACGGAGGGGAACACAATCTCCAGCCCACATCGCCGGGCTCCGGGCACACATTTAGCGATCTCAACAACAGGGGCGCCCCGAACTGGCACACTCAACACAGTCACCGGCCATGGGTGCAACCCGTCAGCCCCCGGACCGGGAAACGAGGGTCGGGCACACAGCCCCCAGCCACGGTGCAGAAGGATCGCAGCACGTCACAATGTCTCTTCTCCGGTACCTCCCATCAACGAGGTCACAAGTCGAAAGCGGAAGAATTGTTCAAATCTGGAAGACCGGCCACAGTCGCGGTCCCGCAGCCGATGTTGATCAGTTCCCGCTCGGACCGTTCAGAAATCGAGGTCCCGGCGGCAGCCCGGGAGTAGGCCGAAAATGGGACACGACATAGCTCCGTCGCTGAGTAAGTTAGGAAGTCCGGGACAGCACCGTTGGCATCAGGTAACCTTCATACATCCAGGCACAGGGCGTGGGTAGAGGATAAACAACAGGATAGATGAGCCGCCGGCGGAGGTCGGCGGAGCCAGGAGCTTATGCGGCCATCTTGGTTCGCGGCGTAGCTCCTCCCCCAATATACAAATATTCAAACTAAATGTTAAAAATAAAATGTCATAAAGTCATATGAGCAATTGATGTTATTACTCTGAATAATTGGTTCCTTGTCCTCTGAAAGAACACAGCATAGCAAACTTATGAGCTACACTTATGTATGATGAGTACTTGTAGTGAAGGAGGTCCACTCAGGAAGGTTGTATTTCAGGATTATTTCAGGATGCTACACCCGTCTTTCTCAAGACGGGTGTAGCAAACACGACAGTCCTAGAGTTCAAGTGCTGCTGAGTCACCTGGACTGGATTGAAGTGTATTGGTGTTGTCAAATCCGAAGAAGTAAATAAAGCCGTCCATATGATTCTAGGCTGCTTTCCGAGATGCTGTCCAGGTGACTCAGCAGCACTTGAACTCTAGGACTGTCGTGTTTGCTACACCCGTCTTGAGAAAGACCCGTTGCGACCTCAACTAGCCAGGCACGCGAAGGGTCGAAACGTCGACATCATTCCAATTGGCCCCAATACTCCAGAAACCCAAATTGACTAGCAGCGCATGGGATTCTGTAAATTTGTATTAGTGGATGGCCTCTCTTTGAAAATCAACTTTGTATATATTTGTATAAATTGTCTATATAGCAAGTCAATAGTGTATATATTGTATACTAGCAGCCCGTCCCAACCTTGTCCGGGAGCAATCAGGCTTCAGGGCCCCCGCCCGCCCCGTGAGTGCACCAGTGGCTGCTTCACTTACCTCCGCCTGTCCGCCGGTCCTCACCGCCTGTACTCCGCTGCTCCTCACAGCTCCTCCTCGCCTGGTAGGCACTCCTCACCGCCTGTCCGCTGCTCCTCACCGCCTGTCCTCCGCTGCTCCTCACCACTCCTGTCCGCCGCTCCTCACCGCCTGTCCGCTGCTTCTCACCACCTGTCCACCACTCCTCACCGCCTGTCCACCGCTCCTCACCGCCTGTCCGCTGCTCCTCACCGCCTGTCCGCTGCTCCTCACCGCCTGTCCGCTGCTTTTCACCGCCTGTCCGCTGCTCTTCACCGCCTGTCCGCTGCTCCTCACCGCCTATCCTCCGCTGCTCCTCCCCGCCTGTACGCCGCTCCTCCTGTTGCTCCTCCTCCTGGTTGTCTGCAGAGTGTAACTCTGGTTGTGTGTGCCTGCCTGGTTCTTTGCAGTGAGTACCTCTGGCTGTGTGTGCCTGCCTGCCTGCCTGCCTGGTTGTCTGCAGTGTGTACCTCTGGCTGTGTGTGCCTGCCTGCCTGCCTGGTTGTCTGCAGTGTGTACCTCTGGCTGTGTGTGCCTGCCTGGTTCTCTGCAGTGTGTACCTCTGGCTGTGTGTGCCTGCCTGCCTGGTTGTCTGCAGTGTGTACCTCTGGCTGTGTGTGTCTGCCTGGTTGTCTGCAGTGTGTACCTCGGCTGTGTGTGCCTGCCTGCCTGTCTGCAGTGTGTACCTGTGGCTGTGTGTGCCTGCCTGCCTATCTGCAGTGTGTACCTCTGGCTGTGTGTGCCTGCCTGGTTCTCTGCAGTGAGTACCTCTGGCTGTGTGTGCCTGCCTGGTTGTCTGCAGTGTGTACCTCTGGCTGTGTGTGCCTGCCTGTCTGGTTGTCTGCAGTGTGTACCTCTGGCTGTGTGTGCCTGTCTGGCCTGCAGTGTGTACCTCTGGCTGTGTGTGCCTGCCTGTCTGGTTGTCTGCAGTGTGTACCTCTGGCTGTGAATGCCTGCCTGGTTGTCTGCAGTGTGTACCTCTGGCTGTGTGTGCCTGCTGTCTGGTTGTCTGCAGTGTGTACCTCTGGCTGTGTGTGCCTGCCTGTCTGGTTGTCTGCAGTGTGTACCTCTGGCTGTGTGTGCCTGCCTGTCTGGTTGTCTGCAGTGTGTACCTCTTCTCTGGCTGTGTGCGTCTGCCTGGCTGGCCTGTAGCATGTACCTCTGGTTGTCTGTACTTTCTTAGGGCCGCCCTGGCACTCGCCCCACGGGGAGCTCTCCGGGTATTGGTCATGAGTTTCCCTCCCTCGGTTGTCACCCGAGCCAGTCTGACTGACTGGGCATTCATCCTGCCAGCAGGCTGTGTATCCGAGCCCCGAACCACCGAGCTCCAGCAGGTGCATGAGAGGAGGGGGTGCCGGGCGCGGGGAGGGAAGGGGGTCACGGGGGGAGCCCCTCGCCTCCATTTATTTATGAGGTGCCCGCCTGATGCCATCCGAGCCACATGCCCCCTGGCCTTGCTACTGGCGAGGGGGGCATGTATCAGGTTTAAATCAGGTACTTTATATGTTTGTTGCAGCTTTACATAGCGCTAACTCCACCCGAAGGGATTGCAGCGCTTTACGTGAGCACCAGTCACATTACAGAAGGTCACCCCACGTCCTCCTCAGCGAGCCTTTATCCTCAAGGTCATGACCTCGGAGACGGGCCACCCCTCGGCTTCAGGTGGGTGGGCATCTCTTGCACTATGGTTGTGCAATGAAACCCCTTAAGAATGCTGGAACCCCTCGTTAGCATGGTGCACACACTGGTTCATTTACATGTTCATGTGTGTCCATTAACACATTCATTCACGCAGGCAATTATTTCAATCATTAGCGCACAGATTGATACATGCAGACACTCGCATGTTGCTTCATTCATTCATATGTATTCATTCAGATGTTCATTAAAACATTTCTTCACACACTCGTTGCTCCATCCGTTCACTTCTCCACGGGTTCCTTCAACCACCCACCCTGGGTGTTTCTAGTAATAGTTATGTTCTGCAATAGCGCTACAATTGGTGCCGATAGCTGCACTGACTCGTCATCCACACATCGAGAGAAATGATAAGTGCAGCTATCGCCCGGCCCGTTCCCCGCCTGCCCCGACCCCTGCCCCCTGCCCCCTGCTGCCTTACCTTTGCCTCCGCTCCTCAGTCCAACGCTCCTAGCCGCTCCTCCCCTGCTCCTGACATGACCACGCACGTCGTGGTCGGCGCTACTTTGGGGGACTACTTTTTTTAAAAAAATATCTTTTTAAATAACGTTTATTTTGAAAATGTTTATAGCCTATAACCATCTACACACCCTGACGTTTTCTACGATGTATCGGGTGTGTAGATTGGCGCTGTGGTTCCCGAGTTTACCTGGCCAAAAGGTGCAAGTTCTCTCTTTATAATAGTAGTATAGATGTCACATGAGCACTATTCACTATTGTCACATTTTGCACTTTTTTACTATGACAGTCGTTTATGATTTACTATGAATGCATCTTGAAAATATAAAGATATGAATAGTTACATACAGGTCGTTCTTTTCATTCATTGTAGGAAACTGTTTTGAATTCCTTGTCAGAGGGAGGAGGGATCTATGTACACAAAGAGGATTAACAAATCAGTTGTTTCACTATCCGACAGAACCAATTTTTTTCTTTAATCATAATTCACCCAGGTTCTGAGGGACACAGGGTCAACCCCAGTTTTCTTGAAACTTTATAAAAGTGGCATTTTCAGAATTGCAATTTAAAATCCAACTTCAACATAAGTTTGCATTTTAAATTCCGATTCCAGAGACACCACACTTGAAAATTCTATCTCTTAACAATTGGAAATTACTCTCATAAAATGTAATAATTTAAACCCAATGTTCCTATGGGAGAGATAGTAGTAGTGAAAAACGAAGTTAAGGCTTTTCCATTACCACAACATGGAAAACCTAAAAGTACAGGGCCTCCCTTTTAAATAAATTGCAAAATTGTACCATATATATATATATATATATATATATATATACACACAAACATATGCAAATATATATAAACTTACTGAGGGATTCAACAACAACATAAAATAAAGATTATAGAACAGATTCTTTCTTTCTTTAATACAGCAGTACAGCCAAGAACTACTGCCAAAACATGTCCCACGCTCACTGATGCTTCTTCAGGGATCTCATGTTACTTATTGTGGTTCAATGAGCTGAAAACTGCCATTCGAACCAAATCCCCAGTCTGTTGTTTCTGCATTAGTATCCTTCAAATATCAATTGGATGAAGATTCAACATTTTACCAATAATTCGCGATTCACCCCTGCACCTCTCAAATGTTCTGAAATTAGATGTTAGGAAGTAGTCTGATTCCAATTCTTATCAGTGATATTCTCATGTGCATCTAGCCATGATGGTATGGAAACATGATCAATCCCCTGATAAGGCATACGTTGAACTCTCACATTGCGTCTGTCCTCACATCCAGTTCAAAGATATATACACTCACACACACACAGAATCTATCACAGGGGCATTGGGTGTCCTCCATTCATAAAATATCACTGTCACCCACACATCCATTCTGCCAACAGGAGGAGTGTAATGCTCCCTGTTGGACCTGCGCGGGCAAGCCCAGCATAAAGGGGGAAGGTAGCTTGACTCGAGTGGCTAGGCAGGTGGAGGCTATAGTGTTAAGCCAGCTTGGACCCGATAATAACCCCCTGTACACCACACAAAAAGAAGGACACCACACCACTGTTATGGAAAAATACGATTCATTTATATAAAAGTTCTCTGGGTTTGTAGCAAATTCACTTAGGGTTTCACAATTACATTTCTGGTAAGCATTTGCTCAATGGAATACTGGCTTCTCATAAATAAATAAATAGTTGGACTCTAAGGAATAAATACACTGGATAAATAGCAGATATGAATACAGTAGAATCAATATTAATTTAGCAATGACTGGAATAAATAGAATAAATAATATCAATGACCAGAATAAATATCACAATAAATATCAGCAATGTCTAGCACAATAATGACTGGACTAAGTATCACTTTAGTTATCACCAATGACTGGTATCGCTGCCACCAATTAATCACTTTTAAATACAGTCACTTTTCCAGTGTGGAGAAAGGAGAGATTACTCTTACAGTTAGTTGGACAGCCCGACAGGCTTTCAGGCTTCTCGGGATACAGAACTACTTTTGGGACTCTTTTGTAACCGCTCGATGCACACGCGTGTATCTAGAAAGCAAGGAAATACATTTAACAGCTCATTCACACTCGGCTGCCACCGGGAGAGGACCTATACTTGGCGCTGGGGGTCAGTATTCGCCTACAGGGCTGGTTCGCCCTCAGAACCCTGGCGGCACCAGTTCAGAGTCTTAAGACGACGAACGGGCTGCCGGGGAGGTCGCAAAAACTCCACAGTTCAGTCAAAATAATGCCGCTGTTTAGCTCTCACACACCGCAGTCTTTTAGCGGAACACACGGCACACCTCACATCAGCTGTAGCGGACGATGCAGTCAAGCACAGTACTTCTCTAGCCAGCAACGGGGCTCGCAGGGGCTCCACAGACCTCCCTCCGACTTCCTTCTTCGGGGTGGTTCCCGCCCACAGCTTCAGCTCCCGGGTCAACAAGGAGGGGCTGACTCGCTAGTCCCGCCCAATGCAGGCTGGCCTTCCCCGCCCCGGCGCACCACCTCACCTTCGGTCCACGCAGGAGGCGCTCTTCGCAGATGGGGCTCGGAGACGTCCGAGCTCCTCGCGGTAGGCGCTATTCACGAAGGGGGCACTTCAGGGGGGATCACGATCGCGGCGATGTCACGCTCGCCTGGCGACTCGCTTCCACAATCGCTTCAGCCACCGGGGGGGGCGGAGAGGCACTCGAACTTGGCCGCAGTCTTTTGGGGAATTCAAGGCAGTCGCTGGGCAGGCGCTACAGGCGCTAGGTCACCGCCCACGCTGTTGACTGGAACGCCAGTCACATCCAACGCCAGCAACCTTAGCTGCACTATTGCCTTTGTCACCAGCTGCCTTAGGGGTCAACAGGGCAGGTGTCAATCTGGTGTCAGTCTAGAACTCCTTCCTTGTCGAGGTCAAATCAGGAATCAACAACTACTACTAAAATGGCCGCCAGGGACTGGACCTTATATAGCCAGTGCCCTGGGGTGCTAGCACGAGCCAGAAGGTTCTAGAACCTTCTCTGGGTAGGCTCATGACATGGCACTTTTGAGGTGCTTTCTGGTCCTTCAGAGCCACCATACTGGGGTTCTGGAGCAGCCATTTTGTGTTCCTGAGGAAACTAAAGGAATTCCTGTCAGGAATGCGCGCCAAGCAAAAGGGCGCCAAAACCTCAAAAGGCCAGAGTTCATGTAGGCTCCAATGGGAGTCACTCACATGAGGGAATTATGTGTCCACCATTTTAAGTTTGAACACACACACAGGTTGTCAACCTCAGTTTCCAGACTCACAGGTTTCGCCAGGTGCCTTGTACATAGGTGCCAGAAACCTCGTGAGTAACTGAGTGTCAAGGAACATCTAGCCCCATGAGACAATCACACAAAAAGTCCTGGTAGACAAAAAATAAAAAGCGACAAATTTTTGGAGGTACAGGGGAACAAAATAAATCATAGTGGTGAGGGGACTCTCAGAAGCAGACGGGTCCAACACGCGTCCCCCCCAGCTGAAAGTGGGGAGAGCTACCCAACCCCTTGGGAGTTCTCAACACTAAGGCGGAAATACCTAGAGAGACCGTCTGCATTGGCGTGGTCAACTCCAGGTCGGTGTTCCACCCGAAAGTCCATTCCCTGTAGGGAGATAGACCACCTCAACAGTTTGGGGTTTTCCCCCTTCATTTGCATGAGCCAACGAAGGGGTCGGTGGTCTGTCTGAACCAGGAAGTGCGAGCCAAACAAGTATGGTCGCAGCTTCTTCAGTGCCCAGACCACCGCAAAGGCTTCCCGCTCGATGGTACTCCATCTCTGTTCCCGGGGAAGCAGTCTTCGTGACAGAAAGACTACAGGTTGATCCAGACCCTCTTCATTGAGTTGCGATAACACCGCCCCAATGCCAATGTCGGATGCATCTGTCTGGACAATGAACTCTTTCGTGAAATCTGGAGCCTTCAGGACTGGAGCTTTACACAATGCTTGTTTCAGAGTGTCGAAGGCTCGCTGGCAAGCCTCCGTCCAGATGACTCTCCTGGGTTGCTTCTTGGCCGTGAGTTCTGTAAGGGGTGCCACGATAGTGCCATACCCCTTCACGAACCGTCTGTAGTAACCTGTGAGGCCCAGGAAGGCTCGGACCTCAGTCTGGGTCTTGGGGGGTTTCCAGGCCATGATTGCCTCAATCTTTGCCTGAAGGGGTTGCACCGCTCCCCTGCCCACCAAGTGACCTAAGTACACCACCGACCCCTGCCCAATCTGACATTTGCTGGCCTTGATCGTTAAGCCAGCCCGTTCCAGGGCCTGGAGAACAGCTTGCAAATGCTGCAAGTGATCCTCCCAACTGTTACTGAAGACAGCGATGTCATCTAAGTAAGCAGCTGAGAAGGACTCCATTCCGGTGAGGATCATGTTCACCAGTCGCTGGAATGTTGCAGGAGCGTTCTTGAGCCCAAAGGGCATCATACAGAACTGGTAGTGTCCATCAGGTGTGGAGAAGGCTGACCTTTCCTTGGCTCCATCAGTCATGGGAATCTGCCAATACCCTGCGGTGAGGTCAAGGGTACTGAGATATTGGGCAGCTCCCAACCGGTCAATCAGTTCATCCGCCCTAGGGATCGGATGAGCATCGGTCTTCGTGACCGAATTGAGTCCTCGATAGTCCACGCAGAATCGCAATTCTGGCGTGGTGCCAGGTGGCGCAGGTTTGGGAACCAAAACCACCGGGCTAGACCAAGGGCTATTTGAGGGTTCGATGACTCCTAGCTCCAGCATCTTGGCTACCTCGCTTCGGATGCTGGCCTTCACCTTGTCAGACAGCCGGTAAGACTTGGACTTCACAGGTGGGCTGTCTCCTGTGTCCACATCATGGGTACACAGGTGGGTCTTACCCGGAACAAGGGAGAACAGAGGAGCGAATGACCCCAAGACCTGGCGACATTCCTCCTGCTGCTCAGGAGTCAAAGATGGTGAGAGTTTCACTCCCTCCACTGACCCATCCTTCTCTTGAGACGCAAATAGGTCGGGGAGAGGCTCAGTGTCCTCTTCCTCCGATCCATCAGTCACCATGATTAACGTGACTTCGGGCCTCTCGTAGTGGGGCTTGAGGCGGTTGGCATGTAACACCCGATGCGGATGCCGAGGGGTTTTCACATCCACCAAATAGGTGGCCTTGCCCATCTTTTCCAACACCTCAAAGGGGCCTGTCCACCGTTCCTGGAGGGCACTCAGCTCTCCAGGCTCCATCACCCACACCTTTTGGCCAGGCTCCAACTCCACCGGGTGAGCATTGTGGTCATACCACGCTTTCATCACAGACTGGCTGGCTTCCAAGTTGTCAGAAGCCTGCTTCCACAACTTAGCCATTTGGCTTCGGAAGGCCAGCATGTAGCTCACCACATCCTGGGGAACTTTCCGGGGAGACTTTTCCCAGGAGTCTCGCACCAGGCTAAGAGGTCCACGTACAGGGTGCCCGTACAGAAGCTCGAAGGGGCTGAAACCCACTCCCTTCTGTGGCACTTCCCTGTAGGAAAAGAGCAAACAGGGTAGGAGGACGTCCCATTTCCTCCGCAGGCTTTCGGGTAGACTTCTGATCATACCCTTCAACGTCTTGTTGAATCTCTCCACGAGGCCATTGGCCTGTGGGTGATAAGGAGTGGTGAACCGGTAGGTCACTCCACACTCCTTCCACATTGCCCGCATGTATGCTGACATGAAGTTGGTCCCCCTGTCAGACACAACTTCTTTGGGGAAACCCACTCGGGTAAAGATCCCCATCAGGGCCTTCGCCACCACCGGTGCAGTGATGGTTCTCAGAGGTATGGCCTCTGGATACCTTGTGGCATGATCCACCAGTACCAGGATAAACCTGTGACCGGATGATGTCGGTGGATCAAGGGGCCCAGCAATGTCGATGCCCACCCTTTCAAAGGGGGTGCCAACGACGGGAAGTGGTTCCAGGGGAGCCTTTAGCTTCATCCCTGTTTTCCCACTGGCTTGGCATGACACACACGTCCGACAATAAGTGTCGGACGCCACCCTCATTCGAGGCCAATAAAAGTGGGGGACAAGCCGGGCAAAGGTCTTGTCCTGACCCAAGTGTCCTGCCAATGGAATCTCATGTGCCAACTCTAATAAGAAGGCTCGGTAACACTGTGGGACTACCAGGGCCCGTGACAATCCGTGCACTGGCGCCCTGGGTTCACTGTAGAGGAGACCATCCTCCCAGTAAACACGATAGTTCCCAGACTGGTTACCTGCTGCCTGGGCTTCAGCCTGTTGCCTCAGACCCTCGAGGGTGGGACATTCCCTCTGTCCCTTGCTCAGTTCCTCCCTGGACGGTCCTCCTTCCACTCGCCACTCGGCGGGGATAGGCAGGTCCTCCAACGGAACCATGTCCTCCTCCGCGGACTCCGGGTCCACCTCCTCCGGTGGCCTATCCGTCTCACGGGGCACGGACACCGAGGCAGGCTCCTCCTGTCCTCGAGATGCTCCCTCTTCGGCAGCTGGGTGGGCCATTGTTCCAGGCTCCAACCCACGCGACTTCTCCTTCTGAGCAGCCGCCGACCTGGTACTCACACAGGCCCACTCAGGTGTACCCAGCATCTCAGAATGAGTCCGGTATTCCACCTCCTTCCAAGCATTGTGCTCCATGTCATTGCCCAGCAAACAATCGACTGGCACGGCGGGGCTTACGGCAACTCGAAGTGAACCTGCAACCCCTCCCCACTCAAAGGGAACCTCGGCCACGGGATAGTGGCTCGTTCGGCCGTCAGCCATCGCGGCCGGATGAAGTACGCCTGGAATCACCTGCTCTGAGGATACCAGATGACTCCTGACTATAGTCACGCTGGCTCCTGTATCTCTCAGAGCCTCCCCCCTATGGCCATTGATGGTGACCCATTGCCCATACTTGGTAGTATTCGCGGGCACCTGGATCTTTGGAACCATCGCCCGATCACCCAGGGACACTAAGGTGACTCCCGCCCACTCCCTTCCCTTACTCAAGGACATCTCCTCCCCAAGCGCTGCACTAGCGACTCCCGGGGCCTTTCCTCCAGTGGGAGGGGGTGGTCTCTTTGGGCATTTCACGTCTCCCTTATAATGTCCAATACCACCGCACTCAAAGCAATGGACAACCCTTGGCTGCTGACTCTGGCCAGGATTAGGGTTCTTCTGCGGGTTAGCCTTAGGGTTGGAGAAGGTGTTTTTCCCCTTAAAGCTATTTTGGGGGCCTTTGGAGAACTCCTGTTTCTTATTATCTCCCCCCTCTTTCCTCTGGGGAGCGTCCTGTCCGGACTTCTGAGTTTCTCCTCCCGTCCCCCTCGTGGACACTCTGGTACTTACCCAGACGTCCGCCTCCTCAGCAAGCTTACGGGGGCAAGTAAGTTTGCTGTCTACCAGGTGTTGCCTCAGCTCGGGAAGACATTTCTCGAGTAGATGTTCCTTGAGTATCAAGTCATACAACCCGTGATAGTTCTCCACCTCACTACCTTGGACCCACCCTTCCAGGGCTTTCTTGGCATAATCCAGGAAGTCAACCCAATTTTGTGAGCTCAGCTTGTGGCTGCCCCTGAACCTTTGCCGGTATTTCTCGGGGGTCAACCCAAACTTCCTGATGAGCGCCACCTTCATGGCGGGGTAATTTACCTGTTCCTCCCGGTCGAGGGCCAATAGGGCATCCCTACCTGACGGAGGCATGTACCGGTATAATCCACCACCCCAATGCTTCTCATGGATCCCATGGGCTCTTAAGGAGACCTCATAGGCTGTCAGCCATTTAGCAATGTCGTCTCCAGCAGTGTAGCTGGCGACCACGTCCTTAGGTAAATGAGGCCTGGGCTCCCTGGCAATTTCCTGAGACTCGACACCCTCCGGAGTGTTGTTACGGGACTTGAGGTCGAGTTCCTTTAGCCTGAACTCGTGTTCCATCCTCCTCTCTTCCAGCTCCAACCTAGCCAACTCTAACCTCAGATGTCTTTCTTCCCTCCTGTCGGCCAACTCGGTTTCAGACAACCCTCTAGAGGATACGCTGCTGCCCTCCCGTGAAGTTACCTTGGGGCTGATTGACATTTCACCCACCCCCGGGGGACCTGCAGTCACTACCTCAACAACAGTATCTCTGTCAAATTCCTCCTCCTCCACCGTTCCCTCCGTGTGTGCCTCCACCCAGGCTCGCAGACTAGTACGGAGCTCCTCTCTTTTGGCCCCTCGCCTGACGAACACACCCCTTTCCTGACAGAAATCCTTGAGTTGCGCCACAGTATAGGTCTCCAACTCTGACATATTGAATTCCATCTCGTCAGCGAAAAGTGTGGACAACTACCACGAAGTAGGTTGAAAGGATAAGAACAACTGAGGGTCACTTCCACCCACCACCAGACAAGAATTTAGAAAAAAACAAAAAGTTAAATTAGAGGGCCGCTGGGAGAAAACTCCGGGTGTGTACCTGTGGTGCACACTGAATTATTATGGGGTTCACAACAAGCACGGCTCGCAATCCCACCGCTGAGCCACCAATTTTATGTTGGACCTGCGCGGGCAAGCCCAGCATAAAGGGGGAAGGTAGCTTGACTCGAGTGGCTAGGCAGGTGGAGGCTATAGTGTTAAGCCAGCTTGGACCCGATAATAACCCCCTGTACACCACACAAAAAGAAGGACACCACACCACTGTTATGGAAAAATACGATTCATTTATATAAAAGTTCTCTGGGTTTGTAGCAAATTCACTTAGGGTTTCACAATTACATTTCTGGTAAGCATTTGCTCAATGGAATACTGGTTTCTCATAAATAAATAAATAGTTGGACTCTAAGGAATAAATACACTGGATAAATAGCAGATATGAATACAGTAGAATCAATATTAATTTAGCAATGACTGGAATAAATAGAATAAATAATATCAATGACCAGAATAAATATCACAATAAATATCAGCAATGTCTAGCACAATAATGACTGGACTAAGTATCACTTTAGTTATCACCAATGACTGGTATCGCTGCCACCAATTAATCACTTTTAAATACAGTCACTTTTCCAGTGTGGAGAAAGGAGAGATTACTCTTACAGTTAGTTGGACAGCCCGACAGGCTTTCAGGCTTCTCGGGATACAGAACTACTTTTGGGACTCTTTTGTAACCGCTCGATGCACACGCGTGTATCTAGAAAGCAAGGAAATACATTTAACAGCTCATTCACACTCGGCTGCCACCGGGAGAGGACCTATACTTGGCGCTGGGGGTCAGTATTCGCCTACAGGGCTGGTTCGCCCTCAGAACCCTGGCGGCACCAGTTCAGAGTCTTAAGACGACGAACGGGCTGCCGGGGAGGTCGCAAAAACTCCACAGTTCAGTCAAAGTAATGCCGCTGTTTAGCTCTCACACACCGCAGTCTTTTAGCGGAACACACGGCACACCTCACATCAGCTGTAGCGGACGATGCAGTCAAGCACAGTACTTCTCTAGCCAGCAACGGGGCTCGCAGGGGCTCCACAGACCTCCCTCCGACTTCCTTCTTCGGGGTGGTTCCCGCCCACAGCTTCAGCTCCCGGGTCAACAAGGAGGGGCTGACTCGCTAGTCCCGCCCAATGCAGGCTGGCCTTCCCCGCCCCGGCGCACCACCTCACCTTCGGTCCACGCAGGAGGCGCTCTTCGCAGATGGGGCTCGGAGACGTCCGAGCTCCTCGCGGTAGGCGCTATTCACGAAGGGGGCACTTCAGGGGGGATCACGATCGCGGCGATGTCACGCTCGCCTGGCGACTCGCTTCCACAATCGCTTCAGCCACCGGGGGGGGCGGAGAGGCACTCGAACTTGGCCGCAGTCTTTTGGGGAATTCAAGGCAGTCGCTGGGCAGGCGCTACAGGCGCTAGGTCACCGCCCACGCTGTTGACTGGAACGCCAGTCACATCCAACGCCAGCAACCTTAGCTGCACTATTGCCTTTGTCACCAGCTGCCTTAGGGGTCAACAGGGCAGGTGTCAATCTGGTGTCAGTCTAGAACTCCTTCCTTGTCGAGGTCAAATCAGGAATCAACAACTACTACTAAAATGGCCGCCAGGGACTGGACCTTATATAGCCAGTGCCCTGGGGTGCTAGCACGAGCCAGAAGGTTCTAGAACCTTCTCTGGGTAGGCTCATGACATGGCACTTTTGAGGTGCTTTCTGGTCCTTCAGAGCCACCATACTGGGGTTCTGGAGCAGCCATTTTGTGTTCCTGAGGAAACTAAAGGAATTCCTGTCAGGAATGCGCGCCAAGCAAAAGGGCGCCAAAACCTCAAAAGGCCAGAGTTCATGTAGGCTCCAATGGGAGTCACTCACATGAGGGAATTATGTGTCCACCATTTTAAGTTTGAACACACACACAGGTTGTCAACCTCAGTTTCCAGACTCACAGGTTTCGCCAGGTGCCTTGTACATAGGTGCCAGAAACCTCGTGAGTAACTGAGTGTCAAGGAACATCTAGCCCCATGAGACAATCACACAAAAAGTCCTGGTAGACAAAAAATAAAAAGCGACAAATTTTTGGAGGTACAGGGGAACAAAATAAATCATAGTGGTGAGGGGACTCTCAGAAGCAGACGGGTCCAACACTCCCCTACAAGTCTCTTATGCCAACTACAATCCCTCCAAGAGACCTGCCCATTCCTTATTTTGATTCAACTACATACTTACTCCAGTAACTTATAAATTAGCTGATTAGGTAATTTTAAAGGCTTTTTGAACAGCCTAGGTGCCATCTTGAGCTGTTCTTACCATCTATTTCCTTCATACTTATACATTTAACTTGCAACTTGAAAAGCAACCAAAAATATGTTTTAACAATGACGCTACAGTGCACAGAGAATAGTTGTGTCACAAGCAGTTGATGTTTTAGGGCATTATTCTCATATAGCAAAATGAAGCTGATTCCATGTAATTAAAGCACTATCAATAGTTAAAAATCGTTTACAAGGTTCCATAGGGCCAATATGTTTAATCCCAAGTCTAAACAATTTTTTAGTATAGAAAGGGAGTGTTACTTGATGAAAATGTGAATCCCCACAGTTTCTGATGTAGGCAAATCCTTATATGAAAACAGTAACTTAAGGTCTTGGTTTTAGGGATGAGAAGTGAGAAATTCTTTTGTACAGCACATTGCCATGAAGGTGTTTTCTCATTCTTTTTGGCAAAATGATATTGAAATATTTTGGTATTTGGGGATTTAGGATAACAACAGCGTAGGTGAGAATCAAGTTTTCTTTTCTCCTCTCGCCTCCCCTGAACTGACTCTGGATATAGAGATGATGTTCTTTCTCTTATAATCCCTTTTAGACATCAGAAATTATTCATGTTAAAACATAAGGTCGTAGTTCACAGACCTGTCTTGTATCTCCAGTGTTTATGAAGCATATATTGTATACTGTTTCCTACAGTGGGAGGCTAAGCCATTGATCTCCGACTTTCACAACTCATGGAATCCTTTACTCTAAAATTATTGTGACAACTGAAGCTCTTGACTCAACTTATTACCTTTTTTTTCTTGATTCCTAGTTGTTTTTCTACCGTTTGTTGAGTGAGCACCATAAACCGCAGTTGAAATTTGAATTTTACTCAATTCAGGATGTCCAACAATGTGAGTTTTGATTTCATGCCTGTAAGTGTAAATGAGGTGTTATGCTTAATTTTCATTATCAGGGTTTGAGTTTCTGAAAGACAGATGAGAACTGCTATTTGGGTGAAAATTCACATGTTAAGCCCCGATTCTAAAAGAAGCTGCAGGTGATCAAAGGTAAAACATAAGACATGCAATGTTTTAAAATAGGAGAGGAAAACAATATAGTGTCACTTACTAAAAACACAGGGAGCGAGAGTAGTTTTTGTAGTGACGTTTGAACTTTGTTTTTGTTTGGTGACTGAGAAATGATCAGACCTAAACATATGGGGGCAGATTTACAAGCGCCATGCGCCGCCAGTTCATCTAGTTGCATGAGGCACCGGTGGCACAGCCTGCTGAGTGATATTTACAAGCACAGGTAAAGTCACCCTGCATGACTTAACCTGTGCTCGTAAATATCTCCCCAGTTCACGCAACACTTGGCGTGTTAGGGGCGGGACATGGGTGTTGCTATGGGTGTTCCCACGCAACACCCATGTCCACTGATGCATTTCCAGATTTACAAGAAACCGTAAATCTGGAAATGGCGTAGCGAGGTGCAACGAGGAGAAATGTTTTCATTTCTCGTCACTTTTTTCCTCTTTCAATTCGTGCTGCACTCTACAGCACACATTAGAAGAGGAAATCACCTCAATTGATTGTTTTTGCTGCATCGCTTTGTGTTAGTTTCTTGTAGATCTGCCCCACGGTTTCTTCCCAACTTGCAACGTTAGTTTAAAGTTTCGGGAGTAGGGAGCAAATTATTGTGCCTACTATAAAGTTTTCACTTTCATGAAAAGAGTTGTCATTTGAGATGTTCTCAATTTTGTTGACAATCAATTCAGTTTCTCCCCAAAAAAAGTGGGGGGGTGATCTCTTTCCCATAGTTGTACAAACATCATGTTTAGTGCTCACTCCACTACAGGCCTTCAATGTGAAGTGAAAGAGTTACACTTGGTGAAACAATTTACTTCCCCTTCAAGGCAGGAGTGAGATGTAGGGCAGCACACCGAGGAGGCTCATAGAACGTGAAAAAACCTCGAATCACCCCCAGCCCACAAAACTACTCCTGACCCACCCACCAGCCAACAAACCAACCCAGACTCACCCCTCCAGCTGGCAAAACAAAATCTGACTCACCCCCAGCCTTTAAAACTACCCGACCCCACCAGCCAACTAAACTACAACAAAACAACCCCCAGCCCAAAACTACACCCAACCCAACTAAAATCACCACTTCCTGCAAGGTCTTTCTGCTTCCGTTCGCAGCAGGCTGCAGCTAGACCGCGTATTGCCTTAACCCATGCGTGCTTAGGGCATATGTGTGGTTAAGGCATATGTTGTAGATCTAGCGGATTTGGAACACTTGTGGTTTAGACCACAGTGTTCCAACTGTTCCCCGACCATTGCATATGAATGTAGCGGATTCCCTTCAGTGGTTAGCTTCTATATTTCAACGAGAAAATAGTTGAGCGGCACAGGGTGTATCATTGTATATTAATATGACAAATTGTTGAAATCTGGTTTTAGAGAGAAAGATCAAATGATTCTTTCTGTTTCTCTTATAGTTCCAGATGCGAGCCCGCCTGAGGGCAGTAATCTGCTGCTGCAGACCAGTCCCTGATGGAGGTAAGCGGTCAAAAGCAAAACCCCTCATTACCTCATGCCACTAGACTTAAATGTACTCTGAGGGGTAGATTTACAAGCCCCTTGCCCCACCGGTTCGTCATTTATTGTGTTGTACCGGTGACGCAATATTTACAAGGACAGGACCCTGTGTGGCTTTTCCTGTCCTTGTAAATATGACCCCTGTACACGCAGCACTTTGCATGAAAGGGGAGTTCCATGGGTGTTGCTATGGGTGTTCACACGCAGCACCCATGGAACCAGACACATTTCCAGATTTACAAGGAATCGTAAATCTGGAATTCAGTGTGAATTCTACGCCTCCCCAGCGGAGGCGTAGGGAGGTGCAACAAGGAGAAATGTATTAATTTCTCCTCATTTTCTTTTCCTCTTTCTATGCATGCTGCATTTTGCAGCACACATAGAAAGAGGAAATCACCTCTAATAATTGTTTATGTACAGGAAGGGTCCTCTTCGGCACATCAACAATCATTGAAACAATGCTGTTTTTCAACTTCTTTGTGTGCAGCACACAGAAGTTGAAAAACGGCATTTCAGATTGTTTTTGTGCAGGAGGGGAACCCTTCCTGAACAAAAACAATCTCCCCAAGACCCAGGCATCCTTGCAGCATTGTGCAAGAGTGCCTGCACTGGCGCATGGCAGCAGTTTGTACGCCAGCACAGGGGGAAGCACTGAGATGCGACATATTGTTGTAAATATGTTGCATCCTTGTGCTTTGAAAGTGACTCAGTGTGACTTGCATTAGGCACTGAGTCACTTTCTTGTAAATGTGCCCCTGAGTGTTGTCCTTTTGTGTGAGTTCTTTGATTGTTTATAGTTGTAATGAAATGAAGGGATGCATTTTTGTAAAAAGTACATTTTCAGAACAGGACACACTGTCCTTGAAGCTATTATGTAATATTATAGTACGTGAAATGCAGGTGAATCAACCCCTCAATATTCAAGTACATGCAGATATGGAGGCAGCAGTCACTCAATATTACAATATATGGCGCCGGCATTGATCATTTAGTATTTTATTTCTGAGCGTGTTGGGCCATCAGTCATTTTGGTGGGAGGTACTGGCTGTGTTTCAAATCCTGGCACCACCTAAGCAGAATGGTCATACAACAACCAAACACAGCATTGACAAATTATTGGAGACTTATGGCAAGTGTGTGGTGGGCTTGGAGGCCACTGGATCACCAGGCAAGATGGTCAAAGACGTTTTAAAGCATAGGCAAATTAGGCAATTGCCCAGGGCCCCCACCTTCCAAGAGGCCCCATGGGAAAGTGAACTTTCTTAATATTTGATCTTTGACTATTCTGTTTCTGTATTAAAACTCTCTGCCTCATGCCACTACTGACTCTTTTGACCGTATGTTATTTTAAGGACTTTTGGGATCTCAGTCAGGACATATTTCATCTGTTATTCTGTGCTCCTGTTATAGTGTGACATATGGTTTATTATTGTTTGACATCAAGCAGGATTGCAATATTAGGAAATGGGTACTGTTCAGATGCCCTCAAATTATGTCTTTCTCAGGGTCCCCAAACCCTTATGAGGACAATAAAGGTGATCAAGTGTAGTGTGGGCTGTGAACATGTGCAGCCAAATGCTGGTGGTGGCCGCAGAGCTACATTAGACGGCAGGTGTCTTTGGAAGTACCTGGCTCACAGAGACCGAGGGACAGTGTATGCTGATGGCAAAAGGAGAAGCCTGGGCTCCCAGCAATCCTCGCTCACAAATGGAATCTTTCTTCAGTACGGACAAATTATTACAGAACTCCTAGGCTGTGGATAAGAGGTACCTAACCCCAGAAATATAAAGCAAAATGACCACTTGCAGGCTGGGCCACCAAAAATGCTGGCATTTTAGAACTTTCATAGATATGGCAAATAGCTTCAGAAGTTATTGTCCAAAACAGTGACCTGGAGAAAATACACAATGGGGAGCATAAGAGCAGGAACACCACTTGTAAGCCTCACTCACAAAATGCAGCTATTTGCTACATGGGCAAATTAGAAGGGCCTGCCATAGCAGTGCCTTCTAAATCTATATATATTAATCTCTTATATTTGATACAAAAGTCACAAACAGCTGCACCATTCCTGGGTAAAAAAAAACCTTATCATAAATTCACACTTACAGTCACATAACGTGAACCATTGTTCAGGTGTATCTGAAGTCTAACATAGATGAGTTGAATTCACCATGCATGGTCCCCCATCGCCCATCCTGACTCAAATATTCATATTTTGCAAACAGAGAAAGGCAGGCAACAACTATACAATTGGGGCAATAGGGAGACCAAAGTTGGAGGGCCTTTTTCACCAGGAGCATTACAGGACTAGCAGTGAAATGTGTAGCTACAGAGTTTCAGGACATTTTTGTATCCATCTTTAAACTGATTAGTTTTCAAGCAAACATGGCTTTTAAACTCTAGTACTAAACAGATTGATAAGTTATGTTATGTTATACTATGCTATTGTATTTGATTTCATGTTATCATTTCAAGCAGCAGCAACTTGGGCCATGAAGGGAGGGCCACCTGAGGAGCCACTTTCTTCAGTTTGTGCCGACATATGGAACTATGTAATTGAAATTGACATTCAATCTAGAGATACTCGTGCCCTCAAACTAACCCTAATTTCTGACCAAAGGCTCTTTGTGATCAGCAAATGCCATTGGTGTCCTTTTGGAAAGGTTAGAGAACCCTTGGATATGCTGTCTTGTATGCCAGGGCTTTAACACAGCATAACATTTGAGGAGTCTCATTATAGAAATGGAGAGTAAAAGCTCTAAAATTTATCATAAAAGGCACTTTTATTACGTCTGCATAGGTATGGAAGCTTTGTCGGGTTTGTCACTGTGGAGTGCTAATTCTCTTTACATTTCCCTCCGTAGGCTTTCTCGCCTGGAAGGTGTAGCTCAAGCAGTTCGCTCTAAATAGAAGTAGGATACAGGAAATAACCAAACCTGAGCAAGACTTTCCGCCTTTCTCCCACACAATGCTCCAAAATAAAATCAAGCACTCTATCACATAAATTCAACACATTCAAGATTAATCTATGGTCAGTTATCATTGGGGTCTCAACTGCACTTAGGAAACGCCACACAATTCCAACAGAACACATAAGACAGAACATGTTTCACAAACTCAACACAGACAAGATATGTAATTTAGCTGGCTAGCATGTGAGTTACAGTAGCACTACTGATTACGAAACACACAGAGTTCCACAACATATTGAATAGAACACCACCCACATATTTAGCATGCCACACACTGCAGGCATGCAGTATGATGGCTATCACAGTAGCTCCACCAATAGAAAACATTAGCACTTTTAACATACATTGAACACCGATTCAGATACACTATACACCCAAAAGCTCCAACACTACAAACACTACACACACAGCACATACACAGAAGCACATGCACACCTATGCTTAGCTATTCGGAGAATGTATGCGCTGTTGGTGGACCCTTACAGCCTTAACGCTTAACTATCCAGTTCACCCAAAGTATGACCAGTCCACAATACCAATAACACATCTTTACTCCATAAAGCAGACACTGGTTTGCTCTGTTAACACTTGCATCACGTGGAAAGCCACCAGATTGCGGACAGCACCATAGAACAAAGCCAAAGGCAAAATGTGCACTATGCAAATGCTTGAAATATAGTTTAACATGCAGATAAACTAAGCTAAACTAAGCTGTAGCTGATACATTTGAATACATATAAAATATGAGACAACCTATAGAGCAATGATGCAAAATACCAAACATTTAGATTTGTATCTCAATTTAGGTTTTGAGTTTAGAAAGGGTTGATATATGAAATGTATGATGGGAAGCTTTTAAGTAGATCATTGGAGTGTTCACAAGTTGTTCATCAACATTTATTAGAAGTGAGCAAATAATTCCACCAATATTTTGCTATAACATTTGGTCCCCTTTCCACATATATGTTTTCACCTTTTAGGCCTCGCCCCATTTTTTGGGTATCTACTGTTTCTGGGTTAGGTTAAGCGGATATATTTTGTCAAGTGACCTGGTGTTCACTTCTTAGACAGGGCCTACTGTCCCCTCACCTGACCTAATCGTTGCTTTCTTCTTAATGAAATACTAGTCAGTCGTCAACCTGGATATACAGGGCTCTCAGGGAGCCACACCTACCTGCACATTGTCTAATGCTGCTTTATCTTACTGCTCCTGTTTTCAGCATCTGTTACCCCTTACACTGCTTAACTTCTGTTCTGACAATTTTGACGTGACTTTTCTGATGCAAATGAATTATCAGCCCACTTTCATCATGCAACCGCTATCCTCAAATTACCCTTTACACTTCATGGTGACTTGCCAAGGTAAAATGAGCACTGTGCAAAACCTTCAAAACAGATTGAAGAGATGGCTAATTGCTACCCACCACTAAGAGTTATATGGCATGCATATGGCATGACTCCATGGCATGCATTTGATAGTATGCCATATGCCAGCTACTTGACTGATGCATCAGGTAAAAATGTTCAATTGGTCGTTCCCCTTGCCCCAATAACCTAGAAAAGAGGGTTGGTCTGACGCCTTCAGTGTGGTGCTTTTTTTTGGGGGTATCTTTAGATGTGTATTGTTGAAGACATATTGAGCACTACAAAACATAGAGTAGTCTTTGCCTCAGTTCCTTGCTCTTGATTTGTTGTTTTTCTAACTTCTCTGATACTGCTTTGATAGCTTTCCTCGCCATTCTTGTGATTGTCGCTCATCTGATCCTTTTCTTCTCACTCTGTTTTGATTGCAAGACATGACCACTTTCACCACAGGCATCAGATCTTCCATTGCAATGATTATGAGGTAGTATTTTCTCTTCTCCTCTATCTATCTCTGCTGCCACATCTTCGACCACCACACTCTCTTTGCTCAAACTACCCCATCAGCAGGTTCTTGGCTCTCCAGAAACCTTGGGCTCTTAGCGCAGCTCACTGTTTTGTTGGCAGGTGGTTATCTTAAAATGTTTTCTAACCATTCCAGATGGCTGCCGGTGCTTGCATATGCACATGCATGCATGACAGACATTTCCTAATGGATTTCTGATATGCTTTAGGAAAATCCATTTTAAGATGGCTGCCATGGATGTATGTGCATTTTCCGGGATAATCTTTGAATGGATTTTATTAAAGCCTAAGAAAATCCATCCAAAGCCGACAGATCTGTGAATTCTGCATCCACAGAAGTCATCTAAAAAAGAATTGGCAAAACCTATTGGTTCAGGGGTAGGGTTGCCACCTAACCGTTTTTTTGCCGCCACCACTGGTATTTTACCTTCACAGTTGGCACTCAAATATGCTAAATTACCTTATGCCAAAAATACAAAGAGCAAATCTAAATAGAAAACACTTTAAAATGTGCTCTAGACATAAGTTATGACATGGCAAATGATTGTAGTAAATAAAGACAGAAGGGTAATTTTACACATGAAGACATACGGTTTTGTTTAAAATCTCATTTCATATCACATCCGGGCCTTTGCATACTCTTAAAATAACTACAAATGTCCGATATTTTTCTCTTGGAAAGGTGATAACCCTATTAAGGGATAGAGATTTATTGAAGTTGCCAGTGCCGGCTTTACCATTAGTTTTAAGCACATACATCAAGAGCATAACACTTTGTATAGTTAAGTTATGCTGATTAGTTCATGGGGAATTTCATCCGCTAAATGCACTGTACAGAGTTTTGATGCAGATATCTGCTGTTGTTATATTCTGCCTAGTACTGGAGGTACTGTTGATTTCATGTGTAATTTTCTATTTCACTACAATCTTTGCTAAATACAGGAAATGTTCTACTATATTGTTCTGCAGATTCCCGAGATTGTACAATGCTGGAATTTTGATGTATCTGTATGGATTTCCTGATGCGGGATGGTTTAAACTCTCAATAAATAAAAAAGTTTAAAGAAAGAGAATGAATGAATGGATGCATTTAAAATTTATATAGCGCTTGAATGCCCAAGGGCATCTAGGCGCTGCAGCTGAGGAAAATGCCGGAGATGAGTGATACATTTAGGTTGAGAAAAACCAGGTTTTCAACGCCTTTC
Organism: Lissotriton vulgaris; assembly: GCF_964263255.1. Classification (NCBI taxonomy): domain Eukaryota; kingdom Metazoa; phylum Chordata; class Amphibia; order Caudata; family Salamandridae; genus Lissotriton; species Lissotriton vulgaris. The sequence goes on along the minus strand of NC_141700.1, from coordinate 247,147,906 downwards.
TAAAGGAAAGTAATGTTGGGTAGTTTTTTATGGTTAACGGAAGTGTGTTCCACAATTTGCTAGTAATGAGGAGAAAGCTACTTCCTCCCCAACGCACTCTCCTGAATTTGGGCATCCGAAGGAGTTTGCTCTGAGCTGAGCAAAGTGTTCTGCCTGGAAGATACCATAACAGATGCTGTTTCAGGTATTCCGGTCCTGTCCCCTGAAGAGCCTTCAACGGTAAACAAAGGGCTTTAAATTCAGCTCTCTTTTTCATCGGTAGCCAGTGTAATTGTTTTAGGCCTTGGGACACCGACTGGAACTTAGGTATATTCAGCAACATCCTGACGGCGGAGTTTTGAACCTACTGCAGTTTAAGCAGGTGCTGTTTCTGAAGGCCCAGATAAAGGGCGTTTCCATAGTCCAGTCTGGCCAATGCCAAAGTTGTTACCAATGTTTTTACTGCAGCTGGGGGAATATAAGGTTTCATCATCTGAATTAGTTTTAGAGTTAAATGTACCTGAGAGGCGACCTTAGTTTGATGTTGGAAGGTGAGACTGTCATCGAAGATGACGCCTAGATTTTTAGCTTTATGCACTGGGGTGAGAAGTATTCTCATAGCTGGGGGCCACCATTTCTGAGACCAAATGGTGGAGTCTGAGCCCAGCAGAAGCACCTCTGTTTTACTTCCATTAAGCTTTAAGCAGTTTGCGCGCATCCAGTGATCCACGCAGGTCATAAACTGATTAAAGCTGGCCGCCGATCCTTCCAGATTGCCTGAGATGGATACTACAATCTGGGTATCATCGTCGTAGGACACTAGCGAGAAGCCAAAGTGCCTGATGACATCAGCTAGGGGGGTGACATACAGATTGAACAGCGTTGGGCTTAAAGATGAGCCCTGCGGTGTCCCACAAGGAAGTGAAAAATTGTTTTGAACAAGAATTATCAATCTGAACATATTGTCGCCTATTGTTAAGGTAGAATTTGATCAAGCTTAGTGCTAAGCTTGAAACTCCCAACTTCTGAAGCCTTATAATGAGGATGTCATGGTTCACGGTGTCAAAGGGCGCCGAAAGATCCAAAAGGATCAAGGTGGCCTTTGCACTGGAAACCAGCGTAGAGTGAAGCTCCTCCGCTGCCATGACCAAGGCCGTCTCCGTACCATGCCCTTGCCGGAAGCCGTATTGTGAAGAGTCCAGCAGATTTTCTGAGGAAACAAAGGCCGTAAGTTGGAGATTTATGATTTTTTCCAAAACCTTAGCTGGGAACGGAATCCTTGCTATGGGTGGATATTTATTGTGATCGCAGGGGTCTAGGCCAGGTTTTTTCAGCAGGGGGAGGATGGAGACCTTCCTTCAAACCTCTGGGAAAATGCTGAACTTGAGGATCTTGTTGAAAAGCAGACAGAGTTGCTCGCTGATCTCAACAGCTGCCAGTTGGAATATTTTAGGGGGCAGGGGTCAGATGGAGCCCCTGCTTTCACCAATCTAACTATCTGCGAAACCTGTTCTACATTTGGAGGGATAAAAGCATTCAAGCCATGGCCAGAATGTCGCAGAGGTGAAGAGGGTTGATTCACTTGAGGTTCATTACCTTTTCCACTGAAGAAATCGTAGATAGAAAGCACCTTGTTCCTAAAAGAATCTGCGAGTTGATTGCAGAAAGTAACATTGATATTCAGTGCTAGTGGGGTGGGAAGTGTCACTAATTCCTTTAAAGGTGAGAAAAGTAATTTACTTGAGTTGCCCGCCTGCTCAGTTTTTCCAGAGAAATAGCTGCTATTTTTCTCCAGAATCATCTTTTTATATTCGGTCAGTGACTATGTATAAACCGTTTTTTTTGGCTTCCGTATACGTTTTTCTCCAGCGTCTTTCAGCTTGTCTGCCTAGTCGTTTCTGGATGCTAAGTGACTCACAGTACCAAGGTTCTGATTTCTTCGACCGTTTGCTAGTAAATGTTTTTTCTGGAGCAAGACTATTTACTGCAGTTGATATCAAATTAGTAAAAATATTGGTGGATGTATTTATTTCGGGCATTAGTGTCAGTTTAGAGGCAGCTAATTTTAATTGCAGCTGCTGTGGGTTGATTTCCTTCCAATTTCTCCCTTTAAAAGTCCTAGGAACAGAATGAGGACGAGTAAGATGATGGGACGAGGTAAGTACCACCCGGATGGCCTTATGATCAGACCATGGAATTGGCAACATCTCCTGCACTTTCAATTGAGGATTAGATATAAATATTCCATCTAGGGTGTGTCCAGCCTCGTAGGTAGGATGCTTGATCAGTTGTTTCATCAAGACACTGGCCATCAGCTCTAGAAGCGAGATTGTATATTGGTCATTTATATTTCTAGATGGTATTTGAAGTCACCTAAGATAGAAAATTCCTGAAAGTCAACACTAGACTCGATGATATGACCTATTGTCTCAACAAACTTGTTCTTAGCCCCTGGTGGTCTATACAGAAGTATGCAGTTAAATATATAGTTTTCACTGATGGTGATTCCAAATGAAAGCAGTTCACAATTAGGACCGCTTACGGAAGTAGAGCTTTTTATCGACAAGGTGTCCTTGATAATAATCGCTATTTCCCCTCCCCGCTTATCCGGTCTGTCATTCCTGATTAATAAGAATCCTTGGGGAATGGCTAATGATAGCTTTGGATCAGATGGGCCATCTGCCCACGTCTCCGTGACAAATGCCATATCTAACAGAGCGTGTATTCAGGAGTAAGTCCTGGAGGGACTTTTGCAAAACTGTTTGCGTGTAAAGGACCTGATGCGAGTTAAAGCTGCATTTTGTTTTGGTGAAGAGGAACTTCATGTCACACAGAGGGCCCGCCTTAGGCTATTTCAAAGGATCGAGTTCCGCACAGGAATCTTTCATCTGGCGGTTAAGATTTACAAGAGTATATCTTGTATACTTCAAGCTGGGTCCCAAGATCAGTAGGGAACTGACAGGGGGGGTTGGCCCTGGGCCCGATCCAGGCACGGACAGGCGCAGACGGGCTTGCCTTTGGCGCGCCACTGGCGTGCCCGCAGCACGTCCGCTCCGACATGCTGCTTAAATAGCAGTGAGTCAGGCATCTCGCGCACACATCAGCTGTTCCCAACCCGGAAGTACTAGTCAGGTATGTCCGGTCCCTCAGCCCTCCGCAACAAATGGCACAAGTCACGGCGGAACGGGTGGTGACGGAAGATCACATCAGCTGTCACCCTGATTAGCAAGCTAAAATGAAGCGCCAGTAAGTTTTGTGGAATGAGGTACAAAAAACAATTGCGATCCTAACAGGTGGAGTAAAAGTCTCAAATGAACACAAAGTGTCAATCTCAATGTGGTTTTTAAAAATAGCAACAGGGCAAAATGATAGGTGGGAAGACCTACCGCTGAATTCCTGATATAATCAATCTGTAAGAAAATAACATGAAACATAATTTGCACAAGCACCAATGCATCTTGAACATGTGTCCTTTCTTGCAAATTTTGCTGCAAGTTAAAAATATCTTCTGACACTTTTTTCTAAATTTCTAAAAAATGTCAAGTGACCTCTGTTTGGACATTATTTGTACATGTGTCTGTTTCTCTGGGTTGTCATTACAGTTCGAAGGATGGAATCTGTCCGGCCCATGGACATAAACATCCTTATGGCTTTTTTGCATACATCTGCTTCTGCAAATCCAAATGAGACCATTTTGTTATGTTGTAAAATCCTGGAACATCGAGGAAAAACGGTAACTGTGACTCTCTATTACTTTACCGGGCATTCTAGGGAATAAGAGGCAATGTGTTTTATTTACACATGTGGTTGTCTAATTATGTATGTGAGAAGTTCAGAGTATTACATGATATGGCAGTAGAAGCCTTATCATGGAATACAGTCACAAAAACTGTCTTGGGTCCAGTCAAGCTTGTTTGTATCACCTTTGTTCAACCCTGGGTATATGGGGCTTCGAGCAGCAAAGCTTGACAAAGGAACTTAGTGTAAATCATTTAACAGCACCAAACAATGGAATAAGAAAGTCACACAAGAGATACAACAATACTACATTTTTAGAACCCATGTTCATCAAATTTCACTGGAGGTTCCAGAGATATGTATTTTGAAAACAATAAAAAAAACTTGGCACAAGGAAAAGGTCAATAATTACAGGTCGAAAATGACTATCAGCCCTATTCACAAAATTAGAAATACCTGCAAACGTGCACATTTACTCTTAGACTTTGTAGTAACTTTACTGCTTTTGGCTATTCACCGTTTCCACATGTAAAGTTACAACACAGTGAAAACGTGCATATCCTCGATCCCTGAAACTAGAGGGTGGAGGCAAATTTATAAGTGACTAGTTGCCACTGGTAACGTTTCACACTTATTTTACCAGGGCAGAGTTCTCCCTATGTAATAGTACTGGGGATTTTTAACCTTTCAAATAAGTTAATGAAAATATTTTTATGTATTTTATATGTTTTTAAACCTAAAAGAAATTAGAAATAAATTCTACAGCAATACTATCTTGAAAGTATGTTAAAATACCCCACAGATATATGCTTTAAAGGCCTTCCAGAGGGTTGCCTGTGTGGACACCATGTCCGAGTTCATTGCGAAGTATTGGACGATGGAATGATGAGTTTGCTACAGAAGACAGGATCATGTAGAGCCTAGTGATGGATACTCAAGGTGCGTTCTGACCTACATCCATTGGGGACCTGTAGGGTTAGGAAAACAGGGCTATGATCTGATAGAGTTTGTGGTAGAAGTTTTACCTTTGCAGTCCAGAGTGAAACATTAGCGGACAAGAACCAATAATTTAGCCATGTCAAAATATCATGTGGGTCAGAGTAAAAGGTATAATCAGGTGTGGATGGCTGTCGAGCACATCAGATATCCTGTAGAGCATAAGAGTCTGCAATATAAGGTGGAGTGCTTCCCATGATCTGGGATAACCACCCAGATGGGTACTGGCAGAGTCAATGCCTGAGTATGTACCATGTTGAAATCCTCACGCAGAAGAGCAAAGTTGGCATCTGCGTGTCCCATATGGGCATAAAACTGCTAAAACAATTGTGGATCCTCAGTGTTCGGGGCGCATATGTTGACTAATAGAACTGGTTTGTCAGTGAGGCTGCCTTGTGGGATTAAATAGCATCCATTCGGGTCCGAATGACATTTATGGAGGGAATAGGGGCCGCTTTTATGTATGAGGGGCAGAATCCACAGGAATAGGAGCTGTGACAGGAGAAATAGCGGGGTGCCCCCAAGCAGTCGCATATGATTGGGTGCCATTGGGTAGGAGACGTGTTTCCTGAAGGATGGCTATGTCGGGACAGAGATGAGAGGACTTGTTTGCCTTTACGTGAATTATTGATACCACATATCTTTCATGTAAGGAAAGTAATGTCTATCACCTCTCCTGGCCCTGTCTGAGATGGCATATAGTAAACAGGTGTGAAAAGAACAGCATAACAACAAACAGATAAATCGAGAGTCCCAGGGGATGTTTAACGACCACACAGTTACTACCCCCTCTGCACGATATATACTACGAAAAGAATAACTGTGGGTCAACTATGTGTCTAGGTGTGTCGTGATGACTAGAAGTGCACTCGAGGTGTGTTAGTAGAGCACACAAAAGGATATCACACTGTATGGGAAGATATCCATCAGTTACTCTCCTTTAACCGCCCTTTCATCATCTGAACCACTTCCCAAAGTGGAGAATCTATGTTGTTGCCACCTGTTGTGGAAATGGCTACTATTGTTAGGTAAAGGACTGAAGGGGAATATTATTAGTAACTGAAAGCAGTGCAAGAAAGTGTTGTGGGAAACAAAAGGAAAGTGCTCTATGATAAAATTGAATAGTGAACGCAAATTAATTTTATTCTGGTGCCGTCCACTTCCAAAATTAAAAGCAATTCAGTGCAACATAGCCAGTAGGTAGACCTAATAGTTACTGGCCCGATGTAATGGTCGACATGTTTCTGCAGTAGTTTAAAGATCTCAAAGTATCTCCCGCTTCTTCAGGACCTAAGTTTTTTGCTACTGCTCCAAAGTGAAAAATGAAAATTATTTGATACAGATGTCACCTGTTCAAACTATGGTAGTCCTCCTATTTGTGCAGGGGATGTCCCAGGATAACAGTCATCAAGACACAAACAACATGGATAAAAGACACATACAAAGATAAAATAGACATTACCATATTTAGTGTAAGTCCTCTTTTGTCATTGACTGTTTGTTTAAACAATTCTGTATTACAGGGCTACTTGTTAGCCAAATTTTAAACATCTCCTCTCGCTCACCTCTAAAGTAAGAGGAACGTGCCTCTCCTCGCCTGGCAACAGCTCAGGAAGATAGTGCACCGCTCTATGGTATAGAGAAAGTGGTATACACAGTCATAGTTAAAAACTACGTGAGAACCAAACCGTGAAGCATTCCATTCGTCAAAACAATTAATTAAAACTCTCCTTATTTACACCAGGAATATATTGTTGTTCTGAATATTCCTCTATGCATATTCATTTTAAGCAGGATTGTGTCATCTACGCAAACATGCTTGTAGTGCCTAAGAGACTCTTACTAGTCTTGTTATTCTACATACTTCGTTGGGTGCTGGAAAATGTGCCTAGATCTGAGTACATTCCTGAGTGGCATCCGCCATCTTCTTTTGGAAAGGGGAGACCACTCGGTCACCCCGAACATATGGATGGGTACCCCGATCCCCCGGGAAACCGTTGCGGGTGGGGGGCGTGTCCCGGCCGGTATGCCCATAGCGGCGTGGTCGGAGCACGCCCCCGCCGCCTAAAAGGGTTGTCCTAAACACCCACCCGGAAGTCCGTGTACCGATGGGCGGGATGGGGGCGCGGCCCCACCTTCCCGCTGCTGGATAAAGGCGCGGGAATCCAGGAAAGCGTCCTCTTGTTCCTGGGCTCTGAAGCTGCACCACTCGTCGCTCGTGAGCCCTCAAGGGAACAAGCTGCAGTTTTTTGAACGCGTAATCGTAGTTTTTTCTGTTTCAATCGTCAAGGCGTAGCTGGGATCCAAGTTACTTCTGGAGGACAGGCTGAGCTAACGTTGAACGCAGACATGCCTGGTAAGAAGACTGGAAAGAGCTCCGAGATGGAACGTATGCTGCGCACATTGGTGAACCAAGTGTCGGCGATGGACAGGAAGTTCGGTAAAGTAGACCAGCTGGCTCGCGGCTTAGCGGCCCTCAGAAAACAAGTTGAGGCCCAAGCGGGGCCCTCGGGGAGGCCTAAGAGGATCGTAGGGCCTGCTTTGCCGAACATTACCCCACGGGGGGTTAAGGGGAAAAAGAGGAAGGGGAAAGCGGGTCCTAGTGAGGCCCCAGTCCCGATGGAGGTCCCACCGATCCCAGTAGCACCTGCGTCCAGCCCGGTACCCACACCGGATGGGGGATTGCCAATCCCTGTGGTTATCACGCCGCTGGATGACAACCAAATGCCTCCTGAATTAGCGCTTCAGTTGGAGGCTGTGTTACCCTGGTTGAAGAAGGGAGCGGGGGGATCCGCGGCCGTAGAAGACCCGGCCGAAGAAGCTAGACTGATTATTGAGCAGTTAAGGCAGACAAGGGGTGCTGGGGCGGCAAACGTGCCTTCTATTTCTCCACAGGTGCCGAAGGTGGTCGTTGTCGAAAACCAGAATAAGTCGACGGACATGGCTGGAGGTGCGGCGGAAGCCGGTAAGAGATCACTCCCAATGATGACTGAGGGCGCGGTACCCTCAAGGCGGGAAAGCTTGGCGCAACATATTCCCATGGTTACTAAGGAGATGGTGTGGGCCAATAAATATATTAACATGTTTTCATTGTTAACTGATCATCGAGAGTTAGAATACGCCAAGACTGAGAAGGATTTATGGCACCCCAGTGTATGGCGGGCAAAAATGGCAGAATTCAGGGTCGAGGAGTCGATGATGAACTGGATCAGGGCCTTTTCTATTTTTGTAGCGATTATCGCTGAACGTACACCAGAAGTGTTGAGTGACCTGGCTTGTTACCAGAGCAGGATTACGAGCTTCCATGAGAAGTATGGAGGAGAAGAATGGAAAGGGTATGACATGGCGTTTAGAAAGGCAAAAGAGTTTAATGAAACACTGACTTGGGATTGTTTAGATACGGTGTCTTGGCATGCACAGCTCTTGCCGGGATCAGCGGGTGGTTCAGGGTCGAGCACAAATGGCTCCAGGGCCTTTCCACAGAAACAGTCGCAGGCCTTTCGGCCAGTCTACGGGGGGAGTCTCAGCCTAGATCGGGCGGGAACGGAAGTAAGCGAGGAGTGTGTTGGGGCTTCAATAAGGGGACGTGGAGCAGGCCGCAAGGAACGCGATGCGTGCTCCAGTTGTGGTAACACCTCACACCCTGAAACTAGCTGCTGATCCAGAGCCAATGGTACCGGAGGTAAAGGGGGTACCAAGCAGCATTGATACAGTGCCCCGGAAGTCCACACCTTCGCCCGTAGATATCCTGGCTTTGACCCCATGGCTGAACAGATACCCTTATCATGCGTCTGCTGGGACCCTGCGAGATGGCTTATCACATGGCTTCAGGATCCCGGCGGGTGATTTTCGATGGGGCCCCCTCATGTAAGAACCAACTGTCCGTTCAGCACAACCCAGCGGTTGCCGCCAGAAAGATCGCCAAGGAGGTTAGCTTGGGGCGGGTTGCAGGACCTTTTGGTGATCCGCCAACGGCTGATTTTGTATGTTCCCCATTAGGGGTGGTGCCAAAAAAGGACCCAGGGGAGTACAGGCTCATCCATAATTTGTCGGCACCGAAGGGGTCTTCCGTCAATGAGGCAATCGACCCTGACATTTGCAGTGTAAAGTATGCATCGTTCGATGACGCAGTGGTAATGTTGAATCGCTTAGGCCCCGGCGCATTGTTAGCAAAGTCGGATATTGAATCTGCATTTAGGTTGCTTCCGGTGCATCCCCAAGATCAGCGTTTGCTGGGTTTTACGTTTCAGGGGAAATACTACATGGATATGTGCATGCCAATGGGTTGTTCAATTTCGTGTGCCTATTTTGAAATGTTTAGCTCGTTTCTGGAGTGGGTGTTCTCAAGGGCCACAGGGCACCAACATGTGATGCATTATCTTGATGATTTCCTCTTTCTCGGCCCAGCGGGCACTCGGGACTGTGCACGGGCATTGCAGGACTTCTGCGTGCTCATGCGGGGTTTCGGGGTACCATTGGCGCCAGGTAAGACAGTAGGGCCGACTACCTCCCTGGAGTTTTTGGGCATAGAACTAGACTCCGTTGAGGGTTGCTTCCACTTGCCGGCGGAGAAGATCGCCAAATTCAGGGCTTCCTTGTTGCAGTGTCTCCGGAACGAGAAAGTGACATTGCACCAATTACAGCAAACAGTGGGTCAGCTTAACTTTGCATTAAGGGTGATACTGATTGCTCGCCCTTTCTCCCGATCCATTGCCCAGTCCATGGTAGGCCTCAAGGAAGGGCACCATCACACGAGACTGTCGGCGGAGGTTCGCCAGGACATGCTCATCTGGCTGGCATTCCTGGCGGACTTCAACGGCCGAGTGGTCTGGAGGAAGCCCCCGGCCTCGTCGGCGGAACTAGGCTTATGGACCGACTCGGCGGGCAGTGTGGGGTTTGGCGCGATCCTCGGAAACCATTGGTCGGCCCAAAGATGGCCAGCATGGTGGGAAACAAGCGGTTTGACGAATAACATTGGCTTTCTAGAGCTCTTCCCCATCTGAGTGGCTCTGTCGGCATGGCCGGAGGAATTCAGAGACCGCTCGGTGGTATTTTGGTCCGATAACATGACTGTGGTTGAGTGCATTAATCAGCAGGCAGCACGCTGCAAATGGATATTGCGATTGTTGAAAGAAATTGTGTTGAAATGCTTGAGATTAAACGTACAATTCATGGCAAAACATGTGCGGGGTGTACTGAATAATGCAGCTGATGCACTCTCTCGTTTCAAAATGCAGGCTTTCAGGGATTGTTTACCCTCAGCGGAGCTAGTGGCAGCGCCATTTCCCGAAGCACTATGGCAAATCGGCGCCCCGGACTACAAAACCTCGTGGCAGCCAGTTTAGCGCCCAGGACAAGGAAAGCTTATGAAGGCTCGTACTGCGCCTTTTTGGGCCTGGCAGGGGTGCATAGATGGGGTCAGGAGGAGTCCTTTGTCCAATTTTTAGTGGCACTTCATGAGGAAGGCCGGTCGGCGGCAACCGCAAGTCGGTATAAGGCCGCCATATAATTTATGGCTCAGCTCCATGGGATCAGGGACCCGGGCTGGCGGCGCTTAGAAGGGTGCAGAAAGGATTACAGGCACCCAATAGGGTTTGACAAGTTGACCTCCTTGCTGGCTAAACTAGAGGAGACATGCTCCTCACCTAGCAAGGTTATACTATTCCGGGCAGCGTTCGCATTGGCGTTCTATGGGGCCCTGCGGGTGAGTGAACTAGTGGCTGCCATCAAAAGAGATACGGAAGGAGGTCTGAGCAGGGATCACATTCAAGTGAGGGGGGATTCTTTGCTGATCTCGATAGCCAGGTCAAAGACGGACCAGGAGGCCCAAGGGAATAGCGTTGTGTTGCAGCGCGCTCCAGGTAGTCCCGGTTGTCCAGTAGGGCATGCCGAGGCCTACCTAAAACAAAGGTTGACAACGTGGGGGGGGGGGGCCTGCTGCGACATACGGACGGCACCCCGTTGACAAGGTTTCAGTTTCAGAGGGTGCTGGCAATCACGATTGCAGCTGCGGGCTTGAACCTGAGCGATTTTGGGACCCATTCATTCAGGATAGGGGCCGCTACTGAAGCTACGGCTCAAGGTCTGCAGGCAGACAATGTTAAGCAGTTGGGCCGCTGGTCTTCAAACTGTTTCAAGACGTACGTGCGACTGCACATGTTGTAAGTTACTGATGAAGTGCACTCACGCTTTTGTTTGGATTACAGTTTCACGAGCCTGTGACGCAGGGCGGTAATTGGGACTGGCCCAGCATCAGCTAACCACCACTTCAGGAATAAGGAATGGAAGACGTGTGGTCTGGGTCGTGGGCCACTCATACGTGAGGCGTGCCAGGGACATATTCAAGGCAGGTGATGCGATCCACACATCTGAGGAATATGGGTTCAGGGTGTCCTTCTATGGGAAGGGCGGCCTGTGTATTGACCGACTGCAAAGTTTTGTGGAAGAATTACTAGGGCGGCACAGGTCACCGCCATCTGTAGTCATAGTGCACATTGGGGGCAATGACTTGGTAAGACTGGGCAGACGAGCTTTAGTTGAGCACATACTTTCTGCAGTTAGCTGGTTAGCAAAAAGGCTCCCGGGATGTACAATAGCCTGGTCTCACATGATTCCGAGGAGGGTATGGCAGGGTGGTTTGTCCACAACAGCGTTGAACCATTCGGTAAAAAGGGTCAACAATAAAATTGAGAAATTGTTTCGCTCTGCTCATCTTCAAAGCATATCTCATGGGTGCATCTGGGGTGATCACTGTTATTCTGATGATGGGGTACACCTGTCCAGGGTGGGGAATGACTTATTGATAGGAGACATGATAGCTTGGCTAGTGGGGTTGAGGAGACATGACCTATAGGAGGTGAGGGGGGGCAGATAGTCGGCCAACTATCTGGCCTGTGGCGGTAAGGTCATGATCGGTGAGCAGTGATTTCAAGGTCCATAGGGGGGCCGCCACCCATTATGGATGGGAGCGCCCGGGGGAGGTGGCCATAGGCCCCTCCCAGGGGGAGCGGCTATATGCCCCTCCCCAGAATTTCCCGGGGGCCGGATATCCGCTCCGGCGGAAGAGAGTGCGGGGAAAGGGGGGGAGTCCACGCTGTCCTTCTTACGGATACCCCGCACGGGAACTCAGACGACCTTAAGATGGCGTCGAGTGAAAGGGGGCCCCCACGACAGGGGAAGTTACAGTTGGCTACGAGGGTAAAGTCCTCTGCGCATGCGCCACTCACACGTGAGGGCGGGAATTTGGTATAGGGATCTGACACCGGTTAAGACCTTGCCGTTGGCCCATAACGTTAGGATGTACAAATTCGTATATAATGCATTTGTCATGATGTTAGACTCGGTTAGGAAATCTTTGTATTAGAGGTTTGTTAAGGTTAGCCTGAATACCTGTCTTCATCAAATGTAATGGAAGTTGAATTTGTACATGATACATGAAACGTTTTTAATTTAAAGTTTTAAATTTTGTTTCATATTTTAATAAATACGGCCAGGGGGGTCGTGAGGCCCCCCTGCCTTCCAAAAGTTCAAACTGTGTCTGTCTCCTCCCATTGGGATTGGTGGTGGAAGGGGTGGCGGGCATCCCGGCCCATATGGAAAGGGGAGACCACTCGGTCACCCCGAACGTATGGATGGGTGCCCCGATCCCCCGGGAAACCTTTCCGGGCGGGGGGCAAGTCCCGGGGGGTATGCCCATAGCGGCGTGGTCGGAGCACGCCTCCGCCGCCTAAAAGGGTTGTCCTAAACACCCGCCCGGAAGTCCGTGTACCGATGGGCGGGATGGGGGCGCGGCCCCGCCTTCCCGCTGCTGGATAAAGGTGCGGGAATCCAGGAAAGCGTCCTCTTGATCCTGCGCTCTGAAGGCTGCACCACTCGTCGCTCGTGAGCCCTCAAGGGAACAAGCTGCAGTTTTTTGACCCACCCACCAGCCCCTTTTGCAAAATATTTGGAGTAAACAAAGTCCTATGATTTGTATTTGATTGTATTAAAACATGTTTTGTTGGAATCGTTGCTTTCATCTTAAATTGATGACAAGAGTAGGCATATAACTGAATACTTGCTTGTAGGCCTTTTTTCCTTTGTAGAAATGTTAAGGAATGTATGCAATAAAGATTGTTTAGTGCTATAGGACCTTTTTTCCTTAGTAGCAATGTTGAAGTCGGTGGATATATCGAGCTGTACTACAAGAGTAAGCACAGGTTTCTTTCCCCTAGTAGGTAACTAATTGTCGTATTTATTTAGTCTTCGGTCAGGCGGTAAGGTCATGATCGGTGAGCAGTGATTTCAAGGTCCCTAGGGGGGGCGCCACCCATTATGGATGGGAGCGCCCGGGGGGAGGCGGCCATTGGCCCCTCCCACGGGGGGCGGCACCCATTACGGATGGGTCGCCCAGGGGGAGACGGCCATAGGCCCCTCCCAGGGGGAGACGGCTATATGCCCCTCCCCAGAATTTCCCGGGGGCCGGATATCCGCTCCGGCGGAAGAGAGTGCAGGGAAAGGGGGGGAGTCCACGCTGTCCTTCTTACAGATACCCCGCACGGGAACTCAGACGACCTTAAGATGGCGTCGAGTGAAAGGGGGCCCCCACGACAAGGGAAGTTACAGTTGGCTACGAGGGTAAAGTCCTCTGCGCATGCGCCACTCACACGTGAGGGCGGGAATTTGGTATAGGGATCTTACAACGGTTAAGACCTTGCCGTTGGCCCATAACGTTAGGATGTACAAATTCGTATATAATGCATTTGTCATGATGTTAGACTCGGTTAGGAAATCTTTGTATTAGAGATTTGTTAAGGTTAGCCTGAATACCTGTCTTCATCAAACGTAATGGAAGTTGAATTTGTACATGATACATGAAACGTTTTTAATTTAAAGTTTTACATTTTGTTTCATATTTTAATAAATAGGGCCAGGGGGGTTGTGAGGCCCTCCTGCCTTCCAAAAGTTCAAACTGTGTCTGTCTCCTCCCATTGGGATTGGTGGTGGAAGGGGTGGCTTGCATCCCGGCCCATATATTGATTAGCCTCTGCGGATCTTAGGGATATAGCGCGTGAGTGGTGTTTCAGTTTTCTCAGTCCGCTCCCCATATCTTTTCTTAACGCACACTTGTTTGTATTGGTAATCTCTCTACAATATCAGCCCGATGGCTCCCTGATCGAGGTCCTCTTATAAGCCTAACTATCTAGCTGTCTAACATTAGTAGTATCAACTCGCTACTAGCAATCTGGATGTATCGATAGGAATTGGCCTTCAACCATAAAGAGACAGACTATAAACTATTACAGCCAGGACACAGACATGGTGAATCCTATGTAACGATATGAATTGGCCTGTAACCATCAATAGGTAGACTATAAATTATTAAAGCCAGCACTTAGGATTGATAAAGGCAGTAAAGGCATAAACTCAGGCTCCCCCCCCTATATTTTCCGTACACCTTCCGCACAATATCAAATATCTGATTCAGTACAAATATCAAACACAGACTGCGCCTATCCATTTGTGAGATCTTTCATACATCACTCCTGACAATGTTACAATTATAGCGCGCTCTCAATCTAATAGTAATCTGTTAACAAGAGCAAGCGCAAATTGCGCCGATTCATTTATTTTTGAGCTTCTGCTTACAAAATACTTTTATTAAAAAATATCCTGTTTTAGAATCAATATCACTTCGTGTGAATAAAATGCCCCACTAAGAAACAAGTTTCTTAATAGTTGCTAGGCACTGAATAAGCATTACAACGTTCGTAAGATAAATAACAGGACTAAGTTTCCCAAAAAAACATAGTAAGCTGCCACTAACGAGCACGGTAGTCGCTTACGGACTACACCCCCCATCATGCACAGTCGCGGGGTTATGACGCCTATTGCAACCAATTAGAAACTCGAACAACCATAACAAAATACGTCAACCTACACGACTGCGGTACCTCCCCATACAGCCCAGATGGCTGCAGAGTGTACCGACGGGCAGGTAGGCTGACGACATTCAGATATGTGGAGCAATGCGCTTAGACTCTTAGTCTATAATGAACGATTGCATAAAACAACGGCGAGTAAAACGCTACCCGTGGCATGGTCATGCGAGTAAAACGCTACCCGTGGCATGGTCATGCTTTGTAATATCTGCCTTATTGTGGGCGATGCCGGAGCACATTTCATTTACGAACAAGATTGGGGTACTTGCAAGTGCAGCGAGGGTCGATATTGTAGAGAGATTACCAATATCTGCCTTATTGTGGGCGATGCCGGAGCACATCTAATTTACGAACAAGATCGGGGTACCTGTGAGCGCAGCGAGGGCTGATATTGTAGAGAGATTACCAATACAAACAAGTGTGCGTTAAGAAAAGATATGGGGAGCGGACTGAGAAAACTGAAACACCACTCACGCGCTATATCCCTAAGATCCGCAGAGGCTAATCAATAAAAAAAGATGGCGGATGCCTCTCAGGAATGTACTGAGATCTAGGCACATTTTCCAGCACCCAACGAAGTATATAGAATAACAAGACTAGTAAGAGTCTCCTAGGCACTACAAGCATGTTTGCGTAGATGACACAATCCTGCTTAAAATAATATGCATAGAGGAATATTCAGAACAATATATTCCTGGTGTAAATAAGGAGAGTTTTAATTAATTGTTTTGACGAATGGAATGCTTCACGGTTTGGTTCTCACATAGTTTTTAACTATGACTGTGTATACCACTTTCTCTATACCATAGAGCGGTGCACTATCTTCCTGAGCTGTTGCCAGGCGAGGAGAGGCACGTTCCTCTTACTTTAGAGGTGAGCGAGAGGAGATGTTTAAAATTTGGCTAACAAGTAGCACTGTAATGCAGAATTGTTTAAACAAACAGTCAATGACAAAAGAGGACTTACACTAATTATGGTAATGTCTATTTTATCTTTGTATGTGTCTTTTATCCATGTTGTTTGTGTCTTGATGACTGTTATCCTGGGACATCCCCTGCACAAATAGGAGGACTACCATGGTTTGAACAAGTGACATCTGTATCAAATAATTTTCATTTTTCACTTTGGAGCAGTAGCAAAAAACTTAGGTCCTGAAGAAGCGGGAGATACTTTGAGATATTTAAACTACTGCAGAAACATTTCGACCATTACATCGGGCCAGTAACTATTAGGTCAACTTACTGGCTATGTTGCACTGAATTGCTTTTAATTTTGGAAGTGGACGGCAACAGAATAAAATTAATTTGCGTTCACTATTCAATTTTATCATAGAGCACTTTCCTTTTCTTTCCCACAACACTTTCTTGCACTGCTTTCAGTTACTAATAATATTCCCCTTCAGTCCTTTACCTAACAATAGTAGCCATTTCCACAACAGGTGGCAACAACATAGATGCTCCACTTTGGGAAGTGGTTCAGATGATGAAAGGGCGGTTAAAGGAGAGTAACTGATGGATATCTTCCCATACAGTGTGATATCCTGTTGTGTGCTATACCATCCCCTTGTTACGCGACTTCAGATTGCACGTGGCCAGCTCCAGTGTTTGTAATCCCCACTGGTTTGTTGTGCTCGAAGATTTGTATGAGAGCTCCACTATTCGTTACGAAAAACATCCCTGCACCGTGACTAAAGATCTTATCTAACCCGTTCCAGTGTGCATTACATTTGTCGGTCTGCTTCCCTTTACCATATTCTTGTGAATCTCAAAACTTCGGAGTATTCCTTACATTGTTCAGGTTTACGACTTCCGTGGACTGGGATGTTTATACTACTGCCTTCCCACTGAATGATTGTTTGTGTATCCTTCACAGACACGCTACAAATGGTAGTACTGTTGCCCAGAAATTTTGAAATGGAACTGTAAAAACTTTACTTGCGCCCTGATGAAGGAACCCTTGATGGTGGCACGTGTTCCGAAACGCGCGTCGGCGCTTTCCTCTGTCTGTTGGTCTTAAATGTGTTTGTAATTTTTCTGTTTGTTGTATGAGTTGATGGCTGGATGTATGTATGCCTGAGGGTACGAATGGTTATTGCACATGTTTTACTGGGTTTTGTGGTTCTGGGCTAATATTTCATGAATTTTACATGTCAAATTAATTTTTTGAAGAAATGAAGTCGCTCTCATTTATACATGTATGAAAATAAAATGATTTGATATCAGACAGCGTCTCTGTGGGCAATTGTATATACTTGAATTTTTGGTCTTCTAGAGTAATGGGAACTCCCCGCTCATGTCCTTACTTTTAGTGTGCTCTACTAACACACCTAGAGTGCACTTCTAGTCATCACGACACACCTAGACACATAGTTGACCCACAGTTATTCTTTTCGTAGTATATATTGTGAAAAGAACAGCGCCATGTAATGAGCTGGCATATAGTCTACCTGTTGTGCAAAGGGTAACAAACATATAAAAAACTGAAGAGAAAGCAGAAAGGGCGCACACCTACCCTCACCCCCACTAAATAGGAAAACATCCAATAAAGTCCCGAAAAGGAGAAACAAAGAACTAAACAATCCCAATGAGGCTACTGCAGTATTCACAGTGGGGTAGAGTTGACGTGTTGGCATAGTGTGGCCCGTTTCTGGAGGAATAGCTGAAAAAGAGAGGAAGAATCAACCACATATAAACAGCATTTGTATGGAAAAAGTAATAAAAAGGCAATGATGAGCAAAGCACACTGTCTGAGGCAGTCCACAGGTGGTATGCAGAAGTAGTCCCTATTTTGAGGGAGAATCCAAATACTGCAGGCCATATGAGCACTAAGTATGAGCACTAAGGGGACTAAGGAGCAGGAGTCGGTGATCCAGTACTTTGCAGCGTGTTCTGTCTAGAAGAGGAGGACTTGAAAGCAAAGTGTTTACAAAAGTTGTTTGCCTCTGCTGGAGTCTCAAAGGAGCAAGGCTTCCCATTGACCTCAACTAATAGCCAGGCAGGGTAGAGCATATCATATTTAAAGCCCAACTTGTGGAGAGAGTTCCTAACATCGCTGAATTTCCACCAGTTTCAAAACCTTCAAGGTGGGGAGCCATATCCTGAGTAAGGTCCCAGATTTCTCTTACCTGCGGGAGCTATTTGATGCTAATATGAGTTTGAAACCCCTAGTTGAGGGTAAGACGTGATTTGGTCAAGACCATGGGGACTGTAGCTAGCATATCACAGAGGTTGGGCTCATGGTGACTGGACCCTCTAGTTACGCTTTTTTAGTCCAAGTGCTTCTCCAAGGAGCTATATGACAGTGATGTATGGGGTTACATGACGGTCGATACATTTTAACTCACAGAAAATACATTTTAAGGTGTATTCTGCGGGTCCACAAAGTACCCCAGCTTTTTTTGTTCATGAGGAACTTGGTTTTAAATACATTGGTGACCTTGTTGCTCTCAGACCCTTGCTGTGCTGGATCAAGATATAGACTGGGGAGGGATGCCAACTAAATAGACTGATTTTGTCTGATTGTCTGACCCTTGACAACACGCATCAAATCCCTTGGATTGCTTAGGTGAAGGCAGCTTTTACCAGCATAGGTTGGGTAAACATATACTGCAATTATTACTCCCCGTACCCCCTGGAGCTCAAAAGAGTGAGAGACTTGTTTCTCAAAAGTTCCTTATTACAACATGAACACATAGAGCTTGTGAAACCCATTGTATAGGGGAATTTGTTTCTAAAAACTGTTCAGGGCATGGAGCTCTCCTTTCTCTCCTATCTAATGAAAGGGATAGATTTCTGTTGGTACGATTCAGGCCTAATGTGCTACATCATCTTTTGGCCACATCTAGCGAGCGGTCTCTTTCAGGCACTTAGGGCCCTGTGGATGCAACAATATGTCTCCACAGAATACCCTACATTTTGTTTTGCAAATATTTGAGCTTGCCTAGGAACCAGTTCCTCCTCCCGTTACTGAAAGTTCTGAACTTCTCACAAGGATACCTGGCACTTATGTATTTGCAGCTCCTGATGATCAAGCATTATCTTTTTGCTGTTTCATGCTTTCTACATGCTGTTTTGAGATCAAGACAATCTAGACCTGATTAACCTTGATGTGATGCATGAGAATATTTAATATTTAATGTATATTTAATGTTACTGTTGACACATTCGTATTTCTTTAAAAAAAATGTAAGCCTACTTGTTTTTACTATTTTATAAACCTATGATTTTATGTTCTTGTATGGTTGTAATTATAGCCCAATAAATATTTGTATGCTGACAATATGTATATATAGATGTATGCCATGTTACCTACTGGTGGACGTCAGTAGGTAGTTATAGTTTGGACAATTGGAGCATGTTTCCATAGGAAAAGGATTTTGTAACTTGTTTTTATCTTTGGCGTAGTTTGACGAATCTTCACTATAAGTGGGTGTGTGAGTGGCTTTATTGATGAGTAAGTGGTTGTGTGAGTACTTGTATCGGTCTGTGAGTGATTGTGTGGGTGTGTGAGTGGGTGCATGAAAGGTTATATAGGAGTGTGAGAGGGTGTGCGAGTAGTTCTGTAGATAATGTCATTAGTGATGTCCTCAGTGATGTCACTGACCATGTCATGAGTGATGTAATATGTGAGAAAATAAACAGTGCATTGAGGGCCCATAAGTTATAGTTTGATCAGATTTTGCATAAGTGGAATCTGAGCCTAACTATAACGTTCCTGTACCCGTTTTTATAGTGAATAATATATCTATCCATCTATATATCGATCTATCCACTCTCCATATTCACTTGAGCAACAAAAAATGGCCAGAGACACTGCACGGCTTGAAATCTGAAGAGACCACCATTGCAAGAAGGCCTGAGAGTATAGGGGTCCTTTGTTTGTTTATTTACATATATTTTTAAATCACCTACTGGCAGTTGCCATAGGAATTTTGAATGTGACTATAGCCTGAACGGCTGAATGGAATTACACCAAATTTGGCAGAAAGCATGCTCTCGTAATTTGGGTGTAAATCTGTTCAGTTGTTTTTAAGTAACAAAAACATATATGTATATATAGAGCCGCAGAGGGTCTGCAGATCCAACACTTCTCATAGTGAGATCTGATTGGCTGCCAACACTTCTACCAGAAAGCAGTGGTAGACATCTTGGGACTCTGGACTTGGCCCGACTCACAAGAAAAATGGGAACACAATGCAATGGGGCAGGGTAGGAATACTCTGACCCCCTTGGACTGGTTGCAGGGTGCCCTTGCTAACTGCGCCTGGGCCAAAATGTTTAGATTTTAATTTTTCTCTGATTTTCCAGAGTATCTGTGGCCAAATGAAAAAAAAATAAACAAGCACAGTCTCCTGTGCTTGTTTTCTTTAGTCCCCTGGGTGGGTAAGGTCCTGTGGGTTTTTTTTTACAGAGTTTTATATAGCGCGAACTTGACCCGAATCGGTTATCAGAGCGATTTACTTTGCACCAGTTGCATTACTTGAGGGCACGTTCATTTTTGTATATTCATATAGGTCAGGGGCATACGTGTCCCCCTTCGCTCCGATGAGCCAAAACTGATGTCCCCATTTCTCGGGCCCCCGCTTTATAAAATATTGAGAGGGCAGCACTTTGGCCCGCCACCGATTTCGGCCCTGTTACTAATGGGGAGTAACTATACCTTGTACCCTAAGGCAACTGTAACTCGCAAGCTCACCATGCACCTCACATTTTACTTCACTCATGACATCTTCTGTGACAATATTGATAATATCAGTACAACATTTGCTGTCAAATTGGTGATGAGATAACTGTTCATGGCGGGGTTGAGTTATAATTACCTTAGGGCACAAGTTATAGTTACTTGAGATAACTCTAGCTATAACTGCTGAATTTCTATGGTTTTGAGTGTGGAAAATCTGAACCTAACTGTAACCTCCCTATAACCTTTGGTTTTTAATGAATATACATACACATTCTACCTTTCCCTAAAGCTCTCCCATTTAGTAATAACTATTCCCTGTTTTCCAGCTACTCACTCCCATCCCTCCCACAGGTAGTACAAAATTATAGGTGTATGTGTGGAGCAAAGATCTCCTAGTAAAGATAAGAGAGGTGAGGGCAGAGGTCTTCAGACAAAGGTTTTGGGATAAGCATTTTGCAGTGTGTTGCAGTTTGTGAATAAGTTCCTGATTGACTCTGTTGTTCACATGTATGAAATGTACTTTTTCTTCCAGTTAACACTCCTGCAGGAACTAGCTATTGTACATTGTATGTATACTACCATCACTCAAAGGGAGGTGACAATGAGCAACATGTTGGTGACTGCTGACACTCTGGATAGCATCCTTACGGGCTCGGTAAGTAACAGGTTCTCACCAACAGATGGTGATCATTCACTCAGTCATGGAAAACCTCAGAACCTTCAGGGCAAAGCAGAATTACTTCTGATCATTCAGTCAGACCTTTGGTATTCCAGATAGTTCCATCATGGTCTGCAGCCAGTTTGGAAACTAGCAGTGGTGTGATTGAATGGTTAACAGGGTTATACAGATGGCTCTCTCAGAGTATCTGAAAAAATTTGCACAGGATGATTAACTTGTCGCCACAATGGATGTGAGTAGCCCAGCAGAAGTAGTGCCAAAGTAGTGCATGAGAGACACAACGGGGCACACAAAAACTAGATATTACTGACATGAAAAAGTCTAATCAGTTACCCAAAGGAAATAGAAGGAATTTTGTTGGATTGGGGATATCATGGGAGCTACAAGAAATATAGCAGCT
The DNA here is from genome assembly GCF_964263255.1 of Lissotriton vulgaris. Taxonomy (NCBI): domain Eukaryota; kingdom Metazoa; phylum Chordata; class Amphibia; order Caudata; family Salamandridae; genus Lissotriton; species Lissotriton vulgaris. Next base: position 247,126,512 of record NC_141700.1, on the reverse strand, counting down.
CTTATAACGAGAACACTGACTTAGTTTTACAGTGGGTGGGAATGAGAAATCAGCAGAACTATGTGAGGCAAGATGGCGGCCTCCAGCTCAGTCATGTGAGCTGGTAGCTCCTCTCCTCCTACACCTGTGAGGAAGATGTGCTGTGGATAGTGAGAGGACGAGAGGGCGAAAGTGGGTCTGAGCACTTACTTAGGAGTGCGAAGCTCAGTCCTGGTACTATTGGCATGTTCAGGTTTGCCGCGATGGCTGTTTTTCATTATCTCAGCAAAATCCAATTTGGATATATTGTAGCCGCAGGGGCCGGGCGTGGATGCCGAGCCGAGAAGCAGCAACTGTTGCAGGCAAAACTATTGGAGGGTCGAAAACAGGAAATCACAGAACAACGACAATGCTGCCTGAAGGAGCTAGAGGGAAAGCCCGAACCCTGGCTGATGTTGCTACTGCTGCTGCTACCGTGGTGGCCATTGGAACTCTCTCTGGAACGGTAGGAAAAACCACAAAGCTGCAGAGCGGTAAGAAAGCCTTTAATCTCAATGGTAGAACAAATATGGGTGAGAGCTGTGCCGGCGGTAACTCTACGGGCATGGTCAGTTCCGCAAAATGCACTATTCCGCAAATGTTCTCACATGGCAAAGGTGGGAAGAGTGGGAAAACGGGGATCCAGGGTATTCCGATTCCCCTAATAGACATGCTCCCAGGAACATTGGGTGTTGAAGCTGTTGTTGGTCTCCCCGGTCATCAGGAAGTTATGAAGGAGAGTTCAGGTGCTCAGCAGATTTCTCTGTATGACGCTGTTGCCATGGACAATTTAATATCTGGAAACAATATGGATTTGGCTAATGGCGCTGGTAAAAAGGATGAGTGCAATCCCGCAGGAGTGAACAGTGGGGGGAACCCCCAGAACTGGGTAGCCAAGATACTGAACCAGTTGTACCACAGAAGCTTTGTAATGATAACATTGTGGCTAGAAGCAAAAATGACTCGGTTGGCTTGGCTGGGGCTCTTAATGGGACAGAGTCACTCAGTCTAGATTCACTAACGAAGGCGCAGAGTTGGTGGATCTTGTGGAGAAGTTCTTCTCTTCATCAGATCATTTGGATCATTCGAATACATCCAGTGAGGAGATGACGAGAAATGGAAAAACGCCTATGGCTCAACATGGGGATGAGCTGAGTGAGCATAGTACTACATCCCCTGAGGATACGGGAAGGGATTCATCGGAAGTAAGCCCGCAGATAATGCGGAAGAAAAGGGCTTTGACAGAGGAGTCTTGTTACTTTGCCAATTCCTCTTTACCGGTGCAAAAGTCAATGGTTAGAAAATCTATAGAATTCTTAGCTGAGCAGAATATAGTTAATGTTTAAGTCCAAAATTTGTCTCAACAAGTACACATATCAATGGTAGATATATAAGTGTCCTGCTTTGTATCCAAAGCGCTGTATTCTTCTCATTAACAACACCAGGGTCTGTTGTCATAGCATCATTTAGTTCTGCTTGTTTCTCATCAATCAAAGACACAGCCAACACGTGTTTCGTCGGGCATTAATGTCATGCCTTTCGACTTCTTCAGGGCTGCAAGCCAAGAAGATAATAATACTTAATATCTTTGACGTTAAAAACATTGATCAAAAATAATTTATCGTGATAGGGGAGGTTAAACCATGTGTAAGGTCACCCTCAGAGCTACCATGTGTCTCATATTATGCCAAATTAGAAATTCACCTACATGTAAAGGTGCATGCCCTGGTGTTTAAACAGAATTACAAGAAGAGACCCACAAGTCCCAAGATTGAAAGAAATTATAAAGTAAAATTCGCTTTACCAAAGAAAGAATCATATCCTTCCTATAGTTCAGACCTCCAATGGTATAGCTGCGATTTACACCCTAGAACGAAAGAGGACACTCCTCATTTCCTCATCATACTCTTCATGTACTTCATATATAACATTGTTTATCAGTCGTGTCCTATTCTTAGTGAAAAATATCCAACTAGTCACATTCTACATTAGTATTCCTACTTTCGCAAGAACCAGTACTGTCTTACAATAAGACCATTTGTAACTAGACAACAGTAAAGAGCAAGTAAACCCCGGTTCCATAACATGATTCAATAATCCAATCCTGTAGCTCACCTCAATAAAACGGAATTATCTTCAAAGTAGAGAAGTATTCGTAAATTTCACAGTTTGTGCCTCAAATCGTAAAATCTCCAATCTCATCGAAAAAAATAATTGATATATATATGCTCTGTGGTAAAAAACGAAAACACAACATTCCTATTTTAGTCAATTACGTCTAACACTGAAAGATATCATTATCCAAACTCAGCCACTATCGTAACACTCACCCGTACTTGGGCTGACTGTCTCCAGTAATTAAAGAATTCCGTCCTCAACACGAGTACGTGGCGAGTATTCTCTGTGTAAAATATAGAGAAAACGAACATAAGGTACTACTCTGTCAAACCGCTACTATTAATAATAAAAGCAAGTTACGCTACAAAACCGGGCCGCTTACCTACAAGATACCGCTTGTACGCCGGCAGGAAAACACAGTCAGCAGCGGGCGTCCTGTGTGGGCGCCATTTTATTTACAATTGCAGAATGTATCTGGCTTACAAATTCAGTCGCCATCTTGTAGTGGCTAGTAATCCCATAATCTGTTATGTCGAAGATCGCAGGTTCGAATCCCCGTGTAGTTAGCTGAGGGCATCACACTGGGATGTAAATTATATATATTTTTTTGGACTGAATGTAATTTGATCTTTATATAGTGAACTGAAATTGTAACATAATGAGTGGATATCCGCACTATATATTAGTGCTGTGATAACTAATGGATACGTTAATAATGCGATCTTCGACATTGCATAGAGGCAGGACTTTACCTTTATTGGCAATAATATCGTATAAATATAACTATTACGAATAATACAAGACATAAGTATACATATATTTGAGAAGAGAATATGTATACTAACAGATTATGGGATTACTAGCCACTACAAGATGGCGACTAAACTTGTAAGCCAGATACATTCTGCAATTGTAAATAAAATGGCGCCCGCACAGGACGCCCGCTGCTGACTGTGTTTTCCTGCCGGCGTACACGCGGTATCTTGTAGGTAAGCGGCCCGGTTTTGTAGCGTAACTTGCTTTTATTATGAATAGTAGCGGTTTGACAGAGTAGTACCTTATGTTCGTTTTCTCTATATTTTACACAGAGAATACTCGCCACGTACTCGTGTTGAGGACGGAATTCTTTAATTACTGGAGACAGTCAGCCCAAGTACGGGTGAGTGTTACGATAGTGGCTGAGTTTGGATAATGATATCTTTCAGTGTTAGACGTAATTGACTAAAATAGGAATGTCGTATTTTCGTTTTTTACCACAGAGCATATATGTATCAATTATTTTTTTCGATGAGATTGGAGATTTTACGATTTGAGGCACAAACTGTGAAATTTACGAATACTTCACTACTTTGAAAATAATTCGGTTTTATTGAGGTGAGCTACAGGATTGGATTATTGAATCATGTTATGGAACTGGGGTTTACTTGCTCTTTACTGTTGTCTAGTTACAAATGGTCTTATTGTAAGACAGTACTGGTTCTTGTGAAAGGAGGAATACTAATGTAGAATGTGACTAGTTGGATATATTTCACTAAGAATAGGACACTACTGATAAACAATGTTATATATGAAGTACATGAGGAGTATGATGAGGAAATGAGGAGTGTCCTCTTTCGTTCTAGGGTGTAAATCGCAGCTAGACCATTGGAGGTCTGAACTATAGGAAGGATATGATTCTTTCTTTGGTAAAGCGAATTTTACTTTATAATTTCTTTCAATCTTGGGACTTGTGGGTCTCTTCTTGTAATTCTGTTTAAACACCAGGGCATGCACCTTTACATGTAGGTGAATTTCTAATTTGGCATAATATGAGACACATGGTAGCTCTGAGGGTGACCTTACACATGGTTTAACCTCCCCTATCACTATAAATTATTTTTGATCAATGTTTTTAACGTCAAAGATATTAAGTATTATTATCTTCTTGGCTTGCAGCCCTGAAGAAGTCGAAAGGCATGACATTAATGCCCGACGAAACAAGTGTTGGCTGTGTCTTTGATTGATGAGAAACAAGCAGAAATAAATGATGCTATGACAACAGACCCTGGTGTTGTTAATGAGAAGAATACATCGCTTTGGATACAAAGCAGGACACTTATATATCTACCATTGATATGTGTACTTGTTGAGACAAATTTTGGACTTAAACATTAACTATATTCTGCTCAGCTAAGAATTCTATAGATTTTCTAACTGGGGGGGTTCCTTGGTGTTTGTAAGGAAGAAAGGTGACCTTCCTTTTCTATGCTTTGTAGCAGACTCTTCTTACAAGGGATTTTTTACTGTGGCCATAATTGTGTTGAGCGCCTGTTATCACCTGTTCATCGCATTGCATTTGGGTCAATGGTTAGAACCCCAGATAAATCTGACTCCTCTGTGGTGCGAAGAACACTAGAGCCACCAGAAGAGGTATCCTTGAGTCTTATATATCAAACAATAATGACTCACAGGGAGGACACGCGATTAGAAGGCTAGAGGACACAGAATGTCTGTCGTAAATTACAAAATTCAGTACGGCGCATCGCCAAGACTTGCTTAGAGTTTACTGCAAGAATTACTGAGGCAGAAGCCCGTATTTCATATATGGAGGATGAACTAGCTTTGAAAAAGATGATGAATGTGACCTTATGTGCAGGGAAGGATGATATGCTATGGGAAAGTATTGATTTGGAGAACAGAGCTCGGCGGAACAATCTGCGAGTCCTTCAAATTCCTGAGGGGGTTGACGCATAGGACCCTTGTAAATTTATTATTGATTTGTTTACTGAGGCGTTTCCAGAATTAACTCAATGCAACTGGCAGACAGAAGTGGCATGGCAAAAAATAAGTAGGCGAAAGAATGAAGAGCACAACAGAGAAAGAGTAAAGGAAGAAGGTGAGAGAAAGAAAAAGACAGCAAGAAAACAATGGAAAGGAAAGAAAGAATAAAATGAGAGAAAGAAGGTAGAAGAAAAAAAGAAGGAAGAAGATCATGTCAGAGGTGGAATTAGGAAAAGATCCTTGTGGATGAAGAAAGGAGAAAAAGAAAGAAAAAGAACAATAAGTAATAACACCAAAAGGAGAAATACAGAAAAAGAATAACAGAAGAGGAAAGATGAAGGCAGAGAAAACAGATAAGACTGAACAAAAGAAGGGTGAGTAGGAAACAATCCGAGAAAACAGCAGAGAAAGAAAGACATTGAGAAAGATGGAGATAGGATAAAAGAAAAGAAGGAAAGAAGGAGGGAAATCAAGTAAGAGTAGAAGAAAGAATAATAAATGAAGAAAGGAGAAAAACAAAAATTGGAGAAAAAAAATGAAAGAACTAAGGAAAGAATTACTGAGAGACACAAGATTGAAAAAAGAGAAGAAAGAAATAGTAAGAAAGAAACAAAGAACGGGAAAATGGAGGAACAATTGAAAATAGAGTTTGAAATGAGAAAAAAGAAAGAAAAATAACAAGAAGAATATTAAGCCAATAAGAAAGAAAGAAAGAGAACTGAAAAAGAATGCACAAGAAAGGATGGAAGGAAAGAGATAGTGTAAACAAATAGGGGGAAGCGAGTAAGAGGGAGGAATAAAGAAAGAGGACAGCAAGAAAAAGAGAATAAAATACATTGAGAAATGAGAGAGAGACATAAAAGCAAGGAAAAAAAGATAGACAGGTAAAGAGAGGCTAGAAAGAAGTAGAAAAAGAAGAAATTATTTTCAGAAAAGGGTAGTCTGCAACCTCAAGCACTGTCAGCTTTTGAGTAAACCATAGAAACAGAAGCTGTGTTTTAAATAGCTGTGTTATCAGGTGGGCGCCTGTATATTCTCACGCCTGTTGACAGGCAATTATCATATGCCAGCTACTCAATGGCAGTCTGCGAAATGCTAGTAACGTGATTGATTAGTTGGTGACCAGTGCTTTAAATCCACCATTACGAAATACGCCACTGCCTACTCTTTAAGTCTCCCTTACTTCTGCACCTACATTCCGTCTCCTTCGGTGCCCTACATTAACACCTGCACCAGGCATCCTATAATTTATACCTACATACTGACCAACAACTCCTGCACCACCACTGTCACTCTCATCACCCGCCAAATCATACGTCTCACAAACAATACTCTAAAAAGCAAATCTCAAACATAAACACAACATCCCACACCGATACCCGTAGAAAATGCAACAATAAAACTGTTCTGCTTTATCTCTGATTCTATTGCAAAATAGTGGTATACTTGGTTGTGATTTTTGTAACTATTAAATTAATTTTTTGCATATTGTGTTCAGAGGTTTAGAATTATAAATACATCTAACACACCTTATATATTAGAAAAACATTAATCTGGTCAAACAGAAAAAAAATCATAAAATCTCAAATTTGATTCACTCTATTTTTTCTGCACATTGACAGTAAAAGAAAGAGAGGTTTATTTCACAACTAAGGCAAAAGAAAACTGTAAATACATAGATGAATTAAAAAATAAATGAGCATTCATCAAAGTAAATATTTCTTTGTAACAATATGATGCTCAAATTATATTTAGGTGAGGAACCGGTGGATTTCATTGCAGGTCTATGATTGTTCCACCTCTTTATATATTTTGCAGAGCCTTTATTAAGACTATAACAAACACAGAAACTTGTGATCTCTGGAGGAAGCAGAATCTCCCGGTCCGCTAGCGACCTCCTGCTCCAAACTGCACATTTTTGGAGAAAAAAAATGTACAATCGAGCCTTCTCCAGGGCAGCACCAAGAATATGGAACTCTCTCCCATCCGCCGTTAGAAGAATCACTTCTCTAGCACGCTTCAAGAAGGAAGCCAAAACCTACCTTATGGGTAAATTCCTTGGTAACTTTTGCCACCAACCAACACAGAGACCCTGTCTAACGTCCGGCTTTGGCCTCTCTCCTGACTACCTAGTTTTTCCCCCAAGATACCTGGAGCCCTTTTCTTTTGTAATTGTAAATATAATCTGTATATATTTGTCTTCTTTCCATCATATTTCCTGCACTGTGTAAATATTATATGATGCTTAACCTTTGTATAACTCTATGACCCTTGTAAAGCGCTCTGATACCTTAACAGGTCAAGTTCGCGCTCTATAAAACACTAAATAAATTAATTAATTAATTAATTAAACCCCTGATATAGAGGTTGGCGTACAGGTTATACCATTGCAAATATGACCGAGTGCCCTGCCCTCTAAGCTTTTGTCCACCTGCCATATTTAAAGGTGGGCAGACTACAACCTTTCAATCAGTGGAATTCCTGATGGCTCAGTCGACCAAAGTCTACTTCCACCTCTCGGGATTCAAAGGATACGAGCCAAGTGTCCACAGGAGTGAAGATAAATCCCCTTAACCTCCAAAATGCATTATTGCACACATTCCTGAAGACAGTTTCTTAAAGGTATGGGGGAAAATTCCAAGGAGTGTCCACCACTCTCCCCATACATAGCGCGGAATCACAGGAAGGAAGCAGGTCTGTCTGGCAGGGAGAAGGCTGTAGAGAAAACAGTGTAAATGGCACCACTTCTATACACACTTTACTAATACCCACATAGGTTTACATTGACATGTGATTAGGAGCGTAGTTCACTTACCCCAGTCACGTCAAAGGGTGTCCTTGAAGCAGGTTTTCCTCATAGAATAGTAGAGCACAGGAAAAGGTAGTTCCGGACTAAGTAGTGGAGGACTCAATAACCGGACACATTCATACACCTTTCAAACCAAAAAGAAATAAGAGGGGGCAATGGAGTTGAGGCGCAATGGCCGGCTCTTCAGGGGGCAAGAAGAGCGGAGCATGTACACACTCAAGAGAGGCGAAGCCCTGCCCGGCAACGTGTGCCAGGCGGAGCAACACTCTCTCATAAAGGGAAGAAGGAAACTAAAGTAGTGTGCCGACTTGCCAGAGGGTACCTGTCACAGCCTCCGGAGCAAGTAGGGAGCAGTAACATGTAGCGGGCAAAGAGCCTCCCGCTAAACACGAGTGACTAGACGCAGCATAAAAAGGTGCAGTACAGGAAAAGAGTCTCGTAAGTGGAGGAGGTGGGAGTCCGGAGAATTCGTCAGGGCACAGCAGTCGGCACCGAAGCATCACCGTGTCAAGCCCCGAACGTTTCGGACAAGCGGTGTGTGATTAGGAGGGAAGGAACTGGAAACAGAACAGACGCCGAAGGAATGGTGTTTCGCACGAACAGGAAGCAAGGAAGGGGACATGGTCACGGAAAGTAAGCCAAGCACTGGCTTACGGGTAGACACGTCTCTTTACGTCCACTAGGGACCATCTGTAAAGGACCCGATCCGTGCAGAACGTCTAGGGAATGGGAGTAAAAGGACATGGGGAACCCTGCCTAACCACATGTCAATGTCTGTGGCCCGGCACCCGCCGCAAGGACCTAACACCAACATAAAGACATCATATTACAAACAGAAGGATTTTATTTTGTCCATCACTGCAAAAAAAACTTGCCTGTGGGGACAGAAAAAAACAATAATGACCTCCACACCTTGGGAGAAAGCTCCCAGAATGTGGAGGTCATGAATCTTTTGTTTTTCAGAAACTGCCGCTTCAGGGGTTTCTGAAAAGAAAGTTACATATTTGGTGAACGGCTGTCAAACGGAGGATGGCCATCCACCAAACCTTTTGTACCTTGAAGGAAACCGCTGTGACAGTGGTTCCTTTCAAAGTGCAGAAATGACCGCTGGGCAAGAGGTCAGCTCTAAACATAACAACTCAAATACCATTGGGGTGGCGGACACAGTGTCCTCTGACACCTTGGAGGACACTGCTTCGTCTGTCAAATACAAAATCAGGCCCCAAATTCCATATTTTCACTCCTAAAGAACTTCTTAAATATCTTACAAAGGTAGCAATATTGTAACACAGAGAATCGGATTCCTCTTTACATTCCACATGTAGGCAAGGGCTGAGAACACAAAATAGAGTCAATCTGTATATAACAAACTAGTAGATTCAAAAGTAAAGCTCTCTCATATATCTTGATTTATATTTTGTAGAATGAATTGCCTATTTTAGTACCTGACTTGCACACAGAAATGTGTGAGCATGTCTGTACTGGTTTGTGTGTGTAGTTGTTTATGTGTGTGAAAAAATGAGAGAAGAGAGAGTAAGAAAGGAGATGAGAGGTCGGGGCTGCACTCTTTTAAAAACATGGACTGGATTAGCAAAGACTACAGGAGGTAGGTGGTGTTTGTTTTGCAGCAGATGCTGCCAAGGCATGTGCTGGGCCTTTTGTAACAACCATTGTACTTGCACCCATTTCACCCGCAAACTGTGTCAAGATTCATTACACCGTTTGCTAGGAGGCTAAGACCCATACAAATGAGGGAACACTTGTGTCCAGGTATTTCTGTCAAATTACTAAGCACTGGCAAAGGCAAACTGGATCGCAGAAGATGTCTAAGGGAAGCGGTGCAAAGGAAGGACACCTAGCGAAGCACACTTTGGGAGGCACCATGCGGAGTCTCAGAAACCCAGTCATCCCCATGAAGAAAGATGAAGTTAAGTAATATACCCACCTCCAAATGTGTTCCGATATGCTGGCAGTACAAAACAGAACAGCAGCTTGAAAGTGCCGCACATCTTTCACTGTTGTACCCTCTCTGGCCTCTGAGACTTCAGGACTTCACTAGCGAGGTCATATTTTTTATCAAGAAATACAAAGAGATTACACAATTGTAGACCTATTTCATAATACACCACATTGTTATTAGCATGTAGTTCATGTATTATACTATTACAGTACTGTTGATTTATTGACATTGTGCTTTACCATGTATTTCCATGTATTTTTATCTAAAACAGTCTATCCTATTTAGAGTGTTTGAAATACATTTGCGTTAGTCATAAAATAGGTAAAATATTTGCAAAAATAATCATTCAGTGTTTTTAAAGCCAGTTTACCTTTTGTTCCGCTCAAAAAGATATTGCAGCCTCTAAGGCCAGTATTGTGTTGAAAAGAGGTTGAATATTTCACAAAATCATACCCCTAGTACGGATATTATATAAGTAGAAAACACTAAAATAATCCAGGTCTAGAGAATAGCCAAATAGAATTCATTATTTCTGATTATATATGCCCCATGCCAATACAGAAAGTGGCTAGGTCGAATAGCTCGCACCTCCCGGCCTGTACCAAGAAATACATTAGGTGCGCACCCTAAATGGTATCAGTCACTTCTGGATACCTCTGCAGTGCAGAAAGACATTAATTTATAAAAAATAAAAGTATTTTTGATGTGAAATTAAGAAAGACAAGAATTTCTGATATTTTAATGGACTTTTTTATTCATTCATTGGGGGCACCAATATATTTATAATTTTATTATGACCCATTTTTATCCTCTAAACTTTCTTGCTACTAGGGGTCAAGAAATCTCAGGCTACAGCCTTATTTTCAGTCTGTTTTGGCAACTGCTGGTTGTACTTGGTCTACTTCAAGGAGTGATTATTTTTTTGTTATTTGCTTAGGTTCTATCTCATTGTTGATTGAGTCCTAGGGCCTGAATAGGAGTTTGGAGGACAGGTTTACAGTACTCCATAACAAACGTGATGGATATCTTGTCTTCCGTATTACAATTCCATTATATCCTATGGAACATGTAATATGGCGGACGGGATATCCGTCACGTTTGTGACAGAGTATACCATCCGCCAAACTCATAATCAAGCCCTTATTGATTTGTTTAGACATCTCCTGTTTCACAATATCTCCTCCATACCTGATACATGGTACTTAATACTTGTTTTGGATTAGTTTTTCTCCTCTTGTTCGTCATAAATGGTTCAAATTACCAATATTTCCTATTTCTGCATATTTAGGAGAATGCTGCTGAACTTGAAAGGATGGCTTTAATGTGTCAAATTACTCTTACCAAGTGGATACCAGTCAATATCTTCTAAGATTGTAAATCTGTTTACGGTGCCTTCTATTCCAGAGGAGATTGTGTTTTGGGCCATTCATCAAATGACAGTTCAATACGGTAATTTGAAAAAATGCTATGTTGTTGTCGAATACTGTGCTCTGTGGCAATCTAACAGATTCTACATTGATTTTAGGTCTGTCTGCAAATAGTTTTATCTGTCTATGGCTCATGTCATCACAATACTCAAATACACGGAGTGGGCTTTAAAGCATGCTGCAACAGACGTTGGCTTGTTCGTTCAGTTCCCTTACTCCATTGCTTGTTTAAAGTTTTTCTACATTTTGTACAAAACCCATTAGAGTATGGTGAATTTATGCATTTTACAGTGGTGATTGAGAATGGATCAATCACTAGCATTGCATATACAATGCAAATTGAAAGTGGAAAGAAGCCATAGGGTACATTTAAGTTATTTTCAACATATATTTCAAACTAATCGTGGCATTCAGAATAGAGTCCCATGCCCATGCCTTTGCCATTTCAGCCCGCATAGTTAAAACAATTAATTTTTTAGGGAAGTGACAATTAATTAGAAGGAAATAAAACAGCACCATTATGTGTTGCGATCACATGTCATAATGGTAATTCAAATAAGCTCTAAGACGATTACTTTCTGTACTTTGCCCATTAAAGAAACAAGCATCTATGTGCTTATGCCATAAGAAGGCTTCAAAATATGGAAGTTAGAAGTGAATGGTTGCATCTTAAATACAGGTCCACTGACAGCCACTTTTGAAAGATGCAAATGTATTGCTGCTATTTTTTATATTATGTTCAAATGATACATATTGTTTTAGATTTGTTGAAATTTAGTAATTTCACATTGTAGATTCACATTTTAGCACCACATACCAGCAGCAGATGTCCCTCAAAGGTTTTGTTTCATTATGTCTCTTGAGAAAAAACTGTTAAAAACTGAAACAGCTCTACACCAACCAGCTGCTTATCTATTAAGCCTTTATTTGTACAAGGATTTAGAATTTCTGTAAATGCAGCAACTCTGCTATAACTCCTTCATCACCGTCATAAAGCGGTGTGAGTGAATCCTGGGAAAAGACAATGTGAAAAGTTATTTTCCGCTTATTGCATTACGTTTCATGTTCTGCTCGGTGGATAATATAGAAAAGCCATGCATCAAGATTTTTTTACAATATGTTTCATGACCAACACCACCTTTGCAGCACACTCATCATCTTAAGTTGGTATTAGTCTTTTGTTTAATTAATATTGTTTATCCTATTTGCTCCTACAGGACCGGAAATAGAACCATATCTAGGCCTGATTCTCAGAGCGTTCTTTCCTGTAATGAAGACTGCTTCTCCAATCAACCAGAAATATTGGTTTAGCCTTGGTTTGTACCTGCGCTGGTGGACCGATCGGGTTCTGTTTGATGGTTGGGGGGAGTGTGGGTAGAGGACACCTATATTAAGTTCACTTTTGTAACATTTCCTGAGAGCACCCTTCATGCAACAAGATGCAATTTCTTACCTCTGATTGGTACAGAGAATTACACTCCCTTTTCATCTAATTGTTTTCAACAACTAATTACTTATCTGCATTAAACTCTCATTTGCGGCCTAAATCAGAACTCAACTGCAACATTTGTTTGCATAATGTGTAACTCCACTACTTTCTAGTACATTTACCATTTGAACTGGCATGCTGAGCTGCTGTGTCAAGTTTGCCATGTCATGACTGGAACACACCTCTTGTCTGAAGAGTGCACCTCCAGGAAACACCCTATTCTTTTCAGTAATAAAAAACAAGGACCTGATTTAGAGTTTGGTGGACAAGTTGCTCCAATACGAACTTGATGTCATCTGACTTATTCCAAGTTCTTTGTATCCTATTGTATGTGTAATAAGAGGGACGGACTATACCATTACATTTTTGACGGAATACCCATCTGCCACAGCCTGAATCAGGCCTTTTGTTGTGAACTTACCTCACTAGGAAGAGGAGCATTAAAACCTGTAGAAATTGTACATCATTTTCAAGAGGTAATTGTTAATTTCAATGGCACCGACATCTTGTTGCACCCGACAGGTCACACAATTGCAAACTAGTCACCATATTAAGTAAAGGTTTAGACTGGTGCAAATCTTGGAGTAAATATATTTTAATCATGTTTGCTTCTTGAAAAATAGAGAATGCAGAAAGCAAGATTTGCTCCCAATTAAACATTTGCAATATTAGGACAGAAAAAGGGGCAATGTGATTTCACACTTTTTGCTATGTTTAAAATAGGAAATTGAGTGAATCAGTGTTTATTTAGATGTGAGATTAAAACCAGTGTAGTGTCTTCCAGCCTGAGTAGCAGAATAATTACCCCACTTTTTTACTCTGGTGATATCGGAACCAGCACTTCCTTGTTAACCACATAAAATGATTCACAAAATTACTGATAAGGAATACTCTGATAGATCATCTTTTATGTTTTTACATTCTTTTTGTATTTTGCCCAGAGGGCAAATATTGTCATACAGTAACAACTTGTGCAAAATCTGATTTCCCCTCTCTTATTTCACAAAGAACAAAACTGTACAAAATGAATTTCTTTGGTGCTAATTTTAAGTAAAAATTACTTTGGTGACCCATAATCTGCCTTTCCTTCTTTTTAGTTCAATACAATGAGTTGCAGTAATGTGGAATTGTTACCATGTATTGTCTAGAATGCTTCAAAAGTGCAATAGGATGCAGTAACGAAATGGTTACCATTACATGATCTATGAGAGTCAGAGAATATCTATGTGAATTGAGTCTAATACCTGCTAAAAATCATTTCCTATCAGCAGACACATTGCACTGTTTTTGCTCAGTATGTCCTATGCACTACCAGGCAAGGTGGTATATGTGTAGATAAATGCAACACTTAAGCCATTGAACTTAACTGTGATTTTTTTTATTTTTGTGCAGTCATTGAGATGTTATCAGGCCAGTTTGCTACCAGTGTAGACACTCCTCTAGTCACTCAACCTGTAAGGCATTTCTTCTTGAAACCATCCCCAGTCTCCAGGAGGTGAGTTAGGAAAGTGGGGAAAAAACAGAGCGCAGTATCAAATTCAAATTTAAATTCAAAACAAGCTTTATTCGGTTAGTATACAACCATAAAAGCATTCTACAATACATCAAATATAAAAACATTAAAACATGTATCATACATCATCACAATGGGATATAAATAATTTATCACGGTGAGAAATAATAAAATGTATGTAAGGTTAAATTACAAGCTAGGTTATAATTATACATAAAGTGCTAAGTGCATTTTGGGGAGAAGACCATATTTATCTTTGAAGCCAAGAAAAAAGAATCATTTTGCCTGGGAAATTAAGACACTAATTATGCTAAAAAACATAACAATTTCCGTAGACTAAAATGATTTCATTTCTCTGCCCGATTCAATTCCTACATTCCATGCTACTTTAATGAAACTCATCATTGCAGAACAAACAGTAGAATTTTCCAAAAGTTGCAAACACTCATATGCCTGTAGGTATGTACACAGAGAGATATCAAATTCATATCAGGTCAGATATATAAAACAAAATCAAAGCTAAACCATGCTATAATACTTAAGTATTAGGGAACAGTAAGTGTAATAAGTATTTTTGAACACGAAAGTGACAAAATTAGATTCTAGGGTAATTTCATAAAATCGCAGTGCAGTAGTGTATTTTCTATGTCTACCACAACCTGTCCATAAATAGGAGGCAGGGGAAATATATATTTTTTTAAAGAGCTGGGCAGGGGGAGAAAATAGAGAGAGTGGGTGGGGAACCCTCATCCAAATAAGACAAATTCATGGATGAAATTTCCATTTTGGAGAATCAGTTTTGTCTACTTGATTATTATGCCAGTAGAAAAACCCACTGCCTTTGCATGACAGAATCACTTCTGAGTAAACAGATGTCAAGTGCAGCTGCCTCTCCAGGGAACCTCCTACTTGCTCATGTAGCTCATGTTTTCTTAGTAGTTAATGTCTAGTGTGTGGAACTGAAAACCTGGTGTAATTTTCTTAACAGGTCTGGGGGCAGGTCATCACCACTCTGGGACATTTGGCCTCCGTCCTGCCACAGGAGCAACTAGATAAGGAGCTTCCTTGGTTGGTCAATGAAGTTGAAAGGCTCCAGTCCCAGCTGCCTGCTGATATGGCATTTTGTTTGCTCACCGTGAGTGTGACCTTTATTTGCTGTCCATGTTTGCCACTTCAACCAATCCCAAATGATCCACTCATAATGAACACCGTATCCCATAACGAGAGATTAGCTGCAATGAAACACTACATTATTGAGAAAGGAGGGCTGAATAAAGAACTACAGGATTTCATTGGTGAGTTATTTACACCACAGGTGGAGTTGTGAGATGGTTCAGGCCTCCATCATGTGTACATTGGGCCAACACATTGGTATTCCGCACCCTACGGTACCAATGTTGTGGGTATCACAAATTTTGGGATGTAGGAAAAATTTATGATTCCAAGTTTGCTCCTTAAGTGCCCGTGAGAAATGGAAACACCACACCAATTCGGACTGTAACTCCCCACTATTTGACACATTCATGCCTGGTAATTTCTACTGCTTTGAGCTGGTGTATTGTTTTGGGAGATGAAAGGATTACAAGGGAATATAGTTTTCCAAAATTAATTCCAAATACTGAACCAGGCGAGTTGTAATTTGTACACAATCCATGAAGGCTGCCAAGAAAGCAAATCTCACATTTTTATTTTTTACATATGAAATCTGGATTATTAAAGGAGAAATATGAACCAAAGCCATTGTGCTAAAATTTAAATAAACATCAACAGTGCTGAAATTTGCTCTACCTGGACTCTTCAGCCTAACAGCGCGATTTAACTGGAATACAGGTCCTTTTACCTGCCCTAACCTCCTCAGCTTTGCTCCTGACATCTGCAGCAACTGTTCGCCGGACCCGCTCTGCGGGTCCCGCTTCATAAGGAAAATAAGGAAAGTCAGCAGGGGCTGCGGCGGCTCAACGGGGCTGCGAGCGTGACGGCAGAGACTCCATTGACCAGGAGTCCCTGCGAGGCCAATTGTTGCCACCTGGCCCGCTCTCCCCGGAAGCCACGCCCACAGCACACTGGAACTGAGTAAATCAGCCCTCCTCTGACCAACTGGTGGGACTCTTCAGCCTAACAGTGCGATTTAACCGGAATACAGGCCCTTTTACCTGCCCTAACCTCCTCAGCTTTGCTCCTGACATCTGCAGCAACTGTTCGCTGGAGCGGGTCCCGCTTCATAAGGAAAATAAGGAAAGTCAGCAGGGGCTGCGGCGGCTCAACGGGGCTGCGAGCATGACGGCAGGGACTCCATTGACCAGGAGTCCCTGCGAGGCCAATTGTTGCCACCTGGCCCGCTCTCCCCGGAAGCCACGCCCACAGCACACTGGAACTGAGTAAATCAGCCCTCCTCCGACCAACTGGTGGGACTCTTCAGCCTAACAGCACGATTTAACCGGAATACAGGTCCTTTTACCTGCCCTAACCTCCTCAGCTCTGCTCCTGACATCTGCAGCAACTGTTCGCCGGACCCGCTCCGCGGGTCCCGCTTCATAAGGAAAATAAGGAAAGTCAGCAGAGGCTGCGGCGGCTCAACGGGGCTGCAAGCGTGACGGCAGGGACTCCATTGACCAGGAGTCCCTGCGAGGCCAATTGTTGCCACCTGGCCCGCTCTCCCCGGAAGCCACGCCCACAGCACACTGGAACTGAGTAAATCAGCCCTCCTCTGACCAACTGGTGGGACTCTTCAGCCTAACAGCGCGATGTAACCGGAATACAGGCCCTTTTACCTGCCCTAACCTCCTCAGCTTTGCTCCTGACATCTGCAGCAACTGTTCGCCGGACCCGCTCCGCGGGTCCCGCTTCATAAGGAAAATAAGGAAAGTCAGCAGGGGCTGCGGCAGCTCAACGGGGCTGTGAGCGTGACGGCAGGGACTCCATTGACCAGGAGTCCCTGCGAGGCCAATTGTTGCCACCTGGCCCGCTCTCCTCGGAAGCCACGCCCACAGCACGCACGGTTATATCCAGACTCATACCCGCGCTCGTGGGACGCGCGCGGGACAAAGCGCGGAGCGAAGACCGGGCCAAGGGCGGGCCCGTTTAAGCCCGTTAAAGACTGGGTAAGACTGGACTTGGCCACCCCATTATAATTTGTAGTGCGCTACCTGTCGTCCCTATATTACTATTACTCCATATTTGTTGTTACATTGTAACCTCCCTGATTGTTAAACTACCTTGACCATGTCACCTAGAGGTACCAGAAGTAGAAAAGCACAAAGTGCCGCCCAGGTAACCCGCCCAATTGACCAATTTATTTCTAGGGCAAATGAGGCTATAGATCAGGGTATAATCCTGCTGGAACGGAGGGTCTCGAAGGATTTGGCCACGGCCAAACGGTCCGCACTGGGCTTGCTGGCCGCTGCTAAAACTCCCTTGCGCCCTTCAGAACCCGGCTCACTACAGGAAGAGCGGATTGATCCACATACCGTTCCAGGTATTGTCGATCTGTCTGTATCTTTAGAGCTATCAGATCTACAAACATCATTGTCTTTTTACCAGTCCGGCCAGGGAGGACCCTACTTCAGCACTTAACAGGGGATTGAGGGAGGGAGCGATACCCAAGAAAAAGAAAAATCATAATAAAAAATCCCGCAAATCTAACTGCATCACGAATCAGTCAAACCACCCATCCCCTTCTATCACCCAGTCCCCCCATCAAGCTGCATCATTGCATCAAGAGCCAAACTCTACACCCGCACAAACAATTAACCTTTCCACAAACACCGCTAACCTCAGTGTTAACAGTAATACTGGAGGAGGGTGCGAAATCTGCCGCGTAAATAACCAACTACTGACCAGATTAGGGGAACTAATTTAATCCTATGTGCAACCTATCGAACAAACTCTGTCAAAGATCGAAAAACAGATAGTTGCGCTGTCCTCAGTTTTAAAAACCCCAAAGGGTACAGATCCCGGTCAAACTGTGGTGCAAAGATCTAACCCCAAAACCAATAAAGAAGGGGCGGCAGCCTCAAAACCGGATACCACAGTGCCAGTGGTCTTAGAAAAAACTCCATCTACAGCGGTGAAGAAGAAGGGTCCTGCTGCAACAAAAGCTCCAGCTCCTGTACCTGCTCTGGCGCCTGTCCAACCTAAGCCACCAGGGGTTCAACCTAAGCCACCAGGGGTCCAAAACTTTATCCCTAGGACTAAGAGGAGGGGTGGCCATTCGATCCACCTCCCCCCAGAAGCTAGTCCGTACGTGGTGATCCTGACTGGGGTTCCCGAGTTGAGTACTAACTCGGAAGAACCAGGCTGGTCACTGAGAAACAAAGTATTACACTGGTTATCCATTAATAGACCCCTTCCACCGTATTCAGTCACCAGAGTAACATCGGTCCGTAGGGTCCCACGGATAGGTACAGAGCCCAAAAGAACCCAGGGAGACTGCGTCATCAGAAATTTTGAGGATCCACTCACAGTTGAGCATATATGCTCCTGGGGTAAGCAATCAACTAGCGACGGTATTGATACCAAAAGACTTTCTTATTTCTACCCACCGACACCCAGATATAGCGACGGTCCAGAATGGAACTGGACCCAAGTTGGAAACTGGGATAGTAGACGAGATTGGATAGACTGGCCAGGACACGGAGGTAGAGACGCTGCTCCTTCTTTTGGATGAAGAGGTGTTCCACTAACAAATAGATATGACTGCTTGGAAATGGTGGATTGACCACCACCCGCCATTAATCAGGATAGCACAGGTCCTACCCCTCACGAGGCTAAATTATTGCATCCAGCCTATTGCTCCTTGACTCCACATTGTACGGATGTTATCGAAGTCTCAACGGCAAACTCCAGTCCAATAATACCTCCCTCTAGTGTACAAATGGCCCTCCAACCATCAGTCCCCAGCGCCGTATTAGTACTGACAGAGCCCCCAAATGTTATCAGGCATGTACCCTCCCCAAGTTTAATAGACCCAGACCTAGAACAAGATATTCCTTCTGGACCTAACGAACAGTTGGTACCCTATTCTCCTGTTCCCTTCATACATACATTCTCACGCCCAGGAACTTCATCTCCTGAGGCTTCTCTGAGTACAAGTAACACAGTTACCTCTAACCGGTCGTTATCTGTTTTATATTGGAACGCAGCAGGTCTCCGTTCTAAGATAAACCTTAAACCATGGTTAGATATTGTGAATGCTCACCAAATAGTATGTCTACAGGAAGCTTGGGCCATTGAGCCCATGCACATTCAGGGCTACAAAACCTATCACGTTCCAGCTAGTACAACAACACATGGTAGATCAAAGGGAGGCCTAGTAACATATTATTCTAACAACTTACCTTCAGCGAACATAACAGTACTGCTTATTAACGTGTGTTTTCAAATTGTAAAGGTTTCATTTAATAAGTACACGTTGTATCTGTTTATTAATTTTTACAATAACCTTTATCCTGCTGACTGTGTTAAGATTTTAACTGAAATTACTTCCTTTATAAAGGAACAACGAATTAAGTAACCCTGGGCGGAGTTGGCGGAGTGGGGCTTCGCGGAGCTACGCGAAGTGGGTGAGAAACTACGCCCACCTCCGCACTCCGCGTAGCCCCACTCCGCAAACACCACTGGCCGCCAGCCCCGCCACCCGCCTCCCTCCCGCCCTCCCTAAATACTTTAAATTAAAGGAATCAAATAATTTAAAAAGCACTTACCTTGCCCGCCGCTGCCCGCCGCGTCCCCGGGGCTCGCTATCTTCCGTCTTCCGTCTTCTTTACTAATGCGCATGCGCGGGCGGCCGCGCATGCGCATTTTCTCGTGAGAAATGCGCATGCGCGGCCGCCCGCGCATGCGCATTAGTAAAGAAGACGGAAGACGGAAGATAGCGAGCCCCGGGGACGCGGCGGGCAGCGGCGGGCAAGGTAAGTGCTTTTTAAATTATTTGATTCCTTTAATTTAAAGTATTTAGGGAGGGCGGGAGGGAGGCGGGTGGCGGCCAGCTACGCTCCGTCTGCGGAGCATGCGTAGTGCCGCCTGGCTACGCCCGCTCCGCAAAATGCGGAGTAGGCGGCACTACGCACACTCCGTGCACGGAGCGTAGCTGGCCGCCCACCCCTAGAATTAAGTACCCCTCTCGTGCTTGTTATGTGATTTGGGGGGGGGATTTCAATGTTCCTCTGTGTAACAAATACAAGAAAGGTATTTGTAGTCTCCAAGACGAATACGGCTGCCCCTTGACCCATTTCCCACATTCGCATTTAGGCATTATCCTGAATGACTGTCTTTCTTCCCTGGAGCTGGAATTTGCCAACGACCTAGTGGACCCGCCCGTTGAATTTAAGCCTACATTTCACGGTAGGGGTCTGTCAAGTCTCATTGACTTTATTCTATGCTCCCAAATATTAAAGGGACAATTGCTACAATTTAATACAGGATCTGATATTTCTAGCGATCATTTCCCAAACAGTATCACCCTATCAATTAACATCCCCTTACCTCAACCCACCAGGATCAGTCTACTAAACCAACAGTCCTTGACCATGGATAAGGTAAATGGCTTTTCAGTAAAATGGTCTAAAGTCGACCCCGAAATAATCACTGGCAAAATTATTTCCAAAGCCCTCCCTTGGTTGAACAATTGTCTGGCAGAGGATTCCACCCCTCAGTTGATTATATCCAGCTTTTTGGAGATCTTAAAAGTTATACGGGCTGAATTATTCTGTCAACATAAACCCTGTGTTCAGGAATCCTTAGGTTGGTTTGACTCCACCTGCCGTAAAGCACAAACTGCCCTAAAAAGAGCCCTCCACAGTCATAATAGAGATCGAGTTGAGATTGCTAATCTCAGAAAGGCTTACAAATCGGCACAATCCAACCGAAAAAAGGAAATAAAGAAAAATCTTTGGGCCCAACTACATGAGAGCTGTCTACGTAAAGACAGCTCCCAGTTTTGGCGCATAGTTAAATCACCCTTTTTGGTTGATGCCACAGCCTCCCAACATTTAAATGTGGTTGTGTCGGCTGACGAGTGGGTGGCTCATTTTTCAAAGATATTTGGTGGTTCTCCCGTCGACGTTACAACTGCAGTCCAGACGGGCAATGACAGTGCCTAAGAACCAACTTTTCCCATTGACCTCCACTTCGAGCTAAACGAAGTCATTAACGCACTTTCATCCTCTAAATTAGGTAAGGCCCCTGGCCCCGACGGAGTCCCCTTCGATTTCTTTGTAAACAACTTAGAACTTTGGGCACCCCTCGTCACCCAGGTAATGGCAGCAGTGTCTAAGATAGGCCTAATAGACTCCTGGTCTTCCTCTATTCTGCTTCCTATCTTTAAAATGGATGAACGCAACAATCCAGCCTGTTACAGGCCTATCTCCCTCCTGGACTCCTTGGGGAAAGTCGCAGGCTGCCTGATCCTGGAACGTCTTCAGGATTGGGCGTCGGAGAATAACATCTTAACCGATCTCCAGTATGGATTCCAGGAGGGACTTGGCACAGTCGAACAGGCACTGAATCTCACCCTTTTAATAGGCAAGTATGTAGGGGCAAAAGGAGGTAACTTGTACCTAGTTTATTTCGACCTCACCGCAGCATTTGACTGCGTGATACATTCCAGGCTGTGGCTTATTCTTAGTGAATTAGGGGTAGACCCCCCACTTATAAAATTTCTCCGCGAGCTTTATTCTGATGCTTCCGCTTGCGTGAGATATGGGATCGGTGGTGAATTATCTCCCATATTTCCAGTAAACAAAGGAGTTAGACAGGGCTGTGTCCTGGCCCCCTTCTTATTCAATCTGTATACCAACGGGCTGGAATCGGCCATGTTAGTTGGGAGCAAGGACCTCCCGTCCATTAAACACCGCCCTATTCCCGCTCTTTTATATGCGGACGATTCAGTCATTCTAGCAAGAACCCTAATACAGTTACAAAGACAACTAGACAATTATTGCCAGTGTATGCTTTCTCTAGGGTTGAAAGTAAACAAAAGTAAAACATTTGTCATGCATTTCGGGCCCAAGGCGAAGAACCCCAAACCTGTTTTATTGAACAAGTTAGATTGGAACGTGCCAGGGAATATCCCTATTAAGGCATTCTAATGGATGACCAATTATCCTGGAAACAAGCAGTGTCTAGTAAAAAGTTACTATATCAGAGAGCAACCTCTGCCCTTGTTTCCTTTTCAACTAAATTGGGCAAACCTGCCCCAGCCGAGTTGCTTAAAATTTATCACGCTAAATGCCATAGTGTAGCAACTTACGGCGTAGGTGTCTGGGGCTACGCTCCTATAGACGACCTACAAAAGGTCCAAAACGGGTTTTTAAAATACATCTTGGCACTCCCACAAAGCGCCCCAACTTATGGTTCCCATATTGAGCTCGGTATTGACTATTTAACAGATAACATCAGATGTCAACCGATTCTCTTATGGCACCGTATTTGGAACAAACCGCAATGCCACTTAACCCGTTCATTAATAACTGACTGTTTATCCTTGGCCAGTTGGAGCAAAATCCCCTGGCTCCTTTATGTCTCCAATTTTTTAAAGGATATGAACTGCACGTCTTACTTCTCTGAGCCCACCTCAACAACAGATATCTCCAGGCGCGCCCTGAAAAATCTCTGTTTAAACCATCTCAAAGATTTGCGACTCTCCCAAGAAGTAATTAAGCCAACTAATGTGCAGATCTTATTGGTCCAGACCTCGCCTGGCATCCAGCCTTATTTAACTTTTTTCCTATCTAATCATGAAAAATTTGTTCTTACTAGGTTTCGATTTAATACTTTTTTTCGTCTTGTTACTTTCCCCACTGTGCAAAACTGGTCTCACGAATTGATTAAATGTCCATGTGACGGAATTTCACCTCAGTCCACAATACATGTAACCTTGTTCTGCCGTTACTATGAGCAACCCCGAAAGCGCTGGATTATCCCCCTTCTTCGTGCATTGTGTCTACGAACCTGTCGACCAGCTTTCCTGGCCCTGCAGTCGTTAGACTCACAATATGCTGCTAAATGTGTAGCTTGTTTTCTGAAATCATGTCTGAAAATCCGCTGTACAGTTTGAGCTACCGTCCACAAGATTTTATGCCTGAATGTACATAAATCTGTTACTAATGTTTTTAATCATAGTTTTAAGGTCAATCAGTTTCTTATTTGTATTATGCATTGGGACTTGTACGGTAATGTTATGATGTACTTTTTATGATTTTGCTAAACGCTAATCGAATAAAAGTTTTGAAAGAAAGAAAGAAAGAAAGCTCCACCTGTTGTTGTGATACTGGGTAAGTAAAATTTGGTTATGGAAGTGAAATTGAGCCTACTGACGCTCCATCTTGATGCGTTTATCACAACAAAACAGCAGATCTTCAGTCACTAGAGCCCTGACATAGGTCCCAAGCAGTAATTGGGCTTACTGAAGCCTCAGTGACCTCTTAGAACAAACAGTGTGCCATTGCATCTTCTCTAGTCTGGAAGGCTGCTTACACCCTGTGAAATATAAGTACTTTTACAAATGGCCTTCACTAAAGAGTCCAATGACTTTACATTACACTCCGGGTGACCGAACATACAGGTAAAACAATCTTAAGTCTTAAGAGGAGCACTGGAAATGTATCATGTTGGGAATCAATAATGTGTTGGATTTATTGAATACTACTTTTAGTTGCTATGTGAAATAAAAACACAAATATTAGCAAAGGAAATAGTCCGTAGTTACAGGGGTGCAAACTGTATTAGCTGAAAAAGCAAGAGAGACGTAGACACACTGTTAGAATTATTACATCTTCCATCTGCCAATTTTCATTTACACAGATGTATTGTTTGGTGAGTCTTGAGAATAGAAGATTAATGTTGAGGCTCTAAGTGGGTCAGTTTCTGCCAAGTCTGAGCACTTACAGTTAAAAGGACAGGATGTTCAAACTTCCTTACCAGTCCTTCTTTTGACAGTCTCCACTGGTAATTAAATTTTTCATAACAGCTACAATCATAAAACATGACAGAATTTCTTGTATTGCATATTGACCATATACATTACATTTGAGGCTGTTCCCCCATTGAGTCTTCTAAGCCTTCATTGCAGGTGATCATTCTCCTCATTAGCATCTGTGAAGCTAAATGTGTTTCTAAAACTGCTTTATGTCACCCATATTCTGTGCTGCAGCTCCTAGCTCCGTGTTGCCTTTGATTTTCCAAAGCAAAAGCTACCCTTTTAGGCTCCTCTGCACCCCCATGGTTCACAGTGTGCAGGGCTGCAAGAGGGACATTGTGGAATTCTGGTCCACAAATGTTAATAGCGAAACAGGTGTAGTGGCACATGGATCCAGGTTTTAGAGGAGCACCCCAATTATGTCTGTATTTTACTACCTAACAGGAAAAAAGGGGAAAATATATTTCCAATAGTGTCCATCCACCCATGCTACATCTAAGTGTGCCCTCTGGCTGGAGGGTGTATTTGACTGACTTTGGATGAGACTATATTAGTGGAGTGTGGAGCACTTGGAGAAGCAGGCAGATACCTAGAGGACCTGTAGGATGAACAGGGAGAAACAGGAGGGTGAAGAGGAGGTCAAAAAGAGGAGGAAGACAAGGGAACAAGACTCTAAAAAAAGCCAGTACAACTAAATGGAGGAGGAGGAGGAGGACCAAGATCGCTAGCAGGATTAGGAACACAAGGAACTGGATTTCCGAGATAATGAAGAGAAAGCAATAGCAAGAGGACCATGGGAAAAACCTGGAGGATCAGGCAGCCAAAGACCACAGTCGACCAGGATGACTGAGACCCCAAGGACATAAGGCCCAGCATGCCCAAGACAAAGAGGAGGATCAGTAAAACCAGGAGAATAAGTAGAATGAAGTAGACCAGAAGGACCAGAAACAGGAGGCCAAAGAGGAGAAAAAGGATGTGCAAGTGGAAAAGGAGGGTCATGAGGAGGAACAGGGCCACTAGAACAAGAAGGAAGAAGATGGGCAGGTCAACATGGAGAACCTATACCACCGTGAAGACCCTACACAGAATGAGGAGGAGGGAGATGGCCATGAGGATGAGTAGAAGGGGAGGTGGAGGTCCAGGACAGCCAAGAGGTTTAGAAACTCCAGGACCACCAGAAGGATTTGGAAATCTTAAACCAACAGGGGACCAATGCCATGTCCAAGAACTAGGAAAACCAAGAGGATCAAGACCAGGAAGAATAGGAAAAGGATTTCTAAGAGGACCAGGATAATAAGGAGGAAATCCAGGAGGAGGAACACCAATAAGAGGAAGAGGACCACAAAGAGAAAGAGGAGGCTAGGAGGTCCAGAACAGCAGTCACCACCAAGACCACCGTGAAAAACCTGAGGACCAATACCAGGATTGCTGGGAGTAACAGCACCAGAGGATCCAGAGGACCAGGAAGAGGATGACCAAGATTAGCTGGACTATGAGCATAAGGACAAGGAAGATCATGAGGACCAGCAGGACTGGGACCAGAAGAATGAAAAGATTGAAGAACACCAGGCAAGAGCACCAGAAGAACAACTAGGAGGGACACAGCACCATGGTAAAGATAATCCTTTTAACAGGAGTAGGATCTCAGGAGGATGAGGGTGACTTATGGCCAATGACCAATACCCAGAAGACCAGGACCAATAATATGTAGATGAAGACCATGAGGATGAGTTTGAGGAAAATATGAGTTGACAGAAGGGAAAGAAGAATAAGAGGATGATCAGGAGAAAGAGACCTAGAAAAAGGAGAACACGAAAATCAATACGAATATTAGGAGAACTATGAAAAGGAATACCTGGTAAACCAGGAGCATGAAGAGGAAAACCTATAGGTGGAAGACCAGGAAGAGGAGAATGACTAAGAGGAGTTGAGGGACCAGGGCAACCAGGAAGACCAAGAGCACTAGGATTATCGGGTCCACCAATAGGACACAACCATCAAGAGAATCACAACGGGGCAAGCATCAGGAGAACTAGGGACAGGAAAAGCAAAGGCAGAATGATGATTTGAAAAGGAAAGAGAGATCAACAAACTGATGGGTACCATTAAGACCAAGACCAGCAGGAAGACCAAGGCCAGGAAGGAAGGGACTAAGGTGGCCAAGAGGATCTAGACAAGAGTGTCATAAGAAGCAGGAGTAGCGACAACCAAGACAACTAGAACCACCAAGGGAACTAGGATAACGAAGGCAAGGGCCATCAGCAATAGTGGCTAAGAATACAGGGCCTACAATGACAAGTGAGTCTAGGCTACATGTGTTAGGGCATGGCCCTGTTAAATGCTGAACATGTCCTCTTCTGGTTCCTTGATGGAATGTGGATCTGAGAGATCTTGAGGCACTGTGAGTCAAGAAAACAGAGCATGCAGGAAAGAAAAAATTAGACATAAGCACGATCATCTGTCAAAATCTACTTGTGGTCATATGTATTTAGAATTAGTATACAAGAGAGCTCAATCAAACACCAACTCACTCTTGCATTCAGACAGAATTTACACTTTGAATTTTGTAATTCACCACTGACCATCATCATTTCCTCAAACTGCCCTTTGTCCTCATCTCAATTTTCTTATCTCCTTGCAGACCTTTGAGTTATGCATCAAGGCAGCTGTTAGTAAGAGTTGCAGAGCGCTGAATGGAACTGTGACAACCGTGGTTGCCACCCTGCATCACCTGGTAAATATATACATCAGGACATACAAAGTATTTCAGTGGGATGCAACAGACATTTCCTGTGTAACATATTGTAACAAATAAAGTTTCTACCTTAATCCAATTTATAGTAGGAGTATTTTTAAAGAGCAACATTTGGGAACTTTCTTGCATAAAATATTAAATTATAATCCATAAAAAGCCTATAAGAACTAATTTGCTTCTAGGATTTAAAGAAAGAAGACAATGGATATAAATATGTCAGTGTTGAGAGCTCCTCTGCAAGAACCCCCATAAGTCTGCCTCTCTGCAGCTCTGGCTCTGATAATAGGTAATAGAGGAACAGAGTGACAGGGAAAGGGAAGGGACCCGGAGGGAAACACCAGGGATGGAGACCTGAAAGAAAAAAGTTGTAAACAATAACAATGGTTTAGAACAGAGACATAATACTAACAAAGCTTATCTCAGAGGTTCAATTGTCCAGTTAGACTTTACTATATAACATATGCTGGACTCTTAGTGACATTCCCAAAAACAGGAAACCCAATTTTAAATCAATATATTTAATAATATTAAGGCTATATCATATACATTTGATTAATGCCATCATTCAAAGGAAATTCAGTATTTATCCCGCTAGGGTTCCTAAAGGCAATATGTGCAGAAACTATCCCACAATTTAGTTCAAACAATCCAAATACATAATATTTCTGGAATATCCTTACAATTCAAACTTGAAGCATTCAAGACCTGAGTTCACATACAAGAAGGCCCTCTGAAAACAGGTACCCAGGTTCAGGTTTCAAGTCTTTATTTCGATTTATAACAAATCATAAAAGACACATTAAAATACAATAATAGTCGAGCAATCAAAAGTTTTAAACAAGAAAAAACTATTTGAAAAAGAAAAAAGAACAAACGTCAATGATCAAAAACTAGGCACATTTAGAACAGACCAATAAAAAGAATAAATAAAAGAAGCATTAAATATCAGTTAAAGAAGAACCTGAGTAAATTAAATAAAAACACAAGGTGTTTTAGTAATACATTACAAGTCATATTGATTAATGGTAAACCATTTCTTGCTTAGTGTGCAAACGATGCAGAAGGATAAATCTAGAAACAGGTGATTTAAGCAATATACATATTTTGTCACTTTACGAGACACTATGTGTGGGCCCTGGGAACTATAACATGTGTTTTAACCTTAAAAGCCAAGCCCAGCCCAAATATTTAGCCAGGCTTACAACAAAGAGTTCAGAAGTGTTGGTCTTTAACGCCCAAATGGCTTCCGCAGATGTTTTAAATGGTAATCTCTGAAACAGTGGTTTTAACCATTTCTTTCGGGGTACAGAATATCTAGGACAAGCAAAAAGAAAATGTCCCTCTGATTCTTTATGACCTGGGCAACATTTACAGTTGATCGATGACCCTATGGACCATTTGTTTGAAAAAGAGATTAGAGGCAAGGACCCCACTCTGAACTGATGATACAGTTTTGGTTTTTTTTTCGGTTTGGTTATTACATCCCAATAGGGCTCTCGGAATAGGTCAAGTTTAAATGTTAGAAACCTGCCTGTGAGGCTGTTATTGCTAGAGAGTAAAACTCTTTTTAGACGGATCGAGGCCCAGTACAGGGATTTAAACTCTTGTTTGGAGGGGAAAACATTGGATTGGGGGGGATGACCAGAGATGTTCTAAGCCCATGTCAGTGAGGATGGTTTTCACAGCTAAAAACCATGGGATTTTCCCGAATCCAGTGATAGACCTGACTTCGGCTAGTTCTTTTGCGAAGAGAAACAGGTCAGGAGAGGTCCATATTCGTCTCCACAGGGCCACCAGCCTAAATCTAGCCATCTCGTTGATCGGAGGGCACCCTAGATCCAGACAGAGGGGAATAGAGGGGGTCGACTGTGGAAGACCTACTAAGTTCCGAAGGAACTTACATTGGGTTTTAAATAAGTTGAGCAGGTCCATATAGCCCCAAAGATTAGCGCCATAAAGAATGGCGGTGGAGATTTTAGCGTCATAGATCCTGAGGGCTGGGAGAACCCGCTTGGGGGTAGATTCTTTTTGCTCTTTTATGAGACAGCCAGTCAACCGTGCAAGTTTGAGATGTTGGATGTTAGTTTGGTCTTTCCATCTCAAACGGCTGTCAAGAGTGACCCCCAAGTAGGTCATGGTCTCAACTTGCTCGAGATTAACTCCGTTCAACCTCACGGAGCTCCGAACTGGATGGTTTTTAGTGAAAACCATAAACTTTGTTTTCCCCACATTTACCACCAGGTTGTTAATGGCACAGTACTCCTCAAAGCGGTCCAAGGCCCGCTGGAGCCCGCTGCGTGTTCTTGAGAGGAGTAAGGTGTCATCGGCGAAGATGAGAAGGGGGAATCTCATCCCAGCCAACATTGGGGCGTCAGTGGGGGTATCCATGAAGAATTACACAACTCTGTCGATAAATAGGAGGAAAAGTGTTGGGGCCAGGACACACCCCTGATGGACACCTCTAGTAACAGGAAATGTTTCCGTCACTTGTCCCTGGCCACCCCACCTTACCCTCGCGTAGTTATCCTCATGGAATCTAATAATGAGGTTTAGTAGTTCTAGTGGACATCCTAAGTTTTCCAACACACCCCACAGTTTGTCCCTTGGTACCAGGTCGAAGGCGGACTTCAGATCAATGAATGCAGCAAAGATGGTACCGCCGCCGAGCCAGACCACCTTCCAATAGATCAGGCAGAGTCTAAACACCTGATCTATGGTGCTTATTCCCGATCTGAAGCCCGCCTGCATGGGAGATAGAATATCCTCTGTTTCGATCCAGCCCTGGACCCGCCCCAAGACCATACGTGCTATAATTTTTTGTATAGAATCGATTAAACTGATAGGGCGGTAATTCCCTGGCATGGACTTATCGCCCTTTTTATATATCGGGATTATCTCAGCTCCCTTCCACGATTTCGGAATCATGGCTCCGTAGGCTAGGGAGTTTGCTATCATGGTTATATATGGGAGCCACAAGGCTGGGTTGGATTTAAATAGGTCCGCCGGTATCAAATCCATACCAGGGGCTTTCCCTCGCAGAGTCAGGGCCAGGGCCAGCTCGGCCTCAGCAACTGAGAAGATTAGTTTTTCCCCGTGGGCACTTAACGAGAGTGTCCTGCCCGAGGGATTTATAGCTTTGGGGTCATCGGCTCTGAATTGGGCGGAGTAGAATATTACCCATTCATCAAGGGGCACATTGTTAGCCGGGGTGGATGAGTCCGGGTTCTTCCCCCATTTAACTAGATCCCAAAACTTTTTTGGGTTGTTTGAGATGGACGCCTCCAGGAGATCGGTCCAGAACCTATCTTCCCACTCCCGTTTAGATTCCCGGAGGGTTTTTCTATAATGGAGCCTGGCCGCCTTGACTGCGACCATGTCCCGAGATTTGATAGTTGAGATGAGATCGGAGTGTGCCTCCCTGCATTTTTTATTGTACCATTTCTGAGGCAAGGGATTGGTTTTGGTAGAAGCACTTTGGCACGGGAGGGAAAGTAGGGATTTTAACTGGTCAAAGCATCTAGTATGTAGATTCATAACATTGTTAGCCAAACCCGGGTTTGCCCCCAACAAATCAATTTTCAACATCTCGTTATACACGTTATTGGCCATTGTATTAACATTGTCCCATAATGATTTGTCCTCCATGACCCGGGACCATTTCAATCTCCTCCTATCATTGGTTAGCAGAATGTCCCCTGTATGTAAGATGGTAGACTCCTCTTGTCTCTTTAAGCCTGGCAGTTTCAGTGATAGTGACAGCAGGTTGTGGTCGCTTTCCGGGCGCTGTAATACTGCCATGTCAGTTAATAAAGACCAATGTTCCAAATTTAACAAGATATAGTCAATGCGGCTCTGCCTCAGCCCATTGTCAAAGGTACAATTGGCCTCTTTATCCGAGATTGAGCGTCCATTACATGCTCGGAATCCCCTATTTAGGCAAAATGCCATCCAGGATACTGCCGCCTCTGATGCTTTAGCCCTCTTAACCACTTTTAGATCAGGGATGTCCCAAGCAGAGTCCTCGGCCATGCTCCAACTGTCCCCCATATCGAACAATGGCTCTATGGTGCAATTTAAATCTCCAGCTAAGATAGTGACCTTCCCACTGCCCATTTCAGCGATTTTGTAGTCAATGATGTTCAACAATGGCGGGCTTCAGCCACCAGGCAAGCCTCTGGCGTAAATGTTAAAAATGTGCACATCCCGTTGGTTGGCTCTGCTTAGTTTGATTTGGAGGAGGTCCGGATGCTGAACAAAGAGCTCAGTTGGGTGGAGACCCAGTGACTGCTTCACCCAAATCGTTAGACCACCTGAGGCACGCCTTTGCCCCCTTTAATCGCAGGTTTAAAGAAGTTAATAAATCCCAGCTTATAGACTGGCTCAGTAGCCCAGGTTTCTTGCAGCAAGATGATGTCGTAGTTGTCCACAAAGTTCAACCAGTCAGTAGAGGCAAAGCGGGCCTTAATTCCTGCTATATTCCAGGACAAGATTTTCAAGTTATCATTCGATTTGGCCAAAGGGGGAGATTTCAAAGGTGGAAGCGGTGTAGCTGCCTGTGTATACCCTCTATCATTCTTAATCTCTATGAGCTTGACATAATCTATAGGATCTATAGGATCATCATTTGTCATGGCCTCTTGGACATCTCTATAGACTGGTAGATTGGGTGACCTAGTCTCTAGGCCTCCCACCACAGCTTCTAAATTGCTGAGTGGATATGGGCTCGCCATGCAGTGCCCAATAGACTCCTGGCCAACTGCTTTAACAGGGGAAGGCTCACTGGGTGAGACGTGGAGTCAATCAATGGCCTCCAGGTCAGAGAGGGGGCCAAAATGATTAAAAAGGAAAGGGTGCTGGCGGTCGAGAGGGGTTAGTGCCAAGGGGTGTCTTATGGGTGGAGCCTGGCGAAGAAAGGGGTGAGGTTGGGGGGGTATTTGCCTATATGGGTAGAAATATGATAGGGCTAAGGTTTGTACGTCCCCCTGTCTTGCAAACCTAGGTTCTCTTCGGATGGCATCTACCACCCATGCATCTTTGAACGAGATCAAAATGCAATCTCCCTCCAGGTCTTTGGTCCCGTAACCCACCCAATCTACTCTTCTCACAAATAATATCTCCGTAGGAGAGGAGGGTGGTAAGGGGCGGTTTTTGTTTAGCCAAAAGGTGACTTTATTGCGAAGATCCCCATATGACTCCTTACTGCCTGGTTTTAACGGGGCTACACCTGTCAGGACTATAGTGTGTTGGGCTGCTTCGAGCGGTAGATCAACACGAGGGGTAGTTAATCTTTTGCGACTCCCCTCCCTGTGGTTATTGGTGATGGTACGTTGGTCTCTATGTGTACTGGAGGGGGCAGGGTTTGTATTAGATTGTGGGGGAGGTCCCATACTTTGATGCCCACCGGTATTTTGCTTATCCATAATTTTTGTCTTGGGTGCCTGTGTGAGAATGCTAATGGCTGGTTTGGAAGATGTGTTTTTTTGCTTTACCCCCCCTTTAGGCGTGTTGGTATTTGGCCCTGTGGTTTTGTTGTGTGGTGGTTTACTCCTTGCCATGTTATTACTAACGGGGTCCTTGGTAGCTGTTTGTGTTTTGCTGGCACCCGTATGGTTAGTGCCAAGTAAAGTTTGTAGCATAGCATGGTTTGAATTAGTTATAGCCTCCATGCTATCAATTTTTGAAGTCATGAGCCTTGTCCGCTCCAAAACAGGTAGTAATAGAGTTTTGAACATGGCCTCCATTTTTACTAACAAAACTTCGTCGCTATTAAGGCACATGGGGCAAGTGCTAGAGGAACCCAAGGACGAGAGGGAAGGGCATAGCATATTGGCAAATACAGAAGGGTTTAGAGTGTCAGGGGGAAGCTCAGACCCCTGACTCCCCTCGTCTGGGACAATTGTTTTAGGGATTTTCTGTTCTCTTTCCCCCGACAGTCTGGGATCCAACTTTCTCTTTTTGACGTTAGGACCAGTGTTGGGCACAGGGTGGTTTGTAGTTTCGGCAGGGTTAGAGTTGTTAAGGGGAAGGTATTCAGATAGCTGCATTGCAAGGGGAACGGAAGATTAGATCTCACAAATGATTTAGACTGTCTTTGCTACACCAAAGGGCAAGAGTTGGAATTACAAAGCCCGCCGCCTACCTTAAGGTCCACCGATCGGCCAGGGGGGGTGGGCCTAGGCCGGACTCTGCCGTACTCGAACGGCCTCAAACGGCCCGCTCTTTGCCCGGTCTTCGCCCCGGTCGCTCCCGCGCGCTCCCGCGCAGCGGGTACTCCACCCTGTAAAATAGGGGAGGGCAGGGGGCGGTGCCGGCAGGGAGAGCGGCCACAGGTGTTGCACGCAGGGACTCCTGGTCACTGGAGTCCCTGCTAGGCAGCTCGCAGCCCCGCCGGGATCCAAAGGTTAATGATTGGGATAGACTCCCCCTCTCTTCCCGCACAGTGAGTCACGCTACGCAGCGGGACCCGTGCAGCGGGTCCGGCAAGGCGTTGCAGGGCAGCAAGGCACACGAAGCTCCAGACGCTGGTGAGTTCAGTTAAGGTTTCCCACAAAGCAAGGGAGACGCTGACTTTTGAAATCCGCTTGTCAGGGGCGGTGCCGGCAGGGAGAGCGGCCACAGGTGTTGCACGCAGGGACTCCTGGTCACTGGAGTCCCTGCTAGGCAGCTCGCAGCCCCGCCGGGATCCAAAGGTTAATGATTGGGATAGACTCCCCCTCTCTTCCCGCACAGAGAGTCACGCTACGCAGCGGGACCCGCGCAGCGGGTCCGGCAAGGCGTTGCAGGGCAGCAAGGCACACGAAGCTCCAGACGCTGGTGAGTTCAGTTAAGGTTTCCCACAAAGCAAGGGAGACGCTGACTTTTGAAATCCGCTTGTCAGGGTCGGTGCCGGCAGGGAGAGCGGCCACAGGTGTTGAACGCAGGGACTCCTGGTCACTGGAGTCCCTGCTAGGCAGCTCGCAGCCCCGCCGGGATCCAAAGGTTAATGATTGGGATAGACTCCCCCTCTCTTCCCGCACAGAGAGTCACGCTACGCAGCGGGGCCCGCGCAGTGGGTTCGGCAAGGCGTTGCAGGGCAGCAAGGCACACGAAGCTCCAGACGCTGGTGAGTTCAGTTAAGGTTTCCCACAAAGCAAGGGAGACGCTGACTTTTGAAATCCGCTTGTCAGGGGCGGTGCCGGCAGGGAGAGCGGCCACAGGTGTTGCACGCAGGGACTCCTGGTCACTGGAGTCCCTGCTCGGCAGCTCGCAGCCCCGCCGGGATCCAAAGGTTAATGATTGGGATAGACTCCCCCTCTCTTCCCGCACAGAGAGTCACGCTACGCAGCGGGACCCGCGCAGCGGGTCCGGCAAGGCGTTGCAGGGCAGCAAGGCACACGAAGCTCCAGACGCTGGTGAGTTCAGTTAAGGTACCCAACTTGACGCCCATAAGCATGAAATTCCAAATAGCAATGCTGGCATGTGGAAGCTGGATTGAATGGGAAACAAAAGGCAAGCATCTCTGATGGGGACCAAAGTGCAAGAACTTAAAGCCTTTAAAGAAAAAAAAATGCAGTGGTACAGCAGAAACAGCTAATCTTTTGCGACTCCCCTCCCTGTGGTTATTGGTGATGGTGCGTTGGTCTCTATGTGTACTGGAGGGGGCAGGGTTTGTATTAGATTGTGGGGGAGGTCCCATACTTTGATGCCCACCGGTATTTTGCTTATCCATAATTTTTGTCTTGGGTGCCTGTGTGAGAATGCTAATGGCTGGTTTGGAAGATGTGGTTTTTTGCTTTACCCCCCCTTTAGGCGTGTTGGTATTTGGCCCTGTGGTTTTGTTGTGTGGTTGTTTACTCCTTGCCATGTTATTACTAACGGGGTCCTTGGTAGCTGTTTGTGTTTTGCTGGCACCCGTATGGTTAGTGCCAAGTAAAGTTTGTAGCATAGCATGGTTTGAATTAGTTATAGCCTCCATTCTATCAATTTTTGAAGTCATGAGCCTTGTCCGCTCCAAAACAGGTAGTAATAGAGTTTTGAACATGGCCTCCATTTTTACTAACAAAACTTTGTCGCTATTAAGGCACATGGGGCAAGTGCTAGAGGAACCCAAGGACGAGAGGGAAGGGCATAGCATATTGGCAAATACAGAAGGGTTTAGAGTGTCAGGGGGAAGCTCAGACCCCTGACTCCCCTCGTCTGGGACAACAATTGTTTTAGGGATTTTCTGTTCTCTTTCCCCCGACAGTCTGGGATCCAACTTTCTCTTTTTGACGTTAGGACCAGTGTTGGGCACAGGGTGGTTTGTAGTTTCGGCAGGGTTAGAGTTGTTAAGGGGAAGGTATTCAGATAGCTGCATTGCAAGGGGAATGGAAGATTAGATCTCACAAATGATTTAGACTGTCTTTGCTACACCAAAGGGCAAGAGTTGGAATTACAAAGCCCGCCGCCTACCTTAAGGTCCACCGATCGGCCAGGGGGGGTGGGCCTAGGCCGGACTCTGCCGTACTCGAACGGCCTCAAACGGCCCGCTCTTTGCCCGGTCTTCGCCCCGGTCGCTCCCGCGCGCTCCAGCGCAGCGGGTACTCCACCCTGTAAAATCGGGGAGGGCAGGGGGCGGTGCCGGCAGGGAGAGCGGCCACAGGTGTTGCACG
This sequence comes from Lissotriton vulgaris, assembly GCF_964263255.1. Taxonomy (NCBI): domain Eukaryota; kingdom Metazoa; phylum Chordata; class Amphibia; order Caudata; family Salamandridae; genus Lissotriton; species Lissotriton vulgaris. The sequence continues at coordinate 247,091,117 of NC_141700.1, read as the reverse complement.
CAGGGACTCCTGGTCACTGGAGTCCCTGCTAGGCACCTCGCAGCCCCGCCATGATCCAAAGGTTAATGATTGGGATAGACTCCCCCTCTCTTCCCGCACAGAGAGTCACGCTACGCAGCGGGACCCGCGCAGCGGGTCCGGCAAGGCGTTGCAGGGCAGCAAGGCACACGAAGCTCCAGACGCTGGTGAGTTCAGTTAAGGTTTCCCACAAAGCAAGGGAGACGCTGACTTTTGAAATCCGCTTGTCAGGGGCGGTGCCGGCAGGGAGAGCGGCTACAGGTGTTGCACGCAGGGACTCCTGGTCACTGGAGTCCCTGCTAGGCAGCTCGCAGCCCCGCCGGGATCCAAAGGTTAATGATTGGGATAGACTCCCCCTCTCTTCCCGCACAGAGAGTCACGCTACGCAGCGGGACCCGCGCAGCGGGTCCGGCAAGGCGTTGCAGGGCAGCAAGGCACACGAAGCTCCAGACGCTGGTGAGTTCAGTTAAGGTTTCCCACAAAGCAAGGGAGACGCTGACTTTTGAAATCCGCTTGTCAGGGGCGGTGCCGGCAGGGAGAGCGGCCACAGGTGTTGCACGCAGGGACTCCTGGTCACTGGAGTCCCTGCTAGGCAGCTCGCAGCCCCGCCGGGATCCAAAGGTTAATGATTGGGATAGACTCCCCCTCTCTTCCCGCACAGAGAGTCACGCTACGCAGCGGGACCCGCGCAGTGGGTCCGGCAAGGCGTTGCAGGGCAGCAAGGCACACGAAGCTCCAGACGCTGGTGAGTTCAGTTAAGGTTTCCCACAAAGCAAGGGAGACGCTGACTTTTGAAATCCGCTTGTCAGGGGCGGTGCCGGCAGGGAGAGCGGCCACAGGTGTTGCACGCAGGGATTCCTGGTCACTGGAGTCCCTGCTAGGCAGCTCGCAGCCCCGCCGGGATCCAAAGGTTAATGATTGGGATAGACTCCCCCTCTCTTCCCGCACAGAGAGTCACGCTACGCAGCGGGACCCGCGCAGCGGGTCCGGCAAGGTGTTGCAGGGCAGCAAGGCACACGAAGCTCCAGACGCTGGTGAGTTCAGTTAAGGTACCCAACTTGACGCCCATAAGCATGAAATTCCAAATAGCAATGCTGGCATGTGGAAGCTGGATTGAATGGGAAACAAAAGGCAAGCATCTCTGATGGGGACCAAAGTGCAAGAACTTAAAGCCTTTAAAGAAAAAAAAATGCAGTGGTACAGCAGAAACAGCGAGTGGCGGTGAGAACAGAAAAAGGCCCTAATGCAGCCTCTGACAAAAACACTCACTCCCCACTCTGCTGAATAGAGACCTTGGATGCAAAAGGGGCAAAAAGTGAAGCAAAAGAGGCCTGCTCTGAAAAGCATGCAGCTCACTTTGCTGGCCAGACACCGTAGGACACAAAAGGGGAACTGAGATCAAACAAGTTGAAGTGTAACAACAGCCTCCGTCTTGATTTCCTTGAATAGCCATCACTAGTGCCAGCTTTGTTAAAAGCATTCAGTACCATTACCTGCTGCAATCTCGCCAGGCTTCAGAGTCTACAAACCATCCAAAAACCATAGGAAACTATGGCATCCATCTTAGAGTGGTAACTGTTTTTTTTCACTTCCACCAATATTGGGCTCTCTGAATATGCTGTATTCCACACAATTAATGTTGCTGTAGCGCGGTATAGATCATGGCCCTACAAGTCCTGACAAACTCCTATGCTGTCATTCCCCCACTAGAAGTTATTTGCTGTCTGGATGTTTGGGATTGGCTTTCAGATAACCTAGCTTCCATTATTATTTATTATGGCTTTGTTATTGACAGATCTGCACACCCTCAAGTGGAGTTTCCGATGAAAGGGAAGAGCCACTCAAGTTGTCCACGGCTATTATCCTGTCACTGGGTGAGTTGGTCATAAATGTATGTATGTGTATCTTTGTGATACTGCAAGAATATTTTGGCCTTTACTCAGGTCCTCTGTAACATTAATTTCTGCTGCCCTGCACGTAACTTGATTGTCTTAAAAGCTACTATTGCGTCAGTAATTATCTCCCTTCCCAGTGCATTGTTTGGCTTCCTACTGGAATATGGTGCCCAGTTTACTATATACAGCTATCGTAGTCACATGAGTACCATGTGCTCGCAAGATATTCATTAAATGTTGTAGACCATTGAAAACATACCTCCTGGACATGCGTTGGAGACTGGCCTTAATGGGCTGCTCCCCGGCGTTAAGTTACTTCTTGCATAATCTTATGTTGTGTTATTTTTCATTTATGTAAATTTTTTCTCTTCACTTTACTCTTTCAGCCCATTCTCACTCTAGTGAGGTCCTTAAATATTTTGAAAGTAGCTTGATGCAGATAGGTGCAGAGTCCCGTGCTAGAACATTACAGCTGCTCTGCAAGCTCCTTTCTGAAACTGGTAAGACTGTCAGTGGGTGGGTGGCAGTGTGTGATTTAGACAGGGAAAATAGTTAAAGGGATATAATGCTTGTCATAAAATCCGGAGCCCTAAATTGTAATCCAAACTTACTCCCATACTTGTCCAACACGGTGCAGCTATAAGCAAATCACTTCAATTTTATATTCCTCAGCTACATTAACTGTCAAATTTTCCTGGTAGAGCACTGTGCTTTACGAATAAAGTCACGCTCACATCAACTTCAATTATGTGAATTGTGGTAAAGAAATAAAGGAGTGCCACCTCTTTCTTTTCGGTTAATTGTTTCCATTGTGAGCCATTAATGGGACAGGGACACTGTGAAAACCGATCCTGACAAAGACACTGGACAGGAACAAAAAGGGAAATAAAATATGGAGCAGACAGACACAGACACGCTCAGTGGTACATGATGACACAGACATGTGCAGCAAAACAGGAAGGCATTGATAGCCCCATGGGACTCACAGTCACAGACTCACACACCAAAACTGAAAGACAGGACCCTCACAGTGGTAATCACAGTTGATAGTGGGAACTTCACTACTTATGTATTAATTTTGATCTTACTAGACAAAGTCAATATCTATGTGTTATGAACATTTGGTGTATGGCTTTATTTAATAGATTCAGAAGGTGCCTTTTATCTGGATGCTGTCCGTCACATGCTTGAGGATGACAATCGCAAGGTACCATCAAGCTATTATACGTAAAGCAATCTGTGTTAAAGCAGTTTCATAATTAGCAACTCAATCTAATTAAAGTTATGCAGTTTTTGCATAGTGCAGTAGTCTCTACTTACATAGAGTCATATCTGTGGTTTGCACACCACAGTCTGTTGACTTTCTTCAAGGCAAGTCTTCCGTGGAGGTGTTGGGTCATGCAACCTCCAGCCATTTGTGTCAGTTCAGTGTGCCTTGTGTTCCATTGTCTCCCTATCCAAGTGGACATATCCCAGTTTTCCTGTCCTAGTCTCTGTCAATGCAATTTTCAGACCCAATCCCAGAGGTTGATGTTCCCTAATTGTTGGATAAATGTGTGTTAAAAGAAAGTTCTTGTGCAGTGTTAACATGTTTGGTCTGTATTTCAGATTGAGTTGACCCCTCACTGAGGAGGAGAATGTTGATGATCAAATAAAGGGGTTTGAAGTTCAGAATATTAATATCTCCTCAGATCTTTAACAACCGTGGTGTAAGGTATTTCAAAGGTTTCCACCAAGAATGATATTTGGGCTATGTCTCAGCAAAATCTCAGCAAACGTGGATCTATAATACAGGATAATATTCAATGTGCACATTTGAAAAGTCTGATTGTGATATAAAGATGTATATTCTTGATGCCATGTACGTCCACAATGTGCCTGACTTCAGTGCCATTGAGAAAGCAGGTAACTTCAGTATCAGAATCACAATGTTCAGCATGTAAGTAAGCACAGGACAAAGGCACGAAGAAAAATCAACAAAGCTGTTTTCTTTTGATAACAAACAAAAAGTTGTATTGCCATGACTTTGTCTCTGTTGGATTCTCTTTGAGAGGTCTATTGGGTTTGTCATATTTAACCTCAGGGTACAATATAAACCAATTTTACCTTAGACACTTTTCAGACTAAACCAGAAACATCAGAGACAGGACTCTACTAGGAATGTTAGAATCACAGAAATCAAGCATGGATGTATTCTTTGGCAGTTGTAGCCATTGGGGCCAGATTGTGCAAATATACAGTGAACAGAACCATGTTAGGGGTGTGAGTTTTAACTCACTACGTGGATACAGGAGACTGTGACTATTTACGGTCTTGAGCCAAAACAACTTCCTGAAAGTGATATGGATCAACCGAACAACAAGGTGTGGGACAATGGACTCTAAGTACTGCAACACATTTGCTGTCTGCTGTCAGTGTCGGGATGTCTGCTCAATCTTGCAGGTGGAGTTAGACAGCAGCCATCATTCTTCCCACAGACTACTCTAGTTGTTTTAATTCCCTCAGCAGTGGAATCCACAGTCTATTGAATTCTCATTTGCATTTTTGTAATCAATACCAGGTCCTGGGAGCTTTTTTGTTGGTTGTAACCTACCTAGGCATATTTGGCAATATATATTTTTTATCTTTTATCAAATCTCAGGCACCTATAGAAGATGTAGCCACCTGGAATTTTGTTATATACCTTCAATCACACTTCAGTCATACACTCAGTAAAACAGTGTAATTAAATTGACATTAGTTTCATTTGCAAGTGTCATAATAGCCCTTTCTTGCAACATACTTTAAAAGGTTGTATCCAGGTACTGGCTATCCACACATAAAAATGTATATCTCTCTACTCTGTGAACAAAGGAAGGAGAGATTGTATGGTTTTCATCACACTCCCTTGTTGCTCTCTCACAGAATGTGGGATTTTCTCCTATTCATACGGCAAAACGGTTTCTCACTAACCATGCTTACATTTTTCTTCATTAAGGTTATTCTTGCCACTTTAAGTTTAATGTCCAGTTTAACAGCCAAAGGTTTTTATGATGTGAACGGAAGAGCTATGATGGAATATCTGCTTAAAAAACAGCCTCCTCATCAAAGAGCAGGTAAGTGGCAGATGTACATATTTGGGTGGGTGAATGTGTTAGGGAACAGCGACAGTAGTCAGCACACAAGAAATAAGTGGACCTTTTAGCCCCCTTGTGCCCCAATGTAGCTACTTTGCCTTATAATATACATCAGCAGTGTCACATATTTGCCCCTGGAGGTTGAATATAGAGCTCATGTCCCTCTCGTTAGTTCCCATAGGCTCACCTTGACATTCTATGTTCTTCATTTGAGCTTGATGTTCCCCACTTCCACTCCAGTGTGTCTTTCTCCCTCCGTCACTTTTATGGGTGTCCCTTATCCACTTGTCTGCTTACATTTGCACCTGAAATTCAGCAGCTGCTCATCAGTGCCAACACTGTACATGCCTTTTCTTCATGTCTTGTTATTCCAGGGTTCCCGTAATGTGTACCAACCCACTCAAGTAAATTTACTTATAGCTTTCACTTCAAGAGTCATTCTTCCAGTATGCCCAATCTAAGGTTTTTTCCATTATTGTGAAAAGTTTAACCTAGTGTACCCTTACTACTGTGGGTCCGAGTTAGTGTTGTCAAATGCAAGTGGAGTTGTTGTCCCAAAGTTCAGTTATTGCAGCTGATTTGATTCGTACTGTGACACTTCTGACAATTTTATAACTTTTATCCCGCTCTTATGTTGTGCAAAATCCTACACTGTTGTGAACAACAAGTATCAGAAAGTGGTCTGATAATATCCTTTAGTTATTCTCTTTCTCCTTCATTGCCCTCCTCTTCTGCAGGTCCCATGTATGATTTTGTATTGGGAACTTCTTCTGCTTCTTCTCTTTACTTGGACCATCTCAAGACCTTTGGGCACTTACACTTTGATCCTATCTCTAGTAGCTGGAGGAAACACCTGTCATCTGACTAAGGGCCAGGAATGGGTGTTGAATCAGTGCTCTTCACCGGTGCTTGTGATACTGCAGGTGATATGTGGCAGCATGGGCAATGGCAGGTGGCATAGTCTGAAAACTGCAGTATTCTTGGATTTGTCAGTGTCTCTGGGAGAGTAGGCCACAGTGGCTTATGGTCTTACCAATTCCTCCATAACAGCAGAGGTGCCATGACCTTCTTGATCACTGTGAACTAGGTAGGACTTCCTCAAGCTTGGCAAATGCACCCATGTTACAGAGTAGTTGTACTAAGATGCACAACTCAAGGCCATGCTCAGTAATATGTGTGGGGATTGGGCACCACTGATGACATCTGGTATCCATCTCCCTTGGGCCTGGCCATAATCCAGAGTGTCTGCAGTCCATGCTTAGTCCTATTCTTGGGTTTCCATTAAGCACAACTAATAGATGAGCCAGACACTGTCCATAGTTTTATTTATTTTTTACCACAGGCCAGAGGCATCATGTCAGGAACAATTCAGATGCCTGTCCTTATTTTGCATCGCATAGTGACAATGGTGCTTGAATACCTAGATCCCATCTTAGTAACCTGATGCACATGTTGACTGGCATGAGTGCAAAAAAATAAGATGCTCAGACACTGTGGTATGGGACTCGCTCCACACACGTCTAAACAGCAGTGCTCATGAGCAGTACATAGGCCTACCACACAATCCAGTCTATGTGAGGCAACTGGCCCTTAGGCTTTGCCGGGGCCAACTGGGAAATTTCTTGGGTGATTGGGCAAGGCACATGGGCATTCAGCGAATGCTCTGATAAGCTGTGTTTTTCACTGATAGTACATTATCTAGTGTGCTCCTTTCTGTTACATACCACGCTTTATCGTTTAAATGCCTAACAGGGCAAACCACCAAATCCTACACAAAGTAGCACAAACATACTTCAAATCAGTATTTCATATTACCACTGCCTCCCAAAAATGCAGGTATGTTTTTGTCTTATTGAGTGTATCATAATGTAGCACACTTCCCCATCAAGTAGCAAGGGGAGGGCTCATGGGGCATCACAATCTGTGTAGTAAGCAAGAGAGACTACCTTGTGGTGCCAGAGATGCAATGTCTCAGATGTAGTGCCCCATGCATCAAAACCTTACATATAATAAGTGAGTCCACCGGTATTTTGACAGTATATGAATGCTATACACTTCTCCGCCAAATGACCATATACTTTTATACTCTGCAGAGGGGAGCATGAGTTCATAACCTCATTTATACATTTTTTTATTTGCATGTTTGAGGCTAGTGGTTTTGATTTCACATTTGAATTTAAGCCAAGAGGTTCTCTTTGTGCTTACAACCTTGATTTGAAAATTGTGATGTTTTAACTCTCAACTCTCTTGAACCTCCATGAGGAGAGAAAACACAGTGAAAATTATGTGAAAATATACGTTACTTTACTTCTCTTGCTTTTCCACATTTCCACAGGGCATTAGTCACATGGATCATGAATCTGATGTTGAAGAAGAGACCATTCACATCCAAATCTCTCAGCTCCTCAGTAATATTGCATTACGCCATAAAAATACTGATGAGGTAAGTGAGAAGGATGTGAAATAAGGTGGGTCAATAAACTAGAAGTGTACAAAATATAAATTGCAGAATGTCCAAAGACTCCTCAATTCCCAGGTTATCTTCATTAGCCTCTACCTCACATAATAGCATGTTTTAGTAAAGCTCCCTCTGCTGCAGGTTTGTATTTGGGAAATATGCACATAGTGGTCTGAACCATGAATGCATGTTTAAAATGCATTTCTTTTCCACCCAAGTGGTTACTATGCTTTGCCTTCAGGAAGGCTCTGGACTTTGGATTAGTATTTACTATTCCAACTCCAGTCTGTGCAATTGTAGGGAAAGAGTTGGACTTAAAGTCCAACATTAGTCCAACAATACTTTCCTTTAGGCAAGTGGTTGTAACGGCTTGCTTGATAAAGGAATGCATTGAAAAGACACATTAGGGCACGTACAACAATTACGAGTCTTGCAGGGCGATGGGTTGGGATCTTAAATACCTTAAGAACATCTTGTCTTCCTGACAGAAACAGAAGGACAGTGGTCCAGTCGTTAATCATGTTGAGACTGTATTACTGCAATGTTCTGTATCTCGGGGTGTCATAGGCATGATAAAGAAGATGACAGTTGGTGCAGAATATGGCAGCTCGGCTGCTATTTCATCTGCCTAGACTCTCACCATCGGCCCCTGCTCTACCAATGCTGCTCTGGCTTCTGTTAAGGCATCGGGTATATTTAAAAGCCATGTGCTATTGTCACAAGATTCTCAATCATAAAGGATCTAAATATCTTCACCCTCAGATCACAACTGCTGGGCCCGATTCAAGAACTAACTTAAGACAAAATTCTAAACGTACTCCTTTTGCTATTCACAGAAGGAATTTAGTAGTAGTAAAGTTAGGATTTTGTCTTAAGTTTGACTTAAAACAAACATAAGACAGACTTGAGACTGACTTAAGTTAGGATTTTGTCTTAAGTTTGTCTTACGTCTGTCTTAAATCTGTCTTAAGTTTATCTTAAGTCTGTCTTAAGAAAAAATCCTAACTTTACTACTACCAAATGCCTTCTGTGATTACCAAAAGTAGTAAGTTTAGGATTTTGTCTTAAGTTAGTTCTGTGAATTGGCCCCTATCTTCCTATAAGAAATCTGAGATCAGCTGATGCCTCTCTTGCATCTATCCCCAGAATCAAAAGTGCTGACATTGGAGGCCGTTCCTTCAACTACTTGGCAGGCAAGATGTGGAACTCCCTACCACTTTGGCTTAGGCAAGAACAATTTACAATAGTTTTTTGCAAGAATTTAAAAACATGTTTTTTCAGGCTAACTTAGATTAGGGTTCTCATATTCTTACTCTGCATATTAGGACTGATACCCCAGCTCTGGGACACACAGCTGACGTAGCTATGTGCTTAATAAATCTCATTATTATTATTATTATTAGTGGTTTGGACCACGTTGTTAAGGCACAGAGTGATTTAAGACGCGATGCAAAGTCTGTTTCCTCTGCTGCAGGAATAGAGGTCTGCTGTCCCATGCAGTCCTCATTCCCAGCATTTCTGGCATTCATAGAAGATTGTTGAATCATACCTCATTCTTTTTAATGAGGCAGGAGGTTTTCCAAATTACTCTAAATAGCCACTTTGAAACAAGACTGAATGGCACATCAGTCATATTGCAAACCATAGCTACTCAATCTGCATCTACTATTTTCTACTTGCCCGATGATACATCAAGCACCAATATTTCATTTCGACAGGGTCGTTCATTCCCAGACATAGCTATGCACACTGGCACATTTATAAAAATAGTGTTGATTTGTGATTGTTTTGAGGATAATAGCAGATAATGAGATAATTTGCAAAGCAGCGCACTCGCAAGGTTTTTGGAGAATAAATGTTGCACTCATTCTCTGCAAATAATTGGTTCATTCATCTCTGATATAGAATCACAAATTGTAGGATTGAACAGGGTTGGTGCTACCTCAGTGTAATACCATCAATCTGTCTTGGATCCCATCAGCAAGGAATGGTATCAGGAAGGGGATAATTCAAATGTAGCCCCATCTCCTGAAGACCCACCAGAAACCCTCCCACCACCAATGACTGTTTATCTGTGCGAATAAAGCCTTATTAAATGCTAATGATACTAATAACACATTCGCTGCTCTTTCTTGCAGGGATTTTGGAAAGAGATTTTGAGCTACATGCTGGAAGAGGACTATATTTCATCTGTGCCAGCACTGTGCCAGATGCTACTTGTTGTAGATAAGAAAGCAAGCATCAACTTTCATGAATGTGGTGAGCCTTAAGCATCCTACTCATTGGCACAGCGGAATCTACCATTGAAGGTGGTTAATGCTTCCTCCTCCACTCCCCAGATTCCCTCTTACTTAGTCATGATCAGGCATGAGTTGAAGAACCGGTCCATTAGCTCAGGAGTTATAGTTGAGTTACTATAGAATGTGGGTGTCAATATTTAAAATAACATTTATTGCTCTCCTTTTGGAGATATATTTATCAGTGCTGATGTTGCTGCTCTCTGTGAGCCTTATTCACAAGGAATTAACTCATTGCAGTGCCTCAAGCCATTTGGCTTGCCACGTTTCGTTAAATCCGGAGCACCGGAATGCGTCATATCTCCAATTATATAATGGATCCCTTTGCTCTCCCAGTGCTGGGTCACAATTGGCTGCTATGCACCTATGAATGCACCCTTGCACCGTGGTGCAAGGGTGGCTGCATCACAGGGATGATTGTTTTTGTGCAGTAAGGTGTATCTTTGTTTTTGTGCAGTTAGGCATACGTTTGTGCACAAAAACAATCACAAGAGGTAATTTCCTCTTTTTAAATGTGCTGCAGTATGCAGTATGAGTAGAAAGAAGTAAACAATGAGGAGAAATAAAAACATTTCTTCTTGATGCACCTCCCTACACCTCCCCTGGGTAGGTGTAGAATTCTGACACATTTCCAGGTGTACTATTTCTTGTAAATCTGGAAATGCAGCAGAAGCCATGGGTGTTGCATAGGAAATCTCACAGCAAAACCCATGGCACACCCCTTCCACACAAAGTGGTGCTTGTAAAGGGGCCATATTTACAAGGGCACGAAAAGCCATGCAGGGTGGCTTTACCTGTCCTTGTAAATATGGAGCAGCAGATTGCACTGCTGGTGTGTCTCAAAAATTGATGCAAAGGTGGCACAAGGGACTTGTAAATAAGCCCTATATACTTTTTTGTAGTTTACCAGACATAAAGTTACTTTCCTGTTAGTTTCAGCTCTTAGTCTGGTTAATGCTTCTACCCCCTAAATGCAATGTACTAACTGTCCCAGGTTTCCATACTCCATGAGGCTACTCTGGGCTCTAATGCTCCTCTTCAAACCTTGGAGTATTCTTGCTCTCCACAATGTTGCTATGACTAGTATGCTGATCATGCTCTGCTGGGTATGGTACCTATTTATGTGTTGTTACTTTTGCCTGCCGCAACAGGGATGTATTTTATTTCTCCATGGAGTTACTTTTAGTTATGATATTTGTCTCTGCAATGTTTCTCGTTCAACATTTTGGACTTCAGATCTAGACTAAAATTGCCAGTTATTGGCCTTCACTTGAAAGCAGGGATGCATGCTGAATGATGGTAAGTGAAAATAATAATTTTGACTCACTCCAAGGTTAAGAAGGAGATTCACATCTGGTGGTGAATACCTGTAATTGCTATATTCCAGGGTTCCAATTAGCTCTCCCCGCTCAACTTTCCAATGAATGTGTTGATAAAGTGCAAGTAACCTGGGCAGATGGTATCATAGTCAATTTATTTGTCACTCATGTTAGGGGTCCTGAGCAGAATTGAACAGGCAATTTTGTGCTCATTAGTGCCTGCCCCCCAGGTTGTTAACCTTATTAGAAAATAGATATGCAAGAACATGTTCTGGAGTCCTATTTTCTTCTGGGGTATCCGCTGTCAGAAAATGGCTCCCATTTTTCCATGGTCCTTCAGAATGTAAAGCACATCCACGGCTCATGACGCATCCTCTCTTATCCCACTGAAGTCTTCAGTCCCTCAATGAAAGCTGTAGCAGGAACCTGTGCATGGCAGCTTAGGTGGCTCCTCCTCCAGCTTTCATTCATTGACAGCAACCACTAAGGGAAGGAGGAAGAGAATTGCAGCATAGGCTGTGAAGGTACTGTACGCCCCTGGAAGCACCCTTAGTGGCAGGGGTGCCTTTGCCAGTATTTGCAGGAATCTCAAAGCATCCTCATGACCACTAGAGGCTCATTGAAATGCCACCATCATCTTCTTTACAGGTACTACTGGGTATCTTAAGTGTGTGTGTCAGCCAATTGTATTCCTTTGGCAAGTATTGCTCAGTAATTTATGGATTGAGTATGACAGGTCTTCTTTCTTTTGTACCTAAACAGCTAAAGAAATTCCAATACACAGCCTCTTCATAAGGTTGCTGGTGAGTATCACATTCACCCCCCATCATATTCCACCAGATCACTCTTCCCAAGTTGTTTGCTGGCACTTCTATGCAACCTGCTAATGGAGATCTTGAATTCAACTCAGCTTTTATCCTTTTGAATTTGATGGTTTTATTTCAAGTCAATTGGTCATCAGTACAACATGCTACTTACATTGTACAGAAACAGACAAAATGTGGTTGGTACTAAGTACTGCGTAGAGAACAAGGTAGCATTTCCAGAAGCTTTAAAGGCTAGAGAATAGGAACACATGAAAGAATCACTTTCTGAATTCTTTTTTGTGGGTTTTCGGGTAATTTCTTCATATCCTGGCAGGGATGTCGAAAGGGGAACTTCAGTCTTGGCTCTTCTCGTGCGCCTGATTCCTGCAAATTACCCATTTCTAGCAAAACTCATCAGAACAAAGATCCCCTCCCTGATAACATATTTAGAAGGTGAGACGCCAAAGCATGAACCAGTGAGCACACAATTTAAACAAATATTAATGGCATTTCCAACAACCATTGGACAATGACAAAGCCTTTAAGTCTGGTGTTGGCTGCTAGCTTTCTAGCTTATAGACATTGTCCACTCTTGTTTTTTTTCACAGTTTTTATAAACTTTTATTGTGGGAGGAGATGCCATGTACATACCAAGAAAAAAAATATTGTTTTGGTCTCAAAAAACTCACATTCTTATTGTTGTCCCTGGAACTAAATGAAAATAATTTGTGTGTGGATGTGCTCTTTGTGAAAAAGCAGAACGCCATTGTTCACAGTGAAGTTAGCCAATGGTAGAATTGGCCTATGATGTATGCTTTGGAGGACAGAAGAGAATGTGAATGATAGGACACATTAGACCAGGAGATGAGGAGGTCTGGCTGAAGGTTTGTATAAGTAAGCAAAAAAAAGAAATAGTCACAGTCTTTCTTTGTTGCTGGCCGATGCCATACTCCAAACCGAATGAGGCAATAACAGAAATTGAGTCAGCTAGCTTCTTGCAAGTTCTGAGTTACTTCTGCATATAACAGAAAAGCCGTTGACACCATCGGTTTGCCAAAGAAATCAGTTTACTACAAAGCTTATGCCATGAAGTGCTTCATCTGTCGGACGCAGCCTTGATGCGGCATCTTGATTCAGTGTTTTGAAGTACATATGTGCCCAAAAATTCCATAAACATAGAAAAAAATATTTCTTCAGTATATCCATGGTCACCATTATTTTATAGCACGTCCCGTTTTGGCAACATTTCTTTTATTTCAATTGTAACTTATTGTAATAACTCGGTAGCATCAGCTCTTCTAATGATTAAACTTGAAACAAAGACCCCTGGTGGCCACACTAGAGAAGAGATTTTTCAAACACATTTATAAACACCAAACGCCCTCTCTGCGTTTGTATTACAAGTAGGTATCAGTCAGGGCACATGGTAGGTTAGAAAAGTCTACTTGGGCATAACGTTGTTTGTGTGATGACTAAAGCTGAATAGGGTATTTCACAGCCATTAATATGAAAAAAAATGTTAGAACTCTGGTACAACCATATGTTGCAGTTAAAAGTAATGTTTTAAATGTTGCATAATTGAATCCTATTATGTGAGAAGTTCACATCTAGGAGCATTTAGAAAAGTTTGTGATATTATGTTGTTAATAAATTGATTGATACATATTTCTGTAAGGTTAGACACCCTTGTTTTCTGAAAAACAAGATTTATATTTCAGCCTGCAAATTATAATGTCACTTATGTGAATTAGTCATGTAGTTCCTACAAATCTATAAAGGATAAAGGATCTGCACGTTTTAGACAACATAAACTAAGGGATTGGTGTCCAGACTGATTCCAGGCACCCCCCAAAGGATATGCTAGTATGTCGACCAGCTAGCTCACAGTGCCTCTATAAGCCCCACAACCTTATTAAAGAGAGAATAGTTTCTGGCATCTATCGACCATGAGAACCCTGACCCCTCAGCGATCGTAGAAACAGTACAATACTTTTTGCTTGGTCACTTGTGCTCACTTTATCTCAGAGAGATACACAGAATAAATGGTGGGGGCGTGTTCAATAAGTATTTATTGAACCAGAGTCATTCTAGCATAAAATGCATGTGCTGCAACAACCACAAGACAGAAACAGATAAAGATGATTACAAGCACCAATAGAGTAAATAAAAGGTAGAATTCTACCATGGTGCTAAAATAGTGAATATATGCAGGCATATAAGTACATGAAGTTAATAGTGCGTACTCCTACGATGCAAACCCTAACTAGATGTACCTAAGTGTACCTAGCATGTATGTTGGTGTATAGCCAAGAACCCCCTAGGAAAGAGCCAACCCCATTACCTGATGTGAGAAAGCAAAGGATCCCATCTGGGTCTCGAGTGGACAACCCGCGAGTAATGTCAGACGACTGCTAACTGAAGTGTGTGCATGCAGGACTTCAGAGTCTCGTGTCAGCATGTCAGCATGGAATCTTTTTCTCCTCTGTCTGGCCCAGCAAAGATGTGGTACTTATATACCTGAAAGGTACCCTCTGGAGTTCTACCTAGATGTGCCATGGTACTGTAGGCATGTCAGGCAAGGATGACGATAATGGTGACCCTTATACAGACTTATTATGCAGAAGATTGTGATCCTGCTGTGATACTAAGAATCCTCATGCATAATAAATGAGGCTAGTTTTTTTAGAAAAACACACAACATTTATGCGGCACCTAACTAGGTAAAAGGTCAGCGACAGAACTGTTATGTAGAGCAAGGTAAGACAAATGTAGGTAAAAGCTTGTGCAACTACTGAAGACTATACTGGGGTACATTGGGTTTCATAGCAAATTAAGAAGTGTTATAAAATATTTTGGTCTTGGATATAATAATGAAGTATTTATCTATGTTTATGTAATATTAGAGCATGTATGCACTTTTTTACTCTGACCCACAACGGCGATCCCCTATGTGATCAAGGCTGGATCTGACAGCTGAAATGCTTATTGGCAGAAGCTCTGTAATAGACTGATTTTCTGCAAACAAGTGGTGTGGTGACATTTCTGTTATATAAGAAAGAAAACCAGAATATATAAACCTAAAATTACAACCAGATGTAAGGAGCTAAGAGTGACATCAAGGGCACATGAACAACTAATGACCTTGAACTCAATTCCCAGGACAGGCTGAGCCAACAAACACATTTTGCACTTGTGTGAATCTACTTCTGCTAGTGCTTGGTATGTAAGCCCATTGCCTTTGAAATGTTGCTTGCTATTCACTTTTGCTTACATAAATTTCTTTTTTCCCAACTACTATTTCAGCTTCAACGGAAAGAACCTTTGACTTGGCAAAGTGGAAATGTGCGCTTGTTTCAGTAGGGATGAATTGCAAATGAATGCCACACATGACACCTGTCTATATGTTTTCCATAACCACTCATTCAGCGTGAATATATGCAGATATTAAATTCACCCCATCATAGTGCTGTTCTGCTATGAGATTGCAATATTCTCACATATCCCTATTATTTCTATGGATTATGATCGTTTATATGACCTTGATTATGATTGGGCAAAGAGGGGGAGCAGCTGTACTCGGTACATAACATTTCCCTAATATGCAATATTTACCATAAGCATTAACCTCATTGGTCCAAGTTGACACTCATAAAATTGGAAATTACATGCTTACGTCACCTAGTCCTGCATGGATCAGAGTTTATCCTCATGTTTTACCCAGGTAAATTACAGGATCTACAATGATCATTGCATTACTCATAAATCTGACTGTTGTTGCACAGGGCTACAAATGTAGCCCCTTACTGATAATCGTTTCCTCCGACTCTTTTTATACCCCACGATAGTCACACTAGCACAATGTTCTTATTTTCCTGGATTGTAACACTATCACTCTTCCCACTCTGCCCATTGCTTTCCACATTATCAGTAAGTTCATATTCTGCAATCGGATTGGCACACGATCCATGCTCCCTATCTTCATCTGAATAGACACTCTGTCACTGTTGTATGTTTTGCCAGGTCATCACACTCCACTGAGCTTCTATTGTGCTCCTGAGATGCAATTTTCTTTTCCTTGTGTTCAGTCTTCACACGTGTTAACACTAAATTTACATTCTGCCCCCATGTGTTTGCATTCTGCTTCTAAGTATGTGCTATTGTTGCATAGTCCCCATGTGTTTTCTGTCTGGATGACTGCACTGTTGCTCTTTTCATAATAATTTTTGGGCTGCATGGTTTTGTTGTGTGTGTTTCTATATAAATCACGGTCACTGTCAATGCCTCTCGTTTTTTCTGAGCACTGATATCACACAAAGCTATTTAAGCATTGCTGTATGTGTTCTCTGGTTCTTCTGTCCACATATAATTTCGTCATTATAGAGGTTGTTAGCTGACGATTGTTTACCGTTATCTTCTCAAAGTCACTGCAGACGTCAGACGTGGATACTGCATTTACATTTATATTACTGCATTAAAGTCTCTCACTGTTTTCCTTGCAGTTCCTGGAGACTATCCTAAAACAAGCCCCATACAGAGAATGGCATGTCTCTTTTATGGAAGAACTCACCGTACAGATTGCCCATCATGAGAATGAGGAGGTTAGTGCTCTCAAGGGTCAGTACTGAACCATTGGGGAAGTCAATTTAACACAAAGTCCGAGAAGGATAGAACTGTGTATTCCAATTGAACTATGATTAGTAAAGTACATTTTTATAATATGGGTACACAGCATTGGGCTTAGCCAGTTGGGAAAATGAGGTATGGTTCTCCCACTCCCTGGAAGGACTAACCTACTAAGAATCAGATGGAGATGAACTCCCTGAGGTAATCCTCTTCACCTGAATCATTCAAAGCCACCACATGTCAGGGATATACTCATTTCCCGAATGGATCTCCTTTAGGCAATAGGTAGTCTTCATGTTAGAGGCAATCCCCATTCAGGGGATGTGAGGCCATATTCATGCAAAAAGCAGTGGAGGTATTGTTCCTATCAAAAAGCAAAGAAGAAAGGAAGGCGGACAAAGAAGGGGGACTATTTCTTGGTGCCCTCACACATCAGTGAGGATGTCATGTTTCATAGTGGGCTTGCTTCTCATAGGTCCTGCGCTGTAATGCCCTACGGGACCCACGAAGGGTCACTTTAGCAGAGATTTTTTAATTTTTGCTGTCTGATGAGAAGTGCTTGTGTAAGGGAATTTTGAATGTGAGTGGTGGAGTAAATGTGTACAGTGAAGTGAAGTGAGACTAAAACTATCTAAGAGATGCCAAACTGAACTTTAATGTGATGGTTCCCTTGGAAGGATTAAAAAAATATAATTTGGTTGGGGCTATTACAGGAGCGTGATGTACCCAAGTAGAAAAAATCTGTGAGTGTGGTCAGGTAGACATGTTTCACGCCCAATGGCCTAAAAAGGTTCCACAATGATTCGTCTGGACCAAAAATATGGGGGATAGTTCTTCCCCACACCTAAGACATGATATGCTGCTAAGGTGTTCCTTTAGAAGAAAATGCCTAGTTCAAAATTTTTAGAATTGATCATCCAACCTAGAAAATAAATGAAAAAATAAAGACAACACTCAGTAGACAAATGTTTTGTATGTTTGGTTCAATGCGTCACCAGAATCGCTTTTCCAACTCACTGGATCATAGTGTCTCTAAAAGTAGACAGTATTTTTGGCGCTGCTCAGTCACCACAATGTGAAAGAAGCGAAAAACACACAATTACATATAATATAACAGAACAGACAAGTGAACATACATGGAACAGACTAAATAAACCAATCTGTGTTCGTGTTACTCAGCGTATCATAATTGATTGGTTGTCCTCAATTGTGAATGACGAGGTCTTACCCTTTGGATCAATTAATTATGCCCCATGGGTCAAAAGCAGAGGGTAGTGCTCAGCTGCTAACTGTGGAAAGAGCTATGATGGTCAGTAAAAAGAAACAGTAAATCAAGGGGACCCAAATGACTTAGTGTTAAAAGAAAAAGAAAAAACAGGGAGTTTTCAAGAGAAGCATCCATACTCACATGGTTTCTGCATGGAGAGCACAAGAGACCTACCCTCCTCTGCTCGCATGGCTCGAGACTGAGCAGAGGAGAAGACCTGTCATTGAAGGTCCGCGCAATTGGAGCGATTGTTCTCAGGTGTGGTGTCGCAGCAGCTGGAAGGAGTGATGCCATAGTGGGAAATGAGGGGAGAGAGAGGAGAGGAGAGGAGGGGTGAGCTTGAGCCAAAAGGAGTGAGCCCCTCACGTGCTGATGTAACAGAGGTATCATCCCTCAGTGGCGCCCATCTCAGAGTGTGCAGTGGTTAAATGATGGGCATCCCAAAGTCAACCATGGTTTTTGTAAGGTGGCATCTAAGTAGTAAACTAAGAATGTTTTGTTAATCAAAGATGATGGTAAGAGAAAAGTATGGTAAACTTAAATGCTCTCGCATATACAGTGATGGAGAGCAAATCAGGTGCACATAAGTCCCAGCCATCCCTCATGGTGAAATCTAGGCATATTGGAACCTGTGTTCATGTTGGAAATCTAGACCACCTCATGTAATAAGTAACATGGGGTGGCCAAGTGGTCTATTCCCAATGGATTAGGATGCTTGGAGGGGCACTATTGGGAAATGTCGAATGAGAAGAAGAGGGAAGAGAAGAGGTAGGCTGGAGCCAATAGGAGCAAGCCCTTGTGTAGCAATATCATCCCTCAGTGGTGGCCATCTTGAAGTGTGTAACGGTCAAATGCAGGACAAAGTTGTCAATGGTATTAGCAAGGCGGCATCTAAAACTGTAGACTAAGACAGTTAAATGGTTTCTTATTGGAGGGTACCACCTCATTGGTACCAACAGCATCATTCATGTTACTGAAGAAGAGACAAATGCCAAGCCGCAAAATGCTTATCATAAGCACTGCTTAGTGTGGTATTTGGGACTCCATAGCAGAGCATTCCATATGTGACATGGTGTCATTGGTGATGTGGTATATCTGGTCCCATGTATGAAGAGAATGTCAATCCAGTCATAGTAAGAGAGTATCTGATTTCACAGGGGACTGAATTACACCTCGCACTAGAGGATTTAATCGTTCAGACCTTTGCTGTTGGTGGAGAGGCAGAACATCCACCCTTGTTCCCTTCTGAAAAGGTTTAAAGCGCTACATGAATAAGTAGCTTCCAAAATTATCTGCCAAAGGTCATCTGGAGAGTGGTTGGAGTTGCAAAAGTGATGGCACATTTTTGAAGTGCCCTGTCTGCAGCATATGTTGCTCCAGTGCTCCATTATTCTTGGTTCAATAGCGCTCGTGGTCATTCCCGCGTAATGAAGGCCACACAGGCAGGTGATCATGGTAACCACAGGTTTTTGTATTGCAGTTACAGTGACTTTTCTGTTTCCAGGTGAATTGGGGACCCAACCTGACCTCTTAAAAATGTGGGCATACCCCGTAGGACCCACAGGGATAGTACCCTGTGACAGGTGGTAAGGCCCACAAGGTGTTCTGCATGTGGGACTGTTTAATATGTGGTGTGGTGTTTGCCAGGAGGTCCTTCAGTTTCTGGGTACACTTACAAGTGAATCATGGCTGTGGAATCTCAAGGGACCCAGTGTGTCATCACTCCTTCCCACGGTTGCATGCACCGCACCCAAGGACAATCACTACAATTACCTGCACCTTAAAAGACGGGTCTACTCCCCTGCTCAGTCTCAATCCAGATGAACAGAGGATGAAAGGTCTCTTGCGCTCTCTGCACAGAGACCACATGAGTATGGTTGCATCTCTTGAAAGCTCTCTCTTTTATTTTTTTTACCCCAAGGCACTTGGGGTCCCCTTGATTTGCTTTTTCTTTACGTTGACTATCATTGTTCTTTCCACAGTTAGCCGCTGAGTGATACACTCTGCTTTTGACCTATGGGGCACTGATCCAAAGGGTAAGACCCTTCACTCACTGCTGAGGACAACTTGTGATACACTGTGTAACAACGACACAGATTGGCTTTATGTTGTCTGTCACACATATATCCACTTGCCTGTTCTGGTATGTGTCATGTACAAGTGTGATTTTCACTTCTTTCACATTGTGGCAACTGTTCAGCCATAACAATAGCATGCACATACAGAGTGTGCTGGAAAAGCGATACTGGAGACACATTGGCCCATACATGCAAAACATTTGTTTACTGTGTGTTTTCTTCATTTTCTCATTTATTTTCTAAGCTGGACAATCAATGTTAGACTTTTTGAACAAGGTATTTTCTTTTAGGCGAATACATACACTTTATTTGATTATATCACATCTTAGATGTGGGGTAGGGTTAGCTCTATTTTTTTAGGTCCTGAAGAAGTGTTACGGATACTTTTTGGGCTATCAGGCAAGAAGCACGTTGACCTGACCACATTCAGAGATTTAGGCTACTTGGATACACCACGTCCCTGTAGTCGCTCATACCAAATTATGTTTTTTTAATACTGCCAAGGAAACCTTCAGTTTAAAGTCCAGTTGAATACCTCTTAGACAGTTTTAGTCTCTCTTCATTTCACTATACACATTCACTCCAACTCACACATTCAAAACGCCCTCACACTGGCACTTTCATCAGATGGCAAAAATAAAAAAATCCCTGCTAAAGCGACCCTTCATGGGCCCATTGGGCATTGCAGTGCCAGCCCTATGAGGAACACCCCTGATGATGAGACATTACATATTCATGGATTTGTGAAGTCACCAAGAAAAAATCCTTAGGATTCCCCCTTCTTTGTCCACCTTTCTTTTTTCTTTGCTTTCTGAAAGGAACAGTACCTCCACTGGTTTTTGCATCAGCATTTTAGGAGCCTATGTGCTGGACCTTTATTGGCTCCCAGTACCCCTCACTTCCTTGTTTTAAGTCATATTCAGGGCCATATACGAATCTCTACAATGTCCAGAAAATATAACTATACTATATATAACATAACAAACATTTTACTCAACCCATTAAGTGCTATTTGAAAGTGGGAGACAAAGATGTGTGTAGAGTGAATCAAAGATGAATATTCCAATATAAGTAAGACTTTCATAGAGTGGGCAGGAGATGCTGTTTATTCTTAACTCAGACTGTCTTCAATTCACTCCCATATTAGGGTTTTATTTTTCAGTGCCTTGGTAAGTGCATGGCAAGCTGTGATGATAGTGCACTGATCTTATCCTTCCTTCGAAGCATGTTCGAATCTACTAGGTTCCTTGCTACACCTCACCATGCAGTAAGTATCAAGTGCATTTCTTACAATTATTCTAGATCTATTTCCCTAGGGTATTTCACCCCATACGACCAGAACAAAAACAATTTGAGAAGGTACTCATATGGGGCTGTGGAGCATCTGGATGTACATTGTCCAGGTTTGTAACTTCATTAATAGAGCTTGATGGTAAATTATTGATGACAGGTGAAATATTCCTCACTCAGTACTTCTTCTCACCCAAAAGTGTGATTTTGTACTCCATGCATAGCCAAATTATATTAGAGTGAAAATCCTCTACAGAGTAGATGAGGACTAAGTTAGCAGAAACTAAATATAGAGCTCCTTTTTTCAGGTGACTAATAATGTATTTCATCAGGGCAAGTTAGGAGCCTCTTTAGGTGATTTCTCTTGATAGAAGCTAGTGTTTGAACAATATAAATCAAGTTTAATCAATGTAGCAGATAAAGCGGTGAAAGACATAAAGCTATGTGAAGGCTTTGAAATGACTCTCTCAGAGAGGCCTTCAAAATAGACAACAGAGCTGTCTGTTTCTACTTGTTGTTAGAGGTGGGATTTTTCAAGGAATGAAGGCCAGAATAGAATCTGGTGTAATCCCTGCACAGTAGACAAGAGGAAGAAAGGATAAGCACCCCTTCTAAAGAAATCACACTCCTTTGTTGCAAAGAAGGCATGTGTATTGAATTGTCCTTGCAGTTCCTTTATGTGACACACCAGAGAGAACAAAGGGACAGAAAACAAATAGTGACTGAACTCTCATCTTATTGTCCAAATATGCTTTTTCAGTAGCATGGTAAAGGCCCTCCAGCATAGCTGTATAAGGGTATCCTTAAATCATGCTTTCTGGCCACTGAATATATTTGCTTTACTAGTTGACAATCTTTCACCAATACCAGCTGTAAACACTGAATGTGAAATCAAGAACCAGCTTTATCCTTTCTTTCTAATATGAAATCTCTTGTACTAAATGTCTGTGTTTGGTTAATATCTATTGTCTCCCTGAGGCTGTGAGTTGTCTTTCACTATTTGCAGGGCATAGTAATTGGTTTCCAAACATGTGCCAAGGTTCATTCTTTCGCATGCCGGCGGGTACTGGAAGCGTACAAGGGTTGTCTTTCTGCTATTGAGCTGGTAAGAACAATGCATCTCTTTCTGACTCATATTTCAAACTTTCCTCAGCAGCGGCGGTTCACATTTATTAAATGTATTTTACAATTAGACAAAAGTTTACGAGAAAGAAAAACTAAAATATGTCTAAAGACATAGCCAGTCTACAATTCCGAAAACAAAAATGTATCAATAAATGGCCAGTGCAGCCTCCATGCCTCATGTGTATATAATATTTGTTGAAGAAATTTAGAAATTTGTTTAGAAAATGTATTTTGAAGGGGCTTATGATACCGAAAGCAACAATCTCTTAAATTTACCATAAAAACAAGTCATTCAACCTTTACTTTCTCCTTTGATTTACTCCTGACTTCAGAAGTAATAGAGCACCGACGGGAAGGCTACCCTCCAAGACAACTTACATTTAGGAATGTGGGTGTTCAATACAGGACCGGGTCTAAGACCAGGCCCTGGACTCAAGGGAGGAGCGGTACTCAATATCAAACAACAAGCCTGGGTAAAGGCTGTGCTCTGCAACTACAGAATACAGTTACATTGAGGAAAGGGACGCGGCTGAGTCCATATTCTATAACACACAGCTTACTGTTTTCTAAACTCCTGCTGAAATGGTGACTGGCCCGGGCCATGTGGCAACTGGCACCAGCACTGGTGTGTTGTGCTACAGGACTACCTCTCCTGTCTTTCAGCAAGGTGGATGGGCCTTCATGAGGCCAATGTGAACAACCCACTCTGACACATGGGTAAGGCAGTGTGATAGCATTGTAGGGGCAGAGAAACACACAAATCCCCTATTCCTAGGACAAGACCAGGGAGGATCATTGTATTTAGGGGGTGGGTGACTCGGAGGCCAGGGTGGATTTAGGCAGCCGGGTAAGGCAATATTCACTGGATCATTGGTTTTGCAGGGCTTTTTCTTCATGGAGGTCGGGGAAGATGTGTGTGTGTGTGGGTGTGTGGGAATAAGAGTTAGGGTAAGGGTAATGGTACACATTAAAGTTAGGTGTAGAGCATAAAGGATAGAGATTGACTTCGGGTTTCGTATATTGTGCCAGTTACAGAACAGTTCTTGTTTAATGTTAGTCTTAGGAATAACTTTATGGCTAGAGTTGAAGTATGGGTATGATACAGGGTTAGGGTAAAGAATATTGTTAAGCATACTTTGCTGGAATGAACTAGGTTCAGGTCTATGAAAAGTGGTGGGTATATTATCCTCCTAGTATTAGGGGGTTTGGGTTTCGGTTATAGTACATACACAGTAATGGGCAAGTGATAGTGATAGCATTATGGTTAGGCATAGGATTTTGGATTTGTGTACCTTACAACCAGAATAAAATCCTATAAAATCATTTTCCAATATTTATACAGCATTAACATTTGTAATATCAGTTTCTCACTTTTCTTTTTGTATTTTTTCCCTCAATATTTCATTTCTAAATTTTAACCTAAATACCACCGGCAGGGGACAAGTGTCTTTTGAGCAGACAGGTGCATGAGGTAGTGCTGCCCAAAAGTTCTTTGACTCCATAATTCAGCTTTGAGTAAATAATTTATGTTGCCTGCGCCACCCCAATTGTCTAGCACAGAAAAAGAATGGTGGTTATGCTTTATCATAACCAGCAGCCATTACACATGCCTCACTTATTTCATAGTACATTGCATACCAGGGCAAGTGGAAGCTCCACTCCAATAAATGTGCCAATAGCTATGACAAAACATTTGTTTGTTAAGGCATGAAATCCATGAGCTGCACCCTTTAAATGAAATAAAAATAAGCTCATAGGTTTATAAATGTTATTAAGTGTGATGGATCGATATCTGAAATTTAGGTTTTAGTTTGAAGTTTAACAGTGTCCAGAAGCTGCATGAAGTCGTCAGGAGATAGATGAAATTACTTTTTCCGACAGTTCAAAGATCCGCTTTCTGGAAAAGCTCTTAACTTACAAAAGTGGTTACTTCTTAGGACTTTGCTCTAGACAGCGCACGTGCGCTGCTCTAACCAAGACTGCTGGATCTACTACATTGGCTTCAGCCTGCCCATAGGCTTCCCTTTAGCTGCCCCAATCATCACTCTTCAATTTTTAAACTCCATTAGTCCGTGGCATGAAGACATCATGCCTCTTCTCTATTGAAACCCCCCCCCTGAAAGCACCAGCCAATTACTTATGTGTTTACACAGCAGCCATTTTAGGTACTCATTTTGGGACTACTTTTTTCATTGGTTAGAACTAATGTGCAAGGTGCACTCTCTTGTTGATCTTGGAATTGCTTATTTTTTTATTGTTATCTTGTGCTTTTATCTCAACATAATATTGGCTCAGGTTTGTTTTCCATTTGTGGTGTTTCCGTTGTTCAGCAGGTGCGCCTTTCTGGCCGCTGCTTCATTGATCTAAGGGGTTTCGCAAAGAAATTGGAATTTCAACAGCACAATGCCCGTCGTATAAAAAGTTGTTTTTCTGTAGTGAGACCATAATTCCGACAGTGCCCAATGCTGCGTTGGCTAAAACACCACTTCTAAGTTATGAAAATCAAATAGGAGCGCTCAGTCAGATCACATTGGAAGCAAGCCTGCCTATAGAACCTGGCAGTAAGAGCATAGATGGGACCAAGCAAGATGTGGAAACTTGGGGTAAACGCTGCAGAGGGCTGCAGTCTTCTCTGCAGGTTTCGTCCTCACCCAGCAGAAACATTCAGTTTACGCGTATACTTTATTTCTGCTCTCCTCCTTCTGAGTCTGCGCTCATGTTCATGTTTAACAGCCTGAACACCGTAATAATAATAATTAATGTTTTAATTTATAGCTCATGTAACTGCATTTTTGTAGTTTCATAGCATTGCTGCACGTCTTGAAGATACTGTTTTTTAACAACCCAGGCACAAATAAATATCACATAGGCCGAGGGCTTTAATTGGGCTGGGTCTTGCTGGTGCACCAGCAGTACTAAAAAGCAAGTGCCTGGGATGGGTACTTATTGGGCTCTTCATTGGGCAGAAACCTCTGTTTTGTCTGATTCCTGTTTTTGCTGGAATGTCTGCTCTTATCCCGCTGCTTAAGGGAAATAATGTTCCTGCCTACGGGGAAGCATGGCTCTTTTAACATTGCAACATACTCTGCAGAACAGCAATATAATGCAGAGTACATTATTACAGTATTCACTACAAATGACATTAACTGTCATTGTCCTCTACTAGGGAAGGTTTCTGCCCTTCATGTGCTTGTATACTTTTGCACAAAAGGACATATGACTTGCCAGGGTACACCAAGGTCACGTTTTGCTTTTTTCTTTCTTTTTTTTCTGGAAGTTTATATAGTATAAACTTGGCCCTAGGGCACTAAAGGGCTTTACACATAAACCATACATTTTTACATGACAACTGTTCTGCAGGAAGAAATGCTTTGAGTGTGTAATTGAGGTATTGAAGCATATATTTTGTTAAAAGCCAAGATTGTTAAAAATAAGTTGTGCAGGAAAAAAGGTTTTGGGAGAAAGGCAAGGGCTTAGCTTGGATATCCTGCTTTAAACTGGGGAAAAACAGAAGATGGCCTATTTAAACTAACCTTTTCAAATCCTCCCTTTGATAACCAGCCCCCATTGAGAGAGAAAAGACTTAAAATGAAACAAATTATTTGAAAAGGGCATGGAAATGTTCCCCCTCAGATATAGCCAATGGAAATACACACCATTGACAAAGTTGACAGCCTGGGCTTGTTGTATCAG
This sequence comes from Lissotriton vulgaris, assembly GCF_964263255.1. Lineage (NCBI taxonomy): Eukaryota > Metazoa > Chordata > Amphibia > Caudata > Salamandridae > Lissotriton > Lissotriton vulgaris. The sequence continues at coordinate 247,065,132 of NC_141700.1, read as the reverse complement.
CCATGTAACTTGCTGTATTATATATCTGGGTACAATGACAGCAGCTCCAAAATACTAGTGGGGAGGCAAACTATACAGAAGCACATATTTTTAGCTTACATGTTTTAAGCCACATCCGTAATCTTCTTGCCACGCCCCTTTGAGGGACCAACCAGGTTTTTCATACCACTTGAAGCCCTGCATAGGCCTTTCGTAGTAGGCCCGGGTTTATTTCATGAAGCATGCTACAAACAGTATTTTGCTACATTTAATTTTTTTTCTTTCTGAGCGTGATGAGCTGCCAACTGTGGTAGGCTTTTATGTTTATGGTACTTCATCATTAGTCGTAGCATGCTGGAAATTTGAATAACCCGCCCTGGCAGCCGGGGCTGCTGCAAATTCCTGGGGTCTCTGTTTCAATTCTTTTGAGGCTAGTCTTGATAATTATTCTATGATTCTAACTCCTGTGGCCTTGCACCCCTCACACTGCAGTGGAATTGAAAGTGTTTAATTGTCCCTTGTCACCGCCCACCTGGGCTCCGCAGGTAGGGCCTTTCATTGCACAGTGTGGCCCACACTGAAGTGGTCTCCCACTCCGTGCACTTCCTGGTCAATAAAACATGAACATTGCCTATTTTTCTCAGAAACTAAATGTAGGTCAAACGGTTGGTATGTGTATGGAAAGGAGTGGCAAACTGTAAGGTTCTACACAATAAACATTTTGGTAACCGTTAAAGTCATTTTACACTCATTATCTGATCCGATGAAACCTGTTACATATGTTTCTTTTATTATATTGATTATACTGTAATTGCATGTATATGTGATTTTTCTAGGATTACATTCGTGGGCATTCTTCCAAGGGCAGGATGACATATAGAACATTTAGTGACACACAGATATTCTGCATCTACAAATCTGTCAGCTGCCGCCACACCGTGGCCAAAACACACAGAGACATTTTCTTTGTTGGGCATACTGCTACCACCAATTCATAAACTACAATATCTGATTGGTCATTCAATCTTGCTCTCTGTCTCACTTTGAGAACACGGAAGAGAACACATATGCGCTGGTACAGGCAAAGCATTGCAGCGCTATTTGGTATCTCTCTGATGGTAAACTATGCAGCTGGATAAAGTCATGTTTTTTAGGTCTCAGCTCTAGACGGAGCATATGCGCTGTCTCAATCCGAGACATGCTGCATCGACTGGATGGGCTTGAGCCTGCCCATGGGCTTCCCATTTCCTGCCACCATATCACTCTTCAGTTCTATCCACATATTCCAGAGCACACTATGCCACATATTTCCTCTACACAGCTTGACACCATGCCATACAATTCCACAACAAACAATTCCAATATAACACACCTCTCCCTTGCACTATCATCAACCCTGTCATCACTTCCCTACATACCCACCTCTCTCATCTCTCCCTCAGACTCCCAGTTCCCCCTCTCGTCTTACAATACCGCTGATCTCTCTCATGCCTCCCTCACGCTCCCTATCTTCTCTCTATCCTGCCTGCTCACACCAGCTACCTTCCTGTACCTCCTCACACTTTGCACTGGTCCACCTCTCATCTTCCCCTATTATTGGTGCCCCTTCCACTTATACCTCCAACCAGTGGCGGCTGGTGACATTTGAAAGGGGTGAGGCGGCTAATTATTGCCGGCCCGCATGGCGGCAAGTGAGCGTAGCCAGTGAGCCCGTACAACCTCCAGGGCCGCGGGGACCAGGGAATTAGAATAAAGATGCACGATGCTCCGCACGGAAAATTCGAACTCGTGATGGCACGAGGCGCGTAGAATAGCGTTCATGCTCTACATGGAGCCAGACTCACTTTGCTTGTTGGGATAAAACTCCGAGGCTGCCTGTCAGAGCATGACTTGGAGTCTACAGGCTTGGGATATGATGTGTGGCATGGAGAGCAGTTGTGTATGTGGTTCACATGTTGAACGTGCTTGAACCCAGAGCCCATGGCACACTAGGATATAACACCATGCCTTTGTTCCGATAGGCACCTTGTGCATTGCTTTCTTCAAAGGGGCACTTTGCAGCTGTGTTGCATTCTGTGTTTGAGAATCACAGTAGCTCTTGTTGTCAGGAGGTGATCTGTACAGGGTAGGGTGCCAACCCCGTGACCTCTTGACGCCAGTGCAGTTCGAAGGGTAACTTTTGATGGTGCTGATTTCACATTGCAACCTGATGGGCATGAGATGGTGCGTAAAAGCAGGCAGTGCCAGGGAGCACGCGCCGAGCAGATAATCTGTTGAGTGTAGTCAAGCCTAGATGCTGCTCTGGAAGATTGATAACTTCTTACTGGCTATTTGGATTAGTCATCTCTGTGTGTAAGTTATTGTACAACAACAGGAAGATAGTGGGTGCAAGACACACGAGTCCTGTCCAAACTAGGAAAAAGACCACAGATGAACATACCAATAATAAAAGAACAACTGGGATTACTAATCTGAACATACATGTTCAAAATGTTATCATACAAAACAGCCCCTTCTAAACACGACATTCGAATTGATTGGGAGATTTGAACCCATTCAACTTCAGGCTATCACAGTGTGATGCCCCATAGTCCATTAAAAATCTGGGCGTCATGCAACCCATCTGACATCAACACGTTCTACAGCAGGTAACCACCCAGCAATCCAATTAGCATAAGACATTCTGGGACACAAACATTCAATAACCTTAATTGGAATTCATTTCTTAGCACATTCGGGACACTGAAAGTACGAAATAATGCACCCGTAGCATGCAATGTAAAGCACCTGAATGCTGATATAATTCAACACACAGCAATTCAGCACAGCTCTTACCCGGTAAAATTTAGCACACAACACTTTCAACCCACAGCAAAACATGAAAATCATGATCAGCTAAATGTAACCGCAAACTCTCACTCCTGTTGAGGCCCTTCAATAATAAACTAAGCCATCGAGGGTACCCCACTCTGTGCTACTCCTCGATCGTTGAAATTAAATTAACCCCATAAACCACCACAAAGAGCTCAGTCTCAGTGCATAAAATTCCTGCCATTTACAGTGTGCCAACAGTGCCAGAAGGAGGTAGAACAATTTAATTCTGGCTTTCGCTTTTTCACTTCATGTGTTTTCTGGAGGTCGCCTAGCAATATCTGTCTCCCCCTAACAATAAGAGTAAATTAATGACTTCTGTATCGTGACATAACTCGTCCTGGCTCTTGTTAGTATATCTCTTAGTGCCAGACTATGCAGTTTGCAGGGTATGCATGCCTCACAAATGAAATTTAACAAAAAAAAACGTGTTTGCATAAGTGTGGGAATTTTCAATATTCATTTTGGGGGAGGAATTACACCACCTTAATAATAAATATCTTTCCAGACTGAAACACCATTCACTGATAAATTCTCTTGATAAATATGTATGTTAGATGTAGGCAGTACCAAAATAAGCATGAAAGTCACGAAACAAAACATTTATAAGGCACAATAGCTGGTTATTGGGGATGGATAACCGGACACCAAGAGCCCTATGAGTGAATGAGAGAGTCATTAAATAGTATCCATCAAGGCATTGACTGTAATTAAATGCTTTGCCGCTGTTCATATGCACCCTGCAGGTGTTTCTTCGTTTCTCCTTACTACTTCCTGGGGCTTCCCTGATGCGCTGCGCTTGGATCGTATTGTTAGCACTATGCTGATTAACAAGCGAGCCGCCATGTTACCTTGTTCATTTCAAATGTCTTCATGCTGATAATGACGAGGATTCGAGCCTGGCTCTGCAGTGTTTGGGTTTTTGCCGTTTTATAATAGCGCAAACTCGACTCGAAGGTATTGAAGCGCTTACATCAGTTACGTTACACAAGGACACATGAATTATTTTTTGGGGTTGGCACGGGGAAATTAAGTGATGTGCCCAGCATCAAAGGAGCAAACACCGAGGCTCGAACATGGTTCCCCAGCTCCATGGGTTCGGCAGCTTTGGCCGTTAGGCCACATCCTCTCCCCCAAGTCCCCAGCTCTAGCCCCTAACCCCCCCCCCACCTCTATAAAAGGTGCCAGCATGCTTGAAAATGAAATGTACAGCACAGCAGACAAATGTGGGGCCTGGAGGAGTACTTCTTCGGGTAGCGCGGGAGAGCGGAAATGAACGTGTGTTCCCTCTCCTCGGTGTGAAGTGTATTTTAGTGCAGCTAATCTGGTTCTGCCAACAATCCTGCCACTGTCCTCCGGTCAGTTACTGCCACCGCGAGAAAGAGAGAGAGAATGGCGAGAGTTCAGGATGGGAAAAGGAGAATGGATTGATGGAAAGAGAAAGATAGTTCGAGGAAAGGAAAGATCCAGGGCTGATTTAAATATTTTTCCCAACGCCGCTGCTGGTTTCCAAATCGGTCCGTTACTCAAAGTGGTTAACTGTTCACACTATGCAAGGGGCCAGGGCAATATTGACTGAACGCACCCCTTCCTTAACCTGGGCCTGTCGACTGCCTTGCTACCTCACTTATGTAGCTCTGGATTGTTTGGAAAAGCCGGCTGCATTTCTTCACAGCAGAGAATTAAAAAGGGTAATTTTAATTTACCTGACCGCCGCCCGTCAACGCCACATCCTGGGACCTTGGCGCCTTCACTGGAGCGGAAACCCCGCCCTCCATCCTCAGCCAATCCTGGCGCACACAGGGCATGGTTGCTTTCTGCCCGCCTGCCCTTTAGGAGAGTGAGGTTTCGCTCTTCTAATGGGCATGCGCAGGCACAAGTGCGCATGCGTGAGCAAGGCTGAAAAATGTGCCTCCGTCCCCACTCATGCGCACCTGTGTGCTGCTGCCTGCCCCAGACAATGCCTTATGCCTGTCAGTCAACATGACACAGGACCGCCTACCCCCTTCAGACTCTGAAGGGGGTGGGCAGTCCTGCATCATTCTGACTGACAGGCATTTTCCCTCGGCGTTTTGAACTTAAGTAAACTGAGAGTTTACTTCAGTTCAGAGTACGCCGAGGGAGCTGCGGGTGCGGGCGGGGGGGCAACACCCTAACGCCCCCAATGGACCAGCCGCCACTGCCTCTAACTCTCTCTCTCTTACTCTCTCTCACTTCTCTCACTCGCTCTCTCATGCACTCTTCCCGCCTCTCTCATACAGTTTCATTACCATGACTTTTCACAAATTTCTGTCCCTCAAACCCACACTCTCCTCTTACTCTTTAAGTGTTTTACTTTTCCGCATACACATGTGCTCCCTCTTTTTGCATCTGTGACCTGCTCTCCCCTTCTTTCTCACATACTCTTTCTGCTCCTCTATCTCAAATTCAATCACCACTTCCTGCACAAACTACCTATCCCTCTATATCATCCATTTCTATCTATTTTGTGCAGCTCTCACCCCTATCTATTCACAATGCCACACAATTCCACTACACAAATACACCACACAATTCCACCCCACACAATTTTACAACTAACAACTTGAATACAACTGACATAATTCCACTCCACACCACATACATCCACTACACTTCAAACCAAAAAACATTGTCATTTACAACGTCTTTAGCTCTAACCCTTGCAAATTTGAGACCTATTGTAAAATCATGCAAGCTAATATACGTGAAGGTCTCTGCTCATTGGCTGGGGTATGACAATGGTGATTAAGATGATCAGTGGCTAAGAAAAGCAAGACAATGAAAGGCTGAGATTAGATGAATAGTTTAGAGAAATGCAACAGCACCAGTTCAGTTCAGATTGCTTTATTCAATTTTTGTTTAAAATCATAAAAGCGTGCAGTTAAAAATACAATCATGATTAAAAAAGAAAAAAAACATACATATGAAGACACAAATTATCTGCGGATTAAAAGTTAAAAACATTTGCTCACCCTGTGAATATGACTATCTTGGTAATAACATACTTTACAGGATTCGTGTTAACAGTTCTTCAATTACATCAGAAAGAAAGTTGATAGGGGTTGCAGTACTTAAGACTATTATGCGGTAAATCAAATCTGTTAGGCGCGGGGATACTACAGCAATACGGTAAGCAAACTCCTCTACCCCGCCTGGTATTATCCTCAGCCGTAGGTCTGGGAGCAGGGATATATGAAGTGCTTGGGTAGAAATCGTGTAGATCCCAGGTAGATATGGGGCCATCACCTTCTTTGGGTGGCCAAGTTTGGAGGTATGGAACAATATGTCTACTCCTAAATCTTATTAGTACCAAGTCACCAGTGATGTCTTTTGGGAAGGGACCAAGCCAGCCCACTCTCCTCACGCTCATAATCCTGCCGTCAAGATCATGGGGCAGGGGTCTATTTTTTGATAGCCAAAACTTGACCTTATTTAACAAGTCATGTTGTCTCTCTGATTTTCCCTGTTTGAGTTGCGGGACTCCCGAGAGGACGCACACAAATGGAGCGGCCTCTGGAGGTAGATGATTTCGAGAAACCCTGTTGCGCTCTACTCTGGGAACAATATTGTGCGCTATAGTGGGTTTAAGAGGGGATTTAGGAACATTTGAGGGCAAAGAAGTTGGAACTAGTACTTGGGTTTGGGCAACTTTGTTTTGTGTGGTTAGTTTAGGCGCATTAGGGGGAGCAGTTGACAAGGGATGATTAGATATTGTGGCATGGGTAGAAGGTAACAAATTCAATTTAATTGTTTCCTCAATCCCTGTCAGTCTATCCCCCAAGGTGTTAATTTTGTCAACCAGGGGGTGTATAATAGATTTGATCAGTTGTTTGATCATAGACAATAAAGCCATCTGGGAAGAGGGTGCTAGGTCTTCTAATTTTTTAGCCGCCTCTGGAGTTGGGGGGAATGGGAAGGGGGCAAAGTTGGACTTGGGGACCCATTTTGTAGTTTTTGTATTTTAGATTGACTCCCATTATATTTATCCCCGTCATGCTTCCTTTTGGCAGATGTAGCCCGAACGGGTACTATACTTTGGGTATTGGCTTTTGTGAAAAGGGAAAAGGGTTCCAGCACACTCTCATTAGGAGCTAACGGGTTAATGTTATTTGGCGGGGAGGGTAATCCTTCTGGGACATACCTAGTCTTACACAGACTGTTTAATTCCTCCAACAATGAGAGGCTACACGCTGTAGTGGTTATTTGTGGAGGAGATTGATTACTAGTTGGGCTGCCTATAAGCTGGTCGCAATTAATTTTATCAGCATCTCTACACGTAGGTAAAAATGCACTATTTGTCTTGCATCCTGGGGAAAGAATCAGACCAAAGGGCTATTTTAGTGACAACCCCATTGCGGGGCATAGTATGGCTTGGATATAATAGAGTTATTGAAGTTTATTAAGCAAGAACTACTGTCCAATACAAAAAGTCAATCGGTAGCTTTACCTCCTCTTGAAAAGCCAAGGGGCGTGGCCCGTCCCGTCCTCCTCAGGCCTCTGAGGGCCACAGAGGGCCCGCCCTTTGCCCGGGCTTAGCCCGGCGTCGTCCGCGCGCGTCCGCAACGCGGAGGAAGCTGCTCGGCTTTGTGCGCCTCCGTGCGCGGTGATTCCCAGAAGTGGGCGTGTCCGCAAAGGAGTCTGGGAGCTGTAGTCTTCCCCCGCTGCGGCCCCCCAATGGAGTTTGCGGTGGCGGCAGGGAAGACCGACAGCGTCAGGGCCCCAGACGAATGGTGCAGAGCGAGTGGCCAATCCACCCTCCAGCAGATAGGTGTCCGCTGCAATGTCCCCCGCTCCTCAGTGGGAGCTGCTCGGCTTTGTGCGCCTCCGTGCGTGGTGATTCCCGGAAGTGGACGTGTCCGCAAAGGAGTCTGGGAGCTGTAGTATTCCCCCGCTGCAGCCCCCCAATGGAGTTTGCGGTGGCGGCAGGGAAGACCAACAGCGTCAGGACCCCAGACGAATGGTGCAGAGCGAGTGGCCAATCCACCCTCCAGCAGGTAGGTGTCCGCTGCAACAGCACCAAAAAAGGGAGAAGAAAGGTGTCTACTTCAACCAATAGTTGTCGAACCAGAAAAATGTACCATGATTTTCTTAGATTATGTCAGTCACAACAGCAGTCCCAGCTCTTGCTAGATACTCTAACACTCTACACTAGTATTGCATGTATGTATGCATAGATATTTCTATAATCTGAACTTCAGAAATATTGGAGTGTTGATGGATGGGCCAGCCCATCAAATAGTCAACTCTGTTTGGGCAGGGCAGTGGAAGCATGTACTCCACTGACATGGCAGCCATACAGCTCACCATATTGAGGGATTTCTACAAGCCTGAAAATCCCATGCTAGTTTGTAGGACTTCAGTCAATAATATTAAAAGTTGTGGAAAAGTCCAGCTTCAGCTTTGACAGAGAAGTGAACAGATTGGTTGAGTTTCATTGCTACAATTTCACCCTGGTTCAAGAGCAGTTATTGCACAAGAGGAAATTCTTGTTGATATTTCCTGTAGCTGGATAGTAATTTCTTTATTTTTTTTAATCCTTTTTTATTGAGTTTTCAACACATTTAAGATCAGAATATTGTATCACGGCATAGCACTCCATCCCATGCTCCCCTTGCGCAACATCCCATTTAGTTCTGGAATACCATGAAGTAGACGTCAGTTAAGTCTGCTGCTACCAATCCGGTGCACTATAGATGGATATGCGCCATGGACAACTATGCACTTTATACCAAGAACTTCCTATGGGTGGCTAGCTCTGGGTGTTTGGTGCTGCACTTTCCACTGTCCCCAGATCCTATCATACTTTGGTGGTGACCCTCTGGATCTGTACACTGCTTTTTCAGCTAAAGGGCAGTTATACCATCCCTCTTGGCCATTTTGAGATGGGGGGGCCTGCATCTCCAATGGCCTGCTTTGTGACGTCTAGCCAAAACACAACCGATCCCAATCATCAGTTTTTGTCCCCTTACCCGTCCCATCCCAGAAATACTTCCATGATAGCCAACATGGGATTGTGTTCTATCAGAAATTGGCATACCATTTGTAGGTTAGGGTAAAGCAGGATCCAATACACCTGAATTCCCTGGCATTTCCATACCACATGCATGAAGGAGCTTCTGGCCTATCCACAACGAAAGTATTCAGGGCAGCTGTCCCTCCCCATCCTCTCTAGCCTATCAGGGGTTTAATATATTCTTTAACCTGGTCTCATCTCAGGCGAGGCAATATTACCCATTTTTGGGCTGCCATTGTTTGCCTTAATCCATTTGTCGTCGTCCAAATGCTGCAGGTCTGACTCCCATCTTTCCTGCAATTTGTTTAGCAGGTCTGGGCCATTCAGCACCAGAATTCTGTATAAGCATGATCTGACCTTCCTACCAATAGCTAACATCATGAGTCAGATTTCTAATGGGCTGTACTCTTGTGAGCGTTTTTATGTGGCCTGTGTGCCTAATAAGCGCATGTCCGCACAAGTAAGTAAATAAACAACTGGGATCTCTGTAAATCCTCTTCAAATTTGTCATAGAACATCATATGGTATGTCTGCCAGATGTCTCCCAATTTACAGATTCCAAATGTATCTCAGTGCCCTGGAGCCCCACTGTTTCCGTTGGGCATGTACCCATGCACAACAGCTTATTCCTTGTGGGCAACCTCCAGTTAATCAATGGAATGGCTGGAACAGCTAAAATGGCTGGAAGAGTGGGCAGGAGAAACTCCCCATACAGCCAAATCTCTGGTGTTTACCCGGTAAAGGGGGTCTGCTTGAGTTTTGTGGCTGGGTTCCCCCGGTCCCAAATGATCCAGTCATTAACCGCCAGCAGCTGAGCTGCCCAGTATTATAGTCTGATGTCTACTGCCCCTAGTCTGCTATCACAAAGGATTGAATGCACTCCTTATGAGAGATTCATGGCACCGGTCCTCCCTACTTGTAGCTATTGATGTTGGACTGTAGGGTTGTAAACCAATGGGTATGGATTTTCTGGAGGTAGTGTGGCAAAACATACAACAGCTGTGGCAATGCCACCATTTTGAAGAGGGCTATACAACCTCATCATGGAAGGAAGCAACAGTGGTCTCAGTCTTTAAAGAAAGGTGCCAAAGGCCCCTTTCGTTGATAGATGCCTCGGATAAGGTTTTGGGCAGAGTCCTCCTTGCACACTTGAAAGATTGGGCATCAGAAAATTGGATTATGTACAATACTCAATATGGTTTTAGGAGAGGGCGGGGTACAACTGAACAATGTCTTAATTTATCTCTAATCATTAATAAGCACAGAAGGTCCTTGAAGATTCTATCCATCTGGCCTTCATGGACCTATCTAGTGCTTTTGACACTGTTAACCGAGATAAATCATGGGCTATGCTGGAAGGTATGGGTGTGGAAAAAGCGTTAATAACCCTACTCCCCAGGCGTCACTCCGTTACCACAGTCATAGTAAGATATGGCAGTAAAGGGGAAAAACACATACTTAGATGTCTGTCAGCTTTTAGCACATTACACAGAAAAGGTCAGTAACTTCTCATACTTGGGCAATCTTTTTAGCAAACTCTTGAGATGGGAACCCCTTTTAACCTTAAGAGCACAGCAGACAAGTAGGGTGATGGATGCACTATTCTGTTTTGCTTCTAAATTGGGGCACAAGCCTGTGAAGGAACTAATTACCCTTTATAGCCAAATGTATCTCTATTGCCAGGTTTGGAGCTGTGGCTTGGGGCTACGCTAAAAGCCAACAGCTTGCAGTTATCGAAAATAAATTCATGAAAAGATTACTGATGCTCCCACAAAGTGTTTCTACCTCCTTTGCTATACAGAACATAACTAGAATTTATGGAAGTCCGTATAGGCAGTGCCCCTTTTCTTCTATGGGCCAAGATAGGGACCTCTGAGGATTTAATATTTTCATGTGATGTTATTAAAGATTCCCAAAAATCAGACAATGTTTCAAAGATTCCATGGTTTTATTATCTAGGGAGTATTTACCATGAGATTGGTCTGGAATACTTTATTGAAAACCCTAAAGGAATTCCCCTAAATGCCAAAGGAATTATCAAGGAGGCGTACTGTTCCAGGGGCAATAGTCTTATTAGGTACCAACATGACAATATTGGAGTCCCCTGTTTGCTTCCTGCCCCTGCAGAATGTTATCTATTTATTACTACTAAGTCCAAGTTCCGATTTGATCTAACCAGGTTCTGTTTATGCCCTGTGCACTTTTTTGCCGGCATTTCCTCGCCAAGGAGGGTGGTCAAACCAGCTTATGCCCTGCCCATGTGATAGTGTCTCAGTTCAAAGAACTATGGACTTTGTATTATTTTGCACATTGTATAAATCAGAGAGAAATAGATTTCTGCTCCCATTACTAAGGAATACTCACTCTTGTTCGTATTGATGGTTTTAACTTCTTACAGTCTTTGGCTACGGCTGAAATCTGTATTGCAGTAACTAATTACATAAGAGACTCCATTGCAATCAGAAAGCCTTATGAGTAAAATCTGTATAGAGATTTTACTTTTTTATTGTAAATCGTGTATGTATTATATTTTAATCATTTTAATTTGTAAATCTTTTCATGGTTCTCTGAGCTGAAATAAAGTTATTCTTGACTTGACTGGCTCTATACTCCATCATGATCAGGGGGAGCTCCATCTCACCATATTTCCCTTAATTTTGCGTGTTAATGGGGTCATATTCCTGTCCCAGCTTTCCTCTGGGTCTCATGTGTTAAAAATTGGGTTTCTGGTTGGCAAAAGTATGCAGCCTGTCCAAGCAGAAGCCGTAATCCTAGTCAGGGTAAGCTAGATCCACACTAAAATATAACCTGTGTTCACCCTCTGATAGCTTGGCACAGAACAGTGAGGCTTATATAAGGAGGCAAGGTGTAAAGTATGTTTGCAACACACAAACACACACATGCACACACCCACACACGCACACACACACACACACAAATACACATACACATATGCCACCTAGTTGTATTGTATCATAATTGCATTGATATAGAGTTTACTACCGTTGATGAAGAGTAAAAATGTGTTACAGAGACTAGCATGCTTCCTCGGAGCCCACAGTTAGAGGTTATTCTAGTGGTAAAAGGGTATTTGGTTTAGTCTTGTGCTGTCAGGGAAAGCATTCCATGCAATTACTTCAGTATCTTGTAGTAGATTAATTAACAAGGGTTAGAAGTCCTCCTGAATAGGGTTATGAGAAATGCAAATGATTACTAGGAAAAGTTGCTAGGATATGGTTAGCCCATTTCAAAGGACTGAGAGGCTGTGAACTGTGTAATGAGGTGTGGGCAAATGAGAAATGCTTAGTATAATAGCAAGGAAAATAGAGCAGGTGACTTTGAGTAGGACAAGAAAGAGGAGAAGAGGCAAAAAGACGAAGGTAGATAGGAAAAGAATATTCCGAAAGGAGAGGGAACACTCAATAGTTGTCATTTGTATCTCACCAGTAAGGGTATTCTGGCGTGGTACCTGAAGTTCAATTATCCATGCAGGGTTTGAGGAATATTGGTTAAGGAGGCTGTTGAAGTGCCATTCAGATATAATCATGTAATATATGAAGAGAAACAACATCATTTACATGTGAGATAATACTTTATTATGCGCTTTTGATAAACAGTATTGGTCCAAAAGTCTGTCCGCTGATAGGATGAGTGTTTCACATGAGGGTAACAATATTAAACTCAAAATCTCGTACCCAAACAGACAAATATCTGCTAAGGAGCTACAGCCTAGCTTTAGCGACTTTAACAAGAGCCAGTGTGCTCTAATTTAACCTATTCAATAAGGCCTGGATGCCTGAACTTCTTAGACGAACTCTGATGTTCTTACTCGGTGCTAAACAGACAATTTATAAACGCTTAAGGGGTAAAACATTGAGTCTTGTTCAATACAGGCCTAAATGAATAGTCCAAAGGAGATCATAATCAGCAGAAATGTTCACCCCCTAAATACTAAGGGCCTTATTTATGAGCCCTTTACGCGGCCGTTGAGTCACTTTTTGTGACACTGCGCCCGCGTAAAATATGTGCTACACTGCTCCATATTTAACAAAGTGACGCATCTAGGCAGCTGCGTCACTCTGTAAACCCCTGCGCTACATTATAACTGTGACAGGTGTAATGTATGTAGGGTGGGCGTTCCTGCGCAGAAAAGAAGTGTTAAAGTGAAATCTCACTGCAACACTTCCAGGACACCGCTACGTCAAAACCTTACGCCTGCCTCACAGCAGGCATAGCGAGTGACCCAGCCCTTTAACATGTGAAAGGACACATTGCTAGAGTTGCATCTGTTTTCAGACACACCCCAGCAATGCACCACTTTTGCGCCTACAAATACAACTGGAATACTGACGTATCTATAAATCATTGCGACATGGAGCACCATACAGTAAATACGGTGCAAGGACGTGGGCTGAAAAGTGTTGCATAGCTATTTTCACGCAGCAATGCTACACTTCTCATAAATGAGGCTCTAAATACCTGGATTGACAGGCAAGTGGCTGGAAGGAACATCGCAAAGGAGCACTGGTGAGTTCTGCCAAGTTAACTGGTTTATAGAGATCAACGTGAGATTTCCCTCTGTTGTAGATTGGTGAAAAATATCTAGTAGGTCAAAGTGATTCAGGTACTAAAGTGTTTGAAGATCGTACGTAAACCATTTGCATTACAGTTTAGTATACTTATTGAACCCAAAGGTGCCATACAGTCCAAATTTAGGGCCCGATTACGATGGCGGAAGGCCCGCCACCGCCAGGCGTGCGGTGGCAAACTCCGCTTTTGTACCTCAATTCCCCGCCCGCCAAATTTGGATGGCAGGGTGAATCAGACCGCAACGGTGGTGAGCGCAAAGACCGCCTGCCACGGATCCACCACAGGCAAACGTTCCGATCCCCTGGCAGAGAGGTCTGCCTACCAGGCACCGTCCGCCAAATTATTATCTGGCTTCAGCCAGCCATTCCATTGCGGTGGACCCGCCATAGAAAGGCTGGCAGGTGTTAGTTTTTGGGGGCCGTTGCGGGCCTCCCTTGGGTTGGGGGGAGGTGGTGGTACACTGGGGGAGTATTCATGGTACCCCCCTGTATTTCCCTGCACTATGTGGCAGGTTCACGTGGTGCCTGCCACGTAGTGCAGGGAATGCACGGCATGGCAATTTAACATTGCGGCAGTTGCTGCAGCTAGCAGCACCCGCCGTAATGTTAAAGTGCCTGGATGCGACCGCCACCATAGCGGTCGCATCCTAATGTGGGGTGCGCGACTGCCACCTCACAGGCGGGAGGCCCAATTTCAGCTACGATGGCAGGTGGACTCAAGGCCGCCCGCCATCGTAATCGCCCCCTTAGATTTTAAATTTATCATTTCAGTGTTTTCACCAAAATGTATTCTTGAAAAGTGTTCCAAGTAACCACTATCAAGCTACACCCTCATCCCAAGCCCCTCCTACGAGTTCGCCCATGTAGCACCCTGAAGCCCAAGCAATCTTCATGCCCTGACCAATCTTCTCCTCAAACACTCTACTCAATCCAAGGGACGCTAGAGCTCATCCCTGAGGATAAAAGGCTTAAGTGGGGGAGAGGATGTGGTCTAATGGCCAGAGCTGTCGGCTTTGGAGCTGGGGAACCAGGTTCGAGCATCGGCGTCGGCACAGCATCCTGTGATTCTGGGCAAATCATGTAATCTCCCAGTGGCTACCAAATATAAAAAATGTGTTCTTCTGTAACTGGTGCTCAGGTAAAGCACACCAATACCTTTGTGTCGAGTTCCTGCTATATAAATCTGACAAAAAAATAATAACACAAAAACAGAAGCAACCCTTGAATTAAAAAACAAAAAGTTAAAGAAGCGTGTGATTTTTCCCCCCTTCGTTCCGCACACCCCCACCTCCCCCGAACCAATGTCATTTAAATTTATAGTTAGGCATCTCACTTGCTTTGCCTGGTGTAAGGGAAGATTTGGTATTATTCCATGATCCAGAAAGATTATGTACCGTGTCTTTGGTGGCTTGAGACCAAAGGTGAAGGTAAGTTTGTCCAACAGGATAACCAACAATTTTGCTAGATTTTGAAGCCAAACCTTTGTGCCAAATTTCTGTTACGGATCGAAAAATGTTTAGCTGACAAAAATCCTCTAGGTTTTTCTACTGTTATAAGGTCTAGTGAAGAATGAAATGGTGCTATGCTGTCTGTGCTTGTTAGGGTGTGAGCCTTTTAGTAACAGCTCTCGGAGCAGGAAATTCCTAATATAAGTCATGATGATTTGGGCTCTGTGTTATAAGCATTTATGTCAAGATGAAATGGTCCACACAGTTAGGGATCTATTACGATCCGCCACCGTAACGGCAAAAGAGACCGCCCGCCATATGTGCGGCGGTCCCGTGATGTATATTAGGATGCACCCGCCACAATGGCTGGCGCATCCAGCATATTTTACATTGCGGTGGGCAGTGCTGTCAGCAGCACCCGCCGCAATCTATAAAAGGCATGTTGGGCATTTGCATGCACAACGTGGCAGGCACCGCACGGTGCCTGCCAAGTTGTGCATGCAAATGCATAGGGGTACCATAGGTACCCCCAATAAATACCCCCCAGCCGTCCAACAGCCTGGGGACCCGCAACGGGACCCCACATTCAGAAACCGCATGCCTTTCCATGGCAGCAACGCCGCTATGGAAAGGCACTTGCCCGCCTGCATTGAAATATGGATGGCGGTGTCTTGCAGACACTGCCACCATATTCAGCCCCTTTTCCGCCCGGTCGACTCTTCGACGGGCGGAAAACCGGCAGACCGTCTTTCTGTCCGCCAGGGTCCCCCCCCCGGCCATCGTAATATGGCGGGGAGAATTGGGAGGCGGGTGGGTAATGGCGGGTGGATCACCACCACCATCTGGGCAGTGGCGATCCGCCCGCTATTGTAATAGACCCCTATGTTGTAAGTAACAGATATATTATCATTAGTTCCATATGACGTGAAAGGTAACCCAACTGGTAAGCCCCGGTCTAGTTCCAAGTTACTACCCACCAGTAGAATGATGACTGTTGCTCCAGCCTATCCTGCAGTGAGCTTTCCCAACTGACCAATGTGAAACACATACAACAAACATTCCACGCCCATCATGCGTTCCCAACACTGACATCAGTCATGCAGGCACAGAGAAAGGACTAAGGAAGGCAAGACACAATCATTTACTTTCAAGACAAGGTGATGTGCTCTCTGTAGAAGTTCCAGCAAGGAAGGTCGGGGAATGATTCAGGCAGCAATTTTTTCGCAAAAAAAATAAACCACTGACATTTGTCCACCTCTTCTCCTTTGGGAATACTGAACAATTTAAGATTAGAAAGTTGACAGAGGTCCTCATGATCTTTAATTTTCCTTTTGGAAGAGAAAATGGCTTCAGAGTGAGGGTAGCAAAGTTTATGTCCATCTAGGTGGCCTCGTAGAGCACTTTGTCTCTCCTCTAATTCCATCATCCTCTCAGCCATTTTATTACGTGAAGCGCCTTGAGAATGCACGTGTTCTGTCAAGCAGATAACATGTTTCTTGTGTGCTAGGCAGAGAGGTCTCACCACTTTTTGTTTCACTGTGGTCTCACTAGTCATTTGTAGTGATGCGTCGTGAACAAGCTAGGAAATAGATTTATCCTCTTTTTTATGAACAAGTTTTATTGGTTTTAAAAGGAATACAGAAATACAATCAAAGAAAACAGTGAAACCCGGTGTAAGCACCACTCCACCCCCACCCAACAACAGTTCAGTAATTTACACAGATGTCCCCACATCCCCAGGTGCAGTCCCCAGTGCGGACGACAGGCCGTAGTACTCCCATCATTTGCCCCAGATTTTATGGAATTTCCAAGGACAACCCCTGCCACTATAAATTGTTTCTTCTTGTTTAGCACACCAATCTATGCTGGATCTACACAATGTCAAACTGGGAGGCGTTGGAGATTTCCAGGATTTCGCAATGTCTCTTTTGGACACCAGTGCCACCAGAGTCCGAGATTTATCCTCTTTAGCAGCAGAATATCAGGCCTTAAACTTTCCATGTGTGTGTCACTCCACATCTAAGGACAAAGGAACCTCTAGCTGTTGATGGATTTTGCCCCAAGGATGCCATGGCACAGCACGTGCGTAATGAAACTTGAGTTAGCCCCTGCAAGGTACATTGAGGGCCCCCGCTCCGGATTAAGGGTACCATTACGATCCGCCCGCCATGGTAACGGTATGCGGGACAGTCCGCACCTGCAATTAGGATGCCACCGCAACCGTGGCGGTGGCATACCCCATTCCCAGCATTGTGGTGGGTGGTGCTCACAGCACCACCCGTCACAATGCTGGGAATGCACTTTCAGGCACATGCATCAAGCGATTTGGGAATCGCAAACGGTGCGAATCGCAAAAATCGGCGGTTTGCGATTCCCAAATCACTATTTGGGATGCATCAACTTAAAAGTGAAGAAATCGCTATTTTAGCGATTTTTTCAAGTGCGATTGCTTTTAAGGAATCGCAAATTTGCGATTCCTCAAAAGCAATGCATGAAACTAAAACAAATTGCGAATTCGCAATTAGAGAGAAAAAATTACCATGAGGTTGGACCTCATGGTAATTTTGCGAAATGTTACAAAAATGCAATTTTTTGCATTTTTTTAACTTTCATGTTGTGCACACACATGCCCTTAGGGCATGTGTGTACACAACATATGTGCATTGTTTGATTTCAGGGGTGCAACAGGGTGTCCTTTGGACACCCCTGCACCCTTGAAATCGCAATCTCAATTTGCGATTAGCTAATTGCGAATCGCAAATTGAGATGGTCTTCCCATTCATTCCTATGGGCCTCTAGGCCCATAGGAATGAATGGGAAGGGATTCCTTAATTGCGATTCGCAAAATGCTAATCGCAATTAAGGAATTCTAAGAAATCGCAATTTATTTAGCGATTTCTTGATGCATAGGCATTTGCAATTCCTTAATTGCGATTCCTTAAAAATCGTAATTAAGGAATCGCAAATGCCGAGTTTGATGCATGTACCTGTTTGTGCATTGGCATGCACAAGGTGACTGCCACCTAGTCCATGCCAATGTAGGGGGTACCATGGGTACACCCCATGTGCACCCCCCAACATCCTGGGGGCCCACTACGGGCCCCCAACAGCAAAAACCTGCATGCCTTTCCATGGCAGCAACACCGCCATGGAAAGGCTGCTCTCCGTCGGCATCCTGATATGGTTGGCGGTGTCTGTAAGACAACGCCACCATATTGTGGCAGCCATCCTAATGTGGCGGGATCAATCATGGCAAGATGGCGGGCGGATCGCCCCCGCCAGGCAGGGGGTGGCTACCGCCGACCCGCCCGCCATCCTAATAGGCCACTAAATGCCGAACTCTCAGGACAGAGTTGTGTGCTGAGGGGGCCCCCTGCAGCTCGGGCCCCCCGCATCATGGTAGCTGCGGGGGCCTGCGTTACTCCACTGTGGCGCAGTCGTTATTCCCTCCCAAGTTCTTTTTGCCTTAGTCTTGGCTTTAGGCATTGAGACAAATGCTTGAGGTTCACCAGCATCTGCTGAAGGCAACCTCTCAGCTCTAGTGTGTTTCCTAATAGTGGTAGTGGGACTTAGCATAGGTCATATATTGAGTTAGACAGCCTGGATAGCTTAACTGGTCACTCCTTTAAAACAGAATTATCAAGCATGGGCTGCATATCTAGTTTTAGGAGTGAGATGTGTCCCTTACAAGCTTCTGTCTCAGGGATGTGTACTTGGTGGGCAAGCGATGCTGGCACTGCCCCGAATGCAGATACAGATGTCGTTATAGACGGAGTTGTAGATTTAGCAAGGAACTATGGGGGAAAAGACAGAGCTAATGATTTGACCAAAGTGGTCAGATCAACTAGTTATAACTGTAGTAACAGTAGTTTTAGCGACAGTTGTGATGAGTTGGAAGTTACAGAGCATGCCCTTTAAGATATTGGGTAAGGTATCTGATTGAGGATATACCTGTAGGCCAGCCCAGTAGTATCGATCAGAGTCTGAAGGGCTTTACCTCTGTCTTCATCTAGAATGAGGAGGAACAAGAAAGAGGTCCCACAGCAAATCAACTCAAAATGGAAAGAATGATACACAACCATGTCCCCATGCCAGTCAAGATATTGAAGGAATGGAATTTCGGACCGGAGAGTGCTCCAGTCTTGTGACTCCCTTTGACTGTCCGATCATGATGAGTCTGGCCCCTACCTCGGGAAAGCAGATGTTGTGATCTTCTCCACCAACCCTCTGGCCTCATTTACTTGAAGATCAAAGTCAGAGGGTCCAGAAGAAGTAGCGCTATGCAGGGGGCCTCAGCTTTCTCATTGTGTTGCTCAGCTTCCATAGTACCTTTCCCAGTATCTTGTTATTGCTTGTTGTGTTGCAACTTCGATCCTTCATCCCAGCTTCACTTCATCATTCACAAGTCCAGGTCGATGTCAGTGGAGGGGGCATTGGTCATCACGCCCTCACTCCTCAGCCCCCACAGCTCATGCACACCCTCTGCTTAACCTTGGCGATGGTTGAAAAGGCTCCAGCATAGATGGATCCACAGAGAGTCAAACAACAGGTATCCAGGTGGCTGGTGGGAAGACAAGGGGGAAGAGCAGAGAAACAGTGAGCTGGCAGACAGTAGCAGCTAAATGAGATATTTCCAATAACCAGCAAAGTCCAGGAACAATGCCAGAGTAAACCATCAAAATCAAACCTGTGAGTGCTCCAGAGGTTGACAGGACGGTCACTGAGAAGGTCTTAATCGGGTTACAATGCTATTTAAACTGTAGCTGCTCCACAGGCCATGCTATGCAGTATTCAATGTCAACTTAAGTCCAATCCCACACCGCAGGTCAGTCGCAGGTTAACTACAAGCTTGAGGCAAACCAGAAGGGCAGGATTTGGAGTTGAAGCTCAAGTGGAAGGGAGCTCGAGAGCTTCAAAGCTATTGGCCATCGCTGACTTCACATGGTGGCCATCATGAAACCAATGAACCTCTCCACGCCAAAGCTTCCATCAAGTGGACATGATGATGATGGGGCATTAACCATGGCTGGTTCTTAACCATTGTTTTGAATTTTAGATAATTGTCAGTGACTTATATTTTTGCTGGAAGGGTTTCTATAGTTTGGCAGCCTGTACGAAGACACTAGGGCCACCGAATCATTCTTCTTGCAAGGGTGGAACCTTAAACACAGAGCTAGCATGAGTCATAAGTTCCTATTTTGGGAGTATTTGTTGCTTTTCATCTGGAGGAATTTAGCTGCTTTGTGGTTTATTGCATTGTGAATGATAAATATTAGTTTGAAAGAGGATCTTACAACAGGGAGATGTGTTTTTATATCTTTACAAGAAGCAGCGGTTGCACAGGTGAGTTCTGATTTCTCTGGAGTCTTTCCATGGTTGAAAGCAAAATTCCATAATATAGTCCATTTGTCTAATCCAGTCTTGAGTGTATGAGTAATGTTGTTGCCTGAAACTTCTGTAAAAACTCAATATGTGAAAAATTGTGATGACGTGTCTTCATGGGGTGTAATAACAATTTGATCACTTCGGCACTCACAGAGAGTACGGGGTCCACGAAAATCCAGAGATTTCATATGTTCTTAGATATTTTTGGTGGTGGCGGTCCTAGTTTGTTAGGTGAGATAAGTAATGGATCGTAATATTTCCATTCTCAACAAGTGAGTGCTTCAGTTTCGATGCATCCAATTTGAGATGGACCTCTCTCATCCAATGGTCTATTTCTTTGAGACACATGTTGAGTTTGGATGTTCCTATGTATTTAGGGTTTGCCAATTTAAGTATTGTTTGTGTCATCTGCATAACTGTCGCAAGTAAGATTAACCCTGCTGTTGATCTCATGGATTCATGCATATGTTGAAAAGGAGAGGTGAAATGATAGATCCTTGGAAATTCCTATTTTTTTGTTGTAAGGTGTTGAAGGGGGCATATATATCATTTTAGCCCTGTCCTGCAAATTGGAAGAAATCCAGGTGAGATTTATACCATCAGTACTAGTTAATTTTTTGAGCCTGAGAAGTGAGGTTTAAAGATGAATCATGTTGCAAACTGCCAGTAGGGAGCTGACCCAAAGCTCACTATCCCCCAGATTCATCAAGAGCACATTTTGCGATTCCTTAATAGCGAAAAATGCCGATTCACTATTAAGGAATAGCAAAATGCTATTCATCAAGAAATCACTTAAAAAATTGTGATTTCTAATAATTCCTTAATTGCTACTCGCAAATTGCCCATAGGCCCATAGGCATGATTGGAAGACCATCTCAATTTCCTAATCGCAATTAGCGATTCGTAAATTGAGATTGCGATTTCAAGGGTGTAGGGGTGTCCAAAGGACACCCTGTTGCACCCCTGAAATTGATGTGTGCACATATGTTGCGCACACACATGCCCTTAGGGCATGAGTGTGCGCAACAGCATTTTTCAAAGTTTTTGCTATTTACCACGTAGTTAGACTTCGCGGTAAATAGCGGCCCCAGATTGCGAATTCGCAATTTTAAAATGGTTCATGAATTGCATTTAAGGAATCTCAAATTGAGATTCCTTAAATGCAATTAATCGCAATTTAGCGATTTCTAGAATTGCGATTTTTGTATTTGGGATGATGAATCCCAAATGCAAAAATAGCGCTCGCGAAGGGCCAGATTCTCAGAATCTGGCCTTTGCGAAACGATTTTAGTTTGATTAATCTGGCTGTATGTCTACTGTAAGCATTAGATCTGTCAAAGCAGACCTACAAGGTAGAAAGCAGAGTTAGGCTGCACTGTAGACCCTATCTCTAAGTGGGCGCTGTTTCAGCTGCAGTGGCTGACACAACTGCAATAACTGCATGTATATTATTATGTATTTTGTTCGGTCGAAGAGCGGGTGCAAGGTTGGTTGTGTTCAGACCAAAAGGAATTTGAAAGGACAATCTATGACAAGAAAAAAAATATAATGTGAAGGATATCATTAGCCTCAATAGTCCAGGGTGAATCAATAATCAATAGGCTATGCCTATGTCATACATCTTTTAAATATATTTAAGTTTATCAGACTTTACTGTCCGAATAATCTATGGTAAAGAAAAACACATAATTAAAGAGAATATAGTGGCTATTTAAGTGGAAATATTTGTTGTCCCAAAGCCAAGACAATTTTATGTTTTTCAAAGGAAAAACAATATCCATTGCAGCTTATTTATCTATAAAGCAGAATTTGGAATACGTAATGGATGAAGGTTTTTTTTGCGAATTTCAATACATTTAGACAGTTTTTAAAAACAAAAATACAAGTCTAAGTGAAAACAAAAAAGTTCACAGTCACTTCACCTCATATTTGACTCCTCCCATTTCAGCTGGTTGGGCAAGACTTTGAGGACTTTTAAATATTTAAACAAGGGATCAGGCACACATATCACCTGATTGACGCCCAATGGTGCTTTGAATTTCGTCCATAAAGTCAACAATTTGTACCTGTAAATCAAATAATTTAAAATGATTTTACAAAAAGCGATTCTGTAAGTTTAGTTCAAAACCGCAATTTCGTATTTTACAAATATTCAATGAATCAATTTTACAATATGGCCCAATCCTCGTCCAACTCAAAGCATTTGTCCAAAGGTCGTCAAAGCAAGCCCACTCATGGAAAGTTAACTTTCCTGCACCCTGTATGCAAAGACGTTTACATTTTGTACTTCAGCACTCGAGTTTAGGGGTGGAGGTCCTAGCTGGATCTTTTAGTAGCTCAAAAAGTGAGGGATGTACGGACTGGATTTATAGAAGAAGTACATTTTTATGTATAGATAGTTCTTTAAGTGCAATGATATGTAGAGCATAGAAAAGAGAGTGTTCCATGCATGTCACAAATGCTCATTCGGCGAGCAATGACAACCGGTAACAAAAGAGGGGGGCAAAGGCTGCAAGGGAAAAAGGGTGCTCTGAGACTTGTGTAATTTACAACTGATTCGTCCAATTTACCAGAAATGCATGAGGCAGGGGAGTTATCTCTGGGGATAGGGTTGGCAGAGCAGACAGACTTAGGTCCACTTTGAAAAGCAAGCAATCCGGGCCAGGAGAAAATGAAAATAAAAGACCTAAACCAGGAAGATAGTCATGGGTTTAAGGGCAGATGTGTCTAGGCTTCTAACCCACTGAATAATGAGCATCCCTCTGCACACCCCTGTTCCCCAATATAAAGCCAGGGGACCACCAACACCTGTGCAGTGGCATTCCTCAGGACTTCCCTTGGCCCAACAATGTTATGTTGGGATAGTCATCCCATTTTGTAACTTGAGGGAGAGGACATGAGTATGCTATGTTATGTTACAAGTATAACATTTGTTTCCCACCCATGCACACTCAGCCTACCGTGCGCTTCTTCCATCTTGGTGGCCCCACCTATTGGTCAGCGTGTTTTCCCAGCGTGGACCGTACTCCTCACTCTCTGTCTACAGTAGTCGAGCGGCAGCTTGTGCCACTCTGGCAGACTGCTCGACTTCTTCAGTGGCCCGCTGCGTTCGTGCATTGGTCCCCACTCATTCCGGCCCCCACAAGCTCCCTGTGGCCCGCCCTCATGCTGAGGCCGCCAGCAGAAATGCACTGCTGCAAGAGTCTTTGTGTGCCTCAGCCTTTGCCTGCAGCTGGCTGTTCAGAGTGAGGTTGTCATACAGCTTCCTTGCTTCCTTTCGAGAGCCCCATCTCAAGATCACGCAGTTCTTCATTGGGGAGACTGGCACTAGGGTGACCAACTTGCATGGGTGCAAATTCAGGACAGTGAGTGTAAAAATTAGGGACAAAGGGTCAATCAGGACAAAAATTCAGGACAGGAGGTCAAAATACAGGACAAAACTTCGGGACAAAAGGTACGTTTTACAGACACATCAGAGGAGGTCTTGCAGTAGAATATAATGAAGCCTATCCATATCCAAACATATTCAACCATTTGCAAACCTATCCATCATGAATCCTTCCATCCATCATTTCACTCATCAATCCCTCCTTTCACTCATCCATCCATTATCCATCCATCCAACCTTTCACCCTATCCATCGGTACACTCATCCATCCACTCTTCCACCCATCCATCCATTCACTAATCCATCCAGCATTTTAGCCTTTCACCCATCCAGCCATCCTTTCACTTACTCATTCATCCCCACAGTCACTCATCATTCCATCCATTCACCCTTTCAGTCATCCATCCATCCTCCCTTTCTCCAACCCATCCATCTACTCATCCGCTCATGAATCCATCCATTGACCCTATCATTTATCCATCCACCCTTTCACTCATTCACTCATCTATCCATCCTTTTGTCCATCTACCCTCCCTTTCACACACTCATCCATCATTACATCCACCCTTTCACTCATCCGTACATCCATTCACCCTTTCACTTATCAATTCATCAATCCATCCATAATTTCACTCATCCATCCACCCATTCACTTGCCTACTATCCACCCTTTAACTTGTCCATCCACTCTTTTACCCATCCATCTACCTTTCCACCCATACATCCATCTTTTTACCTTTTCTCTCACTCATCCTTCCACTCACTCATCCATCCATCCTTTCTCTCATTATCCATCTATTCACCCTTTCATTCATCCATTCACCCTTTCTCTAATCTACCCAGCCATCCACCCATCCTTTAAATTACTCACTCGCCCACCTTTTCATATTAATTATGAGCTGAGCCTTTGTCTGCAGAGTTGCATACCAAAGAGGCCCCTCAAGAATGTCACCCTTGTTGTAGGTCCTAAAGCAAGGGGTGGGGTTCACTATGCCCTTGCAAATAGGTAATCTGAGTCATGAGTCATGCATGATGCACAGTCCCAGGCCATGAGGGGACTGTGACATGCTGTTGTTTCCAGGGCTTTAAGTGGGATGAAAACGCTGGGGGGTGGAGGTCGATGTATTTAAGGGTGTGGCTTTAAACACCTAAGCTAAAAATATATGCTTAGTATAGCGTACCGCCTGACTGATATTTTGCCTCTTCTGTCATTGTATCCAGATATAACACACAACAAGTAACGTTACACCTGCAGCAAGCCAGAACTATTGGCTTTGTCAATGGTGGTTAGTTGCATAAAATAAAAAAGCAGCAATCATGGCTTCCTTGAATATAATATTGAAAATGCATCAGTTCTAAAATGGCGAGACTGTGAAAGAACTCTAGTCCCTTCTTTTTAACTTCTTTCACCAGCTTCTTTTCTTGAACTGGATTCTCTCCTAGCAGCATGGGCGTTTTTTTTTCATTTGCTGCTCGGTGAGAATCTACATGCAGTTAGAGCACAGACGAGCCCATTGTCATTCTGTAGGTGACAATCATCCCCATACAGAATGATTAAGGGCAGAGTGGGGCTGCTCTTGTGCTCCGAGGAGGTGTGCAAGGTGGGCCCATCAGGAGGCTGAGGCTTCTGGCAGGGGAACAGTGCTGTTCCCAGAAATGCCCAAAATTACGGACAAAAGGCGTCTGTAAAAAGGCTCCTCATGGACAACGGACGTGAGGTCCAAATTACGGACGGTTCGTGAAATTTACAGACGGTTGGTCACCCTAACTGGCACCACCTGCTGCACATGTTACAGTGAGTGCTTCCCTGGTGTCTAGTTACATGGCTTCTCTGCCCAGTGAAAGGCGACCTACACTGGGGAGATTCATGCTGCCTGCAAAACAGTGAGTGCTTCCCTGCTGTTTGTCACCCGGAAAGCGGTGTGGCCCTTGGGATTGTGTGTTCGGGTCTCAGTTTTTACCACCAGTCTGGCCTTGCCTGGCCTTGCCTGGTGAGGCAAGGCCAACAAGTGTGTGTTGCTACACTTTGACCAACTGATAAACCAAACAGTTCGTTTTCCTCCCAGTGCATCGACTACCTGCGTGTTTCATGATGGCTTCTGTTCCAGGTCTAGAACCTTTTGGCGGCTCAGTGGAAATACTGGGTGGAGAGGCTTGAACCCTATTTTGCTGTAGTGGAACCTGACAATGACAGGAGACGGTCAATGCTTCTACATCTAGGAAGACAGCCCATCATTCACATATAACACCCCGAAGCAAGCCCTCACTGGGCACTTCGAACTGCTAGTGAACCCTGATTACAAGCACTTGCACAGGGCACAAGTCCTCAAAAAAGAAGTGGGGTGACGCTGTCACCGGAAGTGACGTCACGTCAGGAAGTGACGCCAAGAAAGGTGGCACCGATCTCGTCTCGGAAAGGCCAAAAAGGTGAAGTCCAGCTGTTTGGAAGGGGGGACGGCGTCCACCCTGTAAAATAAGTGGGGGGACGCCGTCCACCCGCGTGATACCCCGACTCGAGCCCTGACTTGCACACTACCTGACACTGATGATGAGATTCAGGCGTAGCATATACAGGGCTGCCTCTCAGTGAAGCTGAGTGAAAACATCCTTCAGGTACCGGGGATGTCCATGGGTGACCTGCTCTCAATGGGGTGGTCAAAGGAACTTTCGAGGGTGTGCGCTTTGCATATGGAGGCAGCTCTACAATGACAAGTGAAGGTTAAGCCTGTCAGAGAGGTGACACATGTGGGAGCAGAAAAGAAACCTTCTGGTTGTGCCATGGTGTTTTACATGTATGGAGGACCCTATCCCCTCTCGGGCTTTGCCCTTCCCAAGGAAAGAGGTGTTCTTATTGCAACAAACTAAATCATTTCGCTAAAGTATACCGTTCATCAGCATCTCAAAAGTTAAAAAAATTCATATCAATCAAAGTTATCAGACACCGATGGTCCCAGATGATGAAGAAGACAAGGATGATGATGTAGAAGGGGCGGTATACATCATACATGCAATGCAGCCAGAGGAGTACCCTCCACGTCACGTGGCAAAGTGCACCATTCTGCTATGGTCACTGGATCCCGGCCCTGATTGGAGCTTCCCAAAACATTTTGGTGCAGTCAGTGTTACAAACTCTGTCGATGCAGCCAATTCTGCCTCCCGCTACTACCCAAGTATATGTTTTTGGTTGTTGACACTGCTCCCATTGGCACGGGTGTTCATTGTCTTTTTTTTGTAAACCTTTTTATTGGATTTTTCATATTCAAACAGGGTATACACATTACACCAACAATTACAGTTGTTTAGCTTTTAGTGTGTTGCATTAACATTGTATGATTTTACTAATAACGTGATCAATTGTCTAGGTGTGCATTGTCAAACGCACGCAATATTTGTTCTTAATGGTTGCTTAGGGCTCATAGTGGACTGCTTGGCTCTTGGGACTTGTTGATGTGCCCCTGATGTTCTTGTGTCAAGTCAAAGGAAATCTGTTTCATTTAAACTAACCGGGGGTATAACTCGGGGGATGGGGCTGGGAATGAGGGAATCCAGGGCTTATGGCACCAAGCAGTTCTTACTAGTCTAAGTAACACCAGGTGTAACTCTCTCACTGGGACAAACACAGAGTTCCATTGGGGGGCAGTGGGTGCGGGACCGCACAGGTGACCTCCTGTGAGGCGTGGGGTGTTGTGGGCTTGGCGCCACCTGAGTAGCTGTTGAGGTTTCTGCAGCGGTTACTTGTACCTGCTTGAAACTGTGAAGGAGCTTCCACTCCATGGATATGGGGCAGCTTTGCGTTCCACGTGCCTCTTCCAGTCTGATTGCATCTTCTTCTGTGGCTCCCCATTTCCTGACTGCCCCCCCCCCCTCCATGCTACTATCGGGAGACCTGTAGGTGAAGGCCAATTTAATCTGATGCTTCGCTTTGCTATAAGCAGGGCCAGTATCGCAAAGCCGGTTTCTTTCTTTTTCTGTTTGTGACGCTTGAATATCCCCAAGGCGCTGGCCTCCCATGTGGCAAGGCCTGTCAGGCCTGCGACTGTCTGTATCGTGGTGTGTACTCCTGCCCAGTAGATCTGCAGTGTGGGGCATGTCCATAACATATGGACAAATGTGGCGTCGGGCATGTGGCAGCATGGGCATTCAAACTGTGTTGCAGGGAAGAAACGCTTAAGCTGCGCAGGTGTGAGATAAGCATAGTGTAGTATGTTGAACTGGATGTTTTTGAAGCGCTGGTTACGCAACACTTTTTTATGGTGCTCTAGGGCTGTGAGCCATTCACCATCGTGCAGTGCCCAACCAAATCCCTCCTCCCATTTTAAGCGGAGCCGCGTTAGCGGCACGCATGTGAGCTCTATGATGGATCTGTATAGCCCTGTGATGAGGTGTGGCCCTGCGCCCATGTTTAGTATTGGGTGAAGTGTGGGGTGCGTCTTGGGGTATTTGTCCGTCAAATCCCATGTCTTCCTACAGTCTGATATGAGCTGTCTGTGAAAAAGAAACTGACTAGCGGGGAGCCTGCTCTCCTCTGTCAGGCTTTCAAAAGAAGACAGTTGACCTTCTGTGAACAGGGCTTCCACCTCTATGAGTGTGTATTCTGTCCAGGTTAGTAGGTCTCTCGATGTATAGTGTTCGTGTACCTTGGGGAGACTCGCCAGTGGTAACAGTGGGGAATATATCAGCGCAGCTCGAGAGTGGGGATGAATTCTCAGTACGCAGGATCTAGCCACCTTCACCAGAATGGGATGGGTTGGATTTGGTTTGGTTCACAGGAGGAGCATTTAATGTATCGCTAGAACTGTCAGAGACCCTGCCTGTGTTTCCATTTCCTCTCAGTGACGCCCAGCGGTCCAGCGTGAGAGCCACTGTATCTGCGCCGCGAGGAAGTAGGCCTCAAAGGAAGGGGCGCAAAGCCCGCCTTGGTCTTGTGGCAGCTGAAATGTTGTCAAAGCCACTGCGGCGGACCTTTCCCCATATTAGCAATATGAGTAAGGAGCTTAGCTCTCGGAAGAAGGCATGCAAGGGGATCACTGGGACATTTGCGAAATAGTATGGGAGACAGGGTACTACTACTACTATCTTTGATAAAGCTACCATCCCTATTTAGGCCAGGGGTAACATTCGCCAGAAGTTGACCTGGCTTTTAATCCCCCTCACGGCCCTATAGTGATTGCCCTCAAGGAGATCTCTTGGGTTGTGATAGAGCCTGATTCCCAGGTATCTTGCAGCATCCCCATTCCACACCAGCTTGCCTCTCCCATGTTTATCTCCCATTGGGGTGCGTCCGGGTGAAGGGGGTAGATAGTGGATTTGGCCCATTTCACCGTCAGTCCCGCTGCCCTCCCGAAGTCATTGAGAGGTGTGAGGTCCACCGTGATATCTCTGGTGTATATCAAGAGATTGGTTGCATACAGGGATACACTATGAGTCCGTCCCTCAAGTGGAATGCCTCATAGTTCACCCCTCTCCCTATGTCTTATCACCAACGGCTCAATTGCAAGGGCAAACAGCAGCGGGGATAGAGGGCACCCTTGGCGTGTTCCGCAGCTCACCTGGCGAGGAGGTGAAATGTGCCGGACTATGCGGACCCTGGTTGTGAGGTCGGTATATAACAATTTGATGTACGCAATGATTTGAGGGCCCATCCCTACCCTCCACGGACCCACAAATAAATACTGCCACGCTAAGGTGTCAAAAGCCTTCTCAAGGTCCAGCACAAGGCACGCGGCGTGCGGCAACCGGACCGCACACCGTCCTGGAAATGGAATAGCCGGCGTACATTCTGGGATGTATTCCTCCCAGGAGAAAATCCACACGGGTCGGGGTGTACCAGGTGTGGAAGCACTCCCGTGAGTCTGTCTTGGCTGGGGTGTTCATGACAGAGATCTTGCATGAGTCACAGTCAGCACAGGCTAAGGCGTATGTTACAAAGAGTGCCTCTGGCACGCTGCCGAAGTGTCGGATGGTGGAACGGCTACACTTGGTGTTGTTTGCCTATAATCCTAACAATGGTTCAAGAGGCAATTTGCTTAAAGATATAATATTTACACACAAATCCAAATCACAGGCAAAACAAATAAGCAACAATATAGCAAAAGGAAAGAAAAAGAATTACAATATGCAGAAATACTGTTTTGTTATGTGCTCATACTAAGGGCAACGTTATAATGGTGAATGTTTTGTTGTCATTTGCAGTTACCCCCGAAGAAGGGCTTATTAAGCCGAAATGCATTGGGTTTTATTAAAACAACACTGCTTAGGATAGATTCGTGCGTCTGTCGTGTTTTTTGATGAAGGTCCGGATGGGCACATCACTAACATTTGAAACCTAGTAAACAGCATGAGATTCCAAGTGCGGATAATGTGTGATGAAAATTTCTAAAGAGCATCAAAAAGACTGAGTACATGGAGTACTATGGATTAGAAATTTTGAGTGTTTTAAACTCCGTTTTTAGATGTGCTACTGGTCTTGGGGCGTAATGTCGCCTCACACAGTATCATTGGAGATGTCGCCATTTTCACTTATATCTGTGTGGCCAAACGTTTACCATTGACACGTACCAGAAACCCTAAATACCCCTTTCAATGGATCATCTTCAAAACTACATCCAAGGATTGAGAAGTGGATCCTCCAGTTACAAGAATACCGCTTCTCTGTAGTGTATTGTCCGGGATCTCCTAATCCAGCTATTTATCCTGGCATGCAAGATCGGCCATGTACAGTGAGGCGTCAGATGCAGCTAGTAGTGGAACGGTTACGACCTTTGCCCATTTCCCTGGATGATGTCCTAGCTGCGATGAAGTCCAATGACTGTCTCCAACTAGCTATTTTAGCGGTAGCATCAAGAAACTGGAGCATGCTCACTCACAAGGTGTCCCTTCGCACAGATAGAGCTCATCTGACTCTGTCCTTGTTACATAATGTCTGACACAAACTTGCTGTTTCCCTGGAAGGGTGTCTAATGAGAGGTCCTAGGTCAGTAATACCTGCATTGTTGCACAAACAGCTCGATGATTTAGCTTACTCTGCCCATCAAGGGGTGATAAAGGCGAATGTCCAGGCTATGAAGCAAGGCATGGTTTTCTGGTTTGGATGACCGGGTTTAACGCACCATGAGGCACTGTTCCTTGTGTCAAGCTGCTGGTCCTGCTGACCCACCTGTACCCCTCATTATGGAATCCATTCCCTGGTGTAGAGCCAGTGTGGATTTTGGAAGTTTACCTGATGGTTACCACATGCTGGTGGTGATAGATAACTTTTCAAAATATCCTGAAGTGCAGATCCTAGAATCGACAACAGCATCCCAGACCATACCCTGGCTAGAAAAAGTCATGGCCACTCATGGCCTGCTGAATGAGCTAAGGACAGACAACGATCCCTCTTTTTCCTGCCAAGGGTTTGCCAAGAGCCTGACCTCTGGAGGTGTTCATCATCAGAAGATCACTCCCCGTTGGCCACAAGCGAATGGGAAGGCAAAACGCTTTATGCAGACTTTGAATACAATTTTTAAAATTGCATTAGCTAATGGTCAAACCATGGAGTGTGCATTGTACACTTTCCTCTGTGAATACCGTCTCACTCCGCATGCTACTACTGGAGTGTCCCCAGCACTTTATGCATAAACCGGGTGGTTGGGGATACTACGCTCCGCGTTGGAGATACTTCTGCGATCAGTACCAAGGCTGCTGATGCATTACGCCAACGCAGTGCACAAAATGACAGCACCTCAAGGAAGTGATGGGCCAAGCACCAGTATCTCCAAACTGCTGGTGTGGTGCTTGTAAAGAACAGAGGGCCATATTATCAAGAAAGGGCGATACATTATCGTCGCTTTTATCGGCAGGAAACTGCTGCTAAAGCGGCGATAATTGACTTGATAATGTGCCCTTGTGAATTCCCATAGAAGCCCAGGTTCTGGTGTTAACCTGGGCTTCTATGGGAATTCACAAGGGCATATTATCAAGCTCATTATCGCCGCTTTAGCGACAGTTTCCTGCCAATGAAAGCAGCGATAATGTATTGCCCTTTCTTGATAATATGGGCCAGACTACTAGGAAGCAATTTCTGCTACCATTTGAGACCTAGCCATGGATAGTGAGTGAGGTAAAGGGAACCATGGTCACCGCTCAAAAAAATGGTGAGACAATCGCAAGGAACACATCGTTCTTTAAACTGTACAGGCAGCCTGATGCTGAACCAGAGGATGGTTGGGATACCGTTCCAACGCATGAGGGTGGCAGTGACGAGAAGCATGTCTGTGATCTCCAGGTGGGGCCTACATGGCATTCCCTTCACCTGATGAATTTGATGACCTGCTCAAGCAGACCAACTCCCCTAAATCCCCAGGGACTGTCATGAGAGATGACATCGGTGGAGGTGGGTCTGTAAAAGATGAGCCAAGTCCCCAAAGGCAGGGCATGGGCAGATATGACCTTCGCGTCGGCCAGTGGCTTCTACAGGGTTCAAGGATTTTGTATTAAGTTAAGAATATTCCGTTATTCACTGTTAAGGTATCCTGTTGCATCTGTGCACTCTGCAGCTCTTCATGCAATGGTGTTTTCTTGCATCTGGAGCAGGGTTGTGCATACCATTTTGTTGTAAAGAAGTAGGTCCATTCCATGTAGTTTCTTTAAATGATTTATTCCAAGATAAGATGTTACAATAAGAGAGCCCCACCAGGAGCAGCCTCCCTGCTGCTCAGACCTTCCTCCAATTTACACTCTCTCACACCAACATTCCGCTCCACAGACACACAGGCTGAGCAGCAGGTACAACACATTTCTATACCTGTTTATTTCCAATGCAGTGTCTAACATGTTTTTATATTTTATTATGTATTTACATTATTTTTTGTTTGTGTGGATAAATGGAAGAATGGTACGTTGGGATGAGATATCCCATTTTGTAACTTGAGGGAAGAGACATGACAATATCCCCCCGTCAGGTATGGCTAAAGTGGTGTGAGCCACTACGCACAGGGAAGTGAATAAATAGGACTGTTGCTCTGACCTCAATTATACAAGTACAAGTAAAAGGTGTCACCTCATTACTTACGCAAGTCCGTAGGGTCACGTTCTTACAACCCGAAATACAACACCATTTGTGTTGGTAAGTTTGCTTTTGAAGAGAGAAAAAGTGTGACTTTTGTCACGGGTGAAAAAAGAGGTGGCAAGTGCTTCTACATAGATTAAACTTACGGGTTGGAGTATCGATGCCAGGCTTGCCCCTTGTGATCCCTAAGACTGCTTTTGAATCCCCTGCCCTCAGAGATGACAAAAGCTTTGTCAAGAGCAGAAGGTAAACAGCGCCCTGATAAGCACTCTTTACTTTCCGCAGCTCTCACTGGGACTTCATAAAATGAAACAAACAAAAAAAAAGACATTTTTTTTAAACTTCCTTCTATGCTTCATTAGTGTGAATATGAAAAAACAAGCACTGGCAAAGTCAACTAGTCTGCTCTTGGCAAGCTGGTGAGATGTATATTGTTTTTATTGAAAAAAATGCCGCAGAAATAAAAAGAAAATAAAAACACATGCAGCCCTATCCTTGAAGTATGCATTAGACATTAAAAAATAATTGCATACGTTGTTAATAGAACAGCATGATTCTTTCCTAGCAGGCAGGTGTACTAACAATGGGTACAGAAAGCCCTTTTAGTTTTAAAGCACACCACAGGATAGCACAAACATTGTACTATTGGCTCAGAATTCCTGTAATCTGAACACATAGTTTTAATACACAAGGATGACTACAAATAAAAAAGGATAAAGAACAGACTGAAAAAAGATTGGAAAAGAAAAGTAGTGGCAACCTTCCCTGTCAATGAAGTGCCCTGTGTTTTTTAGGTCGATGCACATATGTGATCAGGGAAATATCACCTTTCACAGAACTTGGCAGTCAAGGGATGAAGGAAACTACCCACTGTTTCATGCTGAACCTAGTAGTGGGTTGAAGCAAAATTTAAATGACTCTTGCACAGTCCAGAGGATGAAGGGATCTGGCCCAAACACCCTCTATATATATCCGTATATTTGTGGTTTTTATTAATGATTTTTCATCACAAGGGTGGCAAAACATCTGAAGCTGTCGCTAGGCCGCACCTAATAACGTTTTTGACGCAAGTATGATAGTTCCTTACAAGTGTAATGAAAAGGAATAAATCAAGCAATAAAGTAGTTCATATTCAATATGTGGTTCATGTTAATTACTCCAGGTGTGCCTCACCACAATTGTTTTTTAAATCTTTTTTGTTGTGAGTCTCCCTGTCATTTATCACTGTATTTCTCTTCGAGTTTTGTAAGAGGCTTCAGTGACATCCGTTACTGTGACATTATCCAGCCTTAAAACCATGTATTGGGGTACTATTGAAAATGACCTGATATTGAATTGTAAGGGGTCACTTTCAATTGATTTTATACATTTTAAACAATCTGTTTATTTCGAGCCCACATTGGATAAAATTGAGCCCCCGCTAGCGAGGAAACTATATTTACAGTTTAGATATGGTTGTCTTCCTCTAAACCACTTTAGAAGAAATTGGAGTAGAGAAGAGGAGCGTGGTGAAGAAGAGTGTTGTCCCTGTTGTTTAGGGACTGCTGAGACTTCTGATCATGTTTTATTTTTTTGCCCCCTTTACTCTCGATCTCGACTTAAATGGATAGCTCCCCTCTGTAGAAATTTGGGAGTAAGGAGATACAAGGAGGCACATAGAATAATGAAGACCAATACGACACGTATGATTCCTTTTTGTGTAGCAAAGTTTCTAATGGCCCTATGGATAACGCGTGCCAATAATTCTTCTTCTGAAAGTGACAATGCAATGGTACCTATGATGTAACACATACGTTTAATTTTTGTAAACATTTTTCATTATTTTTTAAAAGAAGTTGCAACATATGCAATTGGTTTTTCTGTTTTAAGGAATATTTATGAAGTTTGTTTTTATAACTAATAATGTAAATTGCATAATTATGTTGCTACTATGTGGAACAACTGCCCTCTTGCACAAATACTAATGCACTTTAATCAATTGATAATACTAATATTGTAGACAGATTGTGATTGTTTATTTAGGGTGACATATTTTATTTGTATTGTGTGTTTGTTATTGTCTTTTTTATGATGTACTTATGTGATCCGCATATGATACCATTTCCTGTGATGTTAAGGGTGTGCATTGTCACTTCTCCTACCCCAGGCAACTTTGGTAGACTATTGATGTGGATTCTGCAACAACAAAGAAATACAACATCAGGAATGACATTCGTCTCACACCATAATAAAGCTTTTAAGTTAATTCCCAAAGAAGGATCAACAGCTGTGGTGTTACACTAGCATGTGCAGAAATGAAAACATGAACACCAATGGATGGATTATCAAAACCTAACTCCCTGCCTTGGTAGGCTCCTATTTATTACGGACCTGATGCATGACGCCAGGTTCAACCTTGTCAAGAGCCTTCACAGGGGGGATACGGTGAAACCTCCACTCATTTGTACTGAGGTGGTTTGCCTGAGGGACTAACAACACTGCAATAGCCTACACGCAGCACTGATGGCGTGCTAGCTTTTAACAATCAAACAGATGGGGGAATGTGGATGGGGTTTACACATATGAATGCTTTTTTAGGTCGAGCCTTGCAGCACAAATGCGCTGCTCTGCGAGGCATGCTGTATTCACTTCTAGGGCTTTGGCCATGCCCTCGCTGCTGATTGGTTAAGGTGTGTATCCTTCTGAAAAGCTTGTATCTGTATGGTTTGTTAGCATTATATGTCTCAATTTCTTGTGTCTTGCTCCTCCCCCAGTGTTTTGGCCTATTACGATATCCTCACTTTGCAGTGCTTTTCCCTTTGTGCTTGCACACTTTTTTTTAATATTGCAGAGTGCACATTCACTCTGCTCGTGTTACACTGTCTGCACCCATACACTTCCCACTCCATTTGTTCCACCCCTCTCTCCCATCTGCATTCATATTGCTCCTAGTCCTGCAAACTGTTGTTCCCTCAGCGCTACATCGTCATTTCTTGTTTGACAAAAATGTTGATACTTTAAATAGCAAGCGTGGCTGAAATCACCATACAGGGACTGTGCACACATATAGCTATTGTTAGAAATGGGATTTCCGGTTGGCTAAGGCTTGCGCCAAAGCCAGGCAGAAAGTGAAAACACCACTCTAGTCAGGGCAAAGGAGTTACACGCCAAAGATAACCCCTGCTCACCGTCTACGTAACGCGACACGAGCAGTAAGGCTAATCTCGGAGGCAATGTAGGTTAAGAATTTGCGCACGCACCCAGCAACAATACCCAAGGCCCACCACAAAGGAAACTCCACACAAGGTTATATATAAAAATATTATTTATCATAAGTGGACTAAGACACTTGTAACTGCGTTACACACAGTCATGTAGATAACCCTCATAAACGCTATGTATAGAGGTGATGCGGTTTATCTTGATTCTCCGCCACACATAGACGTTATGGCATTTATCATTGGGTCATCTATTGTGCTGTATGCCTGCCTCAAGGCTGAGGTCAACTCTGGAGTAGCGCAGTAGTGTCCAGAGAAAAGGTGAAGCCACATAGGAGGGTTAATGTTAAAAGACACACCTACACACAAAATTCACTTTATTCTAGAGCGGATGTGGTCTGTTGTTAAAAGTAACATATGGGCATACAGCTGGATCAAGTTACTGGGTCCTTGTATATCACTCAAAGACAAACTGTCAACATGTTTCTGCTCCCCTTGGCCCAGCCGGGTCTATTGGGCATTTGTCAAGACAAATACAAATTTAAAATTATACTCACGCCCTTTTTGTGTGGTATGTCAGTGGTTCAAATTGTACTCACTGTAGTTTGATACTGGAGGTTCTGTTAAACCTAGAAAAGAAATCGCAATTGTCTACATACAGTGTTTCTGTTACTCTGTGGCTAGTACACCTTGTGTGTATACAGCATTTAATCGCACTTTATTCTTAGTTTCAGTGCGGGCACATTTTTTTTCTTATTCCTTCAATAAGTGTTAGCAATAATGGAAGACTATTTGGCGAATTACATAGGGGAAGTTCGTCATGCGAGTTAGCGTGTAGTAAGCCTGGTGGGGTTACTGATAGTATGGATTGGCCTTTACAATAATTTGTCTGCATGTTTAATCAATGAATAACGTCAGTAGTAGGGTGATATGGTGATATATATATTACGTTTTTTTTTGTAAACATAACACACACCATAAACTTTTTAAAACTTATTTACACATTCCTGTTTATGCCCAGCAATTTTTTAGTTAATTATCCGTGCACAGTTCATTTCATTGCGTGCCTTACTTGTTTACTTATAAAGCGACAAAGTAGCGCTGACGTTACCTCATTTATATGCGGTTGCATGTCCTCGGGGGAACGGACCTCTGAGTCCCAGGCTGTGAACAGAAAAGGGGGGGGCGGTTTAATACATTACCGTCATGGAGTTGAGGGCCCTCATTGTGCGAGCCGTGGAGAGCGGGTTTGGTGTCGCTACCCGTTTCTTCTTACCCTCAGTGAAAGGCGTATTCCGCGTCTGGTGCTGGCGCTGCCCCCGGACGTGGAAACGTCATCAGGATCGGGTATTTGTGTTGCCAGGATCATGGAAATGGATGACAGACATTCCTATGGACGGTTTAACTACTAAACATAGAAAACGGACTTCGTTTGAGCCCCCCTTCTGGGGACTCGAAATAGCCAAAATGCCCCCTGAGCCTCGTGGGCTCTAAATACCAAAAAATTCCCCTTCGTTGGAGCCTCTGAGGCTCGAAGAAAGAATGCCCCCAAGAGCTGGGTTTGAAGAGGGAGCGGGCTCGGGGCGTTGGAGTCCCTCGTGGACTCTGAGGAAATGAAGCAATGCTGCGGGCAACAGGGGAGGGGCCCGCTGCCAACCGGGGCCGCTCTACCCCAACAGGCACTGCCCAAGAATGACGATAGCACCACTGTGTGGGGGCGGGCACCGGCAATGTGCCCCGACGCCCCCCTCTCTCCCCACCTGAACACCACGGGCCCCCACTCACCCGGACCTGTGGCGGGGCGCTTCCTCCGGTGGTGCTGCCTGGGGCGGCTCTCCTCCTGAGCTGCGGGGCTCTCCCTTCTGCACAGGAGCCCTGCCAGCCTTCTCTCTCGCGGCGGTCCTCAGGAGCTTCTCCTCTCCTGGGGAAGCTCCAGCCACCCTGCTCTTCCTGGTTCCGGGTCAGGCCGCGCCTCTGTCTCGAGGAGGGCTGCCTGACTTCCGGTCTCAGCGGTTCACGGGCTCACGACTTGGAAATACGGTCCCTGGCGGGGTGAGCACCCGTCAGGGTAATCACAAGGTGCAAGCTCCTGGCGGGGTGGGCACCCGACAGGGGTTAAACTACAGGGCAAAATACGGGGTAGGCACCCATGCCAGTTTTGGAATAATGCAGACACAGGGTGGGCACCTGCGCTTTGAAATAAAGAAACAAAAGGGGGGTCCCCAGGCAGCCTCTCTGCACTGCCAACCCCCAGCAGTCCTCTTAGAATGACAAGTAAAGCACTCCCAGGCGCTATAGGCAAAAGGAATTCCAGGGAAGTTCAGCAAAAAAGTCCTTAGGAAGACAGGGGGGCAAAGCTGGGCCCAGGGCCCAGCTCACAGGGCCCTCCAGGCAGGGAGGCAGTCCCCAGTGGCGGTTCCTCCTGGTGCCCAGCAGCAGCAGGCCCCCCTCCAGACAGGATCAGGAAAGAGAGAACCTTTACATGGGGTCACAGCCCCTCTTTTATACACCAAATCCCTTTGTTTAGGCTGCAGGGTGAAGGGAAAAACCAGTCGCAGCTGGTTTTGGAGCACTCTGTTGTGCCCAGCCACTCTTCCCATTCACTAGTCAGGCTAGGGTCGTCAGTCGCACCACAGGGGGCAGAGCCAGCATTTTGTGGGGAAAGCCCAGCCCTATTCAGGTCCCAGGTGTACCCTCCCTCACATT
Organism: Lissotriton vulgaris; assembly: GCF_964263255.1. Taxonomy (NCBI): domain Eukaryota; kingdom Metazoa; phylum Chordata; class Amphibia; order Caudata; family Salamandridae; genus Lissotriton; species Lissotriton vulgaris. The sequence continues at coordinate 247,026,486 of NC_141700.1, read as the reverse complement.
AATCATGCAGATCTCTCCACTCACCACCGGGGCAAAACCATCCTGACTCCTGGAGCCAGGCTCACCAGCCAGCTCCAGCCAATCACAAGCCTGACAGCCTATTCACATAATTTACACAGACAGGCCAACTTCTAGAAGTGGCATTTGCACACTAGACACAATCATGCCGCACACATCATCGTGCAGCATTTAATCACACGAGTCTGCACATACCAAACTCCCATCTGCACTCCCCATGCATCAGGAACTACCAGGGACACATACATTCCCCATGCATTCCTATGGGAGGGCAGGCCAACCTCACTACACGCACGCACTTTACCCTGGGGGGACACAGTGGTAAAGTGCGCAGAAGCCAAAAATCACTAGCGCCAAGTCACATATTAAAGCAAAAAGTTTAGGGGTGAACCTGCCAGAAGGGCCAAGTCCAACAGCTATTACAAATACATTTTTGTTAGGTGAGTAGTGAATTATGGCTCCCAAAAATAGCAGCAACACATCTATAATGGAAGTGCTCCAAGCTCACGGAGGGTCCCCAGGGGGCACCATAGGAAACAATGCTCATCAAGCAGTATTGGTATTTCATTTTATACTGCGTGGCGTTTTAGTCATCGCTCTGCTTCCATTGGGATTCTTCAGGATTGCAGGGTGCAGTACCTATGTGGCTAATCGAGGGACACCTAGTAACAGCCTGTGGTACTGCATCCTTTTCACGCAAGCAGAGCCTACGTTGCAGAAGCAGTGCCTAATGCCCACAAGCAGGGTTCACTGTACATGAACAGAGTTCCAGAACTTACTACACACGATCAGGGTGCATTCTTGGTACTTACTCTTAAAGTGTCTCAAAATGGAAGAACAAGAAAGCACATGAACTGTAGTATAAAAAGTCATGTGAGACACAGAGATTTCAGTTTTTTTTGGCAGAATCGTTTGTTGAGAACAGTGGCGGGGGAGCTGAAGCTGCTTCCGGTCCCGGTGCATCCTTTAATGAGCCTCAGATCTGCTGTGTGAAAGTAAGAATGGTAAAGACTTGGTGAACACCTAGTACCTCACGTTCTGATGATTTTCAAACCCAACAAAGTGTAGCATTTTATTGCTAGTGTTTGCATATTTTGTGTTGTACTTTGCAGTCACTGTGGACACGATATGCCAGTTTGCATCTGAAACTTAATTTGTGTCTGGAGGTTGCAACATTCTGGAGAGCCACAAATGTAATCTGTTATGCTGTTCATTATGGTAACAGTGAGAACTTTAGCATGAAGAGCAGAGACGGCCCTGCACGCCGTTCATCTATTTGTAGTCCTCTCTGTAATGTAACAGACTATGCACCCTTTATGCAGCCACCGTTGGTGCCTCCAGCAGCCTGTCCATGCGCCATTTTCTTTGGGAAAGAGCCGCCACCCCAACCACTGTTTCTTTTTACTAACTGAGGGCCCCTGCCATGGCTGCACAGTCTTGTGTCGCCCATGTGTGGCAGAGAGCCAATCAAAGCGCTAAACTGCAGGCTCATATGTAGGCGCATTTGAGGAAGTTGGCAATTTTATGCTTTTTTTTTTTTACGCATCTCTATGCTTCCGATTGGATTCTTCAGGATTGCACAGTGTAGTACCTTATGTGGCTAATACAAGGTCCGGAAGGACACCTAGTAAAAGCCTGTTGTACTGCATCCCTTGCCTGCTTCGTGGATTCTTTTTATCGCTTATGCTAGTGCTGGGAATCCGAGACTCCCTTGTATCCAGCACAGTAAAACAGTTCGAAACCAATGCAACCACTTTTTTCAGAATGCTCCTTTTTAGGTCTCGGCTATAACGCGCTGAAAGCGCGTTCTCGCCAGAGAACTATTGTCGGTGTCTCAGCAGTCTGAGAACACCGAAGTGAGACAAGACCTGCCCGCGCGCAGCATTTCCCCATAGGATAACGTTGTGCGCGCAGCCAGGTGTTGTCTGCACGGCATTGCATGGCAGTCCGGATCGCGTCGCGCGCCTCTCTGGAATGCAGGGGGAGTCTGCAGAGAGGCGCGCAGCACTGATAACAGCTTCCCTGACTGGCCCCCTCCTTCCTGTTGCTGGAGCAGCTCTGGTTTGCAATTTTGTTTCAGTGTGGCTGGCTTAGAGGAGCCGAGCGCCGGCGCCTGCGGCGGAGGCATTGCTAAGCGCAGCGTTTTACACAAGGACCAGGGTGTCAGAGTGGGAAAGAGGCGGCTTGAAGGCACTCAATCTGTGGCTTTCTGTGGCCCTGACGGTGTCTGTCAGTGAGCGTCTGCTAGGGCTTGTCTCTAGCTGCATATCAGAGCCTCTCTGTCGGTTTCTATCAGAGCCTTTTAGTGCCTGTCCATGTCTGTCGCTTTTTGCAGTCCTCCTGTGCCTACTTCTGGTGTTTGTAAGTGATTTTGGCGGGATTCGGTGCGCTGGCCACCCGCTTTGAAAGTGAATATGTCAGCTCCCCACTACAGTCGTCAGTCAGCATGAGTTTGGCTGTGCCTGTTGCCAATCTTTGTCTGCCCCTCCTCTTCCCTCAGCGCTCAGTGCCTGTCTGACTCCTTCTCCTCTTCCTCGGCCTTACCTTTTACCACCTAGTGTTTCTCTTTATCTGTGATTCAACATGCCCCCCCAGCCATTCCATCAACTAGAGCCCTCAGACGCCTGCCCCTTTTTCTCGCTGGCTCAGCCTGTGTGTGCCTCTCCCTTCCTACCGCCCCTGGCTCTCCTTAACTCTGTCTTTACCCGCCTCTGTCACACGCTGTTTCCTGCCATCGGCCAATTCCTGATTTAAACCGTCCTGCCCATACTGCCTCTCTGGGTGTTCTGTCTGTCAGTGTCTCTCTGTTAAACCCTGCCCTTCTCCAGCGACCCTCCAATGGTATTCTGCCTGTCCATAGTCGCTCTCTTCCACCATCCGGGTCTGTCGGTCCACGTCCCAACTGAGTCAGTCTATCCACGTCCCTCCCTCCGCAGCAATTTCCACCCTCCTGTTGAAATCGTATGTCAGACCCTTCCCCTCTATAAATATCTGGGGAGCAATCCTAGCACCCCTTACCAAGATTCTTGTCAGCCCATGCTTGCCCCTCCCCCCTCCACTGTCTTGGTCGGACACTGGACCCCTCCATCTGAGGTGATCTGTCTAACACAGTAGACTATGCTCCTGCCCATGGACTCTCTCCGCCAGGTTTGCCCCGGGCTGCCCACCGCCAACATCCGCCCCCACCCTTTGTCTCCTGCCCTCCAGCGGTCGCTGTCATTTCAGATATTTTCGGTTGAGGAGCGGCATATTTGATATGGAATTCAGGTCACACTAATGGCTATCAGTGTGAGTGTGCATGTGTTGGGGGAGGAGGGGAGTTTCAAAGGAGATGGAGGAGTGGAGGTGCATACCTCAAAACAAAGGGCTAGCATTTTGACAGCAGAGAGGAGCGAACTGACCACGGCTGCTGCCCATTCCTGGCCCCTCCCGCTTTATTACCCCAACCTCTGTCTATCACCAGGGGAGCTCAGCCTTACCTTGTTCAGCAGCAAGGTTGCACTTGAGTCAGAAAAAGACATAGAAGGCGCCGGGAAGCCCAGAGTCAAGAAGTCATAGGCTCTTCCACAGCACAGCTCCCACTCCCTTCACAACCCACGCTTCCCTCCTCACTCACAGCTTACCCCACACTTCTGACAGCTCTTCTCCCTCCCCACATTTCACCACCTATCCACTCTACCCTCTCTCACCCACCCGACCACAAGGCGTACCACTGCTGCCTACAGGCAGACCACCCCGCCCACCCCTCACAGACCCCCAAACTCAACACCCCACTATTCTCACAGTTCTATCCCCTACCTTTCTCAGAAACCACCCTTCTCACATACCACCCCCATTCCCACAGGCAGCCCTAAACTCCACTTTCCTCACTTTCCACCCCCGCCCTCCTCACTCACGGCTCACCCTCCTCTCCAGTCAACTCCCATCTTCACCCCCACCACCCATAGCTCAACTCATAGCTCAACTCAGCACCCCACATCTCACCCTTTCCATTCAACCCCCCGCCGCCCTTCTCTCTGCCTGCGCGTGCTTCTTCCAGTAACGGACTCCTTAGACTCTAAGTGCTCTCTAATCACATCGACGTCTGGTTAAGTTAGTGGGATCAAGCAGGATGGATAATATGTGTGCGTGTGTGGGTGGCTTTGTGTATGTGTGGCTGTGTGTGGGTGCAAATGTAATAGGTCTCGCATTTGCGAGCAATTAAGCTATTGGCATTGTAAATGACAATGTCATTTATTTATGTTTTAAAACAAAAACATAAATAAAAACAATGTCATGAGCAATGCCAATAGGTCTAACTTTAACAATGCCGAGACCATTGCATTGTAAATGCTTGTTTGGTATAGTGACGCATGCACCTATTTTCTAAATGATCACTCCACTGCAAACAAAAAAAGTCAAAAACATTGTCATTTAGAGCGCCAATAGCTCTATCTTTCACAAATGCGAGACCGACTGCATTGCAACTGCTTGTCAATTAAATGGAAGAATCGATTTTCAAGAATGGAGATGCAACGCTATGCAGTAACCACTAGAGGATGCTGTTTGTTAAGTTGATTACAGGTTTTGTCATCTGCCACATACAAAGTGGTTACTCTAGTCTACAATGATTTATCGGATTTTTTTCATTTTCATTTTCAGAGGATGGCTTTCAGTGATCCTGAAATTTGTTATGTTGGCACTGTCGGCAGTAGTGATATAAATGTATTTTAATTTAAACATGTATTTTAATTTAAACAACGTTTACGTAAATGTGATGTTTTAGATGTTTAACCATGACCAAATAAATAGCATGTGTTTATTTTTGGGCCATTCGCAAAATAACCTTTGCTTTCAAAGTATTAGAAGGCTCTTTTGTTTTGGTCAGGTGTTTCTGACTGCGTTTCTTCCTGCCCAGACTTGCTATTCTCAGAATGGCGGTCCAGAACAGGGAAAAAACACAATGTCCCTGATGACGTGGGTGAAAACTCTTTGAAAGTTCCAAAGAATTGATCCGTGGAAAGCCAGAATAAATCACAGGCATCGGTTATTAGTTTAGACTTGATTCAAATGCGTTGTGTTTTGTTCTGCTCAATGTGCGGCTCTAGAAAGGGAGCAATCATATTCAAATCAACCTTGGTCATGCAAGAATAAGAGCAGTGCAAGTTATAAATTGGCGGAGCTCCTGCCCCCACCGCCTAAACTCGCAGATCCCCACCTCACTTAGGGCCCGATGTAGGTATCGAAATACCGGTCGGAAACGGCCGAAAATACCGATTTTCGGCCGTTTCCGACCGGTATTTGGATATTGATATGTAGGGGCATGTCAAAATACAGAATCGGTAATTTTACCGAATCTGTAAAATACAGAATCGGTAAAAATACCGAATCTGTATTTTGGGATGTAGGTAGCACTGAAATCAGTGCTACAGGGGTGTAAGAATTCATAATTTACCACCAACTAGAAGTTGGTGGTAAATAATGAAACCCCCTAAAAAGCATTTTTTTTGCTTTTTAAACGGTGCCATGTTGCAGACATACATGCCCTTAGGGCATGTATGTCTGCAACATGTGCACCTATACATGATTGAGGGGTGCAACAGGGTGTCAAAGTGACACCCTGCCACCCTTCAATGTTTCCTTAAATTACCGAATCAGTAAATACCGATTCGGTAATTGGCATTCATTCCTATGGGCCTCCAGGCCCATAGGAATGAATGGCAATTACCGAATCGGTATTTACTGATTCGGTAATTACCGAATCATTCCGATTCGGTAAATAATTCGGTAAATATACCTACATCCCGATTGCCAGTTCTTAAATACCGAATCGGTATGATTCGGTATTTAAGAATCGGTAATCTGGGATTACCTACATCGGGCCCTTGGAGCTGGGGGAACTTCTAGGTTTGGACCAGCAGAGCAGTGCTTAATTTGAGCGGGTGGTTTCTGGTGCTCCGCACTTGCACTTAATTGTCAACACCTGCACTTATGGCAGTCTGCCACATGGTGGCCATGTTTGTCTCATTTGGAGAAAAGCATAACAAGAATTGTTTATTAGTTCAGTATAAATTAAAAATGTTTATACCTGTCACCAAAGCCATTCTTGTAGCTTTGGAGGCCTAGAATAGTCAGAATTGTCACACTTGTAGGAGTGTGATGGTTAGAAGTTGTGTTGCTGCTGCAGTTTGCAACGCTGGCAAGGGCGATATGCAAGTGGAAGTGAACTCCTAAAGAAGACCCTGGCACTTATATATTTTTTTCAAATTAAGCACCGCAGCAGAGCTTCAACTGGCTATGCCATTGGAAAATTTGCCCCAAGTCCATCTACCACAGGACCACCGGGTCACATTGGCAGTCTCCTCCCTACTTATGACGGAGTAGCCATCAATGATTTCCCCTCCCAATCTGCTATGCAGGTCATGTCAGACTTGGGCAGAGAAAACAAACAAATAATGGCCTTGATGCACAAGGAGAAAACTCCCTGGCATAAGGGCCCTCTTTGTTTTACTGCTCAGAGGTATAAACCCCCGTTTCATGCATTTGTTTCTTAAAAGCATTATAAAATGATTAATGGGCTAAAAACATATAGGACCTGCTCGTCTTTACAGCTTTGCCTGCAGTGCATCCCCACATGGGATGTGGGAATCTCTACGTAGGGTGACTGGTCCAATCAGGAAGGCTGGCAGGCTGTCCCCCAAACTTAAATCAAGCATTGGTAATGCCAATAGGTCTGGCTTTAGAGAAATGATGCATGGTAATGTGAAGCATTACAAGTAAATAGCATGGGAATAGATATGTATTTCTGTGTAAGCAAAGAACTGTAGAATAATATTGGTGTTGGTTAAAAGGTCAGGTGACTGTTGCCCTATCAAGCCAGACCTTAAAATCCATCTAGGTTGATGACTGCCCTCCTCCCACCTGTGCTGCTGCCAGCGAAAAACAACATAATTATTTAGTTATCTAAGATGCATTAATAGCATTCCGTACGTTATTCTGTAAGTTCAAGCCAAGGCAGCTTGATATATATATATATATATATTTGTATGCTTCCACAAAAAAGTGTTTGCCGTCTAGGCAGTTGAGTTGAGATCATTCTTTATACATATATATATATATATATATATATATATATATATATATATATATATATATATATATATATATATATATATATATATATATATACATACATACATACATACATACATACATACATACATACATACATACATACATACATACATACATATATATAGATAGATAGATAGATAGATAGATAGATAGATAGATAGATAGATATATATATATATATATATATATATATATATATATATATATATATATATATATATATATATATATATATATATATATAAAGAATGATCTCAACTCAACTGCCTAGAGGGCAAACACTTTTTTGTGGAAGCATACAACGTCTGCCCAATTAAAACATGTACTCCCAGCTCCCAACATGTAGGCAGAGCCAAAGCCCCTCTCTAGTGACGATCACATAATTGTCTGGCGACAATTGCACTGTCAAGTCAGATCACATTGACCCTGCAAGTTTCATACAGATAAGGTCATATGTACGTCACACATACATGGATTTGCTGATGAAGAGTCTGAAACATATGTTATGTTATGTTAGTCTGATTTGTATAGCGCAACAGCTGCTTCAGCATAGAGGCATCCCGGCACTTACTACAGCAGACAGCAAGAGACTAGAGCCTATGCCGCGAGGAAGAGATGAGTTTTTATGGCCTTCCTGAATGTCAAGTAGTTATCCAGACTGCGAATGTGAAAGGGGAGAGAATTCCAAAGCTTGGCCGCTAGATAGCGAAAAGATCGTCCCCCGGTACACGATTTACCCGTGGAACCAAAGCCAAGCATAACCCCATAGAGCGCAGAGAGCGCAAAGCTATGTAGGGTACCAACAAATCAGACAGAATACAAGGGGAAGCGAACTTTAAGATTTTAAAGCCCATGGAAAGGGCTTTAAATTCTATGCGCCTATCCACAGGTAGCTAATGTAGACAATGGATTGCCCCCGAAATGTGGCGTCTGCGTGGGAGACTCAAAAGGGCTCTGGCAGCCGCATTTTGGACCCTTTGTAGGCGCATTACTTCAGCTTTATTCACCCCAACAAAGAGTGAATTAGCATAGTCGAGCCTTAACAGTATAGCCGCCTGAACAATCAGTTGTCTAGTGGATGAGTCAAAATAGCCCAGGAGGGGTTTCAGACCCCGTAGAAGGCCAACACACATATCAGCAATCCTCCTAGTGTGATCCTGAAGGCTAAGGGTTGAATCCATCCAAACCCCTAGGTTTTTCACCACCAACTTAGGGTTTGGTGCACTCCCCAGGGTATTAGGCCACCAGTTCTCGCTCCAAAGCTTGATGGTTTTACCTACCAACAACAACTCTGATTTATTAGCATTGAGCTGGAGGCAGTTGGCGGTCATCCACTCCGCAACCGCCGCTAGACCGCTCCTAAATTTAGGGGCCTCCTGCGTGCCATCGTGTTTCAGAGAGGGAAGATCTAAACCAATCCAAGGCCACCCCACAGGTTCCTGCCTCCTCCAGACGATGTAAAAGAATCTGGTGGGCTACAGTATCGAACGCGGCACTGAGACTCAACAAAATCAGTGCAGCGGTGTCACCCTCATCTAGAATGGTCCGCAGATGTTCGGTCACAGCAAGGAATGCTGACTCCGTACTGTGCCCTGGGCGGAAACCATTCTGCGAGGGATCCAGGATGCCTTTAGAATTAAGGAAAGCTGAGAGGATGGTGTTAATGTGTGCCTCAGCGATTTTAGCTGCCCAGGGTAACAGGGAGATTGGGCAAAAGTTTTCTAATTTTGCTGGATCTAGTGATGGCTTTTTAAGAAGGGGGACAACCATAGCCTGTTTCCATTGCCTTGGAACCGTTGCTGTGGAGAGGGAAGAATTAATCAACTGGCACAACGGCGCCGCGACCACAGACAGTGATTTTAAAAACTGGTCAGGCTTGAGAGGATCTACAGGGGAGCCAGATTTGATTTTGCTACAGAGCAGGCACAGCTCATCCTGATCAACAGGAGGGAACGCCGTCAAAGTGTGAACGGTCAGTGGCCTGGATACAGGACTAAGACTTACAGGGGCCTGAGGAAAGGAATTATATATCGTCTCCACCTTTTTAACAAAAAAGGTGGCAAGATCCTCACATTGTTGTTTGGACGTGATACCAGAGGTAGTAGGGGATTTACAGAGTTTAAAATCATTAAGTATTTTAAAAAATATACTTGGTTGGATTGCTACTAGCATGGATTTCCTTAGTAAAGTAAGCAGCACGCTCAGCCTGTATGGGCCGATGATACCTTTTGATGGCAGACTGGTAATGCCTCTTAGCAAGCAGATCATGTTCTCTTCTCCATGCTTGCTCCAGCTTTTTACAAGCTTTACGCCTAGCAGCCAGACTGTCGGAGAACCAGGGGTTGGCATGGGAGGTGCGGCACTTGGACCACTTGGCCCGAATAAGAGAATCCAGGGCTTGGAGAATCCAGTTACAAAAGATTTTATAAGATTTTATATGCCGCCTTTGGGTAGGTTGCTTGGGCACTTCTAAGGCAAGAAGAGGGTGAACTTGCTCAAGGTTCAATTTACGCCAAGGGCACTTAAATATGGTTTTCTGAGTGCCTATTTTCAGGGGTAATGGAATTGCGAGGGACATTGAGATTAAAAAGCGGTCGGACCAACAGACCGGACTGGGTGGACTAACAATAAGAGAAGGCAAGTTAGATAGAACGGGGTCTAACAAGTAGCCTGAGGCGTAAGTGGGGCCAGAGACTGATTCATTTAATTGACATGCTGCAAGGTCTGAGAGGAAGCTACTAATTTCTATTGCTTCTAGGTCATCAAAATGTAAATTCAGGTCCCCAAAAAAAGTGCAGATCTAAACTCCTTAGAAGGTCCAGGAGGATGATAGACCAGTAGCCCTGACATAGTGTGGTTAGCACTAAAAGAAATCGCAAGTGTGCACATTCACAGCCAGCCACAGGCTCTTTGACGAACGTGCAGCCATAGCAAGATTTTTTTTAAATGGCCGCAATACCCCCATCTCTTGACATCCTATGTAAAGTCACAATACTATAACCAGATGTAAGAGCTAAGCCTGGCTCCGCGACCATATCGTTTGTCAGGAAGAAGACATCAGGCAATTCATCCTGTAATAGGTCAAATACATACAAATAGTGTTTGGCCAGAGACCGGCAGTTGAGACTGAACATTTTAAGGAAATTACTGGCTAGCAACGTAAAGGGTTGGGGAGATAGTTTAGTAAGAGAGTTAAAACCACAACAAAAACAGCAAAAAGGTCCTTCCAGAGGGGTTAACACCTGACAGCAAGGACCTACCCCTGTGTTTATAGGCCACAGCTTTTTCCTTGAATAAGTGCACACCGCCCCAGCCCCACAGACAGCATCAATGGCGTCTGGCAACGTCCAGGCATGGACGGGCGCAGACGGGCTTGCCTTTGGCGGGCCTTTGGCTCGCAGCTCTCGCCCCTGCTGCGCACGTCCGCTGCACGTTGGCGCCATCCTCCCCAGATATAAGCGAGCTCGAGAAAGTCAGAAGAGACTAGAGCATCACCCGACCCAAGATGGCAGTGGCAAAATGGACTACAGGAAGTGAGGGGAAAGTGTACCGGACTAGCCCCTTCCACACAAACAGCACAGAAGCTGTGGTGGACGGAGGAGCGCCGGTTCAAGGATCAATTTAAAAGTAAGTGAGACGTAGATAAAAGCAGATGAAACAAAGTTAAAATGGGTAGCACTGCAGAATGAAGCAAATGCGCGATTCACCCACACCCTGATAGCAAGAATTCAAAAGAGCGCACAGGGCACGCAATGCACAGTGACACTAATAATAGTAAATAAAAAAGAGCATTACAGCATCTCAGGCACAGAGCTGACACTAGCCTAAAGTCCCTCGGATCCCAACGGATCTCGTGTAGACCAACAGTCTCAGAAATGTAGTCCAACAGAGATGGCCTGTCTCAAACACTTTCAGTCTTCCTGACACTCTCTCAAAGGCAGGGAGTTTTTACAGGAAAAAAATAAGGCAGACTGATTCCTGTACATGTGGAAACGCATGTACATGTGGAAACGGTTTCTCTGCATCACGCACACAAAACCACACTTTGGGGCTGATTACGATGGCGGATGGATTGGGACCGCCCGACATGCTGTCGGCAATCCCATAGTAGGCATTACATTGCGACCGCCACCACGACGGTCGCAATGCCTATATTTTACATTGCGGTGGGTGCTGCTGGCTGCAGCACCCGCCGCAATATAAAAACGGGACACTGCACATATCTCTGCACTACGTGGCAGGCACCATTCAGTGCCTGCCATATAGTACAGGGATATGTAGAGGGGCACCATGGGTGCTCCCCAATACCCACATTCAAGGGCCAGGGATGAAGGGGACCCGATACAGGCCCCCAATGTCCCTTTCCGCAAGCCTTTTAATGGCAGGTAACCTGACATGAAACTGCTGATGGAAAGGGACATTGTAATCTCTACTGAGGTGCCTGGTAGGCACCGCCAGCATTGTGGGGACAATGAGCCCCTCCGCCACACCGGCAGACTCAAGTAGCCCGACGAATGCTTGGTGATCAGTATTTACGACCGCCACCTGCTGCCCGCCATCATATTATGGCGGGTGGAAAAGTTGGTTATGATGGCAGGGAGACCGCCACCGACAACCTTTCGGTGGCGATCTCCCCACCATTGTAATCAGCCCCATAGTCTCACTCAGAGTCTCATGCATGGAGTTTCACATATGCAGATTAATGCAAATTCAGACATGCAGATTCACACATACACATATGCATGCAATTACGGTGCTATATAAACAGGGCCGGACTGGCCAAGCGGGGACCAGGCGTTTCCCCGGTGGGCTGCCAGGATGGGGGCCGTTTTGTTGCCGGTCCGGTTTTGACGCTCCCCTGTCCAGCATCCCCTTTTGTATCGCTTTATTCCCCCTAAGTTGGAAGGGTATGCTCAGACGTGAGTCCCTTGCTCACTTTGCCACTGGATTCAAGATAGCCTGGCTGATGAGGGTTATGAACCCAAAACCGGTCCCAGGATGCTTGTTTCCGGTTCAGGGAAGACATGGCTTGGCAGTTCAGGCTGGACTGTTCCCATGAGGCACAGGGTCAGACTGATTTGCATATGGCCATGTCTGAACTGGGGTGGCGGAGTGAGCTAAAGAATGGTGGAGGATTAAACCCAGATCAGTTGACTGGGGGTGAGTGTTTGACTTGCTCAAACGCTCCGTCCATCATCCCCTTTTGTATCCCCCTGTAAAAAAAGCAGCTGCAAGATTTTACACATGCACAACTCACCCCTGTCGTGTGCCGACTCATTTGCCAGGGCGGTTTGCATTCCCAGTCCGGCTCTGTATATGAAGAATCAAAAATAGATTGTACTGTAACCAGTGGTCGAAGTGCATTAAAAAAGTATGGGAACTCTGATGCTGTGTGCAAGGGTGGGGCAGGTGGCGGGGTGAGTGAGGGTATGGATGTGGCTAAAAAACAAAATATTCTTAAAGTTTTTTCACTCTTTCACCTTACTGTAACTACATATAAAACAACACACAGCTTAATTGAAAATTAATATGTCAATCAGTGGGAAATACAATTGTGTACATTATGAAACCTCTATTAGTTCATCCACTGCTCCAAACCCTGGTTGATGCAATATAGAATCGTGCCTTGTGTATGTTTAGTGGTACAAAGTCCCAGTCTGTGGCAGAAAGCATTGTTAACATGCAACTCATTATTTTAAACTTGCATTACACACTGTATAAGACAGGCTGCTACAGAATGGGCAAAAAGGTTTAAGATAAAAAGTGTTTCCAAAATACAGTTTTTTTGCAGGCTGTACACACTTCACAGCTTAGCTTGTAGCTCCTTTACAATACCCCTCAAAAGAATGAAGGTGTGTCATCAGGAAGCAATATTTTTGTTGGCAAACCTTTAGAAAAAAGTAATGAATGAATGTAAGTCACCAGGAAGCTTCAAGGGATTCCATCAGTTAGAGCCAATGCCACTTCAAGGTGCCCTTTACATTTGCAGATTGAGGATTTTTGTACATTTAGGGGGATATTCTCAAGAACGTGTGATAACCATCGCAAAATTAGCTTAACGCAACATTCAAAATCGCAGTCTATTGTGGGAAAATAACCCTGTGTTAACCAAGTATTCACAACACGGAGGCACCATGCGATAGGCCGACAACAACGCATCAAATGTCCGCAATAAAGTCAACGTGATGCCGTAAATGCAAAGAAAGTTGCGATGAGGCCAAACGTGATACAAAAAGCAGAGAAAACCAGCGACAGGCCTGCAAATCGCATGCGTCATGCGGGAAAAAGCTCCCTAAAAGCAGAGCGAAAAAATGGTGAGATGCCAACGTTCGAGCACAACCCCACAGCTGTGACATAGAACAAATGAGCATTGTCCCACATCAGATAGGCATCTCCTCACAAACAGCCACAATGTACATTGGCATGCATTCAGTATGTAACCTGCGCCAATGCGGAAACATACATGGAACTCACTGTGAAACCGCAGCTCCTCTTCATATTGCAGAGGGACAATCAACACCCCCTGCACACAGATGTGCCATGTCCATGATAAAACAATAACAAAAGCATGGACTAATGTAGGAGCAGTGACTCCCCTTTACGTACATGTTGCCCATGTTGTGGGATTTGAGTCACAGGGTGCATCCCAGCATTATGGTGGTACATATCTGACCCCAAAAGAAGCCCTGTTGTCACTTGTAGGCCACAAATGACAACCAAAATGGAATGAATTGGGACACAAGTGAAACGCCGAAGAGTGGGATACTGTAACAACTGTGACACACAGAACTGGCAGTTCGAATATGTGACACCCTAAACAGCCTCACTGCACAGAGGTGACACACCCACCATCAATGAACAAGTTCCAAAATTGTCAGCACTACATGTCGCACCCACACTTGTCTGAGTGAAGTGCCTGTACAGATGATTGACATGCCCACAGGGCATGTGTTTTGGAATGCATTTATTTGCACATGCTGTGCCTGTGGGCATTCATCGTACTGTCCCATGATTGCTAAGGACCCTCACATTGTGACTTCAACCTGAGAAGAAATTGTTAATGATGTTGTCCCTACAGGCTATTCCTGCTGCGGCTGAAGTGGGGTGGGGTCCACCTGCCTCAAATTCATCATCATCGTCTGGAGCATCTGGCACTCGCATCCATGGGGCTTTACTGCGTACACATATGTTGGGCAACACACAACATGCAACGATCGTCTTGCACACGATGTCTGGGCTGTACAGGAGCCTTCCACCCGTGACGTCGAGGCACCTGAAACGTGACTTCAACACGCCAAATGTGCACTCCACGATGCCCCTGGTGCGTTTGAGGGTCAAATTGTACTGCCTCTGGGCCTGTGTGTTCTGGGCTCGGAGGGGTGTCATCATCCAAGCGCAGAGTGCATATCCTTAGTCAACTGTGACAGTGCAGAGAGACATGAGTCAAGACTACCTACTGCATGATGTGGTGGCAGGCTCACTGGTTCATTGGTGTGTGATATGTGTGACTTAGTGATTCCTGTATGACATGAACTGCTTGTTGCAAATGAGCGGCATTAATGTGTCTTACGTAGCCTCCCTGCTTCTCCTCCCTCCCCTCGAGCATAGTCACTTGTGTGCACAGCGCGGTTGCATCACTTGCATCCCTACGGCACACCATTGTCATGCCTGTTTGCGCATGTCCACAAGCCTGACTACGACACAGTGATGCTGTGCGCCGAAGGTGGCCAGCCACATGTGTGTAGGTCCATTGTAAGGACAGGGCTGACAAAGATAAAGAGCACCTGCCTGGCTGAACTCGCCATGGGGTTGAGGATAGATCTTTGGCTCATGCTGCGCTAATAGAGACACACATAACAGTTGGCATGTGTGATCGCTGACCCTGAGCCGGCATGCCCTCCCCCATGTACCAGTTTGGCCGCGGAAATAAACACGGGGGGCATGCGACATAGCAGCATTGTCCATTGCGGGATGAGTGGCGTAGACACTACAACAGAGACACACGCATCAGTCACATCCTTGGCAAGGCCTAAACTTAACTCTACCCAGATCCACATGTGGAGGAGCCACACCCCTATGCTGTACTGTCGTACGCCTGTCCACTCCGCTTACGCTCACAGGGAGGAACAACATGGTTACATGTCCCAGGTCTACACCACTGCCTGCGGTGACATGGTTGCACCCGCTGTACACAGCACAATGTAATGTGGTATGGCCCTGGTCCCTCATGGATACATAATGACCACACGGACACACTGAGTGAGTTTGTGGAACTCGCTACGGGCACGTGCGCCCGGCCTCTTTTATTGCCAGGGTCACTTGTCCAGTTACGCCTTTGCTGAATGGGTGTTGGATAGTGTAAGCCACCACTGACGGTTTGGTTGGTGCTGGCAACCACCACACCAGTGATCAGACAATCAGCAGTACAAGGTTCGTACAGCAAGGGTCCCTGACTTGAGCAGCACAGAGTTAGCGGCCCCAAATGTCGTGGAGGGTTGCAGAGGCCCTGGAAGGGGTCCTTCCAGGGCATGATGCAGAGGGCAGAAGCAAGCAGAAGCAGGCAAATGGTGGAGTTGAATGCTACAGACTCCTCTTTACCACCATATCAGTATCATCTACATGATGATGAGGACCACCCCCAGCCCATGGACTCAGATGCAACTGAAGTTCAACCAGAGATTGCCCATGAATTTCAGGGCACATACTCAATGGCACCAGAGGTGAAAGGGGATGCAGCCTGCGATGAGGCCTGTACAATGACATGAACTCTGCCATGAAGAGAGCAAGACTCAGTTCAAATTGTGTGACCTATTCCACCACTGTGTGTGCCGGAGGCAGCGGTCAGCAGTGGCCCACAGCCACGTGTGGTAGGCCTGCGATGCACAGAGTCAGTGGCACCAGTGCAGTTTTTGGTAGTGTCCCATCACCTCCGTAAATGTGAGCCTTTTCTCCTCCGGACTGAAGCGTGTCTTCCTCTGAAGAAATCAAGACTTAGTTCCAAAAGTGTGACCTAGTTGACCGCAGTGTAGGCCAGAGGCAGCGGTCAGCGCGGGTTAACCGCTGTCCAGCCATCTCCTCCTGGATCTCTAACACACAACATTGGAATGGCATGTGGATAATATTTGTGGCTGACAGAGGTAGTGGCACCAGAGCTGAGCGGGTGTGCAGCCTGCCACTATGCCATCTCTTGCCTGATACAGATTGCATTCAGTTAGTGTGAGGGGCTGCAGGACCGCAGTATAGCTCAAAGGCCGCAGTCAGCAAGGGCCCACAGACACGTGTGGTTGGAATGCTATACATGGAGTTGGTGACGCCACATCGAGGGAGTATAGTGAAATGAACTCTGCCATACAATTAGTACTCTGCCATAGTGTAATCAAGACTCAGTTCCAAATGTGTGACCTACTAGTCGGCTGTGTCAGCCGGTGGAGTATGTCAATAAGAAAGGAGTACTGCGGGCCTGTGTCACGGAGGCCGTGATGGTCTGAGGAGGCTGCCAAGGTCGGGGGCCTCAGGCTTGGAGCTTGGAGCTTGCTGCAGCACGTGGGGGGCCCTCTTTGACACATGCCGGTGTCGGCAGGAGAGCAGTGATGCCTGGTGGTACAGGGGCGGGCATGACAGCTTCGGGGACCAGCGGCCCGGGGTACAGCAGGTGCACAGGATCGCAGGCACCACTGCTCACTGCATCGGCCTCATGGAGGGAGGAGAGGGGCCGCCCTGACAGGGACGTTGGCAATTCTGGAAGAGAACCACGCCCAGGGCTACAGGCTTTTTATTCACACCCCTATGCTAGCCTGGCGTACGCTGGGCCAGCCCACTACACACACGCTTACAGGCTACATTTCCATAATCTCCCCCACTGGCTGGGGTGACATGGTTGCGTACACTGTCCACAACACTACCACCACCAGCAGTGTATGTGGACATGGATATGTCTGGGGTCTGCATACTGCAGTCTGTCCAGCACATCCACGCCACACTTGGCATTGTGTGCAGTCTCATTCATGGGTCACTTGCCTCCTTCGCACATGCCTGGTTCCCACCTCTCCCCCACATTCTTCTATTGTGTGGCTGAGGTGCCATGCCGTTGATGGCTCATGTACATAGCTAGCCCAGGTTCCAACAGTAAGTTCTGCTGTCCTGTTTGGTGGGTGGGCATGTTATATGTGACTTTGTGACGTGTGCATTCCCAGAGTAGTGAATTGCATGATTGTGTATTTGAGGTGTGTGGTGTGTTCTTTTGGTACTTACCAACAAGCAGTGTATTTCCGTAGGTGCCAGCCTGGAAGCACTGGTTGATGTATGACTGTCGGAAGATGTATGAATCATGCGCACTGCCTGGGTAGTTGGCGACAACATTGGTGAAGAGTCCCCGGTGGTCCATTATTGCCTGCAGATTGATGGAATACGTGTGCTTTCTGTTGCGGTAATTGTGTGCAGTGTTGGCAGGGGGCACAAGTAGGACATGTGTGCAGTCAATTGCCCCCAACACTTGCGGGAAGCCAGCTATGGCGTAGATGCCTTGCTTGGTCTCCAGCTGTTCCTGCGCAGTGTAGGGGAAGTATAGGTTTTGGGGTACCAAGCTGATGATGGCATCCAGTACAGGTTTAAGGAACTTTGATAGGGCTGGCTGTGAGACTCCTCCGACTCTGGTGGTTGTTGGTTGAAAGATACCAGAGGTCAACAGATGCAGCACAGCCAGCAGCGTTGTCTGCAGAGGGTTGTTGGTACCATCAGCCTGTGGGCAAGGATGTTCAGGATGTGGAGGATGGTTTTCCTTTTGAGCCTGTAGTGGGCAATGACATACTCTGGTGTTAAGTCAGTGGGGCTGATGCGTTTTCTGAAGGTCTGCGGTTTGTGTCTGCGCTGCCTCTGTGGTGATCCGGGAGGGTGGCGGGGGCCCAGGGGGGAGCCTGGGGGTGACGGAGGTGGGTGTTGTGGGCCTGTTGGGGCTCCAAGCTGCATGATGAGTAGCTCCATGGCTTCTGCTTGTCTTCAGGTGTGGCTCTTGGCTGAGCTCCCTTGTCTGGTGCAAGCTGTCGTTCGACTTTACACCAGGTCAGGGCAGTTGTTAATTTCCTGCTGCTAACGCGCCTTGTCGCCTGTTTTGTGATCTTATCGCCGATCTGGCTGGTTGTTGAGAATGTTGCTGAGGGGTGTTGTTGCGGCTTTTGCACGAGAACGCCTACTCTGCATCTCATTAGCGATAGTTGCAGGGGTAATCTGTGGTGATGTTTTTTGCAGCGGCTATCATGGGTAAACTGGTGAAATGGGCTGTTAGCACCAGCTTGTGCATGGGGAGATAACTTTATCTCCACTTTGCTGCGATAAAGTGCTGTTAACTCGGCGATAACGCCTTGAGAATATGCCCTTACACATCTTTCAGGCAACTAGCCACACTGCTAAGAAGGCTTGTTTAGCTGGCTGGCCGTCACTTGGTTTCACAGCTCAGGACGCTTCCTAAATGACGCTTCAGCTGGAGCTTTTGAACTCCCGTAATTAACCGTCTTGGGCAGTTGACTTTTGACAACAAGTAGGGAACTCTTCTAATGAAAGGAAAAAAGTAAGGGTATGCCGTGCCCCTCAGACCCCCCCCACTTCGACCACTGCACATGCAGACACGTGCACAGTACGTAGCGAGTCTCGTGCATGCAGTGAGTCTTGTGCACTGATAATTTTGCAGTCTCACACAGGCACTTAGCCTCTCATAGGCAGCGAGTATAAGACATGCTGACTCTTCACGTGCAGAGTCTACAAACGGCAGGGCGTGTCACAAAAAGAGTTTTGGACACAAATGTGCTGGTGTTATGCATTTTTAAACTCTGAGTATTTTTCAACAGTTTTTTTTGCATAGTATATCCATACACTTTCCTTGACCTGCCAACCTTGTAATTATTTTCACCATTTAATCCTACAGGGGAAGAGGAGGACAGTAGCCAAAAGGATATGTCCCACAGTAATGTCCACACATCAAATATGGGTACAGAGAGTGCATTCTATGCCAGGTATATGTAGGAAAAAGAGTACAGTATGAACTGTTTTTCGTGCTTTTTTCATTATTGGTGCAATTCTATTTGAAGGGATAAGTGTACTTTACTTTAAAATAAAATGGTAAATACTATATGACTCTGTCAATTTTCTACAACCCAACTTTAAACTCTGCCAATTAGAATGAATTTAAAATAGCGGTGTGTAACGCAGCAGAGTTCATTGACTTGCAACTTTGTGTGTTTTCTAAACTTTTGAAGGTTTGTGAAATGGAAAGCTTGTAAAGTTAATTCTGATTAAAAAATAAGTGGTCTTCTGCTGGGATATTTCCGTACCACACCACTTATCTTGGGTGATGTACGTCCACCTTCCACACTCAGTACTTTTTGTTGGAGGATGTCCTCCTTGGGCACTCTGCATCAGGGGAGCATCACTCCTGAAAGGCTCAAAAAGATAAATCATACTTCGGGCCTAATCGTTCTCCTCTTTTCTGTCATACCCTCTCCTTTTCTAGAGTATCTTTTCTCAGTTTTCTCCTTAGTTCTCTATTTTTAACTCCTTCTCTGACTAGCACCCTTCTCCACATGTCTCACTCTCCTCACAATACCCTCTACATGTAGTCTTGGTATACTTCTTTGGTATACCCAGGGAGAGTGTTAGGTGTGCATCACTGACATAATATCAATGACACAAATATAGACTTACCAAAATATTGAGGAAAAAATATAGAATGCAAAAAT
Organism: Lissotriton vulgaris; assembly: GCF_964263255.1. NCBI lineage: Eukaryota > Metazoa > Chordata > Amphibia > Caudata > Salamandridae > Lissotriton > Lissotriton vulgaris. The sequence goes on along the minus strand of NC_141700.1, from coordinate 247,006,627 downwards.
ATCGAATCCCTATCTCCAAACAAGTACAAAAATATTGAATCAAAAATATTGTTGTAAAAAATATAGTTAGTCAAAAGATCGAATTATTTTTAATGTCTTAATACTTATAGTGGAAACTTCCATCATAATTTATGATAGTTCCCCCACACATATCTTTTAACCATGTCTAAACTGACCAGTGAATAAAACATTTTTGGTTGGTACAGTTTCAGACATTTTTTAAATCACTTTTTCACATCACTGTCACAAAATCCATCTCCGCATTAATCTGGCGTTGTAGCACACCAGGGAGGCATTCGGCTTCTCCTGGTGGGCCCGATGATGAAGCATGTCACCGACCAGGTCGGTGAGTGAGGGCTTCTAAAAAATCCCTGAAAGGTTTCCAGTGTGTCCTTGGAAGGGAATTTCTTACAGTCTTTGCCTCTGTGCTCAAACACAGACCTCTTTGCTCAAAACAATATTTCAAGGCAGAATTTCAAAGGTGTCAATAAATAAAATCCAAAAGTGCAGTGATGTGCTTCCATACTTCACAGATTAAAGTACATAAAAACGAAAAAATGTTAGTTGATATTGTGTGAAGATGTCTTGAAAGGTTAATGATATACTTACTTTCAGCCTCTTATGTTCTAAGTGTGATTCAGATGAATCCTCAGCATGTTGACCCTTGAACAGTTCTCTAGATATTAAAACAGTATTGAAAGTCCTGTATAGCAGCCCTTTGCAGTACAGTATTTTAAATTCACACTACTGATCTTTAGAGTGTGTCCAGACCTCCGCAGCAGGCACATTAACCTAAGAAACCTACCATGATTGGAACCTGGCTCCTGTAGAGAAAATAAAGATCTGTAGAGGAGATACATGATCTCACTGGGCTATATTTCATAACAGGTCAGTGCCCCTGGAAAGCTGAAAGCTGAAACAATGTTAGTCAAATGCAAGTTGTACGTTATTTGTGGTGGCTCTGCTTCATTCCAAGCATACTCTGTTATAGAATCTGGAAAATTCTTGGTTGGACATTGCTTCTGGAAGGCTTCTAGGGGTTGGATTGTGACAGTCACTTATGTACCAGGAATAGGAAAGGTCATGAAATATGCTTTCTTAAGGGCCACATGGCTTGATGTCCTGCACATTTGTGCAATATTTTCACACTGCAATCTCTTGTTTGCATTTATTATATGAAAGGTGAGGAAGAGATCAGCTAATGCCCGTTGAACTCTCGTCCTCTCGTCGGCGACTGCTAACTAGAGCTTGTACAGTGTCATTGAAAGGAGAGCGGTCCTTTCGGGAACTGCTATTGAAGGCATTGCATCCCTGAAGGAAAGGAAACAGCTGAGATACTGTTATTGTCCTTGCTGAGAAGTACTACATCTGTCCTATTACAACAGTGGCTATCAGGTGTAGTTGTACTGGTATTATTGGGGATCATCCTTTTCGACGCGGATTTTACTCTGCAGTACTTTTACAACGCGTCCGTTACAATGCAAGTCGTAACCACGACTTGCGCTGGAGGGCGCTAGAGGATAAAGAATAGTATATTTACTATTCCAACACCTTCCCTAGTATACACGGGGACTAGTGTTAGAATAGTAAATTATACTATTCACTATCAGCGCCCCTCAACGCAAGTCGTTGTAACGACTTGCGTTGTTAAAGACGCGTTGTAAAAGCACGGGTTGTGACGGTACGCGTCGTACCGTCATACATCCGGTATTATTACATCTGTAATTATACTAGCCCAGCTTAGAGGTACTGGTAATTTCCCCTTAAGACTTAAGAGCAGCCCTGTTAGAAAGTGCCCATAGCTCTCCCTCTGGCCATCAGTTTGATCATCACTGTTCATAAACCTAAAGCTGGGATCCCCCTTATTGATGCCTTAGCTATAAAATTGCGATTCTCCTATTAACATGCTTAGAGAATCTAGATTTCATTAAAGACACGGAGGCTCACATTATGCAATGACTTTTATTTGCAGATCCAAGCCAGTCGCATCACAATACAAAGGTTCCAATAAGAACACTGAGATAAAGTAATACACAAAACATAGCAACCATCAGCCTCTTTTAAATCAGGCGAAAAAAGATGCAGTAGATTCCAGAAGATTCGAAGTAAAAGACAAACGAGAATGAAGAAGACAACCAGTCGGCTTCTCGGTGATGAAACATCCAAAGTAGCTTAAGTAGAAGGATTATCTGAAAGAAAGGAGACAATGAAAATTGTATCCAAAATAAAAAGGTAATCATAAACAAACAAATCCTGAAAAATGAATTGAACAGCCATAAATAAAATTTCAATATAAATATAAAATACATTATATTCAAGTGACACTCAGAATATAAATATTACATCCAGAACCAAACAAGGAACGGGATGGGCGGGATAATGTGAGCCTCCGTCTCTTTAATGAAATCTAGATTCTCTAGGCATGTCAATAGGAGAATCGCAATTTCATTACAAGAACGGAGGCTACATTATGCATGTTGGTAGCCCAGTAAAACTACATTAGACATGTGTTCAATAGGTTTACAATAATGTCTTACAAAGATATTAGAGTTAGACCAGTCAGCAGCTTTAAGGATATCATCCAACTTACCTCCAGACCAAAGAGACTTACTTGCCATGGCACCTCTAACAGAATGAGCTTGAAAATTGGATATATCAATACCAGCTAGAGACAGCAGATTTAACCCATCTGGCAATTGAGGTGGAGGAAATAGCCTTATGAGGTTTAACAAAGGAAATGAGAAGCTGATTCTCATTAAGCGGTCGAAGGTTAGACATTGTCACATCATAAGCTTTCATACATTCAACTACACAAAGTTTCGGACAAGAGTCGAAACGAGGATAGAAGATTGAGTCAGACATAGTTTTGGTTCTTCTAGAGACCTCAAATTTAACTCCAAACAAATTATATGACCTATTAGAGATCTCCAGAGCTTTAACATGAGAAACTCTACGACAGGAGATAAGGCAAAGAAGAGTTGTGAGTTTAATAGATAGAAACTTTCTGTTCAAAAACAAATTATCGGGCCAGGAAGTGAAGAGATCTAGAATCAAATTCACTTCCCAGAGTGTATCATATTTCGGTTTCGGGGGTCTTTTAATACGAATACTCTTCATAACTCTACAAACAATTATGTTTTTCCCGACCGTTCTGCCGTTAACGAGAATATGACCCGCAGAGATTGCGGATCTATAACAATTGATTGATCTATAACTCAATCCCCTGTCAAAGAGTTCAGCTAAAAAATGTACTACGTCAACGCTAGGTGCCTGTATGGGATCCAAATCCCTCTCCATGCACCAACGAAACCAAGATTTCAAGATATTGTTGTATCTGTAATGGGTTCCCGGAGCCCAAGACTCTCTGAGGAGAGTAGAAGCCGATGTTGAAAGTCCTGAGACTTCGTTAGATCTCCGGACACTCTCCAGGCAAGAAGGTACAAACTCCCGGATAGAATCAGAGGGTGAGGATCTCCGTATACGTCTGTAAGGAGATCCTCTAGAGAAGGAATCCGAAAGGGAAGATCGTAAGTTAGCTCCAGAACTGTGGGGAACCACGCTTGTGACGGCCAGAAGGGAGTTATGAGGACTAGAGAGCATCACTCTTGCCTCACTTTCTGCAAGACTTTCTGGATCATTGCAAATGGGGGAAAGGCATATACACTGATCCCTGAGCAAGATTGGAGAAAAGCGTTCACTGCTAGAGCACCGGGATCGGGAATCCAGCTGAAGTAAAGCGAAAGGAATCTGGAATTCCAATCGGCAGATATGTTCGATTTGCCTGGGTAGTATTCTGCTTGGAGGGAAATCTTGTGTTCTAAGCAGAACATCCAGAGTCTCCTTGCTAGGTTGGAAAGGTCGACAGATTTCGTACCTCCCAACCGATTGATGTAGGCCACTGCCGAAACATTGTCCATTTTCAGAATAACCGATCTCCCTTGAATTGAGTGCTTGAAACTCATAAGGGCGTGTAGGCCAGCAGTAAGTTCTAGGAAATTGATGTGGTGAGATGACTCCGCCTGAGACCAAACACCACCTGTATTCTGGTCTGGGAAACAAGCACCCCAACCATGAAGGGAAGCGTCTGATTCCTGCACAAAATCCGGTTCTGACCCGAAAATTGCTTTGCCATTCCAAGCCTCCAGGTTTTCCAAACACCAGTTCAGTTCTGCTTTGGCCTCCAAATCTAGGGTGATTCGGTCTTTGTACCAAAGTCCGGACCTCAGCGCCCTTCCTTTTATCCTTTGCAAAGCCCGATAATTCAGAGGGCCTGGGAAGATCGCTTGAATGGAGGAAGATAAGAGACCTAGAAGTCTTGCCAGTTCGCTTAGGGGAAAGTCTTTCTGTCCTAAAACGTGACGGATCTCTTTCTTGATCTTCGAGATCTTCGAAGGAGGTAAAAGGAGAAGACACTTGGAAGTATCCAGAGTGAAACCCAGAAACTCCAGTGATTTTGAGGGGGATAGAATAGACTTCTCTTTGTTGACAATGAAACCTAGACTTTCCAACAGATTCATAACTGAATTCAGGTCGAGGCGAATCTGATGCAGATCGTGGGACATTATCAGGATGTCGTTGAGGTAAATAATAAGTCGTACGCCTCGTTCTCTTAGGAAGGAGGTTACTACTCTCATTACCTTGGTAAAACACCAAGGCGCGGACGAAAGCCCGAAGGGGAGCGCTTTGAACTGATAAAGATGTTTTTTCCATAAGAATTGTAGGTAAGGTTGATGTATTTCCGCCATCGGGATCGTGAAGTAGGCGTCCTTTAAATCCAGTTTGACTAACCAGTCTTCTTTTTGAAGAAGGTCTCTCAGGAGATGTATTCCTTCCATTTTGAAGTGCCTGTAAACAAGAAATTTGCTGAGGCCCTTCAAATTTATAACCGGTCTCCAACCTTTTCCTTTTTTCTCCACAGAGTCCAAGGGAACTTCTATTATCGCTCCTTTCTGGAGCATAGAGGAGATTTCTTCCTCTACTATTTTCTCTTTCTCTAATGAGATAGGAATATCCCTTGGTAGGGAAGTTTGAAACAGAGTTTGAACGAAATCTATCATAAAGCCTGTCACTGTGGATAGAACCCAAGGGTCTTGAGTTATTTCCTCCCATTTTTTCGAAAAAACTCTCAGCCTGCCTCCCACCTTTGGAGGGATAGAAAGAGAAAGTAAATGAGGGGGACTTACTTGGAGGGTTTGACGAGAAGGAAGCTTGTGATCTTGCTCCTCTTGTTCGATTTCTTTTCCACGGCTGGAGGTGTTGTAGTAATTATTTTGATATGCGCCTCTTCCGAAGGGTCGTGATCTCTGGTAGGGCCCCTTCCAAAAACATTATTGTTGAATACTCTCTTTATATTCTTCTGGGCGTTATCAAGCGCTGTAAAGGTCGAAACATACTTTCCCAATTATTTTAAAAGCTCTTCACCAAAAAGCAGTCCTTTCGGATTTGAAGAAGGCTCCTTCTCAGCCATATCTGAGAGTTTAGGGTCAAGTTTATAAAGGATGAGCCAACGCCTTTCTGCGTTAATGCTTGTATTAGCATTACCTAGCAAAATGAGGGCTCTTTGACTCCATCCCCTTATTAAATCTATATTAAGGGGTGTACCTTTAAGGAAACATTCTTCTGCGGAGTCAAGAATTCTGCTAAGTGGTCCAAGCACACCCAGTAGGCGATCTTGGCACCCTTTAAAAGCTTTTTTCTAGGCCTTTTCTAGGATCGCATCCAAGTCTAAACAGATATTTAATCAATTCCAGATCCATATTAGGGGCTTAACATGCTTTTTCATCTATTGAGGGTCTTGAACACTCTGCCCTTAAAATATTCCTGGACTCTCTTTCAAGAGAGAAGCGAATCCATTTTTTAATAAATTTAGAGACATGTTCCTGTGGAGACCATTGCAAGGAACGAGGATGTTTTAGATTAAGAGGGGAGAACATCTCCTCTCCCAGGGGGTTTAGAATACTGTCCTTCGAGGAAGAAGGAGTTTCGCCCTCCTCATCAAAAATTCCTACATCCCCAACATCTAAATCCAGAACATATTCGTCTGGATCCATAACATCATCATCATCATTATTATCCGAGCCCTCTGGGAAGTTTTGAGCTCTTTGAGATAGTGAGCCGCTAAGGGCATCCAAGGTATTTGGGCAGCGAAGGGCAACCGATTGTTGTGTGTCATAAGAGACATCTCTATTAGTTGAGGTGCGAAGACCTTCCAAATATTTTGTGGTGTTAAGACCACCAATATTAAAAGAGGTGCTAGGACCTCCCGTGCTCTCATTGGTCTCCGAAATAGTGTGGTTAGTCTTCTTTGTACGTTTAACCCCCACTTTCTCATTAGCAGTCACATCAGACACATCTTCCTGAGAGGGAAGTGGTCTTTTATAGGGTACAAACTGAGCAAAAGTCTCTCGCATACAGGTTTTCATTTCTTTTTGAATCATAATGCGAAAATCTTCCTTATTAAAATTAGGAAGTGTTGCATTGTTCATATCTGACTCTGAGTCATTTTCCATCTTGCCCCTTCTTTTTTAAATTTTTTTTTTAATATAAATAGAATTTCCAATTAATCACCCCCTTTTTTTTTTTTTTAATAATATGAATGAAACCTTTTTTAAGGGCATATGGCTGAAAGAAGGCCAATGTATAAAATGTGGAGTTCATGCAGCAGTAAGAGCGTAAAAGTAGAATAGGGTAGTTATTTCCTAATATTTCGAGTTATTTATTAATATTTCGATGGATACAATGACGAATCGATAATCCTCCTGCGAAATGCGGTCAAAACAGCTTATTTCCAACTGTCGGTGAGTGAGGAAAGTTCCTAGGCGGGATACTCACGAAACGTGTAGCTCGCCAAGGAACTTTCCTCTAATGCGCGTCCTGCCATCTTTGCGATCGGAGATCACGGAGAGGAGGAAATGCGCTCAGTCTATCGTTTCCAGCAGCGGCGCTCGGATCAATTACCCTGGCAAGTACAGTGCTTAAATAAATTATTCAGGGGTAGCGCTTCACTCGAGGAACAGAGCGAGGAGCTTGTTTTTTCATATAAGCGCCGAGGTTAACTACAGCGTAAGGCACTCAAAGCACGTTTCTTTTTTAAATTTTATTTTTAAAAGATTAACACAAGCGCTAGGGGTAACAGCGCGAGGAGTTCAAAAAAGGCTCCTACAAGGTTTAAAAAACGCGCAAGGATCAGGGCAAAAAACGGCAAAAAACAGCAATAATGAGCATAGAGAACAAAGAATCTGAAGATTGAGGCACACATTTACGATCTAACTGTAGGGAAAAGGCGTAATAAAGACAACTTGAAAAAACAGAGGTTATACAAGAAAGGGAGAGGATGATCTCCATAAATTGCAGATCATGGGGAGTGGGGGAGGGAGGAGGTGGGAATAAAGCCACCCTTCATGCAAACCCCCAAATACAACTCTATATAGTTACCAAAGCACAATATTAATGAAAGTATGGAGAGAAGATAGTAAGCTACTTATCTGCTTGGAGCCGCATTTAAAAGAGGCTGATGGTTGCTATGTTTTGTGTATTACTTTATCTCAGTGTTCTTATTGGAACCTTTGTATTGTGATGCGACTGGCTTGGATCTGCAATTAAAAGTCATTGCATAATGTAGCCTCCGTTCTTGTAATGAAATCTTTAGCCTATATGACACCGGTTAGAAAAATTATACATGCTCAGTTATCCATGTAGTACTTCGTACCACTCTGTTTCTAAGCACGCCAATGGCCAAATCCAAAAGCTGTTTGTGAATTTAAGTTCAACCTAAATGTGCAAATCCCATGATTTATGTCTGCAATTTATCCAAAAATCTTGACTTTGCACTGGCTAATCGATTTACTCAAGCGTAAAGATGGCATAATATTGTTCAAGAGTATATCCTATGACATGGGCAGGAAATGGGTGCTTGAGTGTGTGGGTGTAGGGAAGTGTTCGAACTCACCCATTTGCGAAAATGTACACATGTTTTTTCAAACCATTGCCACTTTGACAAAAAAGTTGGAGATTTACTTTCATAGAGGGCAGGAAACAATCCTTTTCGAAGGTGGGCCTGGACATGTAACGCCCCGAAAAATCGAGTGGCAACTGGGCATAGTTTTAAACAAGAGAAAATATATTTTCCTAGTGGAAAAAATACAACCATTAAAGGCAGTTGCAAATATAAGTTGCTCCTTACAAAAATGCAGCCCGGTTTTTGTGTCAGTACTTTTTATTAGGTCTCGGTACTATCCGGTTCGTGAGAACCGGAAGTAGAGAGATCTTATGTTTCTTAGAGGGGCTCTTGATCCCGCCTCTAATTTCGGCTCTCCCCATTGGCTGGCTTCCTAAAAGGAGGCCAGCCATTGGAGGAGAGAGCCGTCACTCCGATTTAGCCCCGTCTTTCTCGGATTTGGGGGCGTCATTTTTGCTGTTCTTTAGACAGTGATGTCATCCGTCACTCAGAACAGCAAAACCACGCCCCAAATCCGAGAAAGACTGAAGCAGGCGGGCGCCATTTTTTTTTCCTTTGACGAGCTGCAGGACTCCCTTCCTCCTCGCCTGTGCTGGCCTTGTACCCGTGTTCCCACGTTGCTCTCTCCCTCCTGGACTCCCACTTTGCACTCTGTTTACCATAGGCTGGCTTGAGGCACGCAGACTGTTATGGTTTCGCCCGCCTTTGCTGAGTCTGTAGCAGAGCATAGACAAAAAGAAAGGACACAACGCGGAGGTAGGGTGTTCTGTAAAGAGCGAGCCCGCTACAGAGAAATTGCAGGAACGCACCAGCAGATTTAGCTTGCTCTCCGCTTGGTATTAATCTCCTCATGGATGTGCGCAGGAGGTGTAGTCCCGCTCCGCCCGCCTGCAGCTCTCAGTCCCGCTCCCCCTCCCTCCGCCCGCCCGCAGCTCTCAGTCCCGCTCCCCCTCCCTCCGCAGCTCTCAGTCCCGCTCCCCCCTCCCTCCGCCCGCCCGCAGCTCTCAGTCCCGCTCCCCCTCCCTCACTCCGGCCGCCCGCGGCTCTCAGTCCCGCTCCCCCCTCCCTCCGCAGCTCTCAGTCCAGCTCCCCCCTCCCTCCGCCCGCCCGCAGCTCTCAGTCCCGCTCCACCCTCCCTCCGCCCGCCCGCAGCTCTCAGTCCCACTCCCCCCTCCCTCCCTCCCTCCGACCGCAGCTCTCCGGTAGTCTGCTCTTGCTTTCATAGTTTGGATATGACACCCGTATCATGGTGTCAAGGATCGGGCAGGAGTTCCGCACTTGCCTCGGTACACCCTACGAGACGTTGTTGTGCTCCCATTCCACTTTACATCAAATTCGAGCTCACTAATAAAAGTCAATATGCTGATCTTCCCTACAAAAAAACAACAAAAAACAGCACATATACCTGTTCAGATCATTTTTTGTGAAGGGCTTCAGTTAGCACACTGACCTACTTGTTTCATATTTTGTTATCTTATGTTTTGAGTGTTTGTATAGCGCCAAATCTGCCTTCGCTAATGCCTCGTAGCGCTGACTCGGTGCCAACCACCCCATAACGTTGTTTCCTTCGCAGAGCAGAGTTTGAAATTGCTGTCATGACGTGTGCAGTGTGTAATGTGCCCAGTGCCCGATGAGGAGGAACAGTATGAGCTTGGAATTTAAAATGTCCACGACTGACAGCTGAGTCTGTGGCGTATCTGAGCTGTGAATGGTGGGTGTGACCTGCTCTGTCTAACGTGCTCTGTTGTTAAAGCGTCCGATCCCTTTCGAGACTGGGACCGTCGTGTACTTGTTCCCCCTTGCAATCGCCTGCCCAGTTCACCTCGCACTCCGGGTCTCCAAAGTGCCTCGAGGACGCCGAGTTCGCTGGAGGCGCACTGAGAGGCTGCATCGCCTCCGTGATCCCGTGAACTCCGCATCCAGAGAGAGGAGTCCGGCCACAAGAACCACGAGGTCCCACAGCCAGTGAAGGGAGCCGCCGCAGAGGAGTCCCCGCTACAGTTTGCATTTATCCTTTGACTCCTTGGTCAGGTCAATCACTCTCATCCGCCTTTTCACTCTCCTCCACCCTGCTTTTATTAAAAAACAAAAATCCATTCTCTGTAATGTTTGTGGCCCTCTCTTCTTTCGACTTTAAGCTTCGGGCAATGAGAGGCAGCCGACGGGGGACCGGTTTCAGGTAAGTAACTTCTTATTCTTTCCGCCTCTCCCTCAACATTCCTTTTCATACTTTCTAAACACTATGTACAATTACAGTCGGATACAATTACAGTCGGACGCTGTCCGCTCCCAACCAGCGGTCTGCGTATCGGGTGCAGCAATTAACTTTTACCTCTGGGACGTTGTCTTAGAGAAATTAAACGGTGAATGTGAGATTGGCGCCTCCCATTACATTTGGGTAAACCTGATTGTTAAGAAGTATGCTACGGCAAATTAGGCTTTCGAATATTATTTATTCTCAAATAAGATACAACCACCGGCTGGAGCAGGGCATAAGCAAGCAGTATGCCTGACAGGATACTGTGGGGTGGGTTTGGTTTAATGGGACATACGTTCCGAGTTTTAACAAGTACTGTGCCTCTTTAAATTACTTTACCATAGTGTGCAAAAATAAGGGCCCTAGAGCAAATTAAGAAACTGAGCCTACTAACTCCTGGAAGGGGGATAATATACAGCATTAATCAGTTCTTCCTCTGCCCCCCCCCCCCCCCCCCCCCCCCGGTTCCTGGGCATCAGTGCCGCTGCACCTAATTTCTCGGGCTCTTTCTCAATGGGCCCACTGGCTTGCCGACATACATAACAGAGTTAAGCCCGGTACTCAGTGCGTTGTTAGTGCCACAGCACTGTAATCCACATTTCAAATGCACTCTGTTTGACTGAGCCATGACCCTCTGCTCACACTATCCCACGGCAGCCTTGCTGTGGTGGTGCAGCCAAATGAAGTCTGCACAAGGTCTCTGACTCCTTCCTGTCCTGCTAACTAGTTTAAGTTTTGTAAAGCGCCGACAGGGCAGAGGAAAAAGAGTGTCAGAGCGCTATACAGGGTGGAAGACAAACCTCAGCTCAGGGGAAGGAAGTAATTAAGATCATGTGAAACCAGAGTACATTTTGTCGGAAAAGATGCAGGTAATGTGCAGAAGGAAATATAACCGGAGAAAAAGCAAACATGTAGTAACTATGTGAAGCTTGGAAACTCCGAGAGATGAAAAAAAAGTCCAGGTACAGCCTCTGGGGTAGAGGAGTCTAGAAAACCTCCCTCGCCCTCTGTGTATGCAGTCAGAGTACCCTCCTTTCAGCCCCACCCAGTTCTACCTGCTCAACAGAGAGGCCACGAACAGAAGGGCCCCAAACAGCCTTAGAGTTTCACTGCAATTACAATGTTCCTTTTCCGGTCAGCAGAGGTGTGCTTAATTTACCTCAGCTGTGCGCCCCCGCAAGCCATTATTTTAAATTTGTGGAGTCCAAATAGTGCCCTGTTTAACACTAATCGCGGCTTCACACTGCTTTACCACAGCCATTCAGTGGCACCGCACCGACCCTTTAATAAAGGCTGTAGTAGAATTGGCCTTTTACGTAGCGCACACCACAGCCAGATTTGCCTCTGAGCACTTTAAACATAGAAGTGATTTAGAGTGACTGTAACCTTTACTTTAACATAAAGTGAGCATTGTTCATCGCCTTTGTCTGTGTCCGGGATTAATGTTGAACAACCTCTAATAAGTAGGGGCTGTAGAGCTCTCTCCCCAGGGGTACCCCAAGCCCTCAGACAGAGCTCTTAGTGGAATGTGTATTGAATAGGCTACATGTGTTCATGCCCTCGCACCACAGGCACCAGAGAGCCCCCCAGGGTCACTTGCAGGCTCCAGTGGGTTTCCGCCCTCTCTGTCACTGCAGGAGCCCGGGAGCCCACGAGGCTGGTAGGATGCATGCTTTAACAGGCTCCTCGCGCTACCCTGTCACCCCGAGGTAGGCGCCCCTTAAAGTAATGCTAGTGTACGACCCCATCTCACGAGGTCTAACTAAGTTTCCAGCCCTGGATGTTCTTTTTTATAAACCATCCTTTAGTGTCTGATAGCTCAGGGGGTTGTGCTCAACCAAGATCACACAATGCTGGACCCAGTGACATGGTGTAGGAATGCTTGAGGCTGGATAAGGCGCATCCCTGTGACACTGGACTTATTGTAACCCCAAAACAGCAGCAGAGCTGACAGCAGTCCCTGCACATCTCAGTATTTCAATTTCCCTCCAGTGGACCAGTGTACAAACATACACTCCTTATTTGGATTTTTTTTAGGAAAAATGTGATACCAATTTTTTTTTACAGACTCCAGTAACTCTCTCATAGTCTGTGGTGTGAAAAAGGGGCAATTGTATTGTAACTGAAAGTCCCAATAATAACGTCAACTGCGTGCTTTGTAAGGAAAAACCTTTTCATATAAAGGACTACAGTCTAGGGAAAATTATAAACTGAATGAAAAAAACAACCTTCACCCAAAATATATTAAAAATGCACAACTTTGGAAAAAAGTGCCACTATCTTCAGTTTTGGCTGATCCCACTCTGGATGTTTGGAGGAATCGGTTGTCTAATGCAGAATTTCTGCCACGAATCACTCACAAGTGAACATCTGTGTTTGTTTTTTTTTTCCAGTAAAATATTTTTCTTTAACGCGACATACTGTCTACTTTTGGGGGATAGTCAAACAACAAGAGAGAAAGGGTCAGACAGTCACTCATATACCCCTTAAGTAAACTTTTTTAAACAACAAAAGAGTGACAAACCAGGTACAATGCAAACCAGGCAAGAACTATATGACCTTATAACCCGAGTCAGAATAGGGTGGATTGGTGAAGAAACTGTGATTCGAAAAGAACACTCATGCACCAACAAAGTTGGGGGATGAAATTGGGTGAGGGGAGAGGGTGTTGTTGGGTGCTATAATGCTTAATGTGACCGGTAAAATACCAGCAACATAGTGCCTAGTCTCAAGATATTGAGTCCTCTGCAACATACACATTTGAGGCTCAGATGTGCTGGCAGTGTCCTTCCTCCTTCTGATGTGGACAAATTAAGCATCATTGTGTTGTGCAAAAGAAACACTTGTGAACTACACCTTGCAGTGGTAAAAGCTGCATAAGCAGGTGTTGCCAAAATATAACAGTGTATGATAATGAAAAAAGGCCATATTGCTGTTGTTCTTTTGCACTTCATAACCAAAACAAATTGTTTGAAAGCTACATAAAAACGACTTTTTAAAAAATGTAATCTTCCCATTTCACATAACTCATTTATCATCTTAACAGTATTTGCACAGTAAAACCGTATAGCACCCAAAATGTTTTGAATTCTGGATTCTCAAACCACAAAGAAGCTATATTTGCCTGCCCTCAATATCTGCACACTGCACTCCAGTCTGCCCTCAATATCTGCCCCTCAATGCCGCCTGCCCTGTGCCTGGTGTGAGGCAGCTTCCTTAAGTCCCCCGCCCATTCTTCTGCTCTTTTGATGGGGCATTAATAGTTGGAATCATTGTAGTTACCAGGGACAGGCAGCAATGGCCCCAGGGCATTTATCTTTGACTGGAGCAATGTAAAATATGAGATTTCAGCCACTAAATCAGCCTTTTCTGCCTTCGATCTTTGTAGAAACCAATTTATATTCCACAGCAGACTCGCACTTGCGTGTATCATTGATTCACTCTTTTCTGGCCTGGCCCCCAGTAGATACTGCATGCTCTGCTGAGCAACACTTCTCTACATTCAGTTTCAAAACTGCATTTTCAGTGCCACATTCTGTATTCTCTTCCAAAATGTTATGTTTCAACAAGAACCAACGCTGCAAAATCATTCCTTGAATAATGAACTTACTTTCATGGTTTGCAATAGTGACCCATTCACAAACGTGCTTGGTACAAACACACACAATATGTACCATGTGCAAGGTGTTCCTGTGACTCGTGAAACAGGTGAAATAAGCTGAAGTCTTTGATTCAAGAGCACCTTACTATTGTCACATCTGGCACTTGCTCAGGATGTTGTAGGTCGGAACATTGTCTTTGTATTTTTATGTATAACCTGTTATTTCCTTCACCTGTAAGTACTGTACATACTTAATAAAGTGGTAGACAGTTTGAGACGTGATCTGATGTATGAATCTGGTAATTGTAATACATCACGAGGGCATGTAAGACAAAGGGCTCTATGTGAATGACTGTATGGGTGGCTCTGTGTGTGTGTGGCTCTGTGTGTGCGCGTGGCTCTGTCTGTGTGTGCGCGTGGCTCTGTCTGTGTGCGCGTGGCTCTGTCTGTGTGTGCGCGTGGCTCTGTCTGTGTGTGCGCGTGGCTCTGTCTGTGTGTGCGCGTGGCTCTGTCTGTGTGTGCGCGTGGCTCTGTCTGTGTGTGCGCCTGGCTCTGTCTGTGTGTGCGCCTGGCTCTGTCTGTGTGTGCGCCTGGCTCTGTCTGTGTGTGTGCGTGGCTCTGTCTGTGTGTGCGTGGCTCTGTGTGTGTGTGTGTGTGTGTGGCTCTGTCTGTGTGTGTGTGTAGCTCTGTCTGTGTGTGTAGCTCTGTGTGTGTCTGTGGGTGTGGTGCGTGTGCGGCTCTGTCTCTGTGTGCGGCTCTGTCTGTGTGTGTGTGCACGGCTCTGTGTGTGTGTGTGTGTGTGTGGTTCTGTGTCTGCGAATACTCTCTACTACTCTCTAATGCTCACCTATTGCCATTGTAAATGACAATACCATTTATTTATGTTTTTAAAAAAAAAATGTCATGAGCAATGCCAATAGCTCTACCTTGGATAATGCCGAGACCATTGCATTGTAAATGCTTGTTTTAGTTGGTGCCTGTATTTCTCTTCATACTTATCTTTCCCTGGTGTAAGGTGAAGTCGGAGTCGAACATAAAGGGTGCCTTGAAAATGATCTTAGCTGCTTCGAGGAAATGTTAACAGATGCATTAATGAAGAACAGATTGTGAGTGTGTTTTTTTGTATTTATATTGTATACATTCAGAGGTGAATGCAGTATCTTTAAACAAAGATAGTTTTGTGAACATACTTTGCCATTTGCCTGGGTCATCTGGGTGGGGGCAAACATGAATATGGTCTGGCCCGACCCTCAAATGCTACTCCCTGTGTAGCTGCAACCCTGAGGAAGAGGAGGATGGAGTAGACATCCAGGAGGGGAGACTTTGGATCCCCAGGTAGCATAGACTAGCATTTATGCATGGAGCCAATATGAAACTTATGCTGGACAGCACGACGAAGGACTCCGGTGAGGCGCTGCCTGTCATGTCCTGGGAGGATTGAAAACCCTGCATGGATTTTGCGAATGCGGAGCCCCTACACCCGAGCAGGAAACCTACTACTTTTAAGGGTCTTCAGGTTAGCATTCGACAACATGTAAGGAGTGGTGACACCGTGCGGCGCAAGTGACCCCTTCTAAGTTTACGGGTATTGAAGCCTCTGTGTTTATCTCGTCAACCACTAATGGATCAAACTTGATTATTTAGCTCTTCTTTTGAGTTTGTGTGCTTTGTAACCATCATACTAACATCTTTTTCTTCTGCTGTGCTTTTAAATGTTTTTGTGCTACATCTAATACTGAGACTCTTTGTTTATCCCAATGCTCGAGAGGAGACGAATAAAACAAAACCTCCATCCCCACCAACACAACCACCACCACCTCCACCGCACCTTCTACCCACCTCAGGATGCCAAACACTGCCTCCTGGTAGCCACGATTTTAAATCCCAAAATGACCCTGATGTAATACAATGTATTCCTTTGTGTTCAAGTGGGCGCCGTTTAGTAACCCCTGGACTCTTATGATCTGATAGCAGGAGTGATGTCTGGCAGATTTAACATTCAGAATAAATCGGAAGCCTCAGTTAAAGATATGTCTTGGTTGTGTGATGTTCCTGTGTGCAGACAGATAGATCCTAAAATTGATGGGAATTTGAGGGGGTTGGTGTGAGCTGCACAATTGGGCACAAGAGTGATCATGATTTTGGTTCAGATGAGGCCCATTTTCGCTCCTCCAAGATTTAATATCTGGTAGGCAAGTTGACAGTACAGAGGTATTACTCACAGGCCTGCCAGATTGGGGATACATACAGAGAGGGATTCCTTGTCCTTCTGTGCATGCTCGTAAGGAAAAGGAGGAACATTTAGAATAGTTAGGGGTCAAGGTCCTGGAAGCATATGACAATCTGATATGTCAGCATTAGAAATGCTCCCAACGTAGGGGCCGATTCCGATCCGGTAAAAAGCGCTCCAAATAGCCTTTCGGAGCGTTTTTCACGTACGAATCGTACCCTGCAATGTCCCCCGTATGAACGACAAAGTAAAATTCGTACCAGGAGCTGGACTCCGTATGAATCGTACAGAGACCGTACGAATCAAATCCACGTACGAGTCTCACTCGGAACCCGCTGTACGTGACATCTGTACGGTTCGCGGCTGATTTATATGAACCAGCAAGTACGATAGGTGTCGGGTACGCACCGTATGACCCTTTTTCTATGGGAGCTGAAAACAGTCGTAAAAGCAGAGTTCGCCCCGAAACAGGTACAGTACGGCCCCCCGGGTACGGCGCGTACCCCCCATTATTGCAGGGGTATGGCGCGTACCCCTGTGATCATGGGGGGTACGCGCCTTATACCCAGAGTACAAGGGGTATGCACCATACCCCATGTACGCTGGGTGTACGGCGCGTACCCCATGTCCGCTGGGTATACGGCGCGTACCCCCCATGATCGCAGGGGTATGCGCCGTTCCCCTGCGATCATGGGGGGTACGCACCATACGGTGTGTATGTGATTGTGTGCTTTTCCGTACGAATCGCCCTTACCTGCGTGGATCGTACGACTCGCGTCCTGATACCCCGGTCTGGATCGTACTCATCGGGTCGTACGGCGTGTGTACAAGTCGTACGGAGACGGCTCCGGGTGCGATTCGTACGGACAGTAATTTTACCAGATCGGAATAGGCCCCGTAGTGTCACTTACAGATCAGTTCAGAAACCAGGATATCCGTTTCAGATGACCGACAGTCGGTCAGGGTAATCTGATAAATAGACGTTCCTCTGACTTTCATAAATACATCCCTTAATTCCCCACACATGCTGGGTACAGGGCAGCACTATCTGTCGGAGCACCATCTAAACTCTGGTGAGTGGGGGACATCTGACAATGGGGCAATGAAGTGATGCAGCCTGGGCCCACTCACACAGTAACACTCGTTCAACGGTCTTTTTTGCGACATGAGAGGTGAGGAGAAAACACTTTCAATTCAATATCCAAATACCCAGTTCGACACCAAGGGGGTCATTAGGATGGCAGGTGGATCGCCATCACCCATATGGCGGTGGCGATCCGCCCCCCATAAACCACCGCCCGTATTAAAATTTTATTCCAGATTAAAATTCAAAACAGATTTATACCAGTCTAAGCATTATTGTTTAGTAATACAATACAAATAGCATGAAGACAAATCTTTGAAAACGATTCACCCTATATAACAAAAGGGAAACAACTAATTTGATTATTGCTATACAAGTAATAAGGAAACAGAACTTTGCAACAGATTGCACCAATTTGTCATTAAACATACGCATGAACGCCCCCCCCCGTCACTATTCTGCCCTACTCTAAATTGGCAACCCTAAATTAAAGCAAAATTAAAGTAAGAAGGAAATAGAAAAAGGTGTCAGTCATCAGAGTCCAGTGTATAAGACGCTCCATCATGAGTCAAGTCGCATAAAACCACAATATTCAAAATAAAGAGATCTGTACCTCAAGGAGTCCGAAGTCAGAATGCTAACTATCCCTCACTACTTTACATCATAACATCAGGTGCATCCGAAGTACGTCCCACAATTCTACTTGGTACTTTTCCATTCTACCAGCACACATTGGCTTCTTTACACCACCTTGTTATTCCCATAAATTGTTACTCCAGCCGCCCTTGGTCTCAACTCCACCTTCCATGGAACTTGCCTCCCATTTTGTTATCGCGATCCCTATACCAGTTGCCACTTCACATGCCTAACTTTCTACTAAGAACAAACAGCCTGATTCATGAAAACCGGATTCTGCGATTCTCAATTAGCGATTAACTGCGAATTGCAATTGAGAAATGGCAGAACGGTATTCATGATGTTTAGCGAGAAAAAAAAGCGAATCGCACGCGGCCGCAAAAATCGTTTGCGATTATCGAAAATTGCAGAAAAATCGCAATTTCCGGCTACATCTGTGTCGGATTTGCGATATCGCAAATAGCGATATCGCTAATTGCGAGATCGCAAAAGGCGAGATCACAAAATCGCGAGATCGGGAAAATGGGAAGTCGCATTTCGAGCACAGTGATGACATCACAACCAGGAAGCAGCCAGTTCCCACCCCCATTCACCACAGTGAGGCAGACCTCGAGGCAGCCACAGAGACAGCTCCTGCAAGGACACCTTGGATTACCACTTACAACTACACTGCAGCTATGGCTGAGGAGGCAGTACCTGGGCCCAGCAACACCACCGGGCGCAAGAGAAAACTAAAGTTCTCTGAGCAGGAGTTGGAGCACTTAATTGAAGGGGTGGTGGAGAACCACTCCAAACTGTTCGGGAGGGAGTCGAGGAGGGTGCCCGAGCAGGAGAAGCGCAGGATCTGGGTCGGGATAGCGGCCGCTGTGAACTCTGTGGGTGTGGTCGACAGGTCACTCGATGAACTGAAGAAACGGTGGTACGACCTCCGAGGTCGTGCCATGGAGAAGGTAGCCGAGAGGCTTGGAGAGTCCCTGGCCACTGGAGGGGGAGGACCTACAGTCCCTCCAAACACCCCCATGGAGGATCGAGTCGAAGACACGCTAGAGGCTGAGGCGTGCATCGGAGTCACCCGATTGGACTCATCCCGCCCCACCCAAGAGAGCCAAGGTAAGTGGCATGCGACTGCGACCCTGTCCCCTAAGAATGGCCATGACCCTATAGCCTCCCATAATGTTCCAAAGTCATGCCATTGGTGCACATCAGGTAACGCCCTAAAGCATTGTGGGACATGTAGTGTGGTCACAATGTACAAGTACCCCAATGCAGCCAGACAGGTTCAAAAGTACGCAATGCCAAAGGCAGTCAGGGAATGTCCCCCAGCATGCATGTAGCAACTGCACGTGTGACAGATACATGCAAGTAATGAACGTCCACTTCCCCTCACAGGTGGCGCAGACAGCAGCAACAGCGAGAGGCTGCACATAGATGAGGAAGCACAGGATGACGAGGAGGTGCTGTTACAAACACAGCCTCCAGCCCCTGCCGCAGCACCAACCCCTGCAGCCCGGCCCACTACCACTGTGCCTCCAGCCACTTCCGCAGCACCAACCCCTGCAGCCCGGCCCACTACCACTGTGCCTCCAGCCTCTGCCGCAGCACCAACCCCTGCAGCCCGGCACACTACCACTGTGCCTCCAGCCTCTGCCGCACCAGCAATGCCTAGCTTGACTCCACCAGCAGCTGGCGCAACCACCTCAGGTCCCGCGACAGCGGCGACACAGCGGCCACCCATTGTAGCAGGCCAGCAGAGCAGGCGTGGCAGAGCTCACCTGCAGACCAATGCTCACAGCACCAGGAGGGGGAATGGACAGTGGCTGCCGAGCATGAGTGTGGAACGTCGAATGCTCAGGATCCACCAGCTGCAGGCACGCCGGCAAGGGGCCATACAGCTGCAGCTTTATAACATTGGCCGCAATGTGGCAGGTGTGGGGGACCGGATGAAACGCATGACGGCAGCCATGGCAGGTGTGGGGGAGGGGATGGCCCGCATGACTGCAGCCATGGAGGCCAACACAGCTGCATATGATTTCACAGCGCAACACGGCCCGCCGCCGCCGCCTCCGTCAGCTACTGACCCGGCTGATGGCTTACACCCGGCAAACTATGTTATTGGCAATGCCACCTCGCAGCTATCGCGCGGTCCCTGGTGCAGCAGCAGCAGCTCATTCAATGCTGCGAGGATGTGGCCAGGGTACTTGAGCACCTGACCACTGCCATGACGGCACTTCACCCTGCTCTACCTGCCACTGTTGGGGGTGACAATACCAGTGAGGGGACATCAAGTGTGAGCAGCCACTCTGCCTCACACGTAGGGGCGCTGAGACGCAGCACCAGGCCCACTGCAGGGACACGTGCTGGTGGCTGAGGAGGAGCCGGAGAGGCGCACGGGTGCTACGCGCCAGATGCGCACCTGACTGAATTGTATTTGTACAGGCACAGGCTGAACATAAGCCTGCCCTGTGTATTGGACGCAGCAGTATGCTGAAATACTGTTTGCAATGGAAGGATGGCAACTGGAACCATTATTGTGATTCAAACAATAATATTTAATTTAGCATCACACATTGGCGTTGTGTCATTATTAAATTTTGCATGCAATTGTGATTTGTTGAGTGAGGTGAGAGGGTGCACTAGAAACAGTTCATTGTGATGTGGTTGCGGCGTCTGTGGCCTTCAGCTGGGTTCTCCCCGCGTGCATGGCGCGCATGTGCAGGTGGCCAGTCGTCTCCTTCCGATTCACTGCCAGAGATGTCGACAGGTATCCGGCGCTTGGTAGCAATGTTGTGTAGTATAGCACACACAGCCACAATGCGACAGCACACTTCAGGACTGTAGTACATGGCCCCACCTGTCTTGTGAAGTATGCGGAATCTGCTCTTCAGTAGCCCAAAAGTTCTCTCAATGCAATTCCTTGTGCGTATGTGTGCTACGTTGTAACGCCGTTGCTGTGGTGTAGCAGGGTTGAGGTATGGGGTGAGGAGGTATTCACGCAGGGCGTAGCCACTGTCACCTGAATGAGAGGAGCAGAGGGTGAGTGCCTGTGCAGCGCAGCTACTTCATCGCACTGTGACATTGTGGGCAAAGTGTACTTACCAAGTAGGTGTCCTTCCCCAAAGTCTCCCCTAGCCAGTCGTGTGTGGAGGTCGCTGTGCCGGAATATGAATGAGCCATGTGTACTTCCCGGGTACTGTGCCACTATGTCCGTGAGGTATGTATTAGCATTGCAGACCATCTGGATGTTGAGGGAGTGGTAGGACTTGCGATTGCGGTACATTTACTCCGTTGCAGCTGGTGGGCTGATGTGGATGTGGGTACAGTCAATGCATCCTATCACGTGTGGGAAATGCGCAACATTGTAGAATTGAAGCTTGGTCTCATCCAATTCCTGTTGGCTTGTTGGAAATTTGATGTGGTGGTGTAGCTGGTTCAGCATTGCGTCAAGGAAACTCCCTAGGCAGCGGGACATGGTGGGCTGGGATATCCCCCCAGCAGCCGCAACTATCCCCTGGAAGCTCCCGGAGGCCAGGAGGTGCAGGCTACACAATACCTGGACATGTGTTGGCACAGCATTGGTCCGCCTTGTTGGGTGCTGCATCAGGGGGTCAAGGTCCTGAATTAGCTTGATGATCATTGCCCCATTCAGGCGGTACTTTGCGTAAATTTGCTCTCTGGTTTGGCCCAGCAGGGTAACCCGCTGGCGGAAGATCCTGGCCTGGATTCTGCGTCTCCTCCGTGCTGCTCGCTGTAGCCTTCGCCGCCTGACCACCATGTACATTCCTGGCATTGTGACGCTCCTTATGCTGATGCTGCTTCTCCTTAAGTGTGTTTGGGCAGGCCAGCACCAGTTGCTGATAGGCCAACGGTTTTTCAAATTTTTTTTTTACTATGGGTTTGATGGTTTCCACTTGCGCCTTGCAAAAAGCGATTTTGGGGTTTTTCGCTAATTGTGATTTGTCATGAATCCCGATTGCGAGGAATATGCGATTTCGCTAATATTTTCGCAGAATCCGTGATTTCTCGCTATTTCCGATTCGCAAATGGTCTACTGCCGGGATTCTGCGAATCTTTTAGCGATTTCGCAATTCTGTGTTTGCGAATTCGCATTTTTCATGGAGAATTCCGATTATGGGAATTGCGCCCGCGATAGCATTTTTGCAGCTATTGCGAGCGCAATTTAGCTTCATGAATCAGGCTGAAAGACCCTTTTCTCTCTACAAACGAAGTCTTGTTTACTTGCAGTTGGAACACAAAGTACTTGCAACATTTCTACAGCAAGGATAAATTATGAATTCTAATGTTAAACTGAAATGTGAGCTTGAATCCAAATGCATCTCACGCCTACAAGTTGGACTAAGTTAACAAGTGCACATTTTAAATTTTGGTGCACTCTTCAACACACAAATAAATCAGTTTCTATGCTATGCTATGCTATGCTATGCTATGCTATGCTATGGTGACTTGTATAGCGCACGGCTGCCCCAGCGAAGGGGCGTCCCGGCGCTGCAGAAGGACAGTTTACAGTGAGGAGGAGACGCTAAGGATGAAGCTATTGTTGAAAGAGGTGTGTTTTGACAGCGTTTCTGAAGGCTAGGAGATTCTCAATGCGTACCTTTAGAATAATGTAGTAACACCATGAATATTGTATTAGAGCATCTAAGCACATGAACTTTCATTTAGTTAACACATCATTATTTCACTTATGTGTAGACACCTTTACATCTAGAATCTAGAATCTAGCCCAAACTGCCCAAAAAATGCCCTCTTCCGAAAGATACAGAGATGGGTCCATCGGTTGTCTTCGGATAAGCAGGGTCTCAACGAAGACATTCCCTGGCACTCACTTTGAGCCATCTAGTCCCTATCTTTATACTGTTGCCACCACGGCAGGACTGCCCTATATCCGTCAGGGGCACATACTCAGAATCCCAACTCTTATCGAATACCAACCCCCACTGGAACCACATCGCCAAGTGGACACCACACACACACACTGTACATGGTTCTCCAGCTGCATGGACACCATGACCTAACTCATTGCCACTCACCTACACAATCTTCCCATTTAGGGCGGCAAACCCAACCTGATCAGGGAGTCTAAGTGCAGTTCTCCAGTAATACTTGGCATAATGGATATGAGCTGAGTGTCACAGGCGCCGATACACCAGTTCAACATGGCCGCCACTACACCAGTCCATACCACGTGATACGGCGCTGTGGTCTAACGCCGATCTAGCTGGGCTACATACTGTCTCACCGCACAAGAGAATAGTAATGTTGTGCTAATAGTAGAAAGTGGACGCTTAACTACCTGTCAGGCCTCCCGATTTCATGGCAATTATTCCTCAAACCAGGGTCAGCCACTTCAAGAGAACAGTCTTGCATACGCGGGTGCACCATTCTAAGATGGCCGCCACCAGATCGGCCGTAATCACGTGACTCGCCACAGGGGCGGAGACGCGTGTCAGACACCTCAGCGTTTTGTTGTGTTTAAATAACCCCGACCGCCGAGCTCACATATCTACTCGAGCTCGGCGGAGAAGGGTAGGTCACCTAGCGCGGACACTGGAGATATGAGGTGAGAGCAAGAGCGCTAGACGAAGGATGGGCAGATAGGACCCCTTTGGCTTAAATGGGTTATTTAACAATAAGTTAATCCTCTGTTTGGCGCTATTTATGTCCCAATTCAGCTACAACCCAAGGGCTCATCCCTGATGTTCTGTCCCGCCGACCCCTCATGTGGTCTTTAGTTCTTGACCAGTAGGTGAGTAAGGAATACGAGGCTTACATTCCTTGAGCATCTCTAGTCACATAGTGTGTGTGTGTGTGCACTTAGCCACATTAAGATACAAATGGTGTTTCTCTTTGCATTTTTACAAATACCTGCTCATGTTAAGAACCCAGGTGGTTAGTGTCTCTAGCCTGGTTAGCTGCTGTACACCTTTGTACTCTTACCTTTGTTTTAACCTTTTTAACCTTCCCTCACTCCACAAACCTCCTCACCAGCTCAGTGGTTGTTGTGTGTGCTCCAACTCTCACACTTTACACACGCAACGGACAAAGCATGCAGTGGTTTTGTTTCATGCTCCAAATTACCATTAGCATGCCACACTGTTCACAGATCTGATATATGGCGTGACCTGTTCTCCTGATAGCAAGCTTGTTTTTAACCATTGTCTGTTTATCTCTCCCCTATGTATAGGCATAGGACAACCCACAGAGGTAACATACACCACCACACCACACACATGACACTGGCATGTTGTTTTTTCATCCTTTGAAGGTCCTGATGAATCGCGGGCTACTATTACCCACTGCGAGAAACATGTCGACCATCTCCACCCCTAGTCTCATCTAGGGTCACCTGACCTAACTCGTTGACACCTAGTGAGCTAGCCCCTTGCTTTTAATCGCAGCCAGGGGACCCCCAGAATAAAGTTAATTCCGGTACCCCTAGCTACATTTTAATATCCCATCCACTTTTAAACACACCATCCCGCCCACACACCCACACCTCACCATAAGGCTGTTGGATAAAAAGATCTCCGCCAAAGAGCCCCTCTTTGAGGTGAGCCCGTCGGGGATTGCACCGCCTCCCCGACGAGGAGCAACCGCCGATGATGAAGCATGACACCCTTCTGGGTGTGTGAGGCAAATCCATCCAACAAAATGGATGCCCCAGGGTGTTACTCTTACACCTTTGGTCACGCCAGTTTAATCTTCACTAGTTCTCTTTAGGAACAGTCCAGCAACTCCTCTTTGTTCCATAGACACCTTTACAAACATTTTCATAGAGAGTCACAATTCTATTAGTTATGCCTCTAAACACATATAGAAATTGCATTTGTTTGCCGGGATATCTTTATATAGGCAATACCCACTTTTCTATTTGTCACACGGAATATATGTGAGTGCAGACTACATTTGGCTATTATGCATTCCTAACACATCTCTTAGGGTGGAATAGATTTTACTCTCCTCCAGAAGACCACATGGTCGCAATGAGGTTTTATGACACTGTTAACATTAAAGCTAAAATATGTCCCCATAAGTGTGTGTTTGAGAGAAACAGCGACTCAGCATTGTCACTGGTTTAGTGTGATCCATCCCTTTGATGAGGCTTCCAAAAGTGACCTTGCAAAAGTTGTATGCATTAAAAATCAGTAAAGGCTTTGGAGTAGTGTTGTGACTGCCCCTTTTGTGTGACAATCAGAAACGTTTGCAGCAGGTGGATGCAGGAGAAATTCACTAGGGGTGAAACCAGGTTCAGACAGAGCACCTACCAAGCCAAAGTAAGCAACACAGGGCTGGAGTAGTACAACAGGGACTAAAGCCAAGATGGAGTCTAGCAAAAATAATAGGTGACAAACAATAAAAGTCACTCACAATAGGGGGTTATCATGAAGGATGAACTTTTAGTTTCTAAATTGATGTTAAGCTTGTTGAGTGGCATCAACATTGCTCGTAGCTAAAGGGAGAGCTGTGTGCAGGGATATGGCTAGTGGCAATTGTTAAGGCGCTCAAAGTATTGAGCTGGAACAGTACAGCCCAACTAGTTCCTGGAGTCCACTGACCACAGTGTGTGTCAGAAGAAAGTGTACCAATGTACACTAGGCAAACAAGAAACAAAGAGATAGCAATAAATGCTATTGTGAACAGCAAGTGGACTGATGCAACATTGCCAAGTGCACACATCCATGTCATACGAAAGCATTATAGTAAAATCCCCACATCACTGGAATGATAAGAGAGTATGAAGCAAAAATGTGGCACTTGTTAGGGGTCCCATGAGAAAAAATAGAGATGACTATGCGCTGCCAGGTCTGATGCTTGCAGGTTACAACTAGGTCTTGGGTTATGAAGCCAAAACGTGCACGCTGCTCCTTCTGCCTTCATTCACCTGCAGTTTCGACTTGAAAACTGTGCTCACTCCCTTCTCCTTCCTTTTTGCTCAATTTAGCAAAGGGCCCATGCATGTGGAATGGCTACCCTCCATAGTACCTCAGACAGTGAATCTCCCAGCAACACTCATTCTTAACCTGTGGTTCTCAGGCCCTTGAGGGTCCGTAACGCCTACTCAAGGGGTCCGCGACTGCCAACAAAGTGAAACAATATTAGTAGATTAAGAAAGTACCAATACATAAAAAAGCAACATTTAAAATTTTAAAATGCATTTTGTGAGGGAATTTGAAAATGGAGGCTGAAAACTAAGAGCCTCGTTACGATGTCGGGCGGACGCGAATTGGAACCGCCTGACCATAGGTTGGTGGTTCTGACCACTAAAATATTTGGATGTGACCACCCTATGGGCAGTCGCGGCTCCCAATTCTCGTGGGGGTGCAAAGAGGTTATCGCGCGGATGGGTGGGGGTAAAATAAAAAGAAACCTTAACTGACCGAGTCCCGCACCGCCTCTGCTCCTGGGCCAGGTCCCGTGCCGCCTCTGCTCCTGAACAGGAAAAGGCATCCTCCCTCCCCTCCTGTAAGCCAATCACAAATCTGCAAAGGCAGTGTTGTGATTGGTGCGGAGTCCTGGACAGCGCCCAGCCGGGCACCAGGTAGGGAGGCCGTTTTCTCTATGTAGGAAGCATGCAGCCTACATAGAGAAAATGTAGAGTGTGCATGACTGCTTTGTCAGTCAGGGTACTCAGAGTGGTGCAAGCCACTCCTCCCCGACCTGCCCACCCGCCCACCCGCCCGCCCCCAACCAGGCATATCCTCAAGCCCGCCGCCAACCAGGCATACCCCTGTCTTCTTCTTTCTCGCAGCACGAGAAGCAGAAAATAAAATGGTAGTTAAAATACCATTTTATTTTCTGCTTCTCGCACTGTGAGAGAGCAGTGAGGCGGAGTTCCTCCGCCCTAATGGAGGAGCCGCCACTGCATACGGGCAGTCGGAAACATCCATTTTTCAAAGGCAGCTTGTGCGGCGGGGGTCAGGCATTGACAGGCTGCGCCTACCTCATGTGTAGCGTAGGAATTGTCTGCCGAACTACATCTCTCAGAAGGCCGTCCTTCGGGGAGGGAATGCTCATCACTTAGGTCACGTCCAACGCACGGAGCGTTGTACATGATTCTCTGTGTACCAGGAAGATCTCAGTGCAGGGCAGCCGCTCTGCACGCTCTGGTTGCTACTTTTCGTTTTGTCAAAGGTCTTTGCTCACGCCGTCAGAGGCGTTGTTTTCCCCATACCTCTTTGGGCTGTGGTCGCTGGGGGAAGTTGGATTGGCCTTGATTCGTTCCGCTCGGACGAGCGAGAACATTCGGATTTCGTACCTGTTCTGAGAGGTTTCCGCAGAGTTCTTCACCTTCGGGTTTACTGACACCTTGAAGTAGACCGCAGAAGTCCTACTGGCAGTTGTTTCCTACACGGATAGGAGGAGAACCTTAATGGATTGTGCGGTGCCCGGTGCTTGAAATCCTTATCGAGGTACAGCATTTAACCGTGACAGTGGGGGACTTTATTGAGCTTTGCATTTGTGTTTTTTGTTCTGTGTACTTTGGAACAATATTCCTGATAGAAGTTCCGAAGGAGAGAGGGAAGCATGGATTTTGCTGTATTGATGCATTGAGATCCAGCTCTTCTAACTGTGATATTTTTCTTTTTCTGTCTTCTGGATGTTCTTTTGTTTTCTTCTTGCTTTATGGGAGTATGAGAAAGGGTATGTATGGGTTCTTGTTCCTTCTGTTTTTACAGAGTGGAAACAATTTTCAGAGTTCTAATGGGGTTGTGTTTTGTTTGTAGGTGTTTATTTCTCCTCTAGGTGAGAGAAGGTATCTTACCGGGCATAGAGGATATTCATTGCAGCCAAGGGAGATCATTGACAGGTTTTGAAGGTTCACTAGTGAGAATATATGAGAGTAATCAGGATTGTATATTCTGCTAATTGTGTGTTTATTTTGTTACAGTTGTACCTTTCCCCAGCTGCACCTACCCTAATCCCTATCTCTCGCTTGATCGCCTCAATACTCTGGGTTTGTTTCAGTCAGAGTTGAGGATGTCAGGAGCTGGATCCCTTTGAGCATCGCCCAGATCCTGAGGAGTTCTTGTGGATGCGACAGCGGGCAGAAAAGGGCCACAGCACAAGCTGGCGTTGAAAATTGATGTTTGTAAACATCCCTGCACCCTGTGATAGGCACCATATGGTGCCTCCCACACAGTGCAGGGATGTTTAGGGGAGCACAATAAGTGCCTTCCAGGCCCTATAGTGGAGGGCCAGGGGGTAAGGGGGCCCTGCAGGGGGCCCCAAATTCACTTTCCGACAGCCTTTCTATGTGTTAAAAGCCAACTTAGAAAGGCTGTCGGAAAGTGATATAATCCCAAAGGCGGAGCCGAGGCTGGCTCCGCCGTCATTATGGGATTATGAGTGTTTCTGACGCTCTGGTGGGCTCCTTCAGCCGGTCGGAAGAGCAGCAGACGGTTCCTTCTCCTGATGCCTCCGCCTGCCGCTTTGTAATGCGGCGGGTGGACCATAATGGCAGATGTTGGGCAGACTGCAACCCACGGTCGGTCAGGTGTGGTCCGTCCGACATCGTAATTTGGCCTTAATTTGCTATCCTTCACTTGATTTGTGGGAGCAGCCAAGTACAGCAAAATTAATCTAGTATGGATGATTGGTGGTCCCAATAGAAGCACGGTAAATGCTGATAAATAGAGAACATGAATTTGGAGTACAAAAGACAAAATGATATGCTGAAGTCTAGCATATAAATAAAACTACATTTTAAAATGCTCCAACCTACCGATTACAATTTAAAGATTTTTTTTGTTTGTGAATTAAACAAGATATTTCATGATGTGTGTATCCGATGAACACTTGTTTCTGTAATTGTGTGCATTGTTTTGAGGTTCAAAACATAGAAATTGCCTAAGTGGGGGTCTTGGATTCCACCAGTGATTCAGAGGGGATCAAAAGAAGTTAAAGGGTTAAGAACCACTGCCTTAGAAAGCAGAGAGCCCACTAAAATATGTTCATCCTTCCTATCCCGCCCATAGGCCATTCACCAGCCCTGCTGCTCAGACTTCCTCCCAGGTTCCACATTACTCCTCACCTAAGGGCCCTGCACTAGCTCCAGATGAAACAGAGGGTGGCGTTTAAAGCCATGGTCCTCTTGAACAAGTCCTTGAATGGGACAGGGGCATCATACCTCAACGAGTGAATCAGTACTTACACACCCGCCCGCACCCTTCGCTCTTCCTCGGAGTGCATGGCAAAGGTGCCCCGAATTAATTGTCTCAGAATTGGTGGGAGATCCTTTTCCTATCTAGGACACCTCTCTTGGAACAAATCCCCCTTGACCTGAGGCTGAAAGACATCCTCCACCTGTTTAAGTAGAAGCTCAAAACCTACCTTTTTAACAACTAGAACCCTCAAGCGACTCTATTCCTCCTCTGCCAGCGCGGAGACACTCTTTTGAGTATCCGTGCGCTTTTTAAATTTATTTAACATAAAAGTCCCCAGCCAAAGCTCTGTAAATCTAATCAACATAATGAATTTCTGATCAGGCCAAAGCCAGAGACTAACTTCTCTTCCATAAGTCCGCCCTGCGACGCGCGAAAGCCCTATTCTTTGAAGACCGCATCAAATCTGCCTTTTAGCTCTTCTAGGGAGAGTTTTAAAGTGGTTAAAGAACTGCTCAAAGTCCCGGAGCCGGCTGTTGTGCTGACAAACAAAAAAGCACGGAACTGGCTGAGTTCTTCCACACAAAAATCGAGAAGATCCTAAACTCTCTGCCCCAGCCGAGCCTATCTCAGGACAATGGCAAGCAGGTCGTGGGAACCCAGGCCAGAGAGAACGCCTTCCATATCGACACCTTTGGCCCAGTATCAGTGAGCGACGTCGCCAAAACTCTATCGTCGATTAAAAGTGGCTCCCCCATGGACCCTGTTCCCATGAAGTTCCTCAAACAGGTAACAGCGTCCATTGCAGCTCCCGTGACAGACCTAATGAACGCCTCTTTTGTCCAGGGTGTGGTGCCACCCTCTTGGAAAATGGCTGTTGTTAAGGCTCTTTTAAAAAAAAACAACTTGGACCCCACTGACCTGTCGAACTTTAGGCCCATCTCGTTGTTGCCGGGCCTCTGCAAAATTGCTGAACGGTTGGTCAACAAGCAGTTGTCAGCCTTTTTGGAGTCGAATGGACTCCTTCGGACATCACAAACTGGTTTCCGCCCAGGTCAGGGCACAGACACGGCCCTCTTGGCGGTCGTTGAGGAAGCGAGATGCATCCTGGACTCAGGAGGGTCAGTGGCAGTGATCCTCCTGGACCTCAGCGCGGCGTTTGACACCGTGAACCATCAGGTGTTGATCCGACGGCTGGCTGAGGTAGGGGTCTCCGGGGTGGCCCTGCAGTGGCTGAGATCCTTTCTCTCGAATCGAACCTACCAGGTTTGGGATGGCCCTGAGAGATCCAAATCTATTCCCCTCCAGTGTGGAGTGCCACAGGGCTCTTCATTGAGCCCCACATTATTCAATGTATATATGGCCCCCCTGGAGGACGTAGTATCCCCATATGACATCAAAATCGTCAGCTACGCTGACGATACGCAGCTAGTGGTTTCCTTATCCCATCTGGCCGACAATCCGGACACCTTGAACTCCTGCTTGGCAGATGTTCACACTTGGATGGGAGAACCCTCCCTCAAGTTAAACGGTTCAAAGACGGAAATACTGCTGCTGGGGAGTAAAACTACTCTTCTCCCGCCGCTCAGCTGGCCGGGATGTATGGGCGAGCCCCCGGCCCCCAAAGATGCGATCAAGAGCCTTGGAGTCTGGCTAGAACCAGACTTATCTTTCCGCACTCAAGCTAAGAAAACAGCAGGAGTGTGCTATGCCCTGCTTAGGTCGGCACGGAAAATCTTTCCTCTCCTACCGTTAACATCGAGGAAGCTGCTGATTCAGGGTCTTATAACATCTAGACTCGATTATAGCAACGCCATCTTTTTGGGCGCCCCTGAATCGACATTTAAGACCCTTCAACAAGTCCAAAATGCAGCGGCAAGGCTGCTTATGGACATCCCGCGGACGCAATCAGCGAAACCGGCATTGAAGGCATTGCATTGGCTCCCTGTGCGGGAGAGAGTGACCTTTAAGGCACTTTGTACTGCTCATAAAATTCTCACAGGTAAAGGCCCCCTTATTCTAAAAAATCTAGTGACTCCCTACAAAGCTTGCAGAACGCTGCGATCAGATATGAAACATCTCTTGATAGTTCCTAGAGTTAAAAAGGCCCGCACGGGCGGGAGAAGATTCTCATTTAATACGGCAAAGCTTTGGAACTCGCTCCCCCTAAAACTACGCGCTGAGCCCTGCACACTGCGTTTCCGTAAAGGTCTTAAAACCTTTTTGTTTCCTGGATAACGCGTATATTCTGTCCCCATTACCATCGGATGTTGTCTGGAAAGCGCCGGGATGCCCAAGGGTAGCTCCGCGCTATATAAGATTTTCAATAATAATAATAATAATAATAAGGTGTGAGAGACCTCGAACCCAGACCAGCTGAGAGTCCCAATCTCAGAAGCTTGGAGCCTTCGGGCCACTTGTTACCTCTTATGTCGCTTGAATGCCTCAGGTTAAGAAGTCAAGGATATGTGTCTCCAGTGGATTGGCTTACATTATGAAAAGGGGACTCAGTGGGCGTGAAACATCAGTTCAATCAATATTGATTTATTATCTGCTTTTGGGTAATGGATACACCTTGTTGCCTGAGGGCCCTTACCGCTCATTCCTGCCTGGGAGTCTGGTTGTGAAACAACCTGAGGCCAATGGTAAATGAAGTGTATAGGGCCACAAAGATATGCAAAGTCTCAGGGTAAGGGCAAAAGAAGACATTCATTTTCTACCTCCTTTGAGTCACTAAAATGATGACCATCCTTCCTACTGATTCACAAAAAAAATGAGATGGCATTGAAAATGAAGTAGGGCCTTAAGTGATATTTAGGGAAAGAGAAGAAAAAGTGAATCTTCACAAATCTTGGTAAAGCCCTTGTAATTACTCAGAGTTTCATCCCTCGCTTCCCAGAGCAGTCTTTGATTTGCACGTATAGCACAAGCCCACCATGTGACAGAAATACATTGACAAAGCCAGGAAAAAACTTGATCCAGACAGATGCATGTTGGCTTCCCCTTTGATTCAGAGAAGCATTGGAGACATTTTAGATTCAATGTATGCGGCGGGTCGCATAGTAAATGTAAATGTGTGTATACTTGTAAAGCGCACTGCTACCCCATCTCGGGGTATCCTGGTGCTGTATACCACTGTGGAACCCTTCCTGGCTTTCCCTGTGAGATGCCCCCTCCTGGGCACCCCCAAGGTGAAGCCAGGCATCCCAGCGCTGTTGTGGCCGTTGTGGAGATCAAGCAAGCTATTGCCCAGAGTTGCAGAGTGGGACCCATGATTAGAGTAGGCACCGAGGCGAGAATTATCGAGTCCGCGGACATTGAGCCCAAGACCCTGCCGCGTCGGGAATTGAACCCTGGTCCCGGGCTTGACGTCTGCTTCAAGGTCTGCCGCTTCTAACCAGTGAGCCACACTTCTCCACTCCATAGTGAGCTCAGTAGCTCCAGGAGTCAGTTACAAAGATGGACAGCCCTACAGATGTTTTACTGTTGTTTCCAGAGCATTATATGGCGCAAAACGCCGCCACAATTTAAAAAGGACATCTATTTTCCTTGATGTAAATGCTTGTTCTATTCTCAATGAAGTGTCACTTAAAGTGCGATGAATTGTAAATTAGAATGCCACGCATAACACACTGAAAACATGGAAATGTCACACTTAAGCAACCTGAAGACTTGGCAGCTATGCTGGAGTTAAAGGCTGAGAGCACAGCAGAACTAAGGACTGGAAATTATGCTCAACACTAGGTGGTAATCGCATAGACTAAGCATGGATAAAAACTGATACAGGCTGCTACGCCTGGTCAAAAACAAAATACAGGCCACTGAATGAGACAAGGAAGCAGAAGGCGCAGCAGAACTGCAGACCAAAGCAGCCTGGGAAAATCCAGGACAGAGAGCCTCATATCCTACGGGACACACGATAGGAGAGCGAGTCGGATGCTCTGTCTGCTGGGATATTTTGGTGTGGGTGGGGGAATTACTCTATCAAGCAAATTTGAAAACAGCCCACTCTGCATTATGACTTGGACTTCTTCCCAGGAGCAAGATTCAACTGCATCAGCAGCAGCATGATTGGCCCATGTTGTAGCAGCTGCTGACCCCATCGCGCCCCGGATACAGACGCTGACTAATCGGATATAGGTGCTGATGATACAGAAAGTGGACTCCATGCGCAGCATCGCGCTTGTGACTCAACGATATGACACAAAATGTGAGCTAGGCTGACAGAAAGCAGAATTATACTATGCACTTTGGTTCATGGTTTCAAACTGAGAATTCTAGCAGACTTCTGGAATACAAAGCCGAAGCAGGCAGAATGGAACAGGCGTGAGAAGTATGGAGAGAATGAGTTCAGGCTAGCAATGCAGGCCATCATTGGTGAACCACAGCAAGTCACTGAGGTTTATGGCTCGCCAAGACACCATTGAGGCTACAGGCATGGACACTGCATGATAAGGATTTGTTTTTTCAAAGGTGTTGTCTGATAGGCTGATGGTTTTAGGGACTCTTCAACAGCCAGTTCATGGAATAATCCAACTCTACAAAGTCTAACATAGCACCCAGAGGCATTCATTCTCTGCTTTCTAAAATCATTTATTTGTCAAGTAGAAACCTTGCCCCGGTTAAAATATTTGGTGCAGAGAAGAAACATGTCTGGGCCTCAGGAAAAAGTAAGCATTTCTGATTAATCAGTTCCTTGCTGGTTTCTGCATGATGTGGATGGTGCATAAAAGCTCTTGGGTTCTCTAGTCATGATTAGAGTGGCGACCCCAGGGGTAGCTCATGTAAAGCGGAATAGCAAGTGTTATCAAGTCAGTAATATGGAAAGTTTAGGATTGGCAGCTTTACCCACTTCAAAATTCTGTCATGAAGAACCGATTCTCATGCATGTACGTCTGCGCCTACAGTTCACTCATGGCATGAAACGCTTGTGAGTTGCTGTCCCGCCTGGATCACCACAACACTTCTTATTGAGACGTACCCAAAATGGATTTAAAGGTCGTCGAAGGATCCAGAATCAATCTGTCAGAGCACTCTTCACTCTCTGAAAATCAGACGCACACCATGCCACAGTGGGAGCACTGTATCAGCTCCCCTGTGAGCAGCGAGTCGGGTGTAAGTTCTGGGATACCATCTTCAACGCTTACAGGAACAGCAGGATCTTGAAACATTGGCCCAGCATTAGGTCCTCCTGGGACTTAATTCCAGTACGACAAGTGGGATATCACTAAATTGAGAGTCTAAACACAAATAGGCAGTGCTATTGGAGTGCGCGTCAGCTGCAGTCTGGCTGGAGTATTCCAGAACACTCTTACCACTCACATTTAGACGCATCCCTGCAGGCTGTCAATCAATCGGGCAAACTGCCGGTACTATCACAATTGATGCAGACACAACCGTGTAATCTCATCCATCCCAATCATGTTCCTCCCAATTTCCTGAGCACACTACAAGTGTCACTGCACTAAGGCTCTCAAACATGACATCTAGTGAGCGTGCACACTTCAGGCATTTTTATTCGGCTGGCGATGAAGTGCCTGCATGTGTTACTGCCAAATTTGTGGCTTCTTTGGTATACAGAGCAAAAATCAGAATTACATACCTTTCAACACACTTAGTTAGGACTCCGTCGCCTCACTTGGAATTCATTCCACTCTTCCAAGCATGCCAAAGTATTCCTATCGACATCAATACGACCGCTCACTTCGCCACACTCCTCAACCTCCACAAAGTTGCTTATCTCCATTGACTTCGATGGGATCACTTACCACAACACTGACTCATCCCCTTGGTAGACTCAATAGGTTGACAGGTATGCAAGCAATGCAGGCTCTGGAGGCCTGACTAGACCAGGATTGCAATTACAATATATAGCTTTCTAACACTAGGCATGTACATATGTAGGTTCTCAATATACAGTAAAAATGACTATTAATTGTGGCGCAAGCCATTCTTATAGCTTTGGAGGCCTGAAATAGTTCGAATTGTCGCAATTGCAGGGGTGCGATTGTTAGTATTTGTGTCGATTCTGTCATTGGCAGCATGGCAGGGGCCATGTGTGGTGCAAGCTGCAGTGGCCTCCTGACGAGGGCCCTGGCACGTATTTATTTTTTATTTTATTTTTTTGCAAATTAAGCACTTAGTTCCTCTCACCAAGACAGCAAAAAGGGAGTTGTAAAGCATTGCAAACCATGACGAAACCCTGTGAAATATCTGGGTTCTTGTGATAGCTCACAGGAAGTTTCATTAGCAGCCACAGCACGGGGAAGCTTTAAAGAAACATTCAAGAATCATGTTAAAACTATTCCATGTCGAAGGGTACGCTCCCTTGTGTTCGGTTGACGGGATGTGGACAGAATTAATCAACAGGGCATAGGCCCTCCCTCTGCCATCCCCAAGACCCACCGTATATCACGCAAAGAGAAGCGTATTCTATTTGTGTATTTCTATTAGCTCTGATCGTAGATAAATCATAAAAGCACTTTAAACTGATTGATCTGAACATAATGGATGGTACTCTCAGCTGTCCAGAAGGATTGAAAGTAAAGAAAACAAGAGTTATGACGTATTTAGCATTGACCGCATCATAGCGTTCTTTTTTTTGCTTTCAGCCATAGGGATCATCGCTGAGTCCGACACTATTCAACATCTATGTGTCGGACTTGGCGAGGGTCATCAAGGTGCAGGGGCTGAGTTTAACCACCTATGCTGACGACACTCAGTTGGTGTTGGCTGTGCATAAGGATGGAGCAACAGTTGCATCCAGATTCCAGGAGGGTATGCTAGCTATCAGCTTCTGGATGTCGAGCAACTGCTTAAAATTAAACTCAGATAAAACCGAGGTTATGACCTTTGGCAACCTTTCTCCTAGATGGTCTCCTACTTGGTGGCCAAACGAAATGGGTCCCCCACCAGAACCTGTTGCCAAGGTCAGAATCCTCGGAGTCATCTTTGACGACAGACTGTTATTTAATCATCACGTTAACACAGTGGTCTCCTCCTCTTTCCTTATGCTGAGGAAAATTAAGAAGCTACTCCCTTATTTACCAGCATCAGCAGGAAAAACTCTCATCACTACCCTCATTTTCTCCAAGATGGATTATTGTAACGCTCTCTTCCTCAATACCCAGGAAAGGATCCTGAACAAGCTTCAATCGATTCAAAACGCAGCAGCCAGAGTCCTACTTGACATCCCTAAACACAAATCCATCTCCGCCGCCATACGTCATCTTCATTGGCTGCGTGTCAGAAATCGGATTAAGTTCAAAGCACTTTGTATCGCTTACAAAGCCATTCACAACATCTCTGGACCTCGATTCCTTAAGAACGCTTTTCATATCTACATCCCTGGCAGATCCCTCCGCTCATCCTCCACTTGTCTTCTAGCAGTCCCAGGAACAAAAACGTCCTCCTGGGGAGACAGACGTTTCCTAGTTGCCACCCCCAAGCTCTGGAACACCCTTCCTCTCGCCATCAAAACCAGTCCCACCCTCACTGTGTTCAGGAACAAACTCAAAACATGGCTTTTTAATCAATGATTCAATAATTTCTTCAGCGTCTCCTTGTCTGAATTTACAATCCTATGCGCCGAGACACCCCAGGGTATTTGCTCGCAATACAAATCACCTAAACATAAACATACTGCACAGACGTGGCGCTGCTAGACAACATGGGTAAAAAACAATGACAAAGTCACTATATCAACGCATAAGCAAGACGTATTGGCTTTGCCATTGATTGTTTTTCACGATTGGAGGGGACGGGGAAAGCAAGAACATGGAGGTTTTGAGGTGGGGGGCAAGCAAGAACGTGAGAGCTGGGCAAGCACCTTTAGAGGGGGCAGAGATTACGGTGCAAGCAACAAAGTCGGGGGGCTAGGCAAACTAAAGTGGAGCAAGCATTGACATGGCAACAATGTGCAAGCGATAATGGGGCGAGTAACAACAGAGAGACAAGAAATCATGTGGCAACAGAAACAGGGCATGGAACAACAAAAGGCAGCAGTGAGGGAGCAGCAAAACATGGAGCGAGGGAGGCAGTCTGCAACACATACACTCTTATGAAGTGCTACAACTTAAGTAAGAAGTACAGCCGAAAGCTCGCAAACAGTGGAAGGACACTAGGCGCCAAAAGGAAGCAGTACTTGAGCAAAGCTCCTGGGGGGGACAAACACTCAAAGAGTAGGTGAAGCCGGCTGATCAAACAGAAGCAAGGGAATGAGAGTGATGATGAAGCCAAATATGGTAAGCAATGGGTGGACTATAAGCCCCTCTAAGCAAACACAATGTTTTGCAAGTGTCAGAACATATGTTGTCTTAAGCAAGACCTAAAAAGGAATAATAAACTATTTATAAAGGGGTATACACTTGTGCACTGTTATGCTGATCTGGACTCTGGAAATTCAGGGAACGCTTGGTTTCAGACTTGGTGATTTAAGGGTTGCCCTCTCATTACTGACCAAAGAGAGCTTTGAGTACCATAAATTTGGGTAATAATAACACTTGATACATATTGCACTTAGAAAGGGTAGAATTGATATTTGAAGGGCTATATTGCATTAAGTTGTTATTAATGCAATATAATGCCAGGTACTATAGTCGCCAACGGGAAAATATGTTCTTAATGGGACGTAATGTCAGAATGTGTTTTTTGAATGATGCATATTTAGCATAAACTTTTTTTGTAATTCTGCCTTATCATTACCTTGTTGCACTTTTATCCTCTCACTTTCCTAGCCCCTTAGTTCAATATCTACTGGGCTCACTGGTACACAATCCATAGCTGCCAAGTAGGTTTATGTCACATGTGTCTATTTTGTGTAGTCTTGGGCTTTCATCTGTCAGCACTTTGTGTGCTGGGACTGGCTAAAAGTGTTGCATGTTGCACGCATTGCTATGGGACAAGCGCTGTGTTGCATATTGCCCCCATTACGCTTGGACAAGAGTTGTGTTGCATGTAGCACCCATTACATTCCGACAAGTGCTGTGTTGCAGGTTGCACCCATTACACTGAGAAAAGTGTTGTGTTGCATGTTGCCCCATTGCATTGGCACAAGCGCTATGTTGCATGTAGCACCCATTACATTGGGTGAAAGCTGTGTTGCATGTTGCACCGATTATCTTTGGACAAGTGCTGTGTTGCATGTAGCACCCATTACATTGGGTGAAAGCTGTGTTGCATGTTGCACCCATTATCTTTGGACAAGTGCTGTGTTGCATGTAGCACCCATTACATTGGGTGAAAGCTGTGTTGCATGTTGCACCCATTATCTTTGGACAAGTGCTGTGTTGCATGTAGCACCCATTACATTGGGTGAAAGCTGTGTTGCATGTTGCACCCATTATCTTTGGACAAGTGCTGTGTTGCATGTAGCACCCATTACATTGCGTGAAAGCTGTGTTGCATGTTGCACCCAATATCTTTGGACAAGTGCTGTGTTACATGTTGCATCCATTACTTTGGGACAAGCGCTATGTTGCATGTTGCACCCATTACATTGGGACGAGAGATGTGTTGCATGTTGCACCCATTACTTTGGGACAAGCACTATGTTGCACCCATTACATTGGGACAAGTGCTATGTTGAATGTAGCACCCATTACATTGGGATGAGAGATGTGCTTCATGTTGCACCTATTACATTGGGACATGGACTGTTTTGCATCCAGTACATCTGGACAAGTGCTGTGTTGCACGTTGCACCCATTACATTGGGGCAAGGACTGTGTTGCATATTGCACCCATTATATTGGGACATGGGTACTCGCAAACATTTCCCTGTGGGCTGCAAAGTACGGTCTCTGGCATGCTCGAGGGCCACACTGATGTCAGCAATGCCAGGGTTGGGTGTTGAAAGGTGGGCGTAGGGGGACGCCCATCAGATTTTGGTGTTGACAATGAACTGAGCCTTCAAGTGATTTCTGTCTGCCGCCAACGCTCTATTCTCATGTACCAAGAATTAAAGTCAACGCATTGACTTCTAATTCAAAACATTAAAGGGAAAGAGATACTCATCTGGTGGCTGAATTGCAAAATGTAAAAACAGAAAACCTGGTATCAGTCCTGGCTTCCCCACTTGACGAAATTGTGTGATCCTAGCCAATTAAATAATTTCCCTCTGTCTTCTATTACTTCAATACCACATATGCGAGCCCCTAAAAAAATATACAAGTTGAGGATGTGTGCTGTCCAAAACCTTCTCTTATGTTTTATTTAATAAACTATAATCTTGTTACAATTATATAACAACTAAGGTTACACACAAGGTGCACCTGACAAATGACTTGCCTCTTGGTTCACTAATGACACTGTTTTCAGAATGGGGGGAGCGTGAATGTTTCCAAGCTCATGTTTGAAAACTATCACTGCTAATAAAGGCCTCTCAATGCTGTGATATAATCTGATCTACTAAGGTAAAACACTCATGCATGTTATTAAAATGCAAGTTTTTTTTA
Organism: Lissotriton vulgaris; assembly: GCF_964263255.1. Classification (NCBI taxonomy): domain Eukaryota; kingdom Metazoa; phylum Chordata; class Amphibia; order Caudata; family Salamandridae; genus Lissotriton; species Lissotriton vulgaris. The sequence continues at coordinate 246,967,288 of NC_141700.1, read as the reverse complement.
AATTTGCAGAGAGTTTATTATGTTTTTGCATGTTCAGTGCAAGATTTCTTTAACACTTAAGGTGTTCCTAAAGATAAGTTGTCTAGGACACCTTCTTTTCTTACTTTAGTCAATGTGTAAATAAAGTATGTTTTTCACAGCTTTCTGAATGTTCTTGCTCCTGTCAAGTGAACAATAGCCTAGTGCTGCTCTTCACCAGTGGGCCGCAATCAAAGGTCAGGCTGCATGTGGCTGCCGGACCGTACTTTGAGTATCCCTGCATTGGGACAAGTGCTGTTTTGCATTTCGCAAACATTACAGACATGTGCTGTGTCGTATGTAGCACCCATTACACTGGGACACGTGCTGTGTCGTATGTAGCACCCATTACACTGGGACAAGTGCTGTGTCGTATGTAGCACCCATTACACTGGGACAAGTGCTGTGTCGTATGTAGCACCCAATACACTGGGACAAGTGCTGTGTCCTATGTAGCACCCATTACACTGGGACAAGTGCTGTGTCGTATGTAGCACCCAATACACTGGGACAAGTGCTGTGTCGTATGTAGCACCCATTACACTGGGACACGTGCTGTGTCGTATGTAGCACCCATTACACTGGGACAAGTGCTGTGTCGTATGTAGCACCCATTACACTGGGACAAGTGCTGTGTCGTATGTAGCACCCATTACACTGGGACAAGTGCTGTGTCGTATGTAGCACCCATTACACTGGGACACGTGCTGTGTCGTATGTAGCACCCATTACACTGGGACACGTGCTGTGTCGTATGTAGCACCCATTACACTGGGACAAGTGCTGTGTCGTATGTAGCACCCATTACATTGGGACTAGCAGTGGGTGAATTTAAGTTTTAGCTCAGTCAGCAGAAGCAACTCCCAGTGCAAATCCCCACTTTTCAGACAATCTGCTTCTACCTACAATTGGCTAAAAAAGGAGCCAAACTCCAGTCAGTAATTGGGTCATAGGTCTCTGCAAAATTACCAGTCAGCTTGCAAATTCTTGTAAGGTCTGTTCTGATTGGGTACATGCAGCTAGTCACAAAGGGCCTAATTAATAAGGATTGGGGCTTTTTTTCCATCACCAGACTTTAAGCAAGAGAGAGAAAAGGCATAAATGGGATGAGAAATGAGAAAGAAAAAGGTGGTCACAAGTGGCAAAGGGAGAAAAAAAAGCGCTGAAAAGGGACCAGCAAGAGTAAGATAAAGAGGCAGGTAGTGTATGGGTGGTGGAATCACAACAAGACGCCCTTGGTATTTTGCAATCCCAGCATTCAACAGCATCAGTGATAGACTCCTAAGAAAAACTGAGACATATTTTTCATCATCAGATTTTGATCCAGATCAAGAGAGACAGAAAAGGAAGGAGAAGATGAGAGAAGGAAAAACAATGACAAATGGAGGAAGCAGGGATGAAAGCGATGGAAATGAAGTGGCAAGATTAAGATAAAGAAAAGGGACTTGTTAGATAGTGGAATCAAGAAGAGAAAGCCTCGGTATTCGACAATCCTGCATTTGTCAGCACCGGCTGTAGGTACCTAAGGAAAACGGTGGGCCTTTGCACTCATTTCTACCTTTTTTTTAAATTGAACAATGATTTTTACTTAGGAATACCTTGAAAGTTGCAATTGCAGTGGGTGGTTTTGTCTTTATTTGTTTCGCTTCAGTAATCGAAGAGCACACGCAGTCACCATGCAGCAACACAGACCCAACAAGAGGCCATTTACATAACTCTCACTCTTTTCCCACCACCACACTTTAAGTGCTGCCACCCAATACTGGATAAGTGCACCATTCTGGCCTCTCACGCATGACATCCAACTGCTTTACACATAGGCTGCACTGCAAACACAACATCCTTCCAACCATGTACTTCCTCGCTGTGTGGCGTGCTGGTGCATGTGACAGTGTGCTCCGGTGCCTCGCTAGGGGTGAGATGCCCAACCCAGGACCCCATCACGTCCACTTCTGACCAAACTCCACTGGCTCCCGATTCGGAAGCGTATCCAATTCAAAATCTATTGCACAATACACAGGTGTCTGTTCGGCTCCAGTCCCAAATACTTGACCAAAAAATTCAACCTCTATATTCCAGGACGCTCTTTGCGTTCCAGCAATCAGCAGCTACTAGAGGTTCCCAGAATAAAGAGAGCCAGACAAGGAGGCCGAGCCCTCTCTTATAAAGGCCCCATTCTTTGGAACACACTCCCTCTCGCCCTGAAACAAACCATCAACCATCTGTCTTTTAGGAAACTTTTAAAAACCCATTTATTCTCCACACCCTAAGAAGAAGTAAATGAAAAGATCAGCTATATCATAGTGTAAACATTATGTCAGACTCTATTTGGTAGAAGCACAAGCGCGGAGATACCCCTACGGGGGTCGAGTCCGGCGCTATATAAGAACATAAATAAAATAAATAAAGAGGCGCCGGTTCTGGTGGCTAGTATAGCCACTGTAGGGGCCTGTGTTCAACCTCATGGTTATAGGTTCAAATCTCGGCGGTTCCACTCAGCCTTTCATCAATCTGGGGTCAATAAAATGAGTACCCTTGAGTTGAGTAACAATAAACATCTGTTATTCAGTGCCAAGAAACCCTTGGGTGAACGTGTGCTTTACAAATGCACGTTATGTTATACACATGCAATTACATGTGGAATCATCTCGGCTCAATGAACTCCTCCTGTTACTGCTCCCGTTCCCTTGATTTGTGTTAATCTGCTACTCTTTCAGGCCTGCAAGATGCAAACATGATTCCATCTTTATTAAAGGTGGAGGCACCAACATTCAGCACTGAATGCCCCGACAGGACCTATTTCATAGCAGGATCCGAAACAGGAAACACCCGTTCAGTCCACATCCCTTTTCAGCTGAGCTTCCGGCTCACTCGCATTACTGTAACTCGTGTACAGAAATAAAACAACCCTGATACGTGGACACCACGAGCACCACACAGCAGCACGACTCATCGCTGGAATCAAGAACCGGGGACACGTACTGCACACAGCAGACACTCCAGTGCTTGTTCAGAGTCCGCTCCTGGTCCCCCTTCCCAACTGATGGTCCCTGGCTGGCAGGCTCTACATTAATGTCTGTAGACGTGCTGCTAAAAATGCTTATATTATGTACAGTGAGATTGCGCCCAGTGCCAAGGGTGCTCTGTAGAAAAGAAAACCCTATTGGCTTAGCCAATGCTTGTTGTTATCCACACTGGCATGAATGCAGCAAAAGAAGTATTTAAGTCAGACCTCAAAGTCACACCTTCTCTGTGCTTCATATGTACCTTTGGTGCAAGTATTGACACAGACATTCTTTTCGAGTTTACCAAGACTTATTTTTCGTGATCAGACTTCGACTCAGAGCAAGACAGGAAAAGGCAGAAAAGGGAGAAAGAAAGTGGAAAATAAAGAAAAAAACAGGTCTGCTGCCGGACGGGGATTGTCTTCCCCAGTTCATGGCTCTCAGTACATTTAGGTGAATTCCTAGCCTTTCTATACAGAATTTAAACAACCTCAACTCCAATCCGTTAATTTACCCTTTAATGCACACCAGGGCGCATGCCTTAGTACCCAGTTGCCCCCTCACTGATTTTTGACGTTGCAAATGATGCATACGGTCAAAATGACCAGTAGACAGACTAGGTTCCTTGTTTATTAACTAGGGTGTGCAAAATTCATATATTTTGCTTTTGCGTAATTATGCAAAAAAATCCCCAAAAAATAAGGGAAATTACGCAACATGCGATTTTGCGAGACATTTTAGCAAAGATGCATTTCACGCTAAAACTGTGCGCAAAATAACACAAGTGCTGGAATCCGAGCTGCTCGTGTCTTCTCGTTCATGCTGTTCCCATGCTAAATTGTTGCCACAAACGTGGCGAGAATTTCATATAACTAGCATAACACAGAATTCACATGATTGTGTAAGATTTCAGTTAACCAAGTGGCAGTGTTGTGGATTTATAACATTGGGCCCAGGTCATTTTACTGGAAGCCCAGCCATCTGCTTTGTGCGTATACACGAGGAGTCACTGATATTGTGTTCTCGCTGTGTGATCACTCGTGGCCCTGAGCACCATCTTCGTATCTTCTCGAATATTGTATGGATTGTTGATGATAATAAATGTGTTTACTGACTAGCTTTTCTTTTGCATTTATTCCATTGCCACTTTTGGTATCAAATCCTTTGCTTCTTTGCATATGAGACCAAGGGCCAGATTTAACACTGATTCATGCAGTACAGTGCAGCAGCCGCAAATGCTGTGCTGCCAGGGCCGGACTGGCCGTAGCGGGCACCGGGCGTTTCCCCGGGGGGCTGCCTGTTTGTGGGCCGTTTTTTTACCGGGGCCGGCAATATCGGCCCCCTGCAACAAAATCGGCCAAAACCAGCCCTGCAAACAACTCGGCCGCACCCACTCCTCCCCCCTAGGTGGGCCGGCCGAGCAGTTTGCCAGGGCCGGTTTCGGTTCCCAGTCCGGCCCTGTGTGCTGCACTGCATGAAAAGGAGAGAGGAGGAAAGTGCCATATTTACAAAAATGTGGCACTCTCCTCACCTTTCTCCAGCGGCAGCGCTGAAATCAGCTGCCATGCGCCACGGAGACACCGTTGCGTCAAGGTGCAAAGGTGTATCCGTGAGTCTAGCATAGGTTTTGGCCTGGAAGGATACCCTTCCACTACAAAATGCCATGCTAAGACTAACTTTAACCCTATTCCCTCTTTGTATGTGTGCTGCACAGTGCAGCAAAGTCGGAAAAGGAAAGAGAAATGCTTTCATTTCTCCTTCCTTGCACCTACTTCAAAGGGAGCAGTTTTCTGGCGCTAAACCCTGTCTACTTTATTTAGTAAATAAAGTTTCGTGCCAGAAACTTTGGGTGCATGGTGCACCACCCATGGTACTCCCCCTTGGCGCTATGCAATCTTTGCGCTGCTCCCCGTTACTTTAACGTTATTTCCTGCGATCAACAAGTTTAGCGCTGGAAAGTTAATCGGAAAAAAAGATTTTGTGTGGGTTTGCGGCACTGTTGTGACGCAAACACGGCTTAAAATCTTAGTAAATCTAACACATTCCCCCCCCCCCCCGAGAATTTAAAGAACAACTGTTACGAATGCACAAAGAGTGAGTTAACGTTGCAGAAGGCGTAGGGTGGTGGAAAAAGGAGGCATGAGGTACATTTACCACCGGGCCGCCTTGGCATTCAGCATCCCCCGCATTCAACAGCGCCGGCGGTGGACTTCTAAGAAACACTTTGGACATACACTAATGTTTTTTGAGAAATGAAGCACTGCACCTTCTTCCTACATGGGATTTCATGGGGATTCCCACCATCAGGGTTATTAGAGGAAGGCAGAGAGACCGTATTTATGATTCCTACCAATCCCGGAAACACCATTCCAGAAAAAACATTATCTACAGAGTGCAGTGTGTTGGTTGGTGGTCACGCTGAAGGGCGGGACCACAAACGATGCTGAAACTGCTAGATAGAAAACAGCATCATTTCCTGTCTCTGTGTCCTTGAACGCCACTGGTATGCTGTAAATTGTGGTGCTGGCCCCTTAACAACTTCATCTTGCGCACACACCCTCTTGTACATTCCAGGGTCAATGAAGTGAACATTTCCAAGCTGATCTCATCCAAGGGTCATCATTCAGTATTTCGGCTTCTCACTCCATGGCTGTTGTTTTATTATTTTTATTGTATTTATACACAGCTATATAAATGGTATTATTTTTAGCCTGTCATCAGGTCATGAGTCAGTGTTTCTCAAAGCGTCGATCCACTGAGGCGCTGAGAACATTGGAAAACAACTTTGGCAGCCATCTTTGATTGGGCAGGCTCGCCGGAGAGCTCGACGCCCCTCCCACCCTCCTCTCGCCCAGCCCGACGGATGTATATAAATCACAGTAGCACCCGTCCGCGCAGCGGGCGGGCGCAGCGGGCGCGCCGGCGGCGCGCCGGAGGCGCGCCAGAGGCAAGCCCGTCTGCGCCCGTCTGCGCCCGTCTGCGCCCGTCTGCGCCCGTCTGCGCCCGTCTGCGCTCGTCCGCGCCGGACACGCGCCTAGCGCCATACCCCCTGTGTCATGCCATATCGAAAGGATTACATACACCGCTGATGAAATCCGTAAGCTGAATCACGAACCACTGTCGATTTGCAGTTTATATAACCCAGAGAATCCTGAAGATCAAGCCACCATTAGCTGTAGGAGCTGCAAAACTACTATTCCCCTCATTAATGACAAAGTTAAACACCTGATTGACGCCACCACCACGCACCCCACGATACTTATCGCCCTTATTAATGCTCGTTCCCTGGCTAAGCATAGGCAGGACATTGCTGATTTAATTACAGATCACGCAATAGACATCCTTTTTATAACCGAAACGTGGATGGATGATACATCCGAGCCTGACCTTCAGGTAGCTGTACCGGAAGGCTATAAGGTGCATAGGCAGGACAGACAGGGAAGAAAAAGAGGAGGTGGCCTGGCTATCATCACACGGGTCATCTTCCCAGTTAGGCTCTCCCCGGTACCATCGTCAGCATGCGAGGCGTTGCAATTTGCCATTAAATTGAACGCGTCGCACAATTTTAAGGGAGTGCTTATCTATAGACCACCAGGACCTCGTTCAGAATTTCTTTCCACTTTTACCTCCTGGTTGGAACCCCTAGCCATTGAGGACTCCTTTATGGCATTAGGAGATTTAAATTTCCATCTGGACAGGACAGATGAGGCGGACACACTAACGTTATTGGGAGATTGTAACACACTGGGCCTAACCCAGTACATAAAAGCTCCAACACATGATGCAGGACACACCCTGGATGCTATTTTTTCTAACATCAGTGATCTGGAGGTATTTAAAATCTTGCCGCTCACATGGACAGATCACCATGCTATTTTCTGTCATTTACCGTCCAAACGACCCAAACCGGATAAACAGGTCCATTATCAAAACAAATTCAGAGTATGGAAGGACATCGATGACGAAACCTTTAAGACGTCCCTGTCCAACACTTGTCCGAATATCCAGTCTGATCCCACCGAAGCAGTGGAGCAGTATCTTAACTGGGTAGGCAAGGCGGTGGACATGCACGCTCCTTTAAAAACTATATCAAAAAATAGGAAGATGCCTTCAGCGCCGTGGTACTCAAAAACCCTCAGACAGCAAAAACAGATTTGTAGAAATAAGGAAAGAACCTGGCGTAAAACATACGATAACTTAAGCAAAGCTCAGTATAAAGATGAACTTATCATCTATAAAAAGATGATTCAGGAGGTAAAAAAGGACTACTTCGAGCAGCAAATTAAGCAATCAAAAAATTCGAGTCGACAACTGTTTGAAGTAGTTAAGACTCTGGCAGGGAAGGAGGTAGATTTGAGTCCTCCAAACACTCAGGAATTCTGCAATAATCTAGCAGATTACTTTTTCTCAAAAGTAAACGATATATATGCAGAATTCTCGGGCATTCCACCAAACACCAGCACTTATCCTAAATCATCAAAAAATAGCATGGACTGTTCGTTTTCCCGATTTAGGGACATGACGGAACTGGAAATAGGAGACATTATGAGACTGGTTAAAACAGGTTCAGCCTTAGATCCTTGCCCCCCTAAAATTTTTATTCCAGTAACTGATGTGGTGAGCAAAGTCATAACCCCCATCTGTAACGCAATGTTCCAATCGGGGATCTTTCCGGATAAGTTAAAAAACACATTGCTGAAACCCCTACTGAAAAAAACTGGTCTTGATAAAACAATTCTCAAAAACTACAGACCCACTGCTAGCCTACCCTACCTGGCTAAAATTGTGGAAAGAGCAATGAATGTTCAACTAGCCGAATATATTGAGCAAAACAGTCTCCTGGACGAATCGCAGTTTGGATTCCGGAAACTTCATGGCACGGAGACTGCCCTCATTAAGGCCGCCGACGATATTAGAACCATCAGGGACCAAGGAGGGACAGCTATACTGGTCCTACTGGATCTCTCGGCAGCCTTCGACACGGTCAATCATACTGTTCTGATTGACCGTGTCGAGGAGATGGGCATTTGCTCAAAGGCCAAAGAGCTCCTGGCATCATTCCTGTCCAACAGAACACAGGCAGTAACATTGGGCGCATTTCAATCCCCTCAGCTCGCCCTCCCATGTGGCGTCCCGCAAGGCTCATCCCTAAGTCCGACACTTTTTAACATCTATGTGTCGGACTTAGCAAAGGTGATTAAGAACTACCGGATGAGCCTTACCTCCTACGCCGACGACACCCAACTGGTGATCGCTATTAAGAACAACGGTGAGGAGGTTGCCGCCTCATTCCAAGAAGGCATGCTTGCCATCAAGGAATGGATGTCGGAAAACTGCCTGCGCCTCAACTCGGAGAAAACCGAGGTAGTGATCTTTGGAAATTTATCACCACAGTGGTCCACTCTTTGGTGGCCGACACCCCTCGGAGCCCCTCCAGAACCAGTAAAAAAGGTCAGGAACTTAGGCATTATGTTTGACGACAATCTTAATTTCTCCAACCATGCCAACCAGGTTGCGTCGTCTGCCTTCTACAAGCTTAAAATAATTAAAAAAATCCTACCCTACCTTCCTGAGAGTGCTAGGAAAACAGTGGTGAGTTCCTTAGTACTCTCGTCACTCGACTACTGTAACGGGCTGTTTGTAAACGCCCAGGCAAGGGTGGTGACCAAACTCCAGCTTATACAAAATGCGGCCGCAAGGCTATTAGCTGGCATTCCTAAGTTTCAGTCCGCCAAGTATGCGATAAGAAATTTCCACTGGCTAACTGTGAGAAATCGCATCAGATTTAAAACCCTATGTCTCACCTACAAAGCTCTCAAGGGTCTAGGACCAGCTTTTCTAAAACAAAAACTTCAATATTATTCACCAAAAAGATCCTTACGCTCCGAACACAGTCACCTACTGGTAGTGCCTCGCACCAGGACGGTGACATGGGGCGATAGAAGTTTTACCAATGCTGCAGCCAAAATCTGGAACATGCTCCCAAAGGAAATAAAACTGGCACCATCGTTACTTCAGTTTAGAAAACTGGTAAAAACATGGTTATTTGATCAATAATCCGCTCAGAAATAATACGTCTGAAGGAATATACCACCTCACTCTGAGATTTTCAGCAAATTACAGCGCCAAGACACCCACGGGTATACGCCGCGCTTTATAAATTTTTAAATAAATAAATAAATTATAGGCTCAATCAATTTATCTTGTGATTTCCGGGTGACCCGACATAGCTTGGTGGTTTCAAGCATTACTGGTGATGTAAGAGACTGAAAGCGTGGGCTGGGAGGTTCCCAGTGGCTGCTCATATGCCTCTTCACCACTGGGTGTTGGCGATGGATATAACATGTGAGTGAACAGCTTTTACAAACAGCCCTGCTCAGAAATGGGAGCTCAGGCTGCACGTGGAGCAAAGTCAAGATTTAAAAGAAAATTGGAACTTTGTTTGTTTAACATAGCCGATCTGCAGCAGACTCTTTTTATAAAGTTACTTTTATTGTGTTTTCACAAAAACGAAATAAATAATATATTTAGTGCACTTCAGCATAACCAGAATTTGAAAGGGCCCACAATTTAGTCCATTACTTGCTTTAACTCAGCAGTGTATATCTGCACACACTGAACTTTCTATTGTGTAGGGTGGGCCAAGAAGCAGTTCGGTATTTGCTCGAACTCATAATTCTTTTCAAGTTGCACTCCCTCCCCATTAGTCTATTTCTTTTCTCGTACTTCGTTACATCATGTATCATTCAAACTTAGTGAAACCCCAAATGTGCCATCTATTGCCCCAAAACTTTCTGAAACTTACAAGGCCAGTGCATGCTCTGAAGACTGCATTCTCCGCCCCTTGCACTGGTCTATTCCTATGCACAATTTTTCTTGTGCTGGATAGAGTGCATTTCACTATTCATGCACTATCTCATGTGCCAACCTACTGATGGGCATTGTGGGTATGCACAAGATCCCACACTGGGGCATTAGCTGCCACCAAATCTAAGCACAACAGCCAGCATGTCCTTCACCCCTTTGTAGTTCCATATGGCGTGGACCAAAGTGCCCAAGCCCCTCCAACATTTGATGCAATGATCATCTGTGGACCAAAGCATCCAAGCCCCTCCAACATTTCATGCAGTGACCATCTGAGGACCAAAGCATCCAAGCCCCGCCAACTTTTCTTGCAGCGACTATCTGAGGACCAAAGCATCGAAGTCCCTCCAACATTTGATGCATCGATCATATGTGGACCAAAGCGTCCAACTCCCTACAACATTTGATGCAGTGATCTTATGTGTAGCAAAGTGCCCGAGCGTCTCCAACATTTGATGCAGCGATCATCTGTGCACCAAAGTGCCTAAGCACCTCCAACATTTGATGCAGTGATCATCTGTAGACCAAAGTGTCCAAGTGCCTCCAACATTTAATGCAGCAATCATCTGTGGACCAAACCATCCAGGCCCCTCCAACATTTGATACAGCGATCATCTGTAGACCAAAGTGCCCAAGCCCCTCCAACATTTGATGCACTGTTCATCTGTGGACCAAAGTGCCGAAGCCCCTCCAACATTTGACGTAGCGATCATCTGTATACCACAGTGCCCAAGCCGCTCCAACATTTGATGCAGCATTCATCTGTGGACCAAAGTGCCCAAGCCCTCCAACATTTGATCCAGTGATCATCTGTGGACCAAAGGGCCTAAGCCTCTCCAACATTTGATGCTGCAATCATCTGTGGACCAAAGCATCCAAGTCCTCCCACATTTGATGCAGCGATCATCTGTGGACCAAAGTGCCTAAGCCCCTCCAACATTTGATGCAGCGATCATCTGTGGACCAAACCATCCAGGCCCCTCCAACATTTGATACAGCGATAATCTGTGGACCAAAGTGCCCAAGCCCCTCCAACATTTGATGCAGTGTTCATCTGTGGACCGAAGTGCCCAAGCCCCTCCAACATTTGATGTAGCGATCATCTGTGGACCAAAGTGCCCAAGCCGCTCCAAAATTTGATAAGGAGATCACCTGGAATGACCTTGGTTCTCTGTAGATAATGTGCCCTAGGCAAAATCTTGAACTAAATTTTTCAGACTGGCCTTTACGGCTCCCTTTGGAGTGTATCAAGGCTGACTCCAGTCAATATCTTATAATGGTCCTGCGTCCCTCTCCCATTTCTCCCCAAGGTCTGCTAAAGAGTCAAGCATGTTATTCAGTGGGGTTTTGTTGAAAGCTGATATGGATCCCTTCGTGAGTAGCTCCTCGAGGGCTTTCCTTTCCACAGGGACAGTTTCAGACAGAGTATCCCAGTCTATTACGTTTGTGGCTGCGGTTTCTCTGAGCTATGTGTATCGAAATTCCACCGTTGGAGAAAGCTCGTACTCTTCTCTTAGTTGTGGGATTGAAGTTCCCCTCTGCCTGCTATACCCCGAGCTTGGAGATATCCCTCTCTGATCAGCTATTTATAAAGTAAAAAGCATCATGTATGTCCACACGAGAAGAAGCAGCATAAATAACACTAATTGCTACATTTCAGTTTCCTTTGTGAACACTATGTAGAGTCAATGCTTATTTTGAGTCGGTGGTTGCAGGTGGGCCCACTGGCACACATTTTCTGGGGCCCTGGATGTATTTTTAATCATCAGACTTTCATCCAGAATAAGAGAGAAACCAGCAACAAAGGGAGAAGAGAGCAAAGACAGAGACAAAAATGGTAGAAATAGGGAAAACAGCGATGAAAACGAACCTAAGAGAGTGAGATTAAGCAGCAGAGTAAGTTAGTGGAAGAAAGAGAAAATAAGTAACATCAAGACTATTCTGACTTGGTATTGGGCAGCCCAAGCATTGGACAGCTGTGCTGGCTGGCGTCTTAGACAATGTGGGCCCTGGCTCTTATTATTTTGCAAACTAAGCACTGTGTAGAGCACATACTCCAGAACCATTAGAAGGTGTTCTAAGCAGAAATGAGTCTATAGTTGACAGTGTTCTCACATTTCAAGCAAACGCTCACTTTAACAGGAAAAAATTACAAGTGGGCCAGTTATTGACCCTGAATTCCCAGTATTGCAGGTGTCGGTAATTTGTGGGAGCGGATGCGGGGCATTACTTCTGATTGCGGATTACTGGACCCATCGGGATCAACGAGCTCCTTGTGATAGTATATATTTTAATGCACGAAAAACAATAAGGTGCCCTCAGTTACCTTTATAACAAGTGGGGTCCTATCCTATCCTTTGTATTATGCAATTATGCACTTAATGAGATCAAAACAGTCAATAGTACCAAGGCTCTAAGAAAATATACTATCACATATTTATTAATTACAATACTGTTGAACTTGGCCCTTCTGGCAGGTTCACCCCTGAACTTTTGCCTTTGTCCCCCTGCCTTCCTAAAGACTTTGCCTGGACTGGTGATTTTGCTTCCCATAGCGCCTGGGAGTGCTTTACTTTTAGGTCGCCAGGGCCGAGAGCCAGCCAAGGAAGCAGCTGCTGACGTCACCCGGGGAGCTGCGCTGCCATTGGTTAAGGCTGCGGGAGGCTCGCCGGGTGACCCGCGCTGTCATTGGCTGCACCAGCAGGAACCACCCCGTGCTCCTGCACCGGAAAGAGGTAGCAAGCTCTTCCCCCGAGGCTCCCGGTAGCGAGGGAGAGCCCCGGAGTGCTGTGGGGAGCGTGGGAGAGCCCCTGACTGCCGTGGGGCCCAGCAGTGAGAGGAGAGCGGCTGAAAGTGCAGGCGGGGCTCCGGTGTGGAAGGAGAGCCCCGCGCTACAAGTGTTCGAGGACGGAGGAGTCCCGGTGCAGCCCCGACAGGAGAGCCAAGACAAGGAGCGCCCCTGAGCAGCCGGTGAGTGGTGCCCCAGTGTTGTGTAGGGGGGCGTTGGGGCACATTGCTGATGCCCGCCCCTCCACCGGTGCGGGGGCATTCCACAGCGTTTGGCCGCATTTGCTGGTGACTCCGAGCCCCGTGGCTCCAACGTTGTTGTGCGGGCCCATTGCTAATTACAGTCTGTGAGGCTCCTGGGGGCATTTTTGTATTCGAGCCCGAGAGGCTCCAACGTTGGGGCAATAGTGAATCTAGAGCCCATGAGGCTCCCACAGGAATTAGGCAGCAGTTGTTGAGAGCCCACGAGAGGCTCCTGGGCAGTGTGTTGTTTAGAGCCCTCGAGGCTCCACGCTGATTGGGCATTTCCAAGGGTAGAATGGCCCCGGTTGACAGCGGGCCGCTCCCCCAGTGCAGAGGAGATCCCAGCACTTAGTGGGCAGCTGCTACGTTTAGGCCTTGCGCATCTTCTTTGTCTGCCGGCGCAGCCAGCCCAGACATTCTGGACATTGGGCCTGTGAGTCCCTGAGAGGCCACGTTGGCCTGGGGTTCGTTCTGTGATATTTTGGCACCAATGTGATTACCTGCCTAATGTGATTTATGCAATGCCTTTATGCCTATCCCTCTAAATGTATTGTTTATCCTTAGGAGGTTGTTTGCCGAAGAACAACACTGCCAGGATATAACCCAAGGGAGGTAAGGTAGAGAGAGCCAAATTAACATTTGCCTAATTAAAGCCAAATTACAAAAATACTTTGCAGAAAAGGCGGCAGCAGAATATTGGACATACAGGGGGAGGGTATATGAAACTGGGGAGCAGGCTGGTAAGGAATTAGCGCTAAGGATCAGACAAGATTATACTAAGAGCATAATAACAAGCATTCGTGAGAATGGACGGGATGTGGTGGAACCCCAGGGCATCCTCTCAGTCTTTGCTAATTTCTACGAAACCCTGTATAAGGAGGAAATGGGTGGGACATGCATAACCGGCGGTTATCCAGATAATGGGCCTAAACTGGGACCAGTAGAGAGAGAAAAATTATAGCTGGATATAACGGGGGATGTGATCCGCGAGGCACTATCTGATCTGGCTGCTGGTAAAGCTGCTGGGCCAGATGGCATCCCTCTCGAGATGTATAAATGCCTCTCAGGAGAGCTGGGTCCAATATTATTGGACCTATTCAATGGCATTATAGGCACGGGTAAGATCCCGGAAACATGGAAAGATACCAACATTATAGTGTTCCATAAAAAAGGAAAGCCGAGGGAAAACCCAGGGTCATATAGGCCTATATCTTTGATAAATTCTGATAATAAGCTTTATGCCAAGATCCTGGCTATGCGGTTGGGGAGGGTTATTGGCGGACTCGTCTCCCCATGGCAGCATGGGTTTATCCCCGGTCATGGAACGGCGGACCATGTTAGAAGAGCAATCTCGCTGTTCGAGGCCTATGCTGCTGGGGGGAGAGGAGTCGCCATGATCCTCCTTGACGCAGAAAAAGCGTTCGATCACGTCAGGTGGGCTTACCTATGGAATGTATTGATGGCGAGAGGGTTTGGCCCAAAAATCAGGACGGCCATTAAAGCCATGTATTGCGACCCAATGGCCCGAATACAGCTGATGGACCAGAGTTCGGACAGGATTGGGATAAGCAGGGGCACCCGTCAGGGGTGTCCCTGCTCACCCATCCTGTTTGCTCTGTATATTGACCCGCTGGTTAGGCAGATTCTTGAGAACGGGGGAATACAGCCGGCAGTAACAAATGGATTTTCAGGCAAAATACTGGCATACGCCGATGACCTGGCAGTAATTACACCAAAGCCAGCTGAGGCTATGCAGATACTGGTAGAGATTGCTAGCGAGTTTGGTATGCATTCGGGGTATCGCCTGAATGAGTCGAAGACCCAGGTAATCTGTTCCAGGGGGATAGTTAAAATCGATCAAAGATATGTCGACTCGGCCACTTATCTCGGGGTAATAATTAATGCTGAAATAGGCTCTATTATACAAGATAATTACCTCCCGCTTTTTAAGAAAATCGAAGTGGACTTAAAGCGGATGGATTCATTGCACCTTACACTCATTGGAAGAGCCAACGTGTTAAAGATGACCATGCTACCTAAACTCCTCTATCTGTTTAGATGTATACCATACTTAATTGAGGAGGGTATGTTATTAAAGATCGAGTCTATCTTTAATAGTTTTTTATGGCAGTATGGTAAAACCAGGAAGGCACTAAAATTTATGACGCTCCCCCAGGAACGCGGAGGCTTGGCGATTCCAAATATTAGATTCTACCACTGGGCTGGCTTGTTAACTCAGATGTCCATACTATTCGAGCCAGCATCCAGAGGGAGATATACAAATGATCCTACCTCAGATTTATATGTTTTACCTTGAATTTACAAATTGCAGATGGGAAAGGAGACTGTGGGGGTCTTGTTGAGAAAAACCAGTTGTAGATTTTTCAAAAACTCCCGCCATAAGGCGGCTTAAAGTGCCTGGGATTTGTGGAAAAATCTGCAGAAACTGTGCCATATCCCTAAGATAAATCTATATACCCCGCTGTGGAACTCAGGGTATACACCAATGGGGCTTGGAAGTGCTGGGAGCAGTTGGGTATTCGGACTGTGGGCGATGTGATGTTGAATGGAAGCGTCGCTAGCTTCAACTGGCTGCAAGAGAAATATGGTCTCCCCAACGACCAAATCTTTAAGTTCTTCCAGGTTTCA
The DNA here is from genome assembly GCF_964263255.1 of Lissotriton vulgaris. Taxonomy (NCBI): domain Eukaryota; kingdom Metazoa; phylum Chordata; class Amphibia; order Caudata; family Salamandridae; genus Lissotriton; species Lissotriton vulgaris. The sequence continues at coordinate 246,951,722 of NC_141700.1, read as the reverse complement.
CAAACACTTAAACCGGTTATTTCTGATATCTTGCCTGAGTCATATTGCCCTGTGTTGGGGTATTTGCTAGGAGGAGGAGATAGGATCAGTAGTATATATCAAGCACTTATTGAAAAATCCCCCGACGATCTTGAGAAACACGAGGTTGCCTGGGCAGTTAGACTTCAAGATCCAGATACCGATTTCGATAAGGCCCTGAGCTTAGATAAGCAGGTACTTCGATCCTCAAGTCTGAAGGTTCAGCATTTTAAAACACTTTTTAACCTGTATTATACACCATCTAAGCTACATGATTGGTGCATAAGGATCGACAGTAATTGCCCCAGGTGTCAGAAAGGTCCTGGGGACTTATTACATATGTTCTTTTACTGTGAGCAGCTTAGTTCGATTAAATCTGAGATAGAGAAATTTTTAGAGGGGCTGCTAGGCTTAAAGATCTGCCTATCCCCGACAATAATGATTCTTGGGAGTGACAGTAAAACGGCCCGTTTGAACCAAGAAACAGAGGCTTTTATCTTTCTAGCTGTTGCTGTTTTACGTATCCTGCTATCAGCTGCTTGGAAGGACCCTAATGCCCCAACCTTCCAATTGTGGCTGACCAGACTTCTTGGTATTCATAACATCGAATCTACTCTATATTCTTATAAGGGTAAGAAAAAGCGGGATTTCGGAAATAAGATATGGGACCCCTTTAAAATTTGGAGGGAGGGGCAGCTTTGACCACCCGACGATGAGTCTCTAATATGTATATTTATTCGTATATGTAAACTTCTGCACATTTATTTATTGAATGTCTAGCTTTATTTATGATGTTTTAAATGCTTACTGTAACGTATTATGAAATAATGGAAATTTCCTCATTAAGTTGTATCTGTTTTGGTACCAATGAATTTTCAATAAAAAAAAAAAAGGAGGTTGTTTGCCCTAGTATAATTATGCTAGTGAGTTCATGGTTCCCTGCGTGATATATGCCTAAGGTATATAGGATTGCGTAGTGTGTACTTACCTTTTACCAGTGGTTACTGGTTGTGTGCTACATTTGCTATTTTGTGCTACAATTGTTCTACGTTCTAAGTGCTATTCCTACAATGTTCTATTTCTACTAAGTGCTAGTTCTACCAAATGCTTATTCCTGACAGTGGTCCATGTGGCCCTGTCCTGTGTATATAATCCCCTGTAAATCCTGCCTGTGCCAGTTGGCACAGTGTAAATTGGGTGTTTATTATCTAATGTGTTTGGTATAATACAAAGGCTATTGTTATATATAACCTTGTGTGGAGTTTCCTTTGTGGTGGGCCTTGGGTGTTGTTGCTGGGTGCGCGCGCAAACGCTTCACACATCGCCTCTGGGATAAGCCTGACTGCTCATGCCAAGCTACCAAGGGGGTGAGCAGGGGTTATCTTTGGCGGGTGATTTCATTGCCCTGACGTAGAATGGTGGTTTCTGCCTGGCTCTGGCGCAAGCCTCAGCAAACCGGAAATCGTCATTTCTAACAAATACCAACATGTTATTTGTCTCCTGATTTTTCAAGTTATTTGAAATGGACAGGTAATACCAAATAAAAGTTGAACCTATGCATTAAAGAACACATTATTTCTATAAATAATAATATGAGTATGCCCTTCAAGACTCCAAAAGTGTTGAACAGGTGAAAAAACATCCCATGGGAGGTGCCAAGTTTGGAAACGTACGAGAGAATTCCAATGGGTTTTAAGATCATCAAGTAAATTCCCATTTTGGAAGAAAAATTATCACAAGTTATTGCTTTTCTGTAAGCTTCATCTTTAATTTAGTTGTATTTTACTCATACGCAGCAGCTTAAATGACGTTCCTGTAGATAAACTTTAAGCAACTCATTTCAAGTTTGGTGGGTGGATGCCATGCCAATTACTATGCCACCATGGTGGTAAGCTGTTGGCTAGATTTTGACATTTGAATTTTAATTGGATATCATTGGCTCAAACTAAAAGCCAAATTCCATTGTCCATCACTGGTTTTAATAAGTGCTTACTTGGCCTTGATTAAATATTCTTTTGGCCTATTTTTGCCCTTTTTTAATTATGACTTTTTGTCACTACATTCACTTTCCTGACACTCCAATAACCAGCTCCACTTCAATCGCAGGTGTTGTAGCACACCGGGTAGGCCATCGGCTCGCCCGGTGGAACCCGATGATGAAGCATGTCACCCACAGACACTGTTCCTCTCGTTAGTAATAACTCCTTTGTTGTTTTCCATATTCTGAATTGGGGTAGAGGAGTGTCCTTCAACCCTACCTCTCTTGTTGTTAAGAAGTAGATTTTGACATTCCCACTATGTTGGCAGCATATTTGTTTTTGCAGATTACTGTAGTCTGCATACTGCAGTGCCCATGTGTGGAAAAACTCAGGAGCAGCTGTTCTTTTGACCCCTATGAAAATCCCATGACGGCTGGCTCATGATTTGCCATGGCTCTGCTTCCATCCTTCTTACCCTCCACACCTACCTCCTGACAGTCTGTCCCCCTTTGCACAGAACCCGGAAACCTCTGGTGACACCAGCTTCCATGCCACTACCATGGCTGCAGCCACTATTTCTTCCCTCTGATTCAGGACATCTGCTCTCATTCCATGGTTTCGTTGCTTTGACTCTGAAACTTCTGTTGCCACTCCTGGATCACTATTGGCCACCTGAGACAGTCTGCAGGGACTCCCTGTTTCCGGATACACCATTGCCGGAAGGAGGGGGTACATGTGGCAAGTCCTCTTGTTTCCCATGCGCTATGAAGTGCTTGACCACCACCAGCTGCTTCGCGGGATGTCAGAAGCAGTTTGCAGGGACTTCCTGTCCCAGGATACACCAGTACTGGAAAGAGGGGTCAGGGGAGGTGGACCCCTCTGTTTGCCACATGCTATAATGCGCTTTCGCACCACAGGCTGCGCCAGACCCAAGGGACAGTTTGCACGGACTCCCTGTCCCAGGGTGGGAAACAAATGTTATACTTGTAACATAACATAGCATACTCATGTCCTCTCCCTCAAGTTACAAAATGGGATGTACTATCCCAACCTAACATTGTTGGGCCAAGGGAAGTCCTGAGGAATGCCACTGCACAGGTGTTGGTGGTCCCCTGGCTTTATATTGGGGAACAGGGTGTGCAGAGGGATGCTCATTATTCAGTGGGTTAGAAGCCTAGACACATCTGCCCTTAAACCCATGACTATCTTCCTGGTTTAGGTCTTTTATTTTCATTTTCTCCTGGCCCGGATTGCTTGCTTTTCAAAGTGGACCAAAGTCTGTCTGCTCTGCCAACCCTATCCCCAGAGATAACTCCCCTGCCTCATGCATTCCTGGTAAATTGGACGAATCAGTTGTAAATTACACAAGTCTCAGAGCACCCTTTTTCCCTTGCAGCCTTTGCCCCCCACATTTGTTTCCGGTTGTCATTGCTCGCCGAATGAGCATTTGTGACATGCATGGAACACTCTCTTTTCTATGCTCTACATATCATTGCACTTAAAGAACTATCTATACATTAAAAATGTACTTATTATATAAATCCAGTCCGTACTTCCCTCACTTTTTGAGTTACTAAAAGATCCAGCTAGGAGGCCCCTCTGTTTGCCACATGCTATAAAACATGTTCACACCACCTGCTGCGCTGGCTGCGCGGGCTGCGCCTATGCAAAGGTCTAGCCAAAGGCAGGCATCACCAGTCATCGGTAGGAAGAGGCAGGGCAGGGCCACCGCCCTTGGCATCAGATCGGACTGTTGTAACTGGCACTCTTAATGCCTTTTATTGACTATAAACGTTCACTGATTAGGCGTCTCTTTTTCCTACTAAATTGGCTACATATATTTACTGGTTTATTCAGGGGCTAATCACTTTCTCCATAAATCACAGTACTAAATGCCATGAGTAAGTTCTTAAATCAGACTTGTTAAGGATTCAAACTAGCAAGTCTTGTAAGGGAACGTGTGTATCTGCTTATTAACGGAAATGTAGCTTATAGAACAAGAGGTCATAGCAAGCATTTGCAATGCAAAAGGTCTCGCATTTGTGAGAGTTAGAGGCATTGGCATTGTAAATGACAATGCCTTTTACTTATGTGTTTTGGTTTGGAGAGTAGTGGATGTATGTGGTGTGGTGTGGAGTGGATTGTATTGGAATTGTTAGTTGTGGAATGGTGTGGTGTGGAGTGTATTTCTGTAGTGGAATTATGTGGTATAGGGAATAGCTAGGGTGAGAGCTGCACAGAATAGATTGAAAGGAAGATAGAGAGGGATAGGTAGATTGTGCAGGAAGTGGTGAATGAACTTGAGACAGAGGAGCAGGAAGAGTGTGTTAGAAAGAGAGAAAGAAGGGGGGAGCAGGCCATAGACGCATAAAGAGGGAGGACCTGTGTATGCAGAAGGCACCCTAGGAAGAAGAGGAGAGTGTGGTTTGAGGGATGGAAACCTTTGAAAAGGCACGGGAAAGAAATTGTGCTTCGTATGTGTGAGCATGCAGTAAAGAGAAGAGATAGGGAGTGTGAGGGATGGATAAGAGGGGGCTGTGGGATTTCGAGACGAGAGGAGGTAGTGGCAGCGTGAGGGAGAGATGAGAGGGACAGTGGGTGTGGGAGGAGAGCTGATATGGTTGGTGGAAGTGCAAGTGAGAGATGTGTTGGATTACATTTGTTTGTTGTGGAATTGTGTTGCATGGAAGGATGCTTGTTTGCAGTTCAGGGAGGACCTGGCTTGGCAGTTCGGGCACAGGGTCAAGACTGATTTACATATAGCTGGGTCTGATCTGAGGTGGCGAAGTGAGCTAAAGAATGATGATGGATTCAACCCAGATCTGTGACTGGGGGTGAGTGTCTGAAAAGTTTCAGCGCTCCGTCAATCATCTCCTTGTGTTTGCTATGGAATTGTGGTGTGGTGTGAAGTTGTGTAGTGGAAATATGTGATAAGTCAGTGGCATACCTTTGAATGTTGTTTTCTATAATGCCTACTCATCCATGCTCAAAATAGCAACCATGTGTTTGCTACTGCTACTTATTATTGCAATTTCACTTATAACCAAATTCCCTCATTGATCAGTGAAGGACTATTTACAGTAAAGCTTCGCTCAATCTTTGACTGTAATTCCACTTACTTTTTGAGCGCTGTCCAAAGGGCCAGGCCCTGTGCCGTAACCAGACTAGTGTGCCTATTATATACGTATGGAGCTCTTACTTTGAAAGCTAAGATATAAACATCAAGAGACCACACTCACAATAACACACTTGATCATGTAGCAGAAAATACTAATGGGTTGTTTACTACACAGATGGGAAATACCTTGCATTGCAAGCAGTAATCCATCAGTGTTGTATTACAGAACAAATTTGAAAATAAAAGCATTTATGTGGGTTACAGATACAGTTTCTAATTTGTAACAGGCGCTTATTTATATGAGACAATGGGTGAACTGGAATGTACACATAGAATGCTGTGCACTCTGTGCAAATACGTTGTACACAATCCCATGAACAACTGTGCATTTCACATCTGTATATATTCCAGGGTTCTTCAATGTCCTTTGCCATTTGAGCAGACCTTATCCCTCTAGTGGAGCACATTCTACATGCAACAGCACTCACAGCCCCTCCTCGCCTGCCCTAGTGCTGTTTTCAGGAAGACTTCAGAAGAAAAGCATGGCTTTACTTGTCAGGACTCCTTCACCGTGATAATGGCCCTCCCTCCACCTGGGCTAACTGAAGACATATCTAGGGCTGTCCATCTCGGTCCTTTACTACAGTCTACACATCCATCCCTGTTTACGGCTGTTTCGCTGATTGGCGACATCAAAACTAGAACCAACAGTGCCCAATCAGGGTATTAGTGATGAATATTCATCTTTCTCGTGACTGGCTACTTCATGACTAAACTCACAGTAACGAACCAAGATATCAGAGTTAAGTGCTATGTTTATCTTTCCTGTGATTAACTTGCGTGTCCAATCATGGCATAGAGATAAGAGATGGCTGGAGACTCGTGGTGTCCAATCAAAGCTAATATAGTCTGTCCACCATCAGTGATGGATAGTGCAGTCCATCATATGCAGTGCACTATAACTGCAATTATATTTGGGAGGCCGTTAAAATACGTATGATTCATTGTAACCCAAACAGGGCAGGATAAAAATATAACACAGCGTGTTTCTCTAGCTTCCATTAACCTGGTATAGCACAAGCTGAACAGTGGCTTTGAGGGTGCTTGTGGGAAGGTCTTTTAGATCAATACCTCATTGGCAGGCAGATAAGGGGCAACATATGACACAGTGTTGATGAAGGAGTAGGTGGTCATGTGTGCTGATGACGAACAAGACTGACAAGATGGAGACGAAACGTGTCAACAAGGAAAGGCGGCAGCACCGAGGAGTTAATCAAGTCAAGCGGCAGGGACGGGGTCACCTCACAGTAGCAGTATGAAGGAAGATGTGGTATCCAATGGCACAAACCTAGCTGCGAAGAGTGAAAGCGGCACACAACTCAAATGTAGCTGCATGTACCAAGCCTGCTAGAGAAGCACATCAGAGCTGAAGAGCGAGCTCCAGGAGGGGTCCAAGAGAGGCGATCAGGGGCTTTATTTTGTAATCATTTTGTTTGCAAGAAGACTTTGGTGATGGGTCTGGCCTGGAACTGGACAAGTGTTAAAAAGGACTTCAAGCTATTTTTGTTTAGTGAAATGAACATGCCTATAGTACTTTGACAAGGGACACAGAAAGGTAGGAGGAGGGCCTGAGGGATTTTAAAGACCAGGACACATTCCCTAGCTACATGTAGAAAAACAAAAGAGTGTCAGAGGGTCTAACTAGTCTATGTGTGGGTCATTAAACTAACAGAACAGTGTCAACTCATCTAACCAAAACAAAAAGAAGAATTGTTGGATACCAGTGATCACTTACAGGTTATCCATCAGTCACCACACGGAACCGCCCTTCATCATTTGGCATTCCTGTTGTTCACAATCATTGGTACGTCACTGGCTCAGACAAGGAGAGGTCAGATGGTATAACCTCCCGAGAGCCAAGTGGCGGCCAAATAGTGGTAGAGTGTCACAAACTACCCATCAATTCGTTTGGTGGGTGACTGATTTGCAGTGCTGTGAAAAGGGGTGTGTGGAAAGGGTGAGTGAAGATATATAAAATTGGGTAAGTGAGCAGTAATAAGAAAACTTTATTAGGTCATATGCTCGCTCCGCCAACATTAAAAAGCAGCATAGGTAGTTTTAACAAATATCTACCCTGATATTAGATTGGTCGACATGTTTCAGCAAACTTCTAGGGACTATCGAGCCCATTGCTTTCATCAGGACCGGTAAACGTATAAATGCTACTGCAAAAAGTGAAGTGAAGTGAAAAAATAAATTAAAAGTGACTCAATACTTATATTTCTTACAACATGAACAAATATCACCTGATATGTGAGGTGTATTCTTTAGTTTGTAGAAAGTATGTTCGTCACATGATAGTGTCAGACGGAGGCTAAGGAGTACCGACGGAGACTGCGGTGCTTCCCTCGACCCCTGAGCCGTTGCCAGGCGGGGTGGAGCCTTCTACTCCTACTATCATGTGACGAACATACTTTCTACAAACTAAAGAAGCATAGCTAACCAAGCATTGCCCAGAATGCTCTAGTATTCGGATTTCCTACCCTGGCAAGGTCAAGTTTGGAAATTTGGAGGAGTGATGTTCGCCATTCGTGCACTGTAGGTGGTAGAGCATCCTTCCAGTGTCTACATATCTCCCTACGTGCCGCAAGGATGGAATAGAATATCAATCTTGTTGCTGCGTTGTGGGTTTTATTTCTCAGACCAAAGATCACAAGAGCGAGGTCTATAGTAATGTGTTCACCCACAGAATGCGACAACTTATTTTGATTAGCTTCCCAATATTCTGATAAATTTGGACAATCTAAAAACATATGTGTATCCGTGGCTGCAGTTAACCCGCATCTAGGACATGAAATTGGACCTGTTAATGAGAATTTTGTTAACCTGTGAGGAGAATAATATGCCCTATGCAAAGTAAAGAGGTGGTTCCGACGGAGCCACGATGGTTTAACTAAATCCCAAAGCAGTGAACAGGAAGCAATCCAGAGCTCTTCCACATCAAGACCTGGCATTAGTTCTGCCCACAAATTTGTTGGTAATTGAAAACTAACATCTATTTCGTCTAGTATTTTGTTATACCATCGCAAGATTTCTTTTTTTGCCACTGGGCTGTCTAATAAAGAGGTTACCAAGTCACTAAGGCCTCCTATAGGTTGCTTGTTACGTCGCATTGGCTGACTGTTATATGACTGAGCCCAGCTGGAAATCTGAATATATTTAAATCTTGACAGCTCAGGGCCGACTTTGTTAATAAGATAATCCCATGGAAGTAAAGCCCCATCCATAAACAAGTCATCCCAACAAGTCATTATTTATTGTTGATTTATTAATAATTGGTAATTCATTTGTATTAATTGATAATTAAATTAATTGTGTTCTTTTTTGTGTGTATCAGGGTGTGTGTTTATGGGGGAATAGGGTGGGAAGTAATTTAATGTTAAGTAAATACTAATTCAATGTTATTATTATTTATTATTAGTTTCTTAGTTAATTCATTTAAGCATATGTTATTTATTTTACAAAAATTATTTAATCAATAAGCATGGTATTTAACCCCTACGCTATCCTACATTTTCCACATTGTTGCACTGACTGGAGTGGGAATAGTAATTTTAACCCCTACGCTATCCAACACTTTCCCTACTGTTGCACTCACTGGAGTTGGAATATTAACTTTTACCCCTACGCTATCCAACACTTTCCCTACTGTTGCACTCACCGCAGTGGGAATAGTAATTTCTACCCCTAGGCTATCCAACACTTTCCCTACTGTTGCACTCCCTGGAGTGGGAATAGTAATTTTATTACCTCCGCTATCCAATATTTTTGTATTATTTTAGTTAATGTAGTATAGAATTAATTTTAAAAAGATTAAAAAGAATTTTCTTTTTTTAGATTTATTATATATAATTTATTTAATTTTTGTTTATATTATTGTTTTATGTTTATAGATGTACTAGCAGCCTGCCCCAGCGTTGCCTGGGGCAGAAAGGGGCTGGGGGCAGTACACCCGCTTCCGCTCCCGCCCCCACCCCATCCCGCCCCCACTCCCTCCCGCCCCCACTCCTCCTGCCTGTCCCTCTGTGCACACCCGCTCCCGCCCCCCTCCTGGCCCGACTCCCTCCCGCCCTGATTTCAATGAGCATTTACTTTACCTGAGCTGCCTTTCCGCGATCTTCACTTCACCGCCGCTCCTCTTCGCCATGACACGCCTGCACTCCTCACTTCACCGCAGCTCCAGGCTCACTTCACCGCAGCTCCATGTCTCTCCTCCTCGTCATCAGCATGTCGCCAGCGCTACGTCACGGCCAGAGCAGCGTCGCGGCCGGCGCTACTTTCAGGGCTCTAGTTTTTTTTAAAAGTTACATTATTAAATGTACGTTTTATTTTTATTTTTTATAGCCTATGTCCATCTGCACACCCTGACAATTTCTACAATGTATCGGGTGTGTGGATTGGCGCTGTGGTTCCCGAGTTTACCTTGCCAAAAGGTTTGTGTTCTCTCTTTATAATAGTAGTATAGATTTATAATTTATATGATATTAAGAAATATATGTTATTAAAATAATTATTAAAAAATATTAGTAAGTATGTATATTATATATTATATGTATATGTTTAATTTATTTTTACATTACATATATATTATTTATAATTTTTAAACGTTTTAAAATATTTGTAACTGTTTATTCTAATTATTTGTATTATTTACTTTATTTTACATTATTTTTTTAACTTAAATAAAAAAACAATATTTTTAACAACGATATTTCTACATCAATATTTTTTTCTCAATATTTTTGTACAATTCAGATCAGTGGCGAGACCCTAAAGCCTATCTGGAGTTTTCTAAATTGAACAATATATTTGCTCAGATACTGAGCATTTACATCAGGAAGGAGTACACACAGAACAAGTGCTAATTTATCTGCTGAGTGCATAGGCAAGCTATTGGTCTATCTTCATCTTGCACCCCCTCCCCACACACAAACCCTATGGCTTAGGTGAATACAGTTTCATGGTATTTTGCTGTTGTGGCAGGAGATGAAATTCCAGTCACATTGAAAGGAGCAGAATTTGTCCCTATATTTAAAAAAGAAAGCAAAGAGAAAACCCACCCAATTAAAAATCCATAAGCTTGATAGATAATCTTCAGAAGTTCTTTTCCAAACAGGGGATATTTAGAATGGAGGACTGGATGGATGAACAACATGTCCTGACTGATCTACAAGCTGGCTTTAGAGCAAGGGTAAGCAACGTAGACCATGTTTTTCCATTAAAAAAAATTGTGCTGGAAGTGAATCTCACTAAAGAAGAAAAACGATCTCTACGTAGCCTTTGTTGACTTGGGGGCAGCCTTCAATCTATTTTGGAAAAATATAGGATACCAGAACCTCTCTTAACATGATAGCATGTTTACTTTGTGATACCTATGCACAAGTGAGATGGGAAGTAAAAGGTAAACTTGCAAAACAAATCCCTACTATAAGAGGCTTGCGGCAGCGATGCGTGTTGAGCCACCTGCCCTGTTCAGCCTGTATGCGTATGGTGTGATTGATTTCTTGGAAGACTGTCAAAATGATGCACAACCTCAGCTGGAATAAAACTCCCTGCATTAATATTAATTAAGATACCTTCTTGATCTCAAGGACGCCAATGGGCCTGCAAATAGTAAGTAATCCGGTTTCCACCTTCTGCTCACTATACACACATGAAATCAATTCAAGTAGACCAAATACATGGTTATAAATGCTCATCAAACCTTCTGGGGTAAGATAGCGAAAGATAGTACAACAATTGAGAGGTTAAAGAAATTTCACTATCTTGGGATATAGCTAGCTGACACTCTACCTTGGGTTACTCAGATTAATAAATTCCAGATGGCATTTCAAAATAGGGCCCGATTCTGATGTGGTTAGGAAAGCATTCCCACCTAGGGCCCGATTACGATGCGGTTAGGAAGGCCTCCTAATGGCATTAGCTCCTTCAAAGTCGGATCGGTAACATGTCTTCCCGACCGAGGGCCCAATCACGATGCGGTTAGGAACATAGGTTCCCATAGAAGTCAATGAGAGTCCAACCAAATCGTATCTGGAAGCATCCGGATGCATCATACTCGGTCGGTTGGACTCTCCCGATCCGAGTTGGTTGGAAACCATTTCCAAACCGATTCGATCGGGAAGATTTCCTAACAGCATCAGAATCAGGCCCATATTCTAGTTTTTATGACAGAAAGATATAAGGCAACTTCATCCAGGATGATCTCCCCAGCCTTGGAAGTGTATCGGGCTAATGGATTGGGAAAGACATTATATTGAACTGAGTTCTGGGGATATGGAAATCTTTCTTTTTTAACTAAATTCAAAAATGCATTCCTGAGATTCCTATTTAGTTTACCAAGTAATGCTCTTCTTCTCCCCATAGCTTGATTTAGCATTACATTGTGCTTTATTTGTGACACAATTAACCTTTTTGGCACATCCTTTGTACAGAAGGTATACAGAGAATGGAATATGTGATGTGATCCCATTAAAAAATAAATGCACATACTGAATTACTGATGAAAATAATTTATCTGAAATTGTACCATAGCCTCTTTAATTTCAATAATAGTTTTTACTTGCACACAATTGGGTTGGGCATAGACTGTATAATAGAGCCCAACAATGCAAATATCTACATGTATTGTTGGGAACAGGAACACATTTTTGAAAAAGTTAAATGGGAAAAAGTCAGCAAATTCTGGAGGTACATGAATGATATATTTAGCATTTGGAATGGTACCATAGACGAGCTACAATAATTCCCTGACTACTTACAGACAAGAAAACATTTCAATAAAATTCCCATTTAAAATGGGAGTATCTTAGGTCAATTCTCATTTTATTTATTTATTTATTTATTTATTAGTATTTTGTAAAGCGCCTGGTTACACTAGCAAGTGTGTCCCCGTGCTGTAAATGCTAATAGAAGTTGTTTGTTGCTGACGCTTCTTTCGATTTTAGTTGTTGGGGAAGAGTATTGTTTTCAGGTCTTTCCTGAATTTAGTTTCTGAAGGTTCGGTGCGCAGTTCCACTGGCAGTTTGTTACATTTCTTGGCCGTTAGGACTCTGAACGATTTTCCGCCCATTTTGGCTGTCTGGACCCTCGGGACATGCTCCTGTCCCGTCTCACATGATCTCAGTTGTCTGGTGGGTTCATACCATTTCAGTAGACCACGGAGATATCTTGGACCTTTGTCATGTAGAATGCGATGGTCTGTACATAAGGCCTTAAAAGTCACCCGTTCCCTGATCGGGAGCCAGTGGAGGGTTTTCAGAACTATTTTAGATGAGGCTCTCCTGGGTAGTTGTAGGATCAGACGGGCCGCTGCGTTCTGTATTCGTTGGAGTCTAGAAAGGCTTTTTTCGTTGGCTCCAAGATACAGAACGTTCCCATAGTCCAGTCTAGATGTTATTAGGCTATGTACTATGGTCTGGCGCACTGATACAGGCATAAGGTCAAGCGTTTTCCTGAGGACTCGTAGTATCCCAAAACAGGTTCCTACTACCTGTTTGGTCTGGTGGTCGAGCGTGAGGTTTTTGTCTAGCCAGACCCCTAGGTTCTTTACTAAATGGCTAGGTGTGGGCAGATCACCCAGCTCTTCCGGCCACCACGCTGAAGTCCATACTGATGGAACTTTGCCTATGATCAATACCTCCGTTTTGTTGCCATTCAAACGTAGGCAATTGTCTGCCATCCAGAGTGCCACCTTCTGCATACAGGCTGCAAAGTTGGAGGCGCTTTGCTTCTCAGGTTGTGTTAGGGTTACAGTCAATTGCGTGTCGTCCGCATACAACACTGTCTCAACCCCAAACGTCTCTATAATTTCTCCTACGGGGGCTACATAAAGATTGAAAAGAGTGGGGCTGAGACTGGAGCCCTGTGGCACTCCCTGATTGAGTTCTATTTCCTTAGACTTGAACTGTCCCTGGGTGACCTGGAAGGTTCGGTTGGTTAGGAAGGATTTCATCCAGTCCCAGGCTTTTCCTCTCACTCCTCCCTTTTTCAGGCACTGTAGCAGTGTGCGATGGGCTACAGTGTCGAAGGCGGCACTAAGGTCAAGGAGAATTAATGCCGCCGTCTGGCCCTTGTCAGCATATCCTCGTAGGGCTTCTGTTGAGGACAACAGGGCTGACTCGGTCGAGTGATGGGCTCGAAAACCCGACTGAGAGGGATGGAGGAGTCCACTAGCTTCAGCAAATGCTGAAAGCTGTGTATTCACAGCTTTCTCAGCGAGTTTAGCGAAGCAGGGAAGGAGGGAGATGGGTCTGAGGTTGTCCAATTTGTCAATGCTGATATTGGGCTTTTTCCTCAGAGGCAGGACAGTCGCTTTTTGCCATGTGGTGGGGACTTGTCCTGTACTGAAAGAGAGGGCAAGGAGGTGACTAATACGGGGTTCCAGGATGGTGATGCTGTCATAGAGTCTTTTAGGGGTGGCTGGATCACTCGGTGATCCAGATTTGATGCTGTTAGCTATACTACATAGGGTTTCTTTGGGCGGAACTATAAATGCTGAGAGGCATTTATCCTCCTGTATATGTAAGTGGTTGTCTACCTGTTCCCTGCCTGCTCTGGCCTTGTCTGGGAAGCTAGCGTAAATTTTGTCCACTTTGCTAGCGAAGAACTCGGCTATTAGGTCGCAAGTTTTAACTGATCCCGTCATGGGGGTGGCTAGTGAAGTGAGATCAGAGAGTTCCCTGTAAACTAAAAACATTTCCTTCATGGAGTTGTCAGCGTCTTTGATTCTGGTACAGAGGTAGGATTTCTTAGTTTTTCGAATGAGTGCGTGGTATATTTTGAGCCTATTCTTGTACTCAATTCTGTCTGCCTCATGGTAGTGTAACCGCCATTTCCTCTCGTGATATTTGCATTCTGATTTTTGGTCTCGGAGTTCACCATTGAACCAAGGGGCGGATTTGGTCCGTCTTACCGGAGCCTTATAAGTCCATGGCGCTGTATGGTCCAGCGCCTTTACGATCACTTTATTAAGATTTAAGCAGGCGGAATCTATATCTTTGTCTCCAGGGGGAGCTTCTAGTGTAATGATTTTATTGAAGGCCTCTGTGGAGAATTTATCCCATTTCCTGTATTTGTTAGCGTAGGCGGGTTCCTTGTGTAGTCCATCCTCTGGTACCGACACCCTAAAAGTTACAAGGAGGTGGTCGGACCATATGACTGGAGTGGGAGGGTCTATGGTTAAGGCATCCCAGTTGGCAAAGATGGGGTCTAGGAGATGTCCCTGACAGTGAGTAGGTTGATCTGATTTGAGTAGCATCTGGATGCCAGCTAACTCCTGTTTAATTTCCTGGGCCTCGTTGTTCTTGAGGTCGTCAAAATGATAATTTAAATCCCCTAACAGGAGAAGTCTTTCATGCTCTAGAGCCGAGAGCGTAAGGGTTTCCAACAGTTGGGTGGGGAAAGTGGCTGCGGGGCCAGGGGGGTGATATATAAGATATCCCCTGATGCAGTATCCCTGGTGGACTGAGATGCAGAAGAGGCCAGTTTCGCTTTTGTCAAGATCCCTTCCATCTAGCGTGCAGGTCAAGTCCTGTTTATGAATTATAGCAATTCCTCCTCCTTTTCACTTTGGTCTGTCTATTCTTTTGATATCGTATCCAGGTGGGAGGGCCATCAGAATGTCAGGTGCCAAAGTTGCGTTTAGCCACGTTTCTGTGAGAAAGAGGGCATCTGTTCGGCCATCTGTTAGGTAGTCGTGCACCTCCATCTTGTGTTTTCCTAGAGAGCGGCAATTTAGTAAGGCCAGGTTCAATATCTTCCCTTTGTGTCTAGATCCCAGGTTTCTTTTAACGGAGTAAGCACAATGTGCACATTTTTTCTCTTGATTATTTACATTACATTCTTACATTCTTATACTATTTATCCACATGAGGGAAAATATTGACAAACTTATTTGTTAAAGCAACAGACCCACATAGTATATTGAAGCCTAATAGTTTAATCAGAAAACCTCTATTGAAAACCTACCATTCAGTCAATTTTTAATAATATAATGGTTATATCAGAGAGAGGAATCTTAAGTCCACAATAGAAAGAAATGTGTCAGAAATGTATGAATCAAGGTTATAAGGGAGAGGTCATAATGCAAGCAGTGGTATGTATTACCAAAATTGCAAAGCAAGAAGCTTTACAATCAAAACACATAGTTCAGAAACTAGCACAAAATATTCCATATAAGCTTCATCATATAGAAAACATAAAATCGCTAAATATTATTGAAGTATTTTGGCAAAATAATTCAGAATGTATGTATTTAATCCCATGAGAGTGTACACTTTTAAACATAATGTGAATGCTACATTAATCAAAATGGATGTACCTCAAAGTAAAACAAAAAGTGAGACATTAGGAACTTGTACCTAAACCGTACAGTACTATTGCGTATGTAATAAAATGCCTGTGCATCACAAATTATATAGCACAAACATCTAGCAAACTTATAACACATATGAACCAGAACCTACATAAATAATATGCAACAATGACAGATGATCAAGCTGGGCACAAGATTTTGCAGACAATTGTCACAGCATTGATTAAGCCCAATTACAAGTAGGTGAAATTGTGAAAGTACCACCACGGCCTGCAAAAATGCAGTCACTTCTATTACAGCATAAAATCTGTGTGACGTATAAATTGGGCATAATGACTCCTATATGGGTTGACTGAGGAAGAATATGGGTAGTGTTACACACAGTTGGAAGGTTACACCCCCACCCCCAATTTGTGCTCCAAATGCTGATGGTTATGACTCTGAAAGTGCACTGGAATCTCCAAAAACTGTTATGTTCGACTTGGTGATCCTAAATTGGCAAAGACTTTACCCCATTGTAAGTACCTGGTATATGATGCCAAGGGTATCCATGACATAGGTGGTAAAGGGGTCCGTAGGGCTGCGGCATGGTTTTGTGCCATCCTAGGCAACCCTAGCACATTACTGACAGCAGGACTGCTATTGCAGACTGCAGGAGCAGTGCAAACTACTCAAACTCACCTGTGCCCTCACCATGTATGCCATAGTCAAATGCACTTTCTTTATTATATGTGAGGCCTCCCTAAGGTAGGCCTCCTCAGCCCAGGAGGCAGGGTGAAGTATATGGAATTTTAGGACATATAAGTGCAAGCCTGTCTGTTGCTATAGTTGTGTTCCCTATATGAAACTACTATAAGTGTGAGCGGTCCGTAGGATAACATGGGCTCCCACACTGGCATTCTCAAGGTTGGCAGCTCCATTATGGTACTGCGAAAATATGTCATATTTGGTATCAAACAATGGGTCTTCCCAATCCTAACATGAAGTTCGTGCCCTGGGTGACGTGGCATGCACTCAGGTGGAGACCTCAGAGGATGCTCACCTGGTTTTCCATGCTTCTCTGTGCTCTGGCTGGCAAGCCCAGACTTTCCCATGCCTGTTGCCACCAAGACAGGATTCTGACCTCCTGCCAGGCAGTTTGATCACTCCCGGGAGTCGGGGAAAAAAGGCTTGGGTAGGAAGGAGATCACACCTTCCTCCTCCCATGCAGGCTAGTGAAGTGTCACATCAAGGCTGTGAGCTTCAAAGGCTGCACCACCTCTGATATGCATCAGGTCCATTGGAGGTAACAGCCCTCCCCCTGCCCCAGGCACAATGGCACCCAAACAGGCGGCAAATTAGCTTTGCAAGGAGTTGTACACACCCCAGAAGGCTAGCCACCCCTCCAGAGTGAGCAGCCTTGGTCTGTACACCACAATCTGATTCTGCCAGCTTTAGCAATGGCAGAATATAAGCTTCTGTGTTGAAAAGGTGTCCTACACCCCCAGATGTGGTCCCCTCAGGAGCAGACTAGAAGCAGGGACTAGCTACCCATTGGCTACTAGCTCCTTCACCCCTAACTCCCTTGAATCTAGGATTTAAAGGACACCCGTGACACCTTTACATCCGATCTGAACAACTATCATCAAGGAAGGACCAAGAAGAGATCTAAGCCTTTGACAACAGGACTTTGCATGATAGTTCATTCATTTCAGTGTCTAAATTAATATAAAAATACTCTCGATTTTTATAAATTGGTGTAATATTTCTATTGAGTCATGTCAATTACTTATCGTCCATGATGGTACTCTGAAATGCTTAACACATGTTCCTGTGGTCTTTGCCTCACTTTTCTTTGCCACCCTACCAGTACTGAGCTAAGCTTTTACTAGTGTGAATCCAAGGACCACCTTTTAGGTATTGTGATGTTATTACATGGTGAGGTCTAATTCCCCCCCAACCCCCACCTCCCCGCCCACCACCACATGAGACTTCACTTTTCTACAGAAGGATGACAAATGGAGACGTCAATTAATAAAATACTAATGCTGGTTGCTAGTTATTGTTGTAGAGACTAACCCAAGCAAAAAGATAAGGCTAAAATCACTTCTGGGTCTGGATACTTACAAGAAAGGTGAACAATTGTTCAAATTATTATCAACGACATGGAGAGTACTGCATAACACTAAGCAGCAGCTCCTTATGAAACTTAGTTTAGAAGGTATAACTAATAAACTATCTTTCGCTTAAAGGAAATTCTTTTTAAACTGTGATATCGTACAATGGATGATGAAAATGTAGAGTTCGTTTTCTGTTTAGCTGTTGTTTCCTGATAAAAGGAAGGTATTTCTTGAAGCACATAACTTTTTTTTTTTTTTTAAATATGTTTTATTGAAACAAGTGACATACAAGTACAGTTCTGCGCGCATGGTACAGTAGGGAATCGGAGAGTCATCAACTCATGCAATGTCCGTGATAACGCTGCCGACAGCTGGAATCCCAATAAGTGCAAACATCAATGAGCTATGTAGTCAGCCGTGGTGGGGATAATCCCAGCGTCTATATTAAACAACATTCTTACATTACTCAACAATGTATTTTGCATTATCCATCTCACCAGAGTGTCTGGCCCATCATGTCAGTCTAGGTGCTTCTCTGGTTGACTCTCCCGGGTCGCCCACACCCCTCCGCTCAATGTTGTATTGCATCAGTTCCCGAGAGTGGGTCGCACAGCTCAGATCCGTCACTGGGCGTAGTGTGTGCATGCCATCGGTGCGGAGTGTACCTTGGTCATGTGTCGCGATGCGGCAGAGGGCTGCAGCGTGGGTCGTCACATAGTTTGTGTGCATGCGCTTGTTAGTCAGGTGTGAAGATGCAGCGTAGTCAACTGGGGGGTGACATTCTGCAAAAGAAAACTACCTCTGAACCGAGATAGGGAATAGAAGAGAAATTGGGGGTGAAGTGAATCTTAATTCAAGGGAGGGAGGAGGGTGCTGCAGCGTGGTTCCTGTCGTCCTAGGTCCATGTTCAGGTAGCGTGTCAATGCGGGGTGGGGATGTAGTGCATGTGTGAGTCGACTATTATGGGAGAGGTGCGGAGGCCTCTGACTGTGGGGCGGTGTCGCACCTCGTGTGCCGGTCATGTATTCAGTCCTCTCCAGGAGGGGGGGAGAGGAGCATGGGGGGGGAAGAAAAGAGAGGGGGGGAGGTGGCGAGTGGGAGGGGAAGGAAGGGTTCACATGGTTGGTGGCTCATGCTTATATATGTGTTGCGCCGGCTACGTGTAGGTGCCGTGTGTTGCTCTCCCCAGTCGTGCACCTGCGCATCACTGGGGGGGGGGGGGGGGGAAGGGTTTTCGCTCAGGCTACGTCAGCCCTCGGTCAGGGCAGGCCCCGCCAAACGCCCGCAGGATGTCGTCCCAGATCTGGGCTATTGGGATGGCTCTCCGTCCCGCGGTTTCCTCCCTGGGTAAAACCGTACCCTCTGCCGTCGCCCAATAGGTGAGGGAGGCGCACCAGTGCTTCGTCAGTGGTGGGTTTGCGTCTTTCCAGTGTCGTGTTATGAGTCGCTTGGCGGTTATCAGTCCCAGATCCCAGAACCTGGTGTGAGCCTTGTTGTGTTTTGTTCTTTTAAATAGGCCTAGTACACAGGCGTCCCAATCGTGTCGCAGTTCCATGTCTGTCCCCTTCGTCAAAAGTGTAGTGACATCATGCCAGTACGTTTGTAGAACGGGGCATGCCCATATCATGTGCAGGAGGTCTGCGTTCAGTAGCGTGCATCGTGGGCAGCTGGAGGTATCCAGCGCGAAGTAACAATTGATCTTGTCCGGGGACAGATATGCCCTGTGTATAATGTAGAGTTGTATTATTTTAAACCTCGAGTTGCGAGGGATGTGGCGTGGGCTTTCCAGGATTCTCTCCCACTCCTTGTCTGTCCAGTCCCTCCCTCTGTCTGCCGTCCACCTGTCTCTCAAGGGATGGAGCGTGTGTGTGGTGTGGGACTGCAACGCCTGTGTTAGCCAGTGTATCACATGCGACCCGCTCCCCATGATGTGTAGGTATTGGATCAACAAGTGGGTCTGTGGTTCTTCCGAAATGTCTCCCCAGTGTTTCGTGAGTACCCGGACCATGGAGGCATGGAGCAAGAATTGTCCTGTCGGCAGATCAGAGTCCTCCACCAGTCTCTCGAATTGGATTAGTGTGCCGTCGGTGTATAGGTCTGCCAGTGAATCTATTCCCGCACGTTCCCAGCTGTGTAATTGTGTCGCAGTGACTACTCCCCCAGGCCTGGGCATGCCTTCCAGCGGGAGCGCCGGGGCGTAGGGCGTGATCCCCTTTGTCAGCGCTAGCGCTCTTTTGTAGCATCTAGGCGCCACCGCAAGGTGTAGTTGCACTCCGCGAGCCGCGCCATTCAGGGGGTGGAACATTACGAGAGCCCCCGCATGGGTCAGGGCCAGGGCCGCCGAGGCTGTGTCGTTGAGGTTTCTTCCCGCAAGCCACGCCACCACCCATTGGAGTTGCCCCGCGAGGTAATAAAGTTCGTGATTGGGGACCGCTAGTCCCCCCGAGAACGTTGGGGCGTATAGTTTCTTCAGGGCTACTCTGGGCCTCCCCGTGTTCCATATGAGTGTTCGTACCATGGTCTCTAGGTCTTTAAATATCCGGGCGGGGACATACACCGGTATGTTCGAGTAGTAATAAAGGAGTCTCGGCAAGACTATCATTTTCGACAAGGTGATTCTGGCCGGGACGTTCAGCGGGAGCGTGCTCCAGAAAGTTATCTGGGCTCGCAGGGAGGATATAGCCCTGATCAGGTTGCCCTCCAGTATGTCTGTCGGAGACCGGTATATATAAATACCGAGGTATTTAAAGGTGCCCGTGTACCAGGTCAGTGCTGTGCCTCCCAACTGCACCGCGCATTCCTGCATGTCAGGATGAAAGGGGTAAACCCCAGATTTCCCCCAGTTGACTCTCAATCCCGAGTGGGCCGTGAAGTCACGTAGGGTGTCCGCGAGCCTGGGCGGTATCTGCGTGAGGTCTCTAATATAGAGGAGCAGGTCGTCAGCGTACAGCGAGACCGCGTGCGTGCCGTCTATCAGCGGGATGCCCCATTCCTCACCTTGGCCCCTCAGTAGCTCCGCCAGCGGCTCCATCGCCAAGGAGAAGAGCAGCGGCGACAACGGGCAACCCTGTCGTGTGCCCCGTCTGACTCGTATAGTGTCTGACAGGTGGCCCCCGGTCCGGACCCGAACGCTAGGTGTTTGGTACAGGAGGCCAACCATATCCAGGTATGCATCTCCCAGGCCGAATTTCTGCATTACCGCCCTGAGATACGGCCACTCTACCGAATCAAATGCCTTTTCCAGATCTAGGACAAGGCAACCCGACCGTGGCCAGGGCCCCCTCGCATACTCCTGTACCCTGAACAACCGACGGATATTGAGCGATGTGCTGCGCGTGGGCACGAAACCGTTCTGGTCTGTGTGGACCAGAGTGGGGGTGTACTGGGCTAGTCTCCGTGCTAGTGTGGATGCTAATTTTTTATAGTCGGTGTTTAGGAGGGCGAGAGGCCTATACGAGCCTAGTAACGTCCCGTCTTTACCCGGTTTTAAGAGGGAGACCAGGGTGGCTTCATTCAGAGAAGGTGGTAGGGAGGAGTCGTCGAACGCCGCCTCATATACTTTGATGAGTTCAGGGATCAGGAGATCCGGATACGCCTTATAGAACTCCTGCTGGGAGTCCATCAGGCCAGGGGACTTACCATTGGATAGCGCTGCTATGACCTCCCGGAGTTCCTCGGAGGTAATGGGCGCCGCTAGGTCTGTGCGTTGGGCGTCACAGAGAGCCGGTAACTGGATCAGGTTGAGGTATCCCTCCGTGTCCGGGGCGAGGGTGGGCAGGTAAGAGCGATACAATGCGCCATAATGAGCAGTGAACGCGTCGTGGATCTCCAGTTGTGTGTGTAAGAGTGTCCCATCGGCTCCCAGCACCTTCGTGACCGGTTTTGTCTTTTCCTCCCTGTTAATGAGCCACAATAGCAATTTACCTGGCTTGTCGCCCCTATCGTGGGTGCGTGCCGCATGGGCCGCATAATTCAAGCACCTAAGCCTCTCTAGCAGCTTTTCATGGCTCGCTTGCACAGACTGTAACTCCTTGCCGTCACCTCTAACCGATTCCTGTTCATGCCGGGTTAACTCAGTCTCAACCCTCTGAAGGTCTTTCTCTACACTCCGTTTAAGGTTGACCTGCGTGCCCAAACACTGTCCCCGTATGACCACTTTAAATGCATCCCATTCGATTTGTGGGGTGGTGGCAGAGCCCGCGTTCTCCTCGAAGTAATGCGCTATATGTGTAAATAGTGAGTCTCTGAATGGTGAGTCTAGCAGGAGATCCGGTTGCAGTCTCCAGGTGGGGATAGGGGGATGAGCGCTTGCCCATGTGACTGTCAGCATATGTGGATTGTGGTCAGAGTGTGTCCTGCCCATGTATAGTGCCTCCTTTACCAGCGGGAGTAAGTCGTCGGTAAGCATCTATCTGTCTAATCGGGTGTGTAAGGTATGTGCGCTCGAGTAGTATGAGTACGCCCTGGTGGTCGGGTTTCGGTGCCGCCACACGTCCTGTAAGTTCCATTGGTCAGCCCAAGCTATGAGGGCTTTCATGGCGCCCACTACCGGTGCATTGGGTAAGGGCGGGAAGGAACGGTCCAGTGTGACGTCCAGCACGCAGTTATAGTCCCCCCCTAGTATCCAAGGGATCCCATGCCAGTGTGATAGGGCCGTAGACACTGTCGCAAGGAAACCCTGCTGGTCCGTGTTGGGGGCGTAAAGCGACGCCAGTACTAACGGGCGCCCATCCAGGCGCCCCTTGACTGCCACCAGTCTCCCCTCCCCATCTATGTGTGAGTCGTCAATATCAAATGGTATACCCGGTCTCACCCATATCAGTGCTCCCCTGGCGTAGGAGGAGTACCCGGTTGCGTACAGTTGGCCACGCCACCGCCTGCGTAGTGTATGTACTTCAGGCGCCGTCAGGTGTGTCTCCTGCAGGAGTGCTATTTGTACCCTGTGTCTCTTCAAATATGAGTATATCATATACCTACGTGCTGGTGTGTGTATACCTCGTACATTCCAAGTACAAATTTTAATCTCAGCCATCATTTGAAGCACATAACATTGACGAGATATTTTCCAAGTTGTTGAAAAACATTAGAATTGATTCCAGTCACTGAAGAATGCAGTCGGTTTTCCGTCTAAAGTTTGAAAATAAAAAGAAAGGGATCAGAAATAGAAATGAGTTCCCTTTAGCAGTGCTCTGGGGAGGAGAATACCCTGACAATGCACAATTTTCGGATACCTCCTTTTAATGCCTTATCTGCACCTCTTCAGGAGCGTGAACTGTTAGGTTATGTGGGGTAATGCTGTGTAAGGGACAAGCAGCCACCAATCTGTTTTCATCTGCCGGTTTTGAGACAACATTCTAGAAGACTGCCTCAGCTGTGTCTTCCCCTTATCAGTATCATTCGGATGTTTTCCTTGCTCACTTCTCTTCGTGACTCAGCAGTTTGGGAGGGCATTGCTAGGCCATTGTGCCTCTCAGGCGGAAGTGTTTCTTGCAGCCTTGTTTAGACAGAAGGACAGGAGCTGTGTGTCGTTGGGCCAGCCTGATTCCGTGCGTCTCCCTCTTAGTTTTTATTATTCCAAAAGTGCCACAGAATATTTGTGCGGAAGCGCTGGATTTGATTCTAATAGCTCTCCATTTGGTTCATCATTCGTGGTCCATCTACTCTGATCTTCAATAGTGACCCTCCATCCCATCTAACCTTTGTGTTATTCCCTGTCCTGTTCCCATGGCCGTCCCAGCTTGCCCTCAACTGCCTCAGATGATGGCCTTAAATATAAATATTGGGGCTTAAGAAGGGGGGACACTCCACTGAGATGCCATGCTTCACATGCCTTTTCACAGAGGCCAGGTCTGGCCACCATTTTGAATGGGAGGTTTAGGTTCATAACCAAAGCGCATTGTCTGGATTTTAAGAAAGCATGATTTGTCGTGATCGGTCAACCTTGTACTCTTTGGAGTTGCTCACTTTATAACTGTGTGCTATGACACTGCTAAATAGTGTCTAGCATAGCACTTCACCCTACAACATACTGTGCATTGGTGTCACCTAGCTGATTTATTTACCTTTCCATTAAGTCCATTGTAAATGGAGTAGAAAATGCACCTGTGGCGTGGAAGTTAACTTTCATATCTGCGCTGCAATGTATATTTACGCCGCTCACATACAAGACAAATTTCTATGGTCCCCAAAGAGCACCATTGTGCTCTGGCTGAACTGCAGTGTAAAAAGCACTGCAGTGCCACACTGCAAGGAGACACGCTTGGCAATGTAGAATAAAAACAATATTTATATATTAGCTAGTAGTAAAGTGGGGCATGCTAGATATAAAGACGAGCATGTAGCCACACTGAACAGTTACAAAAAACTGGTTGCTACTGTGTAGCTAAAGCTACAAGTTCCATAAACAGGTCTAGTTATGATTATGAATAAAACTACCTTTTTAGGTCTCGTAGCGAAAACACAGCGCGTCAGCGCTGTGTCTCGCCAGAGATCTTTTGTTGCCGACTGTGCTTCCCAGGAGACAGTGCCGGCCGCGCGCATCGCCTTGGAGGCGATTTGAAACTGGAACGCGCGCAGTGGCCAGGCGCTGTCTCCTGGTAAGCTCAAGCACCACACACGCATGCGCATACACACAGACACACACACAAGCGCCCACGCACGCACATACGTACATACAGAGACACCCCCCCTCACACATACATACACGCGTGCACACACAGACACAAGTGCACCGAGGCCCCCCTCCCCCGCCGTCACCGTCGCACACATACATACACCCACGAGCATACACACACACACACACACACACAAGTGCACCAAGCCCCCCCCAGCCTTTTGGAACTTACCTGGCCAATGTCGGGGACTCTGCTCTCAGCACGCGGCGCCCAACCTCCTGCTGGCGCGGCCCCGGGGCTCTACACCGCTCACAGGAGCCCCGGGCCGCGAGACGCATTGACTCCGCCTGCCTCCTCTTCCGGTCTGGACGTGGCCCCGCCCCCATCACAGGCGACCGTGCCTAACTTCCGGGGCGGCCGCGGCGGGATTTCGGGGGCATTTTCATAGCAGCCTTGTTGTTTAGATGATGTTGAAAGTTTTAGATGACCGGAGAATTTAGCATATAATAACATCTGCTTGTATAGCCAGCAGCTTTGAAAGTTCTACAGTTTTCTTCCAGCATTGGAGCTTTCTCAATGTCACTGATTGGAATAGTTTGTTTTCATAAATTGAGCAAATATTAATGTATGCGTTGTTCACGTTTTTATTGAGACAGAGGCAGAGCCAATGCAAGTAGGTTGAGGGAGAGGGGGCTGTGAACAACTGATTGTGATTTTGCAAGCGCGTTGAAGCCTTGCTTTTTTCTTCTGACAAAATTCAAACAAACTATCGAGGCTCCTGTACGGTGGCAGAACTGTAATGGTGCGTGACGTTCGAGCAGCACCATTTGGAACGCCCGAAAGAGGTGAGTTTCAGGTATTCCCCCCGTGAGCGTGCTGTGTGGTTTATCCTTGCGTCCCGCGTCAGGAACTTAATGTAGCCCGTGTGAGTGGACGGGCGTGGTCATTTGGAAGGCTACGTGAAATGTGTGCCGTGTTGTTATTTATCAGATACGCATGCGACACACTACAAAGACCAGTAAGGGGCCACATTCGCGCCCCGGCAACACCTGCGGCGCGAAGGACCCTTCACTCCCCCACCCCCAACCCAACCGCACCACCTCCCCCTGGCGGCCCTGTTCAGCTGAAGGCTATGAATATCTGAGACATGGGAGGGGCTTCTGGTCATATTATTCAGGAGGGGCCCAAGAGTTTGTGTTAAACCCCTGGACCAGGCTCACACGGGATTGAACTGCTGAAATACTGGAATAACCGGTATGACGTCTATGTGCATTATGAGAACAACTAAGACGCATTTCAGGGTGTAACTGGGATCACGGGACTCATATTTCATTTAATCGTAATTGATGGATGCACATACTGTAACTAAGTTCTAAATGTGCCTCCGGTGACTGAGCATCAGCTGCTACTTTATTTACCCGGGAACTGCTTCTTTACAGTTGTTGTTTATCCTACAAATATACTTTTCCACTAATTGTCTTCTGGGACATTTAGCAGTAATTATTTAATGGGCGTCTGTCGGAACCTGAGCAGCTTGTTAGCTATATCAGAAGAGTACAATATACAACGGTAATCTTTCGTGAAACGAAAACTGCTACACAGGTATATAAAGGTATGTTTTGCTGTTGTCTTTAGTCGTTTTGGAGTCCGAATAAAAATGTTCATGCTTTGAATCCAATGTAGTTATTAATTACAATTTGTTTGCAAACCCGAAGGATCTGTTACGTGTGTACTTTACTAATTCTTTATAGCAGCAATGTAAACAGGATGCACTCAGTGTGGATGAGCAACAGCTATCCCTTTTCTAGCATACATCACCTTACCCAGTGTCAAACTACCATGTCGACGACCCTTAAAAACTCCAACTTGCTCAAGTTCATTTTTGTTACATTAATTTTGAAGAATGTCAGTGACAAATAGTATTTTATTGTTGGCAGGTAGCTCCAGTGGTGTGTGATTGTAGGGCTGCGGTTTATGACACTCCGGTAACCACCCCACCCCTGCTATGCTTTGGTTGTTGTAGGCTACCATGTATAAGCATTGGGTCGTGGAAACGGCAGTGATTCAACCAAACCCATCCCATATGCTAATGGGGTTCTCCAGTGAGCTGTGGCATTGGCAGCTCGGTGTAATGAATGTGCTTTTTGCTAAAAGAACACACCCTAACCCAACACCCCCAAAATCCAGCATTTCCTTAAGGCGAGGAAGAAAACACACCCAAATGTAGGTAAAATAATATAAGACAGGCCACATATACCAATCATGGCAGACTCCCAAATGTCAAATGAATGATTAAATGAACAATTGAAATAGAATGCAATATATATATATATATATCCAAAACGGCATTCCAAAACGGGCACTCGGGTCAAATAACAACAGCTCACGTATATAGTCCAAGCAGTAAGGTTTATTCACGCCATAAACCCAACGTGACGCGTTTCGCGCTCCATAGAGCGCTTGATCACATAGAATGCAATATATATATATATATATATATATCAGAAGAAACCGGACCGCTTCTAGTCGCGGTCACAAGCGGGCGCAGACCACCTCTCCTCCAAAGTGT
Source organism: Lissotriton vulgaris (assembly GCF_964263255.1). NCBI lineage: Eukaryota > Metazoa > Chordata > Amphibia > Caudata > Salamandridae > Lissotriton > Lissotriton vulgaris. The sequence continues at coordinate 246,924,950 of NC_141700.1, read as the reverse complement.
ATTTTGAATAATATCAAAACGCCATCACACGATTAAAGTGTCAGCAGTGCAAATTTATTGCTTTCCATAGCAGAGCAAGTGCTCTCCCTGATGCGTTTCGCTCCAACGTGACGCGTTTCGCGCTCCATAGAGCACTTGATCACATAGAATGCAATATATATATATATATATATATATATATATATATATATATATATATATATATATACTAGCAGCCCGTCCCGACGTTGTCCGGGAGCAAAAGGCTGCTTCTAGGCCCCCGCCCGCCCCGACGTTAAGACTGCTTCTGGACCCCCGCCCGCCCCGACGTTAAGGCTGCTTCAGGGCCCCGCCCGCCCGACGTTAAGGCTGCTTCAAGGCCCCTGAGCAGTGTGAGTCTTTCTTACCTGCTCCTGAGTTCCCCGCTCTGCCGCTCCTCGCCGGTCGTCACTCCACGCGCCCCGACGTTAAGGCTGCTTCAGGGCCCCGCCCGCCCGACGTTAAGCCTGCTTCAGGGCCCCTGAGCAGTGGGAGTCTTTCTTACCTGCTCCTGAGTTCCCTGCTCTGCCGCTCCTCACCGGTCGTCACCGCTCCTCCCCGCTTGTCCGCCAGTCCTCTCTGCTCCTCCCCGCGCTCACGTCCCCCGCTCTTCCTCTTGCTCCTGTACGCCGCTCCTCCCCGCGCTCGTGATGTCCGCATGCACGTCGCAGCCGGCGCTTCTTCCTAGGGACTACTTTTTTTTATATAAATTTTTTAAAGAACGTTTTTTTTTATTTTTTATATAGCCTATGTCCATCTGTTTGCCCTGACGTTTTCAAAGATGTTTTGGGTGTTTGGATTGGTGGTGTAGTTTCGAGTTTACCTGGCTCAAAGGACACACTTCTCTCTTTATAATAGTAGTATAGATAATCCCCCTAGAAGTTATCCACTGTGGTCACTATAGTCGCTGAAATTTCATTGCTTTTTCAGTGGTGAAGGGAAGATCAAATATTTCTTATAAACACCTATGGGTATTGTCTTGGGAGAGCAGTGTGGATGAGGGAGGTGTTATGTTTTGAATATGTGAAATCATGGTCTGAGGGTTTTTTCCTATGAGGCTTTACAGAAAGATGTTAACAGGATATTATAACACGTCCTAGCTTTCTTTTCAGTGTACATTTTTTATTTGATTGAGAACATCGAAACATGGCTTATGCCTCAGTGATATGTAGTCATCATGTTCCGTTCCGTTGCTTATTTTGTTCTGCTGTTTACATGGCTGCTGAGAAAGCAAAATAATGAAATCAGAGCTGTGTGAATAATAACTGCGTCAGCCCCGTGCTGAGGTGCATCATCAGAGATGTGTGAATAATAACTGCGTCAGCCCAGTGCTGAAGTGCATCATCAGAGCTGTGTGAATAATAACAGCTGTGAGCCCGTGCCTAAGGTGCATCATCAGAGCTGTGTGAATAATAACTGCGTCAGCCCCGTGCGTGAGGTGCATCATCAGAGCTGTGTGAATAATAACAGCTGTGAGCCCGTGCCTGAGGTGCATCATCAGAGCTGTGTGAATAATAACTGTCAGCCCCGTGCGTGAGGTGCATCATCAGAGCTGTGTGAATAATAAAAGCTGTGAGAAACAGCATACTCTTGCACACACTCTCGCTGATCACCAATTCAAAGTTTGCTAAAAAAAATTATGCAACGCATTGTCATACACAATGCCAATAACTCAAACTTTAATGCTGAGAGACCTATTGCATTGTAAATGCTTGTTGACATCTTGGTTCTGGGAAATGATAGTGCAGTCAATCTTAGTTATTTTCTAAATTATTTTAAAAATCTAGTTTAATGGGGAATGTAAGCTATAGACAACTTTACTGGGAAAGTACATTTATGAGAGTGTACTTTGTAATGCCTGAAAGTAGACTGATTTAGAACTGGTTTGCCTCACAACCCTTTTAAGGATACTAAGCACATATCCCTGGCTAGCAGTTATGACCCTCCTCCTGAAGACAATGGATTGGTCTCTGGCAGCAGAAAGGCAGGAGTAATGGTATCAGAAGCCACTTGGCAGGGAATAGCCACCTGGCAGGGAGGGAGAAAGAGTTGGCAGCAAAAAGGGCAGCTTTTGTAGGTCTTCCTTTTTAAGTGGAGATCCCAATTGGGGCTGTGGCACTGAGGCCATTCATGCCCGAGCCTCCGTAGACTTTCCGTCTAGCACTGGCAGAAGGGAGTAAGGCTCATTTCCTAACGGGAGTGGCTAGAAAGAGGAATACGTCTTCTGCAGTGCCATCATGGATGAGGGGCTCTGGGAAAACTTGAAGTAAACTGAGAGAGCAAGTGCTAAAAAAGTAGATGGGAATTTTGAGGGAAAGTTGCCAGGATTGGGTAAATGGAATTCCTCAACTACTGGCTAGTGTAATAAGACTAACATCTTGCCACTACTTGCTCATAACATTCCTTGATTTAAGAAGATCACACCCGAAGAAAAGATGGCACTGCCTGGAAACTGGAAGAAAAAAGACCTACGAAGTCTTGCCTTCTGCTGGCACCTATAGACTGTAACTGCACTCCAGTGGGCAAGTGGCCAGCCTATTGTCGCGGATAGAGGGACACATTGTTGGGTTTGTACTAACCTGGAATCAGATCCAACAAGATCAATGCTAACATCCACACTTCCCTGAACCACTGACAATAATACAAAGTATATCACTGCTGGTCAGGATGGGACCAGGAGAAACTGTAACAGACGAATAGAAACGGAGACAATGGATTTCTTCATTCTGCATGTTCTTACAAAAGGGCTCAATTTGCAATGCAGAAGCATTTATATCTACTTCATGAAACACTTCCTTTAGTACTTTCATCATTTGTATTCTGCTTAACTATTCCTATATGACGTATGAGATACCTTGTGACAATCTGTATAACTGATATTGTTTGTTAAAACTCTGTGATATCCTAGAGCCAAAATATAAATGAAACCTTTATGTTGGATTTGAGAAATAACCTAAACACTATTTACTGCTTCTATGTAGATAACTACCTTAGGTGATTTGTACATCAAATCAGTGATCTGAATGATTTGCAATGTAACAAGATTATCAGCCGTGATATAATTCGCATTTGTTTTGTAAGTTTCTTCCTGACATTATATATTCATGTCCCTACCTCTGGCAATATCATAATACCATATGTGACTCAAAAGTGATATAAACAAAGTCTCTACATGCTGAGGATTTCTGTTGTGGAATATTAAGTGCAATAAAGTATGTAATCCTTGGAAAGGATGAATTTAACACTAGCATGCAAATAAAAGTATAAATCATTGTTCTCTAGTGCTATACCAGAATAAGTCTGTGTATCCAGGAAGCCATTGATAATTCTAAACAAAATCAAGATGAGTTAAAATTTCCTCGCCACAGCTGCAACAACTAAGGCCCCCATTAGGATGGCAAGCTGACTTCAGACCGCCCGCCACCCTGGCGGTGCTGTGACCGGCAGCCAGTGGTGCGGCAGTCCCGCACCGTCAATTAGGATGCGACCGCCACCCCGGCAGTCGCATCCCGCATCTTTGAGATTGCGGTGGGCGGTGCTGTAAGCAGCACCCGTCGCAATGCCAAAGAGGCATGTTGTGCATTGCCATGCATAACGTGACAGACACCATGCGGTGCCTGCCACCTTGTGCATAGCAATGAAGGGGGTACGATAGGTAACCCTCCAGTGCAGCCACCCACCCCCCTGGGGGCCCCCAATGGGCCCCCAAAGTTATTCTCCGCATGCCTTTCCATGAGTGTCCTGCAGTGCTCAGGGACATACAATCTGTCTTAACTCCACTTGTGCGTTTCACATAGTGCACGCATCATAGCTGCAAAGCCTCACACTCATTTGTGCCCACACTCTGTGTTGAACACTGACCTCCTTTGCAATGAAGATTTGTGTACCTAAAACAATTGTAGGAGCGCATCTCAGTGCCTTCTAAACATATACAGGTGATGACTGACCATAGATCATAACACACAAAAAGCAGGACTCCTGTATCCAAGAAGCTGAGCTGACCATTGTGGGCTGGACCCTGCGGAAACCCAGGCTGGTGTGGACCGGGTGCCTAGATACTTGCCCTTAGGACTTGAGGGCTTCAAGAGTGCTTTTTCAAGCACTAAAAACTAACAGAAGATCAGGACCTAATTTAGAGTTTGACAAACAGGTCACAAACTGACAGTGCTGTCAACCTTATTCTAAGTGCTTTAGGATCTAATGAACTTATAACTAGGTGGACGGGATATCTGTCACGTTAATATAGAGTAATCTGTCTACAAAACTCTAAATCAAATCAGGCCCTTAATCATCTTTACCACCTCTAGTGGACAAGGTAAAATGCTGAAGTTACCTTAGGGAAGATTCACACATGTTGGGCAAGATTTCTCTGTTCGACTCTAGCAGAGCTTTTTGTGGCAAAGGAAAAGGCTCCCACAGGACCCTTTCCCAGTCTGCCCCTGCTCAAAGATCTGAAAATCAAACAAGTGGCTAAGTCCAAATGTAAAATCTTTGACTGGGGCAAATCTATGACCTCGGCGGCTAAAAGAAAATCCTGCTTTGCCTCACTCACAGATTTTGAGGCCAACACTGAAAGATTTAGCAGGAACTTGATGACAATGTATCAGACTTAGCAGCAAAGTGACATTTGTGGTTACAAAATCTTACTATCTCCCACTAAGAACTTTTGGTGCTAAAAGCTAAGCAATGATGTATCGAGCTTTGAGGGAGCCTTGCCAGTATAAGCTTCCTGCCCTGCCCCACTGTAGGATTTGTCCCACTGTAGAACTCCAGAAAAACATCTAAGATAGAAGGTAAAAGCAATGTCAGGTGAGACTCGCTTAGCTTATTCAACTCCCGCTCCAGCATGGTTAGCCTGAAATCATGCCTAGGTCTCAATCAAATGCGAACTGTGACTCTAAATTGCCACTTTGCATCTCCTTGGCCCTTCTTACCCTAAAATGTTGAAAATTTATATAACTGTTTCCCGTTATCCAACTTTAAACATGTTGGTGCCTTTTGACTCAATAGGTGTTTCTTGATTTTTCTCAGTTGGTTTGGGAAATCTATTGTATTGTGTTGTTGACTTTAAAATTGTTTGCAACTACGTGGACTGAAGAAGCATTTCTCTAGAAATTGCCTGCTGGTCATGTCAAAGCTATCGGGGGCTGATAAGAGATTCTCAACTGTGTTGTACATCTGTGAGATTCATCCATCTTCTGCTTCTATCACTGGTTACCTTAAATTTGTTGATACTCTATTTAAGAGATTTTTAATGACATGAGTCTTTTGGGATAAGAAAAATATATATGGTCGTTAAGAATGAGGAAATGAGCACATGCTACTAGGATTACAGCGCTTAAATAAAATACAATTAAAACAATTAAAGTCTACCTCTCAGCACATACTCTTTGTCTTCATCATAAATTTCTCCTGCATTCCACTGTTTTCTCTCAGCTCCAGTTCTAAAAATAGTCCCATTTGAGAAGTCTAGCTCTAAAGTGAATTCTCTATCACAGGAAACATGTATGGCATGCTTGTATTTGAGTCCGTCCCTAGTTGAGAAAAAAATTAATTCTCACATTGAAATGAGCATCACAAACAAATGTAGAAAAAACGATAATCAAGTACACAAAAAATCAGACCGCAAACACATAACAAATGGATTAAAAAAAAAAAGATCTGTGGCCACTTAATAAAAACTGATCACAAACAAAAAATTGACTACAAACACAAAATGAAAAAAAGCAAAAATTTTGCAGACAAGGAAGATTACCAAGTACATATCGAACAGTGGTCATCATGTATTCTATGAAATGTTACAACTGAGAATCAGACAAAAGTTGACCAAAAAATTGATAATGGAAAAAACATCACCAAGCACAAAGAAAGGGGGTAAAAGCAAATCACAAATTGGGCTCAGACTGCACACAATATAAGGTAAACAAATATAAAATGGATCACAAGCACACAATGAAAAGGGTTTAGAATTCACTAGATGAAAGCAGAGCACTAGATACAAGTGTATCACAAACAACAAATGGAGATCAACAAACATACAAAGAATGCGGATCACCTGCATGCAGCAAAAATGGATCACCAGACACATGGGGAAAGAAGATCAGCAAACAGCTGAAGGAGAGCACCAAGCATACATGAGAAGAAAATAATAAAGTACTTACTAAAGGGGTTTAAGAAACACTACATTTTGTGGGGATAATCAAGCATAAGTGTGCTAGAAATTGGGTCTTTAGTTGGCAGTGGTTTGCACCCTGTCCAAGTAGGGACCTCACTCTAGTCAAGGTAAGTGAGTCACACAGCTAAGATAACCACTGTCCACCCCCTTGGTAGCTTGGCACAGAGCAGTCAGGCTTATTCCAGGGTCAATGTGTAAAGTATTTGTATGCACACACACACGCACACGCACACACATACACACACACTAACACAGTGAAAACACTTCAGAAGGAGTCCACACCAGTTTTGCTAAATAGTCAATATGTATCTGATTAAAACAAGACCAAAATGACAATAATTCAACTTACACAAGTCAATATATCACTTTTAAAAGATTAAGTAAGTTTAGTCCATAAAAATCAAAGGATGAGCTTGTTTAGGGCAAAGTACCTTAGGGGCTTCAAAAATCAAAGATGATGCGAGGTGCAGGGGAGGTTAAGTGTCCACAAGGCAGGTGATGCATCAGTTCCTTATTGCTACAGGGGAGGGGATGTGTTGGTTCCATACTGCTAGGCAGGGGAGGTGATCAGTCAGTTCCTTATTGTTGCAGAGGAGGTGAGGCATTGCTTGTGGGCACGATGCATCGGTTCCTTATTGCTGTGCAGTTTCGATGAAGAAATCGGCACCTAGGGACGATGTATTGAAAATCTAGCCGTGCTGCGTCGATTCCACAACGATGAAGCAGGCGCTGCATCGTACTCAGAGCGGTGCATCACTTACTGACGCACTGCAATGGAAAGCTGGGGCCTGAGTTGTAAGCCGTGGTCTATGCATCAAGCGGGGACAATGCTCCGGTGCTAGCAGCGACAATGCTTCGTTTTGGAATGATGCTGGGATTCGAAGTATAGATTTTCTCCTTGAAATCACCAGAATTCACTTCCAAGGGCCCAGAAACTCGTTTTGGCACCACTTGGCAAGTCAGTACTTTCAGCAGAAGAGCCCACGTACTGCCAGGTGCAGTCTGTGATGACTCTGAGACTTCTTGACAGGAGGAAAGCTCAACTCAAAACTCAAGCCCTTGGAGAACCTTGGAAGCAGGATGTAGAAAGCAAAGTCCAGTCCATTCACTTCCAGGACAGAAGCAGCAAGCAGCAGCCCAACACAGCAAAACAAATAGCAAAGTGGCAGTCCCTCCTGACAGCTTATCCAGCTCTTCTTCCTGGTAGAATGTCCTCAACCCAGAAGTATTCTGAGGCTATGAGGTCACAGGCCCAGTGCTTATACCCATTTTAGCCTTTGAGTAGGCAAACTTCAAAGGACAGTCTTTGTAGTGCACAAGACCCAGCCTTTCCCTGCCCTGGCTCCTGACACTCTAAGGGGTGGGGGGGGGGGGGGGGGGGGGGTGGAGACAGCTATGTGTGAGGAGAGGCACAGCTATACTCAGGTGTCAGTGTCAACTACTCCCGCCACTCTAGCTCAGGAAGACCCATCAGCCTGGTGATGGGCATCAGCATGTGCAGGGCACACCTCAGCTTCCTTTGTACTGAGACAACGCTTGCCTCATTCAACACAGCCCCTAAGGCGTGACCTCAAGCTACCTTTAATCACCATGTCTGCCTCCCCCAGCAGAACTCACCTTGAAACTTCAAAGTGGTCAGAAATTCAACCGCCTGAAGCTAGAGTCATCTCAAGACTCCACCGCTCTTGCAGGAGAGTCAGAAACAACAGCTGCATGCCAATTAACACTGTTTTACCCAGGTTTAGGTTTGTAAGATGACAGGGGGGGGTGTGGCTAAACGGCCAGAGCGGCCGACTTTGAAGCTGGGGAACCAGGTTCCAGTTTGGCAGGAGGTTCAAACATCCTGTGATTCTGGGCAAATCACTTTATCTCCCCATCCCTAAAAATTTATGTTTCCGACTGTAAAGCAACTGGTGCTCATGTAAAGCGCTCTGATACCTTCGGGTTAAGTTTGCAGCTAAATAAAACTGCACAAAACATTGTTTCATCTCCCATGAAGGCTGTTTCCTCAGCCCTGCTGTAGACAGACAACAAGCATTCAACTCCACATATTTCAACAAAACGCCACACAATTCCACAAAACACAATTCAGCTCCACACAATTCCACAACACGCAAAATATTTACACTCCACATAATATCACTCAACAGTCAACACCACATAATTCAACTCCCTCTAATTACACACTACTCAACACCACATAAATACACCCCACATAAATCAATGCTATGCCACATAACAATCCACATAAATACACTCCACACCATGCCACATAATTCCACTCAACATAATTTAACTCAACACCACACTGTTCCATACCACACTATTCCACTCCACACACATCCATTCCACACTACATATTTCAACACCAAACCACATAGGGAGAGGTGTGGTGCAGCAGCTGCATATGCTACAGCGTCTGACTCCAGAGTGCGGGGCTCATGGTTCGATCGCCGGTGGCATCTCATTACTGTGTGACTCTGGGCAATAATCTCCCCAACGGCCCGCGTGCCTTGAGACCCTTAGGGTCGATTAGTTTGCGCTTTACAAATACCGGGTTTAAGATATTTATTATTCCACTCCACAACACAATTCCACTCAACTTCACATCCAATTCGCAACACATAAATCAACATTATATCACGAAATTCAACAGCACACCACATAATTAAACTCCACTACATAACACGCCACAACACAAAATACAATTCCACAGAATTACAATCCCACTCCGTATATTTTCAATACTCAAAAACACATTATTTCTATCCACAGATTACCACTGCACACTATGCATATAATTCCACTACATAAATCCACTCCATACAATGCCACGCCAGACAATGCCACAACTGACAATTCCAGTCCAACCCACATAACACCACTACACATCACGTACATCCACTCTGCTCCATAACACATAGGTAAGATACATTTACATTTACAACTCAAATAGTTCTAACTCTTTCTTTTTTTATTTTAACACCCAAACACACAGATATGGTACTTAGCTCCAACCCATTTCTTCATTTTCGTCAGTAAAAAGGCAAAGCTATCCACACAGTTCCCCGGCACACAATTCAACACTACACACTTCCAATCCACACCAAATAATTCTACACCAAACCACATCATGCAACACAATTACACAACACACTGCAAACATCCAATCCACACTACACAATTCCACATCATGCCACAAAATTCAACAGCACACCACATAACACAAAATACCATTCCACATAATGATACTCCATAACACACAATCCCACTCCACATAGTTCCAGTACACTCAATACCGCATAATTAAAATACACATAATTCCACAGCACACCATGCCACATAATTCCACTACACAAATCCACTCCACACACACAATTCCACGCCACACAATTACAAAACTAACTCACTAATCCAAACCACATAATTCCACTACATACCACATACATACACTCCATAACACTTAGGTAAGATACATTGCCATTTGCCATGCCAATAGATCTAACTCAAATAATTCCAATGTTTTTTATGCTTGTCAGCTCTAATTTTTGCCTTAAATATGTTTTCCTGTGACATGATGCAACACTTCCGGCTTAGCGGTTAGGCCCAAATCATTTCTTTCAAACACAAGCTTCAGCAGAGTAAACACTGGCTCTGCGCCCATTCGGGCTTTCTGACTCATTTCGCTGGGCAAAAGAACAGAAGCGGTCTCAAAGAAGGAGGTTTATTTATTTGTAAATTAATTTGAGCAGCGACTTCAAAGGCACAATTTCAAACTGCCATGGATTTTTGTGAAGTATTATGACTCGTAAAATACCAATAAAGTCCCTCACCCCCACATTTGTGTCATCTGCTCGCAGGTCATGCAGTCAAAAAAGACAAGAAAAATACTAGGCCTACATAGCAACAGAAATACGTAGGTGTTTTTTTCTGCTTGATCTATCCCAGTAGACATTTGTATAGCCAGCCCCAAGATTGTTTAAAGAAGTTCTAGGCAGTGAGCTGAAGTACTCACAGTGCATGCTGAGCAAAAGGCATGCCTACAGTTCAATATGGCGGTCCCAGTTACAAACAAAGAATTATCGGCCACTTTCAACTTCTCCGATGGGCTCCGTGCAGTAAAATGTAAATGTAAATGTGTTGTACTTGTATAGCGCACAGCTACCAGTGGACATAGAAAACAGATGCCCAATCATGATTTTCTGGTCAGTGATTGGGAACCGCTATCAGTCCTTCCAGTGTTTGTAGGAACGAAAAAGCAACACTCAAATAATGAATCTTTTATATATGATCATGAAACAACGTGGTTACTTATAGTCCAGATGACATTCAAGGCCTAGATAAACATTGAGCCAATAGCCAGTGCCAATCATCATTATCCTATCAGTTGTCCAATTTGTAAACAACCACGTGAAACAGGGCAGACTGGACCAGCCTTGACCCGTTGGCTTAATGATTTACATTTTTTTTGTAACATATTTTTATTGGCGTGTATCATGATCTTGCATGTGCATATACATTCAACCTAATGATTTAGATAATGTTTACAAATTCATTCCTCAGCGAGCAAGACCGGGGTAACGGGCGAGTATCAAAAGGAGGCATTTATAGACGTTCCTCCCCTTCATGGCTAGCTGTGATGTAGCTGGAATATCCCTAATGTTCTACTACATACAAAGCTGCCAGCTTCCGCCCAAGCCTTCTACACCACCACAGATGCAGACATCTCCCAACCACCATCATTCCACCATCATTCCTTTTATACTTCAGGATTCCAACTTTCATGTGTGCTAATACTCTCTTACTTCTTTCTCTCTGCTTCCACAATCTATTCATCGTGCCAAAGCAGGGTTATAGATAGGGGGAATTTAGACAAGGTCGTTGCTGCCAATATTAAAGTACATTTGAATTTCCTGTGACGTTTCAGTGCATTGTAACATACCAAGCAAAGTGTTTCTTAACCCCTTGGGCGCGGCCGCGATTCTGCGCCTGTGCGGCCGTCTCGAAGAGTGGGCGGGTTCATGGCGGCCCCCAGCCGTCATCAGCACACGAGCACTGTGATGCATGACGGACGGAGGCCGTCATCAGCACGCAAGGGGTTAAAAGATAGTGTTGCTTTCCAGGGATTAAAAAAGCTATCCTATTGAGAGTTCTATAGTCTGTGTCAAGTTTGCAGAGAAGGAGCGGCAAAAAAGAAGGTACCACAAATAGGAAGCTTGCCCACACCATGCTTTACAGGTGTAGCTCAACTCACAAGTAGTCGAGAAGGAGGAACAAGGGAACCCTACTCACAGCGGAACCTGGGTAGCTAATTATGACAAGAAACAGTGGTTCCTGTGGGCTAGTATCTATATATTAATTAATGTACTAGTGCACAATCGCAATGAAGGGGGTTTGTGTGGATGTCATAGAAAGAGGGACCAAATACACTGAAGGTTTCGTTATAAACATATGTATTATTCACACAACATATCAACTATTATGAACAAAAAATATTTGTGAAGAAGTGTCCCAAGTGTAGCGTGAACCTAACAATTGAGTGACAAATTGTGACAATATTTACAAGGTTTCATGTATATTTTCACTAAAAACGACCATGAGAGTGATTTCCTCAAAATAAGCAGCAATTTTCTGCAATAATAAGAGCTGTAATAATGGTTAGTTTTCACCAAAAATTGTCGACTGCGTTTCGACCCTCTTATAGGATTTGGGGTCTTATCAGGACCTATGATGCTTGGAGACTCTGGATTGTCAACCGCGTAGTTCAAGTGAAGAAAAAGTGCCAACCATGTGTAGAGGTAAGGGAAAAATTACTCACAGGGAGAACAAGTCGGCACACAGACTAATTAGCCTTGCCCGGAACACAAATCCAACGTGCTCCGCTGACTTGTTCCTTCACCATAGGAATCCCTTTAACCAACTTCCAAGCGGACATCCTGCTATGTCTGGCCTGCTACCTCATTAGTCACGATTCAGTGGCATGCACTAGACCTTGATCTACTAATTGCTCATTTATCGAAATCTCACCCTTCACAGGGAACCCGGCTGGGCCTCCCTGTGAGTATTTTTTCCTTTACCACTACACATGGTTGGCACTTTTTCCTCACTTGAACTGCACGGTTGACAATCCAGAGTCTCCAAGCATCATAGGTCCTGATGAGACCCCACATCCTATAAGAGGGTCGAAACGCTGTCGACAACTTTTGATGAAAACGAACCATTGTTACAGCTCTTATTATTGTAGAAAATTGCTGCTTATTCTCAGGAAATCACTATCATGGTCGTTTTTAGTGAAAATATACTTGAACCCTTGTAAATATTGTCACAATTTGTCACTCAATTGTTAGGTTCATGCTACACTTGGGACACTTCTTCACAAATATATTTTGTATATAATAGTTGATATATTGTGTGAATTATACATATGTTTATAATAACACTTTCAGTGTATTTGATCCCTCTTTCTATGACATCCACACAAACCCCTTTGAACTCACAACTAAACAGGCCAAACTTTGTCTTAGTTTGCTTGTGTTCTCATCTTGAGGAAACCTGGCATAGCAGGTTTGGCTGGATTTTTCCTATTGGAGCAGGAACATACATTTGCATATGGTTAGTCTGTACCAAATTTGGCTTAATCGTCAAAAATTGATGTACTGGCATGCGGCCCAAAGTAATGACCAGTGGATTAGATTACTTCAAGCATTCCACCATCACGTTTTTAGTTTCCTCATCCCTGCTGCGGTTGTGGACAACTATTAGTGGGTGAGAAGGCAACCTAGAATTTATGCCCAACTATGACAAGAGGAGGCCATTGAAGTGTGTTTCTAAGGAATTAGGCATCTTTTCAATGGAAAGGAAGGCCGGGGGTTCCCCTGTCTGTCGCTCAGGCTAGCAAATCTCCATAAAATGATGACATGCATTAGTCACATGAAGTCATGACCCAATGGAGAAATTCTTTCATCCCACCATTATAATCAGAAGCTTAAGAACGGCACCCTGTAAACTGCCCTGCTCCCTGTCCCACTGATCTCCTTGACCGTGTTGAAAAAGACTAGGATCATAGGTGACAATTAGTCTCCAATATGTAAGCACTACTGGACTAAACGTGTAGCCCTTTCCCTCTGAAAGATCTCTCAGGAAGCTGAAACTATGCATATAGCGAGTTCCTAAAATTATAAAGAAATACATGTCAGGCCATTAAAATGACTCTCTCTAGACTTTCATGGTCATTGACCGAAATATAGTCTTCAGATCAACTCTCTAGAGACTGTTATCTAATTAAGAATACACATGTATCTGCAACTAGCAGACATATATTAACCAGGTCTGACTGTGCCTGTGCAGATATAGATTAACCAGGACTGACTTTGCCTATGCAGAGTGCAGATATAGATTAACCAGGACTGACTATGCCTATGCAGAGTGCAGGCATAGATTAACCAGGTCTGCCTGTGCCTGTGCAGACATAGATTAACCAGGGCTGACTATGCCAGTGCGGACATAGATTACCCCAGGTCTGACTGTGCCTGTGCAGACATAGATTAACCAGGGCTGACTGTGCCTGTGCAGATATAGATTAACCAGGTCTGACTGTGCCTGTGCAGACATAGAATAACCAGGTCTGACTATGTCCATGCACACATAGACATAGATTAACCAGGTTTGACTGTGCCTGTGCAGACATAGATTAACCAGGTCTGACTATGCCTGTGTAGATATAGATTAACCAGGTCTGACTGTGCCTGTGCCAATATAGATTAACCAGGTACGACTATGCCAGTGCAGACATATATTAACCAGGTCAGACTGTGCCTGTACAGATATAGATTAACCAGGTCTGACTATGTCCGTGCAGATATAGACATAGATTAACCAGGTCTGACTGTGCCTGTACAGACGTAGATTAACCAGGTCTGACTTTGCCCGTGCAGACATAGACATAGATTAACCAGGTCTGACTATGTCCGTGCAGACATAGATTAACCAGGTCTTAGTCTGCCTGTGCAGACATAGATTAACCATGTCTGACAAACTTCTTCTGTACGGCGCTGGACAAGGCAAAAAACAGACCAAGAGACCTCTTTGACATCATCAAAAAACAAACATCCAAGCCATCTACTATCCATGACCAGCCCTCCAAAACCCTATGTGATAACTTCGCCAACTTCTTTAACGAAAAAATCTCCAAGATCGAACTATCTCTCGACATCAACCTCCATCCTCCTGGCAATAACGACCTCACAGCAACCAAAACCACCTGCAGAGGTCGTCCCACAATCGCTTGGTCCTCCTTCGACCACATCCACGAAGCCGAGATCCTCAATCTAATCTCATCCTCCAAACCCTCATCGCACAATCTTGATCCCATTCCCTCCCAAATGGCCAAAGATCTGAAACTCACCCTTGCCCCACTCTGGTGTGAAATCATTAACAGCTCCCTAAAAACTGGCATCATACCAGACTGCCTCAAAGTCGGCAAAGTTACACCTCTTCTGAAGAAACCAGGCCTAGACACTAACGACCTGAACAACTTCAGACCAGTCTCCAGTCTTCCCTTCCTAGCCAAAATCCTAGAAAAATGTGTGCTCCGCCAACTAAACAACCAGATCGACAACATTAATCTACTAGACCATCACCAATCAGGCTTTATAAAAGGCTATAGCACCAAAACCGCAATCCTCAACATAGTGGATGACATCCGCAACTCCCTTGATTCAGATCATTGTTGCCTACTCATCCTCCCAGACCTGTCAGCAGCCTTTGTCACGGTAGACCACAGGCTGCTCATCAAGGCCCTCAAAGAACGAGTAGGTGCGGACGATGTGGTCCTTCAATGGTTCTCCTCCTTCTTTCAGAATCGCTTCCAAAGAGTTAAAATCAAATCCTTCACATCCGACCCTCTCCCCGTGACCAGAGGTGTCCCCCAAGGATCCGTTCTCTCTCCTCAACTGTTCAACGTGTATATGGTACCCCTCATCACCATACTGTAAAAAGCCAACATCCCTTTCCATCTCTATGCAGATGACACCCAGATCTACCTGAAACCTCCTCCTTTAATGACATTCTAAGGCTCAACAACACTCTCAGAGAAGTCCAAGACTGGCTAGCAACGAATCACCTTAAACTCAATCAAGGAAAAACCGAGATCCTCCTCATCTCTAACAATGAGGATAACCCGCAAATCATTGAATGGGTGAAAGCAATCGATGCCCTCAATGGGAATCTCACTCTGACTAACTCAGTAAAGTCACTTGGAATCACCCTTGACCACAAACTATCAATGACGAACCACATCAAGAACTCCGCTAAGATCGCCTTCCACAATCTGAAGCTCCTCAATAAAATCAAACCGCACATTCCTCAGAGAGATCTCAAGCAAGCCACCCAATCACTGGTGCTGTCTAGACTGTACTAGGGGAACGCAACCCTCTCCGGCACAGCCCTCTCCCAACTAGCGCCACTCAAAACTACCCTCAATGCAGCTGCCAGAATGGTCTCCGGTGCAAAGAAATTCGACCACATATCTCCCGCACTCAGAGATCTAAAATGGCTCCCAGTGGAAATGCGCGCTAGCTTCAGAACTGCCTGCCTTACACACAAATCCCTACATACAGGGGAACCAGAATACCTAGCCTCTAAGCTCAAGAAAGCTGGTCAGTCCAGAAGTCTCAGAAGTTCAAACTCCCTCCTACTCATCCCCCTGAAAACCCACAAACAAAAAACTGCAGCCCGCTCTTTTGCAGGCAACGCTCCAAAAATTTGGAAATCCATCCCTGTGGACATCAGAACTACCCTGTCTTTTCCAGAATTCAAGAGCCGACTAAAAATCCTCTACCTCAACCGTGCATTCCCGAACTCAATTTCGTAACTTACACGCCTCTGCCTGGCAGCCACCTGTCATCGCACACCGACTCCCTCACACGTTCCCTATCTCTAACCCACAACCCTGGCTCTTCATCGCTAGGAAAAAAGTCCAATAATAACTTTGACTTTGCATCGAGAATACTATGAATCGAAAACGTCTCCGGACCGCTCTACCTGAACAGCACACCCTGAACCTCTGACCGCGCTACCTCAAAGTCGCACCTTAGGCGCTAAACAATTTTTGATCTCTGAACATGTATGATTCTATTTTGCTTTATTGTTCTATACTTGTCTTCTCTCCATCCTCTGTAAAGCGCTCCGATACCCTCGGGTCTGGCCAGCGCTGTAGCAAACTTCTAAATAAATAAATAAAAATAGATCAACCAGGTCTGACTTTGCCTGTGCAGACACAGACATAGATTAACCAGGTCTGACTATGTCCGTTCAGACATAGACATAGATAAACCAGGTCTGACTGTGCCTGTGTAGACATAGATTAACCAGGTCTGACTATGTCCGTGCAGACATAGACATAGATTAACCAGGTCTGACTGTGCCTGTGCAGACGTAGATTAACCAGGTCTGACTATGTCCGTGCAGACATAGACATAGATTAACCAGGTCTGACTGTGCCGGTGCAGACATAGATTAACCAGGTCTGACTATGTCCGTGCAGACATAGACATAGACATAGACATAGACATAGACTCTTCTCAACTCCTCACTGGCCTCCGGTGCTGTCCCCTCTTCCTTTAAATCTGCTGTCGTCCTCCCTATTCTAAAAAAATCTGGCCTAGATCCCTCCCTTCCCGCTAACTTCCGTCCCATCTCCCTTCTCCCCTACCTGGGTAAGATCCTAGAGACCCACGTTACCTCCTGCCTCTCCTCATACATCGAGGACAATGGCCTTTTAGCTTCCCACCAGGCAGGCTTCCGCCCTGGCCACTCTACAGAAGCGGTGGTTCTCGCGGTTTTGGATGAACTTAAGGGCAAGGCAGATGTTAACCTTCCCCAAGCCCTGGTGCTTCTCGACTTGTCCGCTGCGTTTGACACGGTCGATCACTCTATTCTTCTCGACCGTGGCAGCGCAGCGGGCATTCGAGGCGCGGCCTTCTCCTGGCTAGCATCCTTTCTTCAGGATAGACATCAGGCCGTTCATCTCTCTGGTTTCTCTGCCCCCTCCCGTCCGGTCACCTGTGGTGTTCCTCAGGGCTCCTCTCTTTCCCCTCTCCTCTTTAATCTGTACATTTGTCCTCTTGTTTCTTCCCTTCCCTTCTCAAGTTGGGGGTCTCTGTATATAACTACGCAGATGACCTCCAGCTTGCCTTTGATCTGTCTTCTTCTCCCGACTCTATTCCCAAGTTCAGTTCCACTCTTATTTTTATCTCTGAGTGGATGAGCGCTAACCATCTCAAGCTCAACCCTGATAAAACGGAACTTGTCCTCACGGGTGGCCCTTCCAACCCTTGGTCCCCTGCTCACTGGCCCCCTTCTTTTGGTCCCCCCCCCACGCCCTCTTCCTCCGTTCGTACCCTTGGTATTAAAGTCAGCTCTGACTTAACCATGCACAGCCAGATTAGCTCTGTTGTGTCCTCATGTTTCCTTTCCCTCCGCCTTATCCGCAAAATCTCTCGTTTTTCTACCATCGACGCGCTTAAAACCATAGTCCTGGCTTTAGTCATCTCTCGCCTCGACTATGGCAATGGCCTGTACGTGGGTATCCCTTCCCACGAATCTCGACGTTTACAGGCCATTCAAAACCAAGCCGCTCGTCTCATTCTCTCCCTCCCCAAATCCTCTCGCATCACTCCGGCTTTGAAATCCCTTCACTGGCTCCCCATCCGCTTCAGATCCCTTTTCAAATTAGCCTGCTTTGCCTTTCGTGCCCACTCTCGCTCTGCCCCAGCTTACATCACTTCCCTTATTTCTTCCTACGTTCCTAGTCGTACCCTCCGGTCTTCTTCTCTCTCTCTTCTTCACATTCCCCGTTTCCGCAAAGCCAGATCCGGGGGCACTCGTCTTTCTGTCTTGGCTCCCCAGTTCTGGAACAGTCTCCCACTTCATCTTCGCTCCATCCCGATCTTTAGTCATTTCCGTAAAGCCTTAAAAACTTTTCTTTTTTCTTTGGCTTTTCCTTCTTAGGTTCCCTTTGTCCCCCTCTGTGAGTTCTGACCCAGGTCTCCCAGCGCCAGGAAGCCGCTTGGCAGCAGTGCGCTTTATTAAATATTGTTTTCATTTCATTTCATTTCATTTCATTAACCAGGTCTGACTGTGCCTGTGCAGACATAGATTAACCAGGTCCTGCCTATGACCATGCAGACATAGACATAGATTAACCAGGTCTGACTGTGCCTGTGCAGACATAGATTAACCAGGTCTGATTGTGCCTGTGCAGACATAGATTAACCAGGTCTGACTATGTCCGTGCAGACATAGGCATAGATTAACCAGGTCTGACTGTGCCTGTGCAGACATAAATTAACCAGGTCTGACTATGTCCGTGCAGACATAGACATAGATTAACCAGGTCTGACTGTGCCTGTGCAGACATAGATTAACCAGGTCTGACTGTGTCTGTATTTTGCCTAGCTCTCTCCAACCTGTTTGCTTGTCACACTGCTCTCTCTTGGACCCATTTCTTCTCTTCCTCAGACGACCTCTATATACCACAGGATACTCCCTGAGTTACAGTTTCCTAGAGTCCTTTTTACACACATGAAATCTTGTAGTTGTACTGCTCGATGGCATATTTTTAGACCCTGTGCATCTCTATCCTTTCCACTGCTTTCCACTCTCACGCCTGTCCATTCACTTCCCATGATGTTCTCTGCAATTTCTTCACTGTTTTAATGCCTTAACATTTACCAACCGTTTTTTCTATGTCTCTCTCCCTCACCCTGGTCTTCATTTTCCATGTACATCCTTTCCCGTCCTCCACCGCCCCCAGCATACATACACACACATCTTCCCAGCCTTGCACAAAGGATTCTACAACATGATATGTTTCAAAAGAGGAGCACTGTGGGTGCACAGAAGAGTACTTTGGTTCACAAGACTGATGTTTGGAGTCCAAAAGAGGGACCAACCCTATTCTTCATCGGGAAGACGATGAGGGTGAAGCCGCCTAGACGCTGGTGTTTCTAGATCCCAAGCAAGGGGCTGTCAGTTCTATGTAGGGACAGTTTGGAGGTAGCCCACCATGAGTGGCCTGCTGTCATTCAATATACACAAAATATATGTAAGTCCTGTGAGTCTGGTCTAGTGTCTGACTAGAACAGAACATAGACCCGGGGAACCAAAATAAAAGTGTCCTCAATGAATGAACTAGATTACTAAACAAGCATTTGCAATGCAGTAGGTTTCACATTTCTGAAAGTTTGAGCTATTGGCGTTGCTAACAATAATGCAATGCCAATAGTTCAAACTATCAGTAAGAAAAGATTAAGATTTAAAGGCCTTTTTATAGAAAGCAAGTTGGTGGAAAAATACATTAAACAAGGTTTGGGCAACGGGAGGGACTAACTCGAGCTGGACAGCCTAATGCAAATAAAGCCTGAAGATATGAGTTACAACCCACAAAGCCAATTGTAAGCAATGGCGAAATGCATTCCTAGGTCAATTGAATGTCCCCATGATGTCTTTAGCAAAACAGACAGCTGTGCTGTCTGTTAGACTGCGTCCTAAAAAGGCTGATGCAGAGTTGCACAAAACTGTAGAAATTCCACTTTTTTTAAACTCTGGCAATGGCCGTTGTTAAATCCACAGGAAAAGGTTGGGGTAAGCCTGCCATACAGATGGCAGAAAATCCACCTATATGATGGCAGAGATTTCTGAGGAATTTTCCATATACCAGAAACTTAGCAACAACTATTTTCACTCATGCGGTTTAGGTGTGTGCATGTGAACAAGTTTAATGACAGAAATTGGGCTCACATTTGTGGGCCTTGTTATTGTGCCATAGGAAATACATTAGTATTTCTCTCACTGGCAATGGTGATACCATTGCCATTTCTTTGAGTTCTCCAAGATACAGAAACACTTCAACACAAGATCTGCGGGAGGGGACCCCTAATGGTGATAGCACTCTTATTAATTAGAAGTACTAATGTAGCACACATTTGCAGAAATTCTATCAACAGAAAGTCTGCAAGTGGAATTGGCAACACAGGCACATACTATGCCAAAGGGATTATGACCTATTGGTTACAGTGGCAGAAATGTCTTAATATGGTGGACTGCCCTCTGCCAGTGGCCGGTGGCATCATGCAACATGATGGGAGTCCCCTGCAGAATGTGAGGACGGACCCCATCATGATATTCATTGAGCTTTGGATTCAATGGGGAGTCCGTTGGGGGAGGGGGCTCTGAATGTTTGGGGTGCCCCTGCACATCAGGGGTTTTAGGGGCCTGCATTAATCAATCAATCATGGGCATTTGTATAGCGCGCTACTCACCCGGGAGGATTTCAAGGCGCTGGGGGGGAGGGGTCCGTTACTGCTCGAAGAGCTAAGTCTTGAGGAGCTTCCTGAAGGAGAGATGATCCTGGGTCAGCCGGAGGTGGATCGGGAGGGCGTTCCATGTCTTGGCTGCCAGGTAGGAGAAGGATCTTCCCCCAGCGGTGGCTTTGCGGAAGCGTGATACAGCGGCAAGGGCTAGGCTGGACGAGTGGGCGCGTCGAAGGTCAGGAGGTTGTTGAGGTACTTGGGGCCCAGGTCGTGGAGGGCCTTGTGTGCGTGGGTGAGGAGTCTGAACATAATCCTCTTGCTGATGGGGAGCCAGTGCAGGTCTCTCAGGTGGCCGGAGATGTAGCTGTGTCGGGGGATGTCCAGGACGCGTCGTGCTGAGGCATTCTGGATGCGCTGGAGTCTTTTCTGAAGTTTGGCTGTGGTTCCGGCGTAGAGGGTGTTTCCGTAGTCCAGCCGGCTGGTAACGAGTGCCTGGGTGATCGTCTTCCTGGTTTCGGTGGGGATCCATCGGAAGATCTTGCGGAGCATGCGCAGGGTGTTGAAGCATGATGATGAGATGGTGTTGACTTGTCTGGTCATCGAGAGGGAGGAGTCCAGGATGAAGCCCATGTTGCGTGCGTGGTCCATTGGTTTGGAAGTGGTGCCCAGGGCGGGGGGCCACCAGGAGTCGTCCCAGGCGGAGGGCGATGATCCCAGGATGAGGATTTCCGTCTTGTCTGAGTTCAGTTTCAGGCGGCTATTCTTCATCCATTCGGCGATGTCTTTCATCCCTTTCTTGTAGGCAGGTTCTGGCGGTGGCGGGGTCGTTGGTGAGGGAGAGGATCAGCTGGGTGTCGTGGGCATAGAAGATGATGTTGAGGTTGTGTTTGCGTGCGATGGCTGCGAGAGGGCTCATGTAGACGTTGAAGAGGGTTGGGCTAAGTGATGATCCTTGTGGTACGCCGCAGATGACTTCGGTGGTCCCGGATCTGGACGGGGGGAGTTGGACTCTCTGGGTTCTTCCGGCGAGGAACGAGATGATCCACTCCAGTGCCTTCTCTTGGATTCCGATGTTGTTGAGGCGCTGTACTAGGGTGTGGTGGGAGACAGTGTCGAACGCTGCAGAGAGGTCCAGGAGGATGAGGGCCGCTGTTTCCCCATTGTCGGGCAGGGATCTGATGTCGTCAGTGGCTGCGATGAGGGCGGTCTCGGTGCTGTGGTTGGCTCGGAAAACGGACTGCGAGGGGACGAGGGATCCGTTCGTCTCGAGGAAGGCGGCAAGCTGTCTGTTGACGGTCTTCTTGATGACTTTGGCAGGACAGGGGAGGAGCGAGATGGGGCGGTAGTTCTTGAGGTCGGTGGGGTCCACTGTTGGTTTCTCCAGGAGGGCGCTGAGCTCGGAGTGCTTCCAGATCTCCGGGAAGGTGGCGGTGTTGAAGGAGGTGTTGATGATGTCCCGGAGTTGGGGTGCGATGATGGAGTCAGCCTTGTTGAAGAACTGGTGGGGGCAGGGGTCGGTTGGTGATCCGGAGTGGATGGTGTTCATCGTGCAGGTGGTGTCTCCGGTGCTGACCGGGGTCCAGGCGCAGATGGTGGTGGTGGGGGGCATTGGTTCGGTGGTTGGGTGCGTGGTTGGTGCGCCGAAGCTTTTGTGTATATTGGTGATCTTGCGGTGGAAGAACGAGGCGAATGAGTCGCAGAGGTCTTGCGAAGGAGTGATGTCGTTGTTTTCGGCGTTGGGGTTGGAGAACTCTTTGACGATGCTGAAGAGTTCCTTGCTGTTGTGGGCATTGTTGTCCAGTCGTTCTTTGAATGCTGTCTTCTTGGTGGTGCGGATCAGCTGGTGGTGTTTGCGGGTGGCGTGCTTGAGGGCCGTCATGTTGTCTGTGGTCTGGTCGTGACACCAGGCTTTCTCGAGGGTGTGGCAGTTCTTGTTGAAGATCTTGAGTTCGTCGGTGAACCAGGGGGATTTCTTGCTGCCGGGTCTGCTGGGAGGGTTCTTCAGTGGTGCGAGGTCATCTGCGCAGTTGGTGAGCCACTGTGTGAGGTTGTTGGCTGCTTCGTTGGGGTCCGTTGTGCTGGCGGGAGGGTTCTGGCGGAGGGAGGTGGCAAGCTGCTCGGCGGTGATCTTGATCCAGCTCCTGCGAGGAATCTGTTGCGGGTGGTGGTGGGTCGTGGTTCTTCTGAAGCTGAAGTGGATGCAGCTGTGGTCAGTCCAATGGAGTCCAGTGGAGTGGCTGAAGGAGATGTGTTTGCTGGAGGAGAAGGCTGGGTCAAGCGTGTGGCCGGTGTAGTGGGTGGGGGTGCTCACCAGTTGCTTGAGTCCGAGTTTAGCGACGTTGTCCAGCAGGGTGGTGGTGTTGCTGTCCTTGTTGTTCTCCAGGTGGAAGTTGAGGTCCCCTAGGAGGATGTAGTCAGCGGAGGGGAGGGCGTGCGGGCTGATGAAGTCGGCGATGTCTTCGCTAAATTGGGTGCGTGCTCCCGGGGGTCTGTAGATGAGGGTGCCTCTGAGGGTGGTCTTGGGGTTGGTGTGTATCTGGAAGTGGAGGTGTTCTGCGGCGGTGAAGGTGTCGTCGGGGTTGGTCGTGATGTGGATGGTGTTCTTGTGTACGATGGCGATGCCTCCTCCAGTCTGGTTGACACGGTCCTTCCGGTTGTTCTTGTATCCGTCCAGGATGGCTAAGGCGATGTCAGGTGCTGAGGAGGCGTTCATCCATGTTTCTGTGAGAAAGGCGACGTCTGGTGATGTTGTGTCGAGCAGGTTCCAAAGTTCGACGGCGTGTCTGCGGGTGTTGAGCAGGATGCACTTAAGGTGGTTGCTGCTGGTGCTCGGCTTGTCGGGTGTGGTGCAGGTCCGGAGGCAGGTGAATTTGCAGGCTTGGGAGGTGAAGGGTCCGTGGGTGCGTTTCGGGGTGGCTCGGTAGCAGGCGGGAGTTCGGCCGGCGTTGAGTGCATTGAGGGTAGCGGCGTCGTAGGTCCGTCGTGTGGTCTGGCGTCGACGGGGGCCAGAGGTCCTGGCGCTGGGCGCGGTCCAGGCGTGGACGGGCGCAAACAGGTTTGCCTTTGGTGCGCCTTCGCCGCACAATCGGCGCGTGCGCGCGGGTTCCATTTAAGGCGAAGTGGGAGGGAGGAGCAGCTGGGAGGCGGGAGCAGGGGGCCAATGGGGTTGACAGAAATGAAAGGGGGCGGGGCCGCGAAGGAGCAGCGGTGGGAAGCGGGGAGCGGAGGGGGGATCACACTGGGGGAACCGTGACAAAAATACAAGGCGCAATAGTCCTATTTATAAGAAAGAAGCACTAAACAGTAAATCACAGTAGAAATACAGGACACTGACAGCTGTGCACAGAGGGGCAAAAAGCAGAAAAAAACAGGCAAAAATAGCGAGCAGCAGCGAGGGGGCACCTGAGGCCAGGGATGGACCTGTGGCGCTGGGGAAGGGCCGCGCCTACAGCTGGTGGGCCATGCGGCGTGGGGGTGTCCTGGAGCAGGTCAGCCGCTGCCAGTGACGCACAGATGCAGCATTCGTCATCAGCAAAAATAAAATATCTGCCAGACGAACTCTCAGTCAGTCGTTACACATCGAGTGCCTCAGGCTGGAAGGACAAGCCAGAAGAGAACCTTTGTGTCCACAGATTTTGGCAAATAAGTTATAGCGTGACTTAAAGTTGCTGGATCTCCCACCTAAGTGGAGAGTGGCGGAGGGTGAGTTGAAGATGCAGGCCGTGCTCTCCGGGGCAGTGTGCGAATGTGAAGTCTACACGTATGTTTGTGTCGTGTTGTCGGAATGACCCACACCGAGACTGGTATGTGATAAGTTTGTTCGTTACGTCTTAGTATCTCCATGCCCACATGTACGTCTGTTCCCTCTGCCTTCATCCAGTAAAGTTTACCGCCCCACTCCCTGACCGGAAGTGGTGTCCGGTCTCTGTCCCCTACCCTAGGTCCAAGAGCAGGGTCCTAGTGCCCCTGACCCCAGGTCACTACATTCTGCACCAGAAACATACATCGTACACATCAAAGTTCTTCACTACCCTGTCAGCACTGCCCTCTGCTCCTTTCTTTTGGACCTCGAGCCCTCATTTATTGAGAGAAGGGCGGAAGGCAGCCAGGAGACCTGCACCAATAGGCCCATGTGAGCTCACTGCAGGCGCTTCCAGGCCCGACTCCCTCATTAGCATCCGAGCTGAAATGGCACACACTTTCTTCCTTAAGTGCTTTGAGGATCAGCCCCACCTGTGCACTCCTTGTGTGGTAAGTGTGCCGTATGTGTCCTTGACTACCTCCCACCCCCAGCTGTCAATCTCCACAGACGCTTCCTTTAGAGAGGCTGTCAGAGCCTGGCACCGGTACGAAACAGCTTGTATAGCCAAACAGGGGCTTTACTGGCTAGTCCCAAAACAAGACTACACGCCAGCATGGTTCTCACTAGAGAAAAGAATCTTAAATGGCCTTGATCCCTTAGCCCTACTTACAGGGAGCAAACACCCCGAAATTGCCAACAATCCCATACTTAAGAATACCAGGAACGCCCTCCTCAAAGTAGACAAGAAAATGGACGCTAGCATTAAGAACACTAGGTGGGAATCGATATGGTTTAACCCTAAAATAAAGTACCGCGAGAAAACGCTCAACATGGTATCCTGGTACAAACATGGCATCTCCACCCCCAACCAACTAAGCAACCAAGACACACACATCACCTTCGACACCATAAAACACACACACAAACTAAACGACATTGAGCTCTACAATTTCCTCAAAATAAAGGTGGCAATCACAAGAGCAGAACTTAACAAAGCGACCCCCCCCATCCTACAGTACGCAGCGAACCTAAATAAGGTAGGACACCAGACGTCTCACCACTACAAGCTCCTAAGCCCAGGAACATTCAAACTCAACAACAAAACTTTAGAATACTGGGAGTCACTCCTCCACAGGCGTCTCACCGAGAGGGAAAAGCCCAACCCCTGGACGTCAGCATCACACAACAAAGTCACCACCACTCTAGCACAAACTAAATTCTGGCTACTACACAAGACATACTGGACCCCTTCCTGCCTAGCGACAATAGGGATACGAGACAGTGACGAGAGTTGGAATTGGAACAAACAAAAAGGGGACCTGGCACACCTAATCTTCCACTGCCCTAAGGTCAAACAATTCTGGAACAGAATAAGCAACTTTATAAACAACGCTCTAGGTCTCTCAATACAGCTAGACTTCCATGGGTTGGCCACGGCCTTCATGGCACCATCAATCCAATCCAAAGAGGACAGAGAGCTGATTGACCTCCTACTCACAGCAGCGGTTAAGACGGTCCTAAATAACTGGAAGGACACGGGAAAAGCATAAAGCATCCTCCAGGGCTTGGTTCAACTGGATCACCTTCCTGGGGGGGGGGGGCGGACACCATAACCTCAAACCACACATCGAAAATCTGCACAAGTGGCGAAATGTGGCGTCTCCCTAGACAACTACCTGTCCTCACACAAGCCCCCCTAGGCTGTCATCCAAGGGGGATAACACACCCACACGCATCGCAGGCGGAAAGCCTAGCCAACTCCATCAACACTCGAACAATGTGTTCCTCCCGCTTTATCACTTTCTCTTTTTCCCCACTTTCCTTTCCCCATCACCTGGGGGTACATACACAGGCCGCTGATAACGCCACACCGAGTATACGAATGTAGCATGCATGCTCTCACAAAAGGCTGTATGTAACCCAACCGGCATATGATGTTGTCAAGCTTTTTCCACCCTCTGGCGACCTATAGCGTACTCCTGTATTCTGTACCTTGAATATAAAACTCTTTCTCAATAAAATTCACTTGAAATAAAAAAAAAGGGAACCCCAAAACAATGCCAATGGTCTGTGGCTGCCCAAGCAGGTACCCCGCCCTGGAGAAAGTAAAAGAAATGCCAGCCTAATCCCTGGAGAACACACATTGTCAGAACCGGAAATTAATCTACCCAAAAACATTCCTTGTCAGCCAGAATTGTGGCAAAGCTTCTCTTTTGATAATAGTGGAATGTAAATGCAAATAAAGTTAAGGTAAAGTAGAAATTACGCTGGAAACTACATTCTTACTGTGAGTTTTTGCAAATTTACTTAAGCCCCATAGAGAGTGTCCCTTTCAAGCTACCCTTGTACAAATTTTGATATAGAGGGTTACATGGTCGGCCATCTTATTGAAAAACATTGTCAATTTAAGCGGGTTAAGCGTTACAGGGACTTGATGTGCTCAAGATCAAACAGTCCGAGTTATTTGCATGCTGCTGACATGATTTCCAAGTCAGATTCTGCACATGTAGTACTAGTAGTAAATATTTAATGGATGCTTAGGCCTTTTTTATTTGTTGTCTTAGATAGGCGCCCAGGTGGGTTAAGAACTTGGTGCAGATATGTCTGTGTTAATTGCAGACCCTAGTTTTAATTCATAGCATCAACATAAGGTTCTCGTTTTTCAAAATTAAAACATCTAAGTAGCATTCTTATAAAAATGTAACATAAAAACTATAAGTTCCTTTGGGTTGGGGCATATTAAGTACAACTATTTAATCATTAATAAATTAATGATCTCATCTATACTACTATTATAAAGAGAGAACTGTGAACCTTTGAGGTGGGTAAACTCCAGAACTACACCACCAATCACAACACCCAATACAGCGTTGGAAAGGGGAGGTCCAGGAGATGGACATAGGCTATACAGCACCACACCATATACATTAGGGGGGGGAAAGAACGTTAGGGGAAAAGCAGTCCTTGGGCGTATGCATACAGTGATATGAACGCGGCGTTCGGCATCATGGGCACATACAACGCTTGCGAGAGGCGCAATGGTGTGTGGGCATGGTGTTACGTAAACGCGGTGTTCGGCGTCCAGACAGGAGCGCGGGTAAGAGCGCGGAACCGACACCCGGTTCAATGCAATGTCCGCCA
The DNA here is from genome assembly GCF_964263255.1 of Lissotriton vulgaris. Classification (NCBI taxonomy): domain Eukaryota; kingdom Metazoa; phylum Chordata; class Amphibia; order Caudata; family Salamandridae; genus Lissotriton; species Lissotriton vulgaris. The sequence continues at coordinate 246,897,502 of NC_141700.1, read as the reverse complement.
CCATCATGGCGAAGAGAGCAGCGGCGACAGTGGAGCCGTGGGGAGGAAAAGTAACACGGCGTCCGGCCAGGAGCGCTGGGAGGAGCGCGGAACCAACACCCGGTTCAGTGCAATGTCCGCCACCATCATGGTGAAGAGAGCGGCGGCGACAGTGGGGCCGTGGGGCTGAGACGGCCCCCGAGGTTGGCGCGGGCTATGATGGTGAGAGGGTACGGAGTGAACGGAGGGGTGAAGGCGACTGAAGAGAGGTAAGGGAGTTCCTGGTAGGGTGAGGAAAAGTACGCTTTTGGTACGTTGAAGACGTGAGACTGAAAGCAAGGACATGGGTAGGATGAGGTGGGGGTCTGACTGAGGTGTCAAGTGTAACTGACGGGTTGGTAGGGTGTGAAGATTTAGAGGTGACGTGGGTTAATGTAATAGGGTGAGGAGGTGATGGGGTACACATGGGAGTGGGCTGACATGACGGAAGTCTGAGGTGAGTGTACTCGAGTGATGGTGTGAGGATGAGGTGACTGGGCTCAGGAGATTTGGGGGTGGGGGGTAGGTGCACAGGTGGATGGCAGCTGAGGCTCTCAGAACAGAAGGCCAGGTAGTTTGAGGGGAAGTGGGCAAAAAGGGGTGATTGGTAAGAGAGAGAAAGGAGCCGCCCGTGTCCGGGGTGCTCAATGCTGGTGAGTACCTTTCACCTCGCAAAGCCTACCCGGACAACGTCGGGACGGGCTGCTAGTTATTCATTAAAAAACAAGTAAAGAAGACACAGTAAACAACCAAACGTGTTATCTGTCTATTTTCTAGTGCGAAAATCTAACCATACATAATAAAAAAAAGAACATTTTAGTACACCGATATGGTGAACAGGCAAAAAAGCAAGCAAAAAAGGGGCGCACTGCACTCTTGTTTTGGGGAAAGCATATACCATGCATACATTATATGCTGTGCTCCTAGGAAGGGATTGGTTACCATCCACAATCCTGCTCTGCTCTCCTCAATGAAGAGCAAACTTAAATCAGACTACAAATCTGAGCACTCAAAAATATCAATACAATTGTATATAATTGATAGTCCACTTTTAATCCACGTTCAGGCACATGGATTTTAGTCCAAATCTTCACATCAATTTCATGTAGATGTTGTTTACAATTGTTTCCCAAACGAAGGCAATATAGATCAATTTTCCCACAAAGTTGAATACTTTGAAAGCCACTTAAGGAACAAATAGCCAATCAGCCAACATGTGTTTCGATGGTTGGTCGTACGCCTCGACTTCTTTAGGGCTGCTTGGGCGGTATGTAGTTGTTCTGCCATCTGATAAGTAATAATTTGGTAGGGCAAGTTAATGCCTAGGTCCAGTGATGGCAGAAATTATAGTTATCATTAGTCCGAACAGATGAGGGAGAGTACTCCTCGCGTCAATAAAAAACGACTAAACCTCAAAACTTCTCTTGAATAATCAAGAAAAAACGTCCACATTAACAAGCATTGGCATAGCCAATAGGTATCGCCTTTGGGACCTTAGAGTGTTTAGTTATCCAGCACAATATCCTAGGTGCAACAACATCAAGTGTTGCATGGCTAAACACTTATAAAGTCCCAAAGGCGAGAGCTATTGGCTATGCCAATGCTTATTAATTCATGCCCCTGTCCCATAACCCAGGCGACAGGGAAGAAACAGGAGTTAGAGACCGCTTTGTGTACATTCCAAATGGCTGTGCCATTTCAGCATTCCATACATTCTGTGAGTATGCCACCGAATACAATTCTGCAACTTTTTACCTATGTGCTGAGTGTCTCAGAACCCACAGAGCTGCAAAAATGCCAATAAGGTACATGAGTACATTCCAAAGTTCGTCCCTAATGACAGCAGCCGCCCTGCTGTGTTTTTTTCTGTTTTAATCATGTTCAGAATTATCTTTCAGGTGTAATTGCATAAAATAAGTGATCCTGCCGGTACATGCAGGAAGCAGCGCAGTCGCTCTAACTTGCTCAGCAGGATGGGATTAAAGAGGCAGCTTACAGAGGTGCGCAGTGTGTACACAGAGCAGTGCACGGGGTAAGGTCCAATATGGCTAGTCTGGCCAAGCAAAATCCAGGTCATTAGGAACACAGTCTCCGTGTGCCATGATGAGGAGTGTGACCCGACCCGGCACAACACTGTGTTTGACTACATACCAGTTGCACTAAAGCAGCCATTTGCTGACTAAATCGGGGTTCTGCATCTGTTTTTTGAGAAAGACACATACAGCATTCATTTTCCATGCTTGACATAAAAGTGTTTCATTTCCCAAAGCCTCTAGTCTTCCTTCGTATGAAGAGCGGGATGGTGAGTTCAGAGGGAACACGCGCGACAGCTGGTGAGCACTAATGTGAGAAGAGTGAGAGCTGCGGAGAGGGAAAGGGGCATAGAAAAGTGAGAAAAAAAGGTGAGAGGGAGAGAGATACGGTGGAGAGCGGGAAACATGACGAGGAAAGTTTGGACATGGGGGAATGAGAACAAGCATTGAGGGAGAAACAAAGGAGAGAGGGAGACAGATACGGGGGAGAGCGGGAAACATGACGAGGAAAGATTGGACACTGGGGAAGAAGAACAAGCATTGGCTGCGCGGCCGTGAAAGTGACACGGATGCGCGGCCCGCAAAAGTGAAAGTGATCGCGATCAAGAGAAGCAGGAGTTGTGTTGTGAAAGACAGATGGTGGCTGGGTGCAGGCACACTCATGTGCATTCAAGCTTTAGGCCACCAAAAGCCTGTGGCAGCACTTTGGAAACCTGTACATTAAATGTCTCGCAGAGCAGCGCATGCGCTGGCTCAGCGAGACCTAAAAAGGCAGATACACCCATCGTTTGCAGCACTTAGAGTAGATCGTTTTTTAAATAATTTGTTTACCGTTCATTAAACAAATGCATTAAAAAGGGATGAACTAACTGGGAAAAAAGTCTAACATCCCTGTCTTTGCAGCGAGGCCAGTACGGTCTTGCCTCTTCTTACTCTCCCGCTCAGATCACACTTCCCCAACTATTCTTAAAAATACTTAAGTGTGAGAGTTTGAGTCTCTGTTTTCTTGTTTGAAAAAACGGTGTTATCCTGGGCAATCCATCATCTCACTTATCTCGCACCTGTCAGAATATTATACCCTGTGCTAACGCTTACTCTCGACTTTGTAGTGTAGTTCCTATTTTCCCAATAGGCTCTGCTCATTGGAATAACATAAACGATAATTTAGACGTAGGACTGAGGTCGACTAGGTCTCTATTGAATATGTTAGACTTAATTAGGTTTGCCAACTAGCTCAGAGGTCACTAGAAACTTTGTCGAATGAACAGGGAGAAGTGAACTTCCCTTATTAGACAAGAAGGGATTTAGCTTCTGACAACCGCATAAACATGACAACTTTGCTCCCCCAGAATAAGGAGTATATCTCCAGAGTTGTGTGAAAACAATAGATAGCTATTTCACTCAGTCAATCGTGCATACTTAGTTTCACCAGAGTGCAGAGAAATAGAGAGACAAGTGTTTTCAATAAAAGGTGTTATTTATTGAGCAGTCTTCTTTCTCATGCAAGAAAAATGAATTGCCACAATTGCAATACTTGTTATAAAGTAAAGTGCGTACAGTAAAAGGAGTATTATGAAATAATTCAGTAAAAGCATTGATATGGTTTCTGAGCCATATGATACTTAAAAGGTATAAAATATATACAATTACATACAGTGATAAAAGTTGACTAAACGTACTCAAATTATGTTTCTAAATACGCCTACCCCAATGTACCTAACCTAAGCCTAGTACGTGGGAAGGAGTAAAGGAGTTTTTAAGTTAATTTTAGTTTTGCCAAGAATCTTACTCAAGAATTCTCGAAGGATCTAATCAGCTCCGTACCTTGGTTTTAGAATGAAGGAGGTCTTGTATCTCGCTCTCAGGACTCGATCTCCCAGTAACCCGCAAGGGTGACTGGAAACACTGGAGCTGGATTTTCTTGGCAGGAGAAAAAGACAGCGTCTCTTTCAGTGCGTCAAATGGGAGGGACGGCTTCCTTCGGCACTCGCATCAGCTGGGCTTCGGATAAGTAGATAGCCGCTCTGCTCCAAACCACCCTGTGTTGCTTAAGGCAAACGTTGGTATATTTATACCTGGAAGGTGCCGAGTTTGACGTAAGGTTGGACATAATACGTCAATAAAAGATGTCACTAAGAACTGACCGTTCTTTCGGACTCGCAGGAGTTCTAGGACAAATCAAAACAAAAGCATGGGGAATTCCCAGATTGCTGGAGGTTTGGTTTGTTGAAAGAACTCGTTGTACTTTCTAGGAGTCTAAGGAAGTAGCCTTGCCGTATTTGGATTGCATTGGCTATTACTGAATATGGATATGATTCTTATGCCTTTATAAGGGTATGATTTGTTACAACCACATTAGGGCATACATCGGGAATATTTAATTAGGGTCCAAGATAACGTCACAACACCCACTCCACGTATAATGTCCATCATTACTAAATACTAAGCAATATATAAACATATAGGTATGCATGTGTTTTCCAGCCCACCCCAACATACATTGAATGCATTTGAAATGGTATAGATACACGAAAATGAGTATTATACTATACGCTTTCAAGCAGTGGTATCATTCAGATAATGCAAATATAAATATCAGCTGAATGAATTGCGAAAATTACATTTATGAAATGGCTCTTAATACAGAAAAAAAGTTGAGACCATTTCATCACATATTTATACAAGATTGTACATGTGCTAGAGGCTGATTCAAAAATATTGTCTCTAGAGTCTCTAGGAATAGAAGCTCTGTTCTCTAAGAATAGGTCTACTTTAAGCAGAGTACCTTGTGCCAGAAAAAAGGTAAATATTTTTGAAGTTGTGAAAAATAATTTTGCTTTCAAGGGAAAAAAAAATAGTTCCAAATGTTTTCAGCAGTGCTGTTTATAAAAACTGAAGGCCGAATTCAGAGTTCAGGGAACGCTGTGTGCTTGCTATTTCAATTGTTATTCTCGTTGTTAGGAGAGAACATTACCTCAGCTAGACCGGCAAAAAATGTGTGTACAACAGTAGGTGGAAGTTGGGCCAACACTGAAAAATCAGAAATAGTGCATATATGCGATGCATTGCCATTATCGGTGTTTAGATCAGCAATGTTCACAGAAGGTTGTACCTGTGTGCTGCCGCTTTCATCTCGTACTTCACCGCCACCTAATCGTAATGCCGAAGTCTCAACGAATGCCGTCATCAGAATGGGTAGCCGCTGGGGACAATACGTTGCATGAGTCATTACCGGACAAAGCAAAGCGTCGATATCCATTGGTACTGTTGATGGTAGTGTAAGACAGACGTCCAACACGCATTCTTCTCCTTATAGCAGACATCGAAGCACAGGTAACATGCAATTTTGCCAGATCGGTCTGAATGAAAGAAACCAGGTAGAATTCAGATCTCTTAGCCGGGCCAATCCGAGGACCTTAGTGACACGGTCTCGGTATCGTATTGCTAGGATCGTTTCTTCCATCGTAGCCTGAGTTTTGTCTGTGACTTGGTTTGCCATATCGGAGCAGAAGGAACAAAAATAAAATTCCTGCTACGAGTCCCAAAATAAGAGGCAGGCCACCGAAAAGAGAATGCACAAAATTCAGGAAGATGCCCAGAACTGTTTCAAAAGGTGTTAACAGTCCTGAAAAAATTGTCTTAAATACATGTGCGATGCCACTGGTATCTGACATGTTTAAATTTTGGCTTAACATTTCTACGAAATGCACGGGGCAATTTGTTGATAATAGGGTATGTATCTCTGCCGCTGTCCTTGCAGCTTGCAGGTAAGCATGAGCGGATTTTGCGGATTGGCAATCCGCGAATTTTGCGGATTTGCGGATTCGCAATCCGCAAAATCCGCGAATTCCCGCGAATTTGCGGATTTTTTTTTTTTTTGTGTTCGCCCGTGTTTCTGCCAGTTCGCGAGGGTTTTTACAATTTCGCAATTTGCGAACTTACCTGTCGGGTCGCAAGTTTTGCGAACTTGTTGTTTCTACGTGTCCAGCCTGTTTGGGACACTCTTCTTCATCACTGCCACTCTCTGTCACCACTGCCACTCTCTGACTACTCATGCCACCCTCTGGCCCACCCATGCCACCCTCTGTTTCATCACTACACCCTCTGGTTGTCCAGTGTACATTATTTTCGGCAAAGCAAAGCACACCTTCCCTGCCTCAAGTGACCTGAATTAATTTGGGGCTGATTAATGTGTCACAGAATATTTTTTTAGCTGGCACCTGCTTCCTTAGTGCGCCCTGATTAGTGATCTTTTGCACTTGCTAAGTGCTTTCATTGTTGCAAAATTAGTTACAACACCTGCCCTGCCCCAACTGACAATAATGAATTAGGGGCTGATTAATGGATTTTAACTTCCAGCCTGGCTCCTGCTTGTCTCCCTTAGCTGTAATTCAGGACCTTTGTGGCATATGTGTAACTATTCTGAGGTTCAGAGCAGGGTCACATAATAGTTTCAACTGGCAACTGAACTCTGGAGGGGCCCCTCAGGAAGCCCTACAGGAAATGGCTACTAATGATGTGCCTGAACTTTTGAACCTGGTAAGTAGTTACTTTCAGTTTTGCCAAGATCGTATTTCTGCAATTTCGCACTTATTCGCGGGGCGCGAACTCACGCTAACAGTGCGAGCAGCGCGAGCAAAATCCGCTGCTCGCGGATTTGCGGATTTTGCGGGAAATTCGCAAATCTCGCGGATTGCGGATTTCCCGAAAATCCGCAAAATCCGCGAGCGGAACGGATTTTCCGCCCACACCTACTTGCAGGTCATACGTCTCTTTGGACAAGGTTAAAATCACAATTTGTCTGTAAAAGAATAGACTTCATTCTGCTTAAAGTATCAATTCGAATAGAAGAGATATTCACAAAAGGCCATTATGCTGCCTCCATGTCTAGATTGCTGTTTGGATACAATACTTGCATACAACAAATGACCCTGGAAGCAACGCTCACAAGATAGGGTTTTCCTGGCATCATGCCACAACAGCTGTGGTCAATTAATATAACGTAGCTACCGTTGGAAAGTTGTCTGAAAAAGGGCTCTATCTGTGTAGCTGGGGTGCCGTGCAGATGACATGAAAGGTTGTTTGATGAACCTTCGCAGGCTCCATGCAAATTTATACCTTGACATAGAAGTGTACCGCTCAGTGATGTTTTACAATTATTACCACTAAGAAATACCTCTTTCTTGCCCCCACTCCAACATCTATGTGTATAAGGTAAATTCCAGGTTGATTTGATGTATCCTTTACCCAACCTTTTATACAGGCCTGCTGGTATATACTTTTGGCAGTATTGAAACTGAAAAGTTGTTATCGGGATTGTAATCGTGCCATGTATTATCCATTCAATGACAGGTCTTTCTGACATTGTTAATGGTAATCTCTCAAGTTTTTCAATGCTCAGCACCGTATAGTCTGCTCCTTTTTGTGCCAACAAGATTTGTCTATCAGTAAGGTTAAAGATAGAAAACAATGACGTTATGTTGATTAGACGCCATGGCACGAGACCTGAACGGAGGTTTTGTAACGTCCAGCCTAGCTGTACAATAGAACGCAATTGGGACTGACCATGCTGTAACATTATCATATCTTGTTCTATTATATCAATATCAGATGATACAATGCTGTCCAGTGAATAGATTCTGGAGGACAGAGTCGTTAACCCTTTGTCCACGACAGAAAGTGTTTTTTCCAAATTAATACGATCAATTTCTCGTATTTTTTCTGCAGTTTCAATTTGATTTAATTTCCAAGCTTCATTGTAAGCTGCGTATATACCGGCGTATATGAAACGTTTTTGACGCTGTTTGCGAGGTCCCAGTATGAAATCTTGCAAGTCAGCACCTTCTTTAAAAAAAGTTAAGTGTTGCTTAATTTCGGGAAGTGTGGATCTCTGTAGCCAGTCGAGGCATAGTTTTTCTACACTGTATGTTGTAACTATCTCTGGATGTTGTCTCTGGGAATATCATGGGTCTGGCCTGTTCTGTTTGAACCCCTGTATTTTGTTCAGGAATCTATCTTGACAGTTATTAGTGTCCATGGGCCAGATCAACCATTTGTTCCAATCAGGAAGTGTTCTGTTTTGTTTTAAAATATAGACCACGTCTAACCCCTCATCTGTAGTGGTGTTTCTATCAGGCATTGGCTTTGGTATAGACAGGTTGTTTAAATATTTTATCTTGGCTAAACCAAGATAGGTTGTTTGCTGAATTGTGTCATTCAGGAACATTATTTGTTCTGGGATCATGCAGGCTCTGAACAATGCTTCTAAACCTTGTACCACTACCTACCATTCTTTTGTACCCCAGATGGTTTTTGTCTCAATGTTGTTTTTCCAAAATTCAAAACAAAATGTAGACATTTTTTCATAACATTTCTCAGAATAAATCAGTTTAGTATTTGTCAACATGTTTTTCACTCCTATCTTATTTAACATTTTGAAATAGAATGTTTCAGGATCAGTGACATTGAACCCTGAGAAGTATTGGAATTTCTCATAAAATGTTTTTGAACTGCCTTTTGGCGGGGTTGGACAATGTTCCCATTGATTATAACTGAAAGTATTTCTAGGATTTGCAGATTTATGCAGATAATGATGCCCAAAGTGATTGTAGCAATACAGTTCCTCATAACTTGACGAACCCTGTAAATAATCATGTTCTGTATATTTTGCTGACATTTCTAAATCTGACATCATATTATTAATATTTTCGAAGTCCCAATCATCAGAGAAAGTACTAGGTGATACAAAGTCACTTAAATAAATCTTAATTTGGTGTGGATATTTCAAGAGCTCAACCGGGCCATTGATTTCATAATCAGTTTTGTCTCATGCTATACCACCAGGTATAGGCTTTGCTGTGATGTTCACTGATGATAGTTCTCTTTTTTCGATGTGTGATGATCTTTGTGGTTTCAGGAACAAGTTGATGTTCTGACTTGCTGTGTCCATTGTACTATATTTTCCATCAATAAATGTACCCAAACTTAAAACCAAGATGAGCCATAGAAGGAGGAAAAGTACGCCTAACACAATCCATAATTTAATCCATTGCGAAGTTAGATATGTTACTCTGAGTTGATGAAAGAGTTCTGTGATTTTTTCTTTGAATGCTTTTGTTGCTGGCTTGTCCCCATGTTCACTTGGATCATCGGAAAAGTCATCAAAGTTGATAAAGTAGCCAGATACAGTTCTATCAATTGGTGGGATTGCTTCCGGATTTCCATTGATCTTTGCATTTTCTTTTGTTACATTTGTATAGTCCGAGGCTACATCGTTGTAGACTGGTGTTTCTTGATGAACTGTTGCAATATGGGTTTCAAGAGGCACAAGTTCCATGGCTTTGTTGCATAGTCTTTTTTTGATCACTGCAGGTTTGTCAAATGTGATTAGTCTCTCAGTTTGAACCTCTTGGATTGTAGCAAGATTTGGTCTTCTGCTATTTCTTGGGAGTCCACTGGGCCTACTACTCATTATCGGCCACATGGTTGTGGTTTCACCAGGTCAATTGATACAACTCGGTTCTCCCTTTTTCCAGCAAGGGGCGGTAGTACAACTGATCTTGTTTCGCTGACAGCTAAGACAGGTACTGCTTTTCTGTAAGAAGGCCCAAATTCCTTCTTCACCGCGATCTTCTCTCTGACCAGATCCCTAATCTTTGGAATCCAAACTGGTCTTGCTGGGACAGGTGGTTTTTCTTCAGTGGTAGTTGGCTTTAGTTTTTCGTTACTCAGACTTTTTCTTGTTTCATTTAAGTCCTGTAAAACAGCCAAACGATCTTTGATATCAAAGGTTTTTTGTTGCACCATTGAAGGCTGACAGTCCAAGTCCCAAATGATCATTCTAGTACCAAATAAAAGTTCATACGGACTGATACCTCCTAGAGAATTTCTTGGCAATTTATTAAGACTACGTTGGACACTTATTAGATGTTTGACCCACCCGTCACCCGAACCTAATACCCTCGCTCTTATAGATTGCTTTATGTCCTGGTATTTTCTCTCCACTACCGCATTTCCCTCGGGATGGAATGGACTAGAATACCGCAATGTGATGCCCATGCTGGCCATGGCCTCCTTGTAAGCCCGAGAGCTAAACGCAGGACCCTGGTCAGAATGTAGCACGGCAATTGCGTATGTGCCGATAAAGACTCGCAAATCTTTTAAAACAGTTCTGGCGTCAGCCGAGCGCTGAGGCCATATCCAAATGAATCTCGTCTTAATATTTATGGGACCGCATTTGTCCAGTCGGACGTCTGCGCACAGATAGCCTGATGCTGTCTAATAGTGGTGTCTGAGCTGGTGCCTGGTTCGGTTCACAACTGCGATCTCTGTTGCAGTCCTGACAATTCATTGCAAAGTTATAAATTTCTACGCTCATCCCCGGCCACCAGTATTGTGATTGTAATTCTATTAGAGATTTCAGGATCTCTTGGTGCCTCAGACCCAATCCCATGTGTGCTTCTTGTATCAAGAAGACTCTCTGGTTCGTGTTTGGAATTACTCTATTCCCCACTCCAGGGATTTGAGCAAACGGAACAGAGTTCACATCAATTATGTATGTATTGCCGAGTGGATAGTTTAGAGGTAACACCGCATAATTGCCTTCCATTGAGGCTTTTACTGCAAGCAGCGTTTCGCCATCTATTTGTTTTTTCGTACGCTTTTTTGTGGCTACGGAAGCCGAGTGATCAGCTGCCGCCGTGGCTTTGTCAGCCAATGAATTCCCTGCAACGTGAACGCCATCACGTTGAAGACTCTGCGTAGGTATCACTTGAGTCTTTTGTAGTTCTTTCTGCAAAAGAACTACTTGTTCCCATAGTTTTTTATGCTTTATTGTGACACCTGTCTCATCTTTGTAACCGTTTTTTTATCCAGGTCTGCATGGAAATATTGTAAGATCGGACGCAGTTATGCGAATCGCACACTATTAGTGTCGGGAATTCATGATCAGCATTTTTAAGCGCCATCTTTAGAGATCTTATTTCAGCTCGCTGAGCTGTACAGTTTCTGAGAGATTCAGTTTTAGTGACCATCGGTCTGAATTTACCTAAGCGCCAGCGACCTTAAACAATCGCGCACACAGCATTGTAAATCGGTTTTTCCACAACGTAGTGTTGTGCAAATCTGTCAGTGTAGATTACACAGGTGTACTGTTCGTGAGGTAGAATTACAATCGGCAGAGGACATTCATTTTCATATTCCAGATATTCTGGTTTTTTCATTTTCGGATCAAATGCATGTGTCCCGTCTTCTGTTGCAAGAGAAGTTTCCCATTTTATCCATTTTGGATCTAGAGCTTTAGCATTAAGATTGCCTGGTATTGTTATCGCCTCAAGGGCTGATACTGCTGTTAAAACAGATATCCTTTTTCCTTGGGCTAGGGCTCTTTCTTTTGCTACAGCAGTCTGAACCGCAGTTAGAATTTTTTTCAGTAGAACCGAATTTCATTTCAGCTTTTGTATACAAATGTGATTTGTAAGGTATTGGTACCGTTTCTCCCTCATTAGAGGTCAGGTATGTGCATCCGCATCTTCCTGGGATAACTCGGATTACAAGGTTGCGTTCGTTTGCGCCTGTTTGCAGTTTTGTTTTAGTTAACATGTCTGTCTGTTGTGATCTTAAAATTTCTGTGTGTTTTTGAGTCTAATTAATTGGTTTAAAATCAGGTTTTATTAGTTCGTAGAGAGGTTTAACCCTCTCTGTATAATTTAGAATGTATGTTCTTCCTAAATTCAGGAAACCTAGTATTGATTTAAGTTTTTCAGCATTTTTGGAGCTTGGAGTACTACACACTTGTCTAAGAAGTTGTCTGCTAGGCTTTTGCCGTCACATGAAAATTCATATCCTAAAAATAGGACAGTTAGATGGGCAATTCGTGATTTTTTTAAGTTAAATTTGTACCCTTCAGAAGCGAACCCAAGTATTATGGTGTTCACTCTTTTCAAGTGAGTCTCCAGGTCATCGTCTGTAAGATAGATGTCATCGGCATAGGATAATGCCTCATCATCATACATTTGTAGTAACTCTGTTACCCTGGCTGAAAATAATCCTGGGCTATTCTTGAATCCCTGTGGGAGACGACAAAATTGTTTTTTGGTCCCCATGCTGGAGAAAGCGGTCAAATGTCTGCTTTTAGGTGCTATGTTTTGACAGAAGGAACCATTTGAAATATCTAGTGTTGTTTTATATTTCTTGCGCACAATGTTATTCATTAGTGCTGCACTGTGTGAGTTTTGTACTGCAAAAGTTTTCCAGCAGGAGTTTAGATGTCTGTAGTTCAAAACTAGACGATATGAATCGTCTGGCTTGGAGACAGGAAACAAAGGATTGTTTATTTGTGAGGTGCATGTTTCAATCACCCCTGATATTCAAGTTGATCTAAAATGTCTTTTACTTGTTTTTTAGCTTCTTGCTTAACAGGATGCTGCCTCTGTGCAGTAGGTTGATTTTTTAACTGGATTTTATGGTGAGGAGAATCCTCATCCCATCCTACATGATTTTTATATAATGCAGGGGCTTGGGCCACTGCCCATTTTCTAGCAAGTGTGTATTTCCTATGAATTGGAATGTGATTTGAGAAGGCAGGCATAATCATTTCTTCGCCATGTGGGCACTCCCTGACAAACTCTGGGGGCCAGTCCTTTTCTGCTAGAAGGATATCATAGCCTTTAGATAGGTTCTCCCAAAAGAGACCTTTTATTTTCCTAGTTTTATCTCCCTCTATACGTAATGTTATTTCATATAGTTTATGGGGCACGTTCACTCGGGTGTCTGCAGTTTCCACTTGAACGTATTCATTCGTGTCCACTGTCTCCAGAAGATTCATCAGGATCTTGCGAGCTATGCTCACTTCTGCTGCGCTGTCTAGCATTGTCTGGGCCCACTCTCCGTTTTTCAGTTGTGTCCTCAGAATTCTCGGCATGTTTTATTGTAATACTGGCTACCTTCTTTCTGGGAAATTGTAATTTTTTACTTTGATGAGCAGGTTCCTCGTCTTTGGACTTGACGTGCTCTTCTTTATGTTCTGACCGTCCTCTTCTTTCTGATTTCTTTGATGAAGTCTGAAAAGATCAAGAGGGACGTGTATCAATATCTTGATATCTGTCAGATTTTCTCAAATTGTCCCTATTTCTAAGGTTGTATCTTTTTTCAGAGGGCTCCCTTTGGGGAGACTTGCCCCCCGTTCTGGAGATTTATCTCTTTGTTGGGGAGACCTTACTCTGTTCTGAAATTGTTTTTCTCTGGGTGTGGTTTGTTTATTACCCTCCCACTTCTTCTTTTGAGAATTGAGATTATTTTTAATAAAAGTTTTTTCAGGATTTTCAATTAGTTGGGGTTTTACTGGTTTACCACCCAAACTATCTCTGCCTAATTCTTCATAGGATTTTTCAATTATTTTAGCCAGCTCAAAAGGTTGGTCTGCTATATCTGTCTCCTTCAATTTTTGGCGGATTGCCACACATGCTGCTTCTCCTTTTATGTTGGCTAATAATATAGCCGAGACCTGCTTAACGTATTTCAGTAATTTCATACCTAGAGTTAAAGCAGGTTCTGGACCGTATTCATTTTGGATCTGTCTTAGTACGTCTGGTATCACCGCCATAGACAGAACACCATGTGTTTTTGTGTAGATAGAAGCAAAGACTGTGCCCCAAGTGTCACAGTCCTCTACATGTGGTGCGATTCCCATTAGGAGACAGATAGTCAGAATTCTGTGTTTTTCGTGAGGGGTAGTATCAGGAAATACTGCCTCTATCTGAGTGATTATTTTTTGAGCTAACGAGAATGGAATTTGTTCCCGTTTTGCTGATGTTTTACCAAGACATGACTGTATATTCTGTGGTGTAATCTTGTTTGTGTTCCCCTGTTGAGGGGTGTTTTTGTGGAATTTTAATTGTATGTTGGACTGTTGAAGTCCGCATGGCATATTGGACCAATTGTCTATGAATTTTAATTAGTTGTTTTAGGTGAACTAAAAGTTCTCCGTCTGACATTGTTTCAATGTCCGGATGTGGTGTGTAGCTGGCTAGAACCGGCCATGTGACTCCTGGTCTACCTAGGGGACCGAGCCTGGTAATGTGATTTTGATGTTTTAGGGCGCCATTAAACAAGAGCAGATGCTCTTGGTATGTTAGTGGAATTTCAACTTCCTCGAAAGGAGAGTATTCCTCTGGAGATTCAGCTATTTTGTAGTAGTGGAACTCATGTGTTACAGCGTGTGCTGCTGGAAAATTTATCCAGGAATAGAATACTTCTGTCTGGCGATATTCATGTGCCTTTACCACAAATATGACTGTACCACCTCTTGATGTTACTCCATTTTCTATAAGTTTTATAGTTATGGTTTTTCTTATATTGACCGGGATGAGTATTGCATCCTGGTCGTCTTCATTAAACCCTGTAAGGTCTGCACCCGGTTGATTCGCATTTACTGCAGCTTCACCGGTTTCATTGTTGTCGCCGTGATTTGACATTGTTTAATAAAAGTTTCTTGCAGAGCAAGTTTTTTGAGGAAACAAAGATTAGGTGCACAATATTTTGGAACACTGTATCCTTCAACGTTGACTAAACCAAAAAACTAATACATAGGATTCTCATCCTACTAAGTTTCGGCGGATATTAACCTTTCACCCACTCCAGACGTCTGTTGGAGTTTTTACGGGAAAAAGGGGTCTGTGTGAAAAAGCACGACTGAGTTACTCTAGTATCTTGTGTTAGATTATCGCCTTACCAATCGTTGGGCGCCATGTAGTGTAGTTCCTATTTTCCCAATAGGCTCTGCGCATTGGAATAACATAAACGATAGTTTAGACGTAGGACTGAGGTCGACTAGGTCTCTATTGAATATATTAGACTGAATTAGGTTTGCCAGCTAGCTCAGAGGTCACTAGAAACTTTCTCGAATGAACAGGGAGGAGTGAACTTCCCTGATTAGACAAGAAGGAATTTAGCTTTTGACAACCGCATAAACATGACAACTTTGCTCCCCCAGAATAAAGAGTATATCTCCAGAGTCGTGTGAAAACAATAGATAGCTATTTCACTCAGTCAATCGTGCATACTTAGTTTCACCAGAGTGCAGAGAAATAGAGAGACAGGCATTTTCAATAAAAGGTGTTATTTATTGAGCAGTCTTCTTTCTCATGCAAGAGAAATGAATTGCCACAATTGCAATACTTGTTATAAAGTAAAGTGCGTACAGTAAAAGGAGTATTATGAAATAGTACTGTAAAAGCATTGATATGGTTTCTGAGCCATATGATACTTAAAAGGCATAAAATATATACAATTACATACAATGATAAAAGTTGACTAAACGTACTCAACTGATGTATCTAAATATGCCTACCCCAATATACCTAACATAAGCCTAGTACGTGGGAAGGAGTAAAGGAGTTTTAAAGTTAAGTTTAGTTTTGCCAAGAATCTTACTCAAGAATTCTCTAAGGATCTAATCAGCTCCGTACCTAGGTTTTAGAATGAAGGAGCTCTTGTATCTCGCTCTCAGGACTCGATCTCCCAGTAACCCGCAAGGGTGACTGGAAACACTGGAGCTGGATTTTCTCGGCAGGAGAAAAAGACAGCGTCTCTTTCAGTGCGTCAAATGGGAGGGACGGCTTCCTTCGGCACTCGCATCAGCTGGGCTTCGGATAAGTAGATAGCCGCTCTGCTCCAAACCACTGTGTGTTGCTTATGCCTTTATAAGGGTATGATTTGTTATAACCACATAAGGGCATAAATCGGGAATATTTCATTAGGGTCCTAGATAAGATCACAACAACTTATTACTTCATTGCATTACTGGCATCAGTTATCCTGTAATGACAAGATAAGCACCTTCAAATAGTGACAACAAACCGTCATTGAAGAAAACAAATTATATTCTTTCCAGGTAAAATAAGCAACATCGAAGGTTACAATGCACAATTTTGAATATACAAGTTATTTCATTTTGCCTACATACTGTTCCTTTTTCCAAACCCCAGGCATGAATTACAAATAATGTTATTGTGGAATAGCCCTAAAGAATCAAAAAATGCACATGCAGACCAATGAAGCATTCCTGAAGGCAGTAAAACACACCAGAATGCTTGTCTCCGGATTGTAAACACCAGCAGGGAGATTCCAGGGTGGGATTGTGTGACCTCTGCACTTTCTAGCCAAGAGCATACATTGCTCTTGATGGCTTGGGGTATTTTGGGCAGCTTCAGTAACAAGCAACGGTGAAAGAAACGAGACATCCTCTACATGACATTAATGATGTAATGCTCATAACTCGTCGTCTCCATCTTAAAGTGGGGCAACTTACAGGGGGGAGGAGCCTAGCCTGCAGCCGAGATGGCCGCCTAGTTCCTCGGCTCCGTCGGCCCTGACGCCCTTCGCCGAGATCCTGTTCAAAATCCTTCGCCTCCTAGCATCGCGCTTCCCGGCGCTGCACTCCTGACCACGATGCAGTTTCCCCGGTCGGAAACGGATCTGCCACGGCGGAGTTAAGCCTCGGTCATCATTCCGGCCCTCTGCAGAGGGAGCAGCCGGGCCATTGTTGGTGGGGACGGCCGGAGGCGACTACGGCAGCGGCGGCCGCTGCGGAGAGGGAGGAGCCGGGGCACCGGACCTGGAGCTCGGCGCTGGTGGCTTTCTTACAGTAGCCTTCTCCCTGACAGCAGCCCAGCGCGACTCGCTCGCAACATTGTTTCCGGCTCCTGCTTCATGTATCCCGGCCCAGCAGAAGGGGTCCGGGACTGTTTCTTTGTTGCAGTTTGTAGCAGCGGTCGCCATCTTCTGCAACGGACGCCCTGATCCTGCCGGTGGGTCTCCCTGCGCTACAGTTACTCTTAGCCTTGTAGCCTCTTCACGACCGGCTGCCTCTACGTTCTCTGCACCATCGGGGCCTCACAGAGGTTTCATTATTTGCCTGGTATCGATGGCTGGTGCCGGGGACTTGCTTCCCTGGGCGCTCAATGGCAGTTTACCTAAGATGGCGGACACAGCAGCACCCTCCATCCTCGATCCACCGCTGAGGCTCTGCGACATCCTTGCTGCACTGGGGGACCTGCGATTGGCCTTCCGCGACCTTGCTACCGAATTGGGGGCCCGGCTTGATGGGGCCCTGTTGGCTGGCCAGGATGACTCTCCAGTGCGGCGCGTTAAGCCATATCCTCAGCCGACTGTCGGTGGATTACCCGAATTGGGGTGCGGGACGGTGGCGGAGGGACGTGTCCCAGAACCCGCTGCGGAACTCCTCGGTCCTTCTCTGGAGGAGTCTGACGATATTGCTTCCTTGGTACGGACGGGGCTCGGGTCCCCGTCGCCGCCTCGCCCATCCCCTTTGTTCTTGGGTGCCATGTTGCCGAGCGCCCTCCTGGACTTGCCCTCTGTGCACCGGCCGGCTACTATTTTGGAACTTATACACCGTTCTGCTCCCAGTTGCTCTAGCCGTGGCCTGGCAATGGTACGTCCTCTGGTTCCTTACAGTCAGGCAGCGTTCCAGTTTGCCTTGTTTCTTGCACCTCAACTTTTACAGTGGTCTCCAGGGTGGTCCATTTCGCCCAAGCTGGCTGCACTGATACTGGTTTCGATTGGACTGCGGATCCGAAGGGGTCAAGGCTGAGGATGGGGACTTTCTTGTTGCACTCTGGAACATGTAAGACACGGGGATAAGGCTGACACTATATATGTTTTTAAACGTGGTCGGATGCTACATGGTTGACGGAAAAGTGGAACTGCTGGGATGGTATATGCTATTATGGTGTCGGGTCGGGTTCCAAGGAGGGATGGCCGAGGGTGGTTTTATTGACTGTATGTGCTGGAGGGCGCCACGTTCTCCTGTTCTATTGTTAACATCATGGCTGTGTGTTGGATGGACGTTTACGGACACCCCCCCGCTCTGATGTGGACACTTTGCTCGCTCGCCTCTTCAAAGATGTCTACCATGAGGCTGGACTATGCTGCAGCTTCGCATTGCGGGGGGCGGGGTTGAGGTTGTCTCCTGTTTTGCACGGTCTGTTTCTGCTCGCACTGCTGGGATATTGATGGTCTGCCGGGGATAGTGAATATGTGTATTGTATTGGTCGCGGGGCCCGGGATCGGGCGGCTGGGGATATGTGATGGTGGTCTTGGGAATTTCTACTGGTCCTCGGTGATTTCTTAAGGGTAATGGATGTATTGACGGGCGGGGACTATGATGTGACTGTTCTTTGCCTGATTTATTCGTTTGCTGGAGATGATTCTCCCCACCTGCATTTCTGATTGCTACTACTCTTAAGCTGATGGTAATTTGCGTTATGGACGTTTATAGGACCGGTGGTGACCGAGATTACGTTGAATCTAGCTCCTCCCTGCCTTCTCTGAGAGTTGGAGGGTGGGATGGCTCTTCTCACTCTATATACTCTCTTTCCCACTTGTGGGTTCTTGGGGCGACAGGCATGCCTATGGGGGGGGGGTGGGCCGTGGCCTTCCGCTGGTATGCAGGGTGGGGGGATGGGATGTGTTCTATGTTTCTCTTTGTTTCTATGGCCCTCTTTCTTTTTCTTTTCTTCTTCTGTTTCCTCTTTCTGTATCTCTTCGCTTCCTTTGGGGTCGGGGTCCAGTCTTATTAGGGAGTCTATTATATCGTCTCTTCATGTGACATAGTGGTTGATCCTGGTTCCAAGATGGTGGTCATTTGTTTTCTGTCGCATGCCTTCCACTATCACGCCTCCTCCCGGATGCTCCCTGAATGATAATAGCTATCCTGGTCAGTGATTGGCTTTGACTCTTTTTGTAGTTTTAGACTCGCTCTCGACAAAATCATAAAATTAAACCTTTTTATATCCTTATACTATTGTTCTATGTTACATGCAATACTCTTCGCTCATAGACAGCTCTAATGGCGTTCTGTTCCATTGATACTGCTTTATCCTTTTCCTGTATGTCATAGCGGCCGGCCCGAGGGGTTGTAGGCAGACGCTGTGTATTGTGCATTTTACAAATAAAGGTTTTAAAAAAAAAAAAAAAAAAAAAAAGTGGGGCAACTTACAATAAAAATGGTAAAAGTTGCGATTTTCACTGACCATTGGCATCGCGTAACTGGATGTAAAAAGCTTTGGGCACGATTCTCTTCCTAGGCCTGGAGCAGAGGCATGCACCCTCAGAAAACAGCCTGTAACATTTCACCTCATACTTTGAATGTACATCAAATGTAACTAGAGAAGAGCATGATTTATAGCCCTATTTACAGAAACGGATCCCATGCATCTGAAAACATCCAGTGCTCTGGTCAAATGCTTCAGAGAAAGGGAAAAGTATTCCTTAAACAGATGTTTCAAAGTATCAAGTGGAAGGGTACAGGTACTAAGGCACTGCTCTGTGGGAGTGTACAACTAACGAAAAGGAGGGAAAAAGAGAAAGGATTGACCACTAGCAAGCAAGGATTTTTTAAGGACACTGAAACAAACAAATGGAAAAGCAGAGAGCCCACAAATAAGTATATACTAAAGTATATACAAGGGGTCTTGAATTATCGACCTAATAAAGTGTATACAAGAGGTCTCGAATGCTCGACCTAAAAATGGCCCATGTTTGCAATTTAGGGCAGTTTTGAACTTGTAAAGATCCACAATATAAGTGTTTTGCAAGGCATGGAAGACTGTATGGATTTCAGCTTGCTGCAGGCAGTGTTTGTTTAAATATCAGATAAATCAACAGTAAAAACCAGCCCAGCGGACCATAAAACAGACCAACAAACAGCTAGAAAAACGTCCCACACACTGAGCTGTCAGAGCAGCCCATCAGGCACTGCCTGATTCCCCTATAGTGTCACAAAAGCTCTCTCCATGCACTGAGAAGATCTGTGTTCTGCCTTTTCTTGTGTATAATCTTTAGTGCGTTTTTTCAGTCCTATTGTTCCCCCTGTGCCTGTATTTGGCGGTTCCCCCGCTTCTGTGCCCCCGATCCCCGCTTCCCGCCGCTGCCCCCCCTGCGGCCTGCCTCCTTTGCTTTCTGTTTCCTGCCCATTGGCCGCCCACTCCCGCCTCCCAGCTGCTCCTCCCTCCCACTTGACCATTTATGGAGGACACCGCGCGGCGGTGAGCTGAGACCCTTGACCCTGCTCGCAGGGCCGGTCGCTCCACACGCCACACGGCTCCTCGTGTGCGCCTGTGTCTTCTGCCCCTCACTGCTGCTGCCGCGAGTTTGCCGCTGGTGAGCCCTGTGCTGCCTGATCTGTGTTCTGCCTTTTCTTGTGTATAATCTTTAGTGCGTTTTTACAGTCCTATTGTTCCCCCTGTGCCTGTATTTGGCGGTTCCCCCCGCTTCTGTACCCCCTGATCCCCGCTTCCCGCCGCTGCCCCCTTGCGGCCCCACCCCCTTTGCTTTCTGTTTCCTGCCCATTGGCCCCCCGCTCCCGCCTCCCAGCTGCTCCTCCCTCCCACTTGGCCATTTATGGAGGACACTGCGCGGCGGTGAGCTGTGACCCTTGACCCTGCTCGCAGGGCCGGTCGCTCCACACGCCGCATGGCTCCTCGTGTGCGCCTGTGTCTTCTGCCACTCACCGCTGCTGCCGCGAGTTCGCTGCTGGTGAGCCCTGTGCTGCCTGATCTGTGTTCTGCCTTTTCTTGTGTATAATCTTTAGTGCGTTTTTTCAGTCCTATTGTTCCCCCTGTGCCTGTATTTGGCGGTTCACCCCGCTTCTGTGCCCCCCGACCCCCGCAGCTGCCCCCCTTCGGCCCGCCCCCTTTGCTTTCTGTTTCCCGCCCATTGGCCGCCCCACTCCAGCCTCCCAGCTGCTCCTCCATCCCATTTCGCCATTTATGGAGGACACCACGAGGAAGCGCAGCGGACGCGCGCAGCGGGCACGCCGATTGCGCGCCAAAGGCAAGCCCGTCTACGCCTGTCCGTGCCTGGACCGCACCCAGTGCCAGGACCCCTTGACCTCGAGGCCGCCACAACACCAGAATGCTCTACGACTCCAGCACCCTCCACGCACTCAACCCCGTACAAAACCACCCCTGCTACCAGGCCACCCCGAAGCGCACCCAAGGGCCCTTCACCTGTCGGAACGGCAGCTTCACCAGCATCCGGCACGCCAAACCCTCCACCATAGAACACAACCACCTCCGCTGTACCCTCCTCAACACTCGCTTCGCTCGCAAGCACGCCATCGAACTCTGGGACCTCCTAGACTCAACAGCCCCCGACGTCGCCTTCCTGATGGAGACCTGGCTGAACACCACCTCGGTGCCAGACATCGCCATAGCCAGACATCGCCATAGCCAGACATCGCCATAGCCATCCCAGAGGGTTACAAGATCTCCCGCAGAGACTGCACCAACGGAGTGGAAGGAGGAATGGCCATCATTCACAAGGACACCCTCAGAGTATCGACCAGCACCGACGACACCCTCACCACCGCTGAACACATGCACTTCCAGATCCACACCGACCCCAACACCACCCTCAGAGGAACACTCGTCTACAGACCAACCGGTCCCCGACAGCAGTTCAGCGACACCCTCGCCGACCTCATCAGCACCCACGCCCTCGCCTCAATAGACTACATCCTCCTCGGAGACTTGAACTTCCACCTCAAGAACAACAACGACGCCAACTCCACCACCCTGATCGACAACCTCGCCAACCTCGGACTCAAACAGCTCGGGCCAACTCCCACCCACGCCGCCGGACACATACTGGACCCCATCTTCTCCGGAAGCCCCTACGTCTCCTTCACCAACACCACCGAACCCACTGGGCCGACCACAGATGCATCCACTTCACCTTCAGGAAACCCACCACACACCACTGCACCCAATGGCTGCCACACCGCTGCTGGGGCAAGGTCACCAAGGACCAACTGACCACCACACTTGCCCTAGGACCACCCGCCGACCCCACCAACCCTGACACCGCCGCCATCAACCTCAAACAATGGATCAGCGGCTGCTCCAACTCCCTCGCCCCACTCAAGACCTCCACAGTCAATCACACCAACAAGACAGCCGCATGGTTCACCCATGACCTCCGGACATCCAAGCCCACCTGCCGGAAGCTGGAGAGAAACTGGCTTCGAGACCGGACACTAGACAGCTACACCGCCCACAAGAACGCCACCCGCAGACACCACCAACTCATCAGGACCACCAAGAGGACCCCATTCAAGGACCACCTTGACAACAACGCACACAACTCCAAAGAGCTCTTCAACATCGTGAAAGAACTCTCCAACCCCAACTCCAACACAAACTACATTCCGCCATCACAAGACCTCTGCGACTCTCTGGCCACCTTCTTCCACCGCAAGATCACTGACATCCACGACAGCTTCAACTCCGACACCCCCACATCAGCCGTCGAGAACACCTGCTCACAAGCCCCCACACGCACAAGTCGCCTGACCTCCTGGTCCAACGTCAGTGTCGAAGAAACAATCAAGACCATGAACTCTATCCACTCCGGATCCCCATCTGACCCATGCCCTCACCACATCTTCGACACAGCCAGCACAGCCATCGCACCCCACCTCCGGAAGACAATCAACATCTCCTTTGAGACAGCATCCTTCCCAAAGAGCTGGAAGCACGCCGAGATCAAAGCCCTTCTGAAAAAACCCAAGGCGGACCTCAAGAACTTCAGGCCCATCCCCCTGCTCCCCTTCCCGGCAAAAGTCACAGAGAAGATTGTCAACAGACAGCTGACCCGCTACCTCGAAGACAACAACATCCTGGACTCATCCCAGTCCGGCTACCTGAGCAATCACAGCACCGAGACCGCCCTCATCGCCGCCACTGACGACATTGGGATCCTGATGGACAAAGGAGAAACAGCCGCCCTCATCCTCCTGGACTTATCCGCAGCCTTTGACACGGTCTGCCACTGCACCCTAGCAACACGCCTCCACGATGCCGGAATCCAGGAGAAGGCCCTGGTCTGGACCACACCCTTCCTCTCCGGCAGAACCCAGAGCGTCCGCCTCCCTCCCTTCCGATCCCAGACCACCGAGATCATCTGCGGCGTCCCTCAGGGTTCCTCCCTAAGCCCGACACTGTTCAACATCAACAAGGCACCGCTCGCCCACGTCCCACGACAACACAGCCTCAACATCATCTCCTACGCAGACGACACCCAGCTGATCATATCCCTCACCGAAGACCCCCCCACCGCCAAAGCCAAACCTTCACAAAGGAATGAAGGCCGTCGCCGAATGGATGAAGGACAGCAGGCTGAAGCTGAACTCAGACAAGACGGAGGTCCCTCATTCTCGGCCCAACCCCATCAGCCTGGGACAACTCCTGGTGGCCCACTTCGCTATGAACAGCCCCAGAACTCACCGACCACGCACGCAACCTGGGGGTCATCCTCGACCTCGCCCTCTCCATGACCAAGCAAGTCAACGCCATCTCCGCGTCCTGCTTCAACACCCTCCGGATGCTCCGCAGAATCTTCAAATGGATCCCCTCCAACATGAGAAAAACCGTCACCCAGGTCCTCGTGACCAGCAGACTGGACTACGGGAACGCCCTCTACGCAGGAACAACAATCAAGCTCCTGTGACGGCTACAACGCATCCAGAACGCCTCGGCACAACTGATCCTCGACGTCCCCCGACGCAGCCACATCACCACCCACCTGAGAGGCCTGCACTGACTCCCCGTCATTAAGAGGATCAGCTTCAAACTCCTCATCCACGCCCACAAAGCCCTACACAACACCGGACCAGCATATCTCAACGACCGACTCAGCTTCTACACCGCCGCCTGCAAACTCCGCTCTTTTCATGTATCTCGCCCTCGCACAGTCCCACGCATCCGGAAAACCACCGCCGGCGGCAGATCCTTCTCCTACCTCGCCGCCAAGACCTGGAACACCCTCCCTACAAACCTACGTCAGACCCAGAACCTGCTAGCCTTCAGACGACTTCTCAAGTCCTGGCTCTTTGACCAGTAGCAGCAGCAGCAGCAGCACGCCCCCCCCCCCCCCCTCACGCCCCGCCCCCAGCACTTTGAGACCCTCACGGGTATGTAGCGCACTTTATTAATGTTGTGATTGATTGATTGATATCCTGGGTGAAAGGCCACCCATGCCCTTAAACCCTGGTGCGCACCCAGAGGGCCCCCCGCCTATTGGACACTTTTAAAACATGCTGCCCAATCAACGCCTGATGATTTCCCAGGCTCACTGGCTGCCCGCTCAATGTCCCGCCCCCGTTAGGAGTTTGCCGTGGGCCCCTCACCGGTCCGGCTTCGCCTCCCTGGCCCGCGTGCTTTCTGATCAAAAAATGACATCACGCCAGTCCCTGACCCTGTGTTGAAATGTATCATTCTCATACAAGAATTGGAAAAAGAATCTAGTCATAGGCCTTAGCGTTTAAACGTCTGCCCTTACTTCGCCTTGCTCCCTGGCTGACACCGAGCTTCATTCTACTTCCCTCTGTTTCTCACTTTAGCCCATTACCACACAAGGTTGGTAAATCATAAACTGTCTACAGTCTAAATTATTTTTCTGTGCTCCGAAGGCACCTTTATTTCACCGAATACCATGGAACGCCTGCTGAAACAGAAACCAGTTTAGTGAACTTTATTCAGTGTGTTTTCAGCGAACACAACTTGTTTGGTCAAAGTTTTACTTGAGTGTACTCATTGCGACTTGCGTTGGTTTTTATTAACTTCACAATAAAGATTTCACAAAAGATTTCAGAAACCAGTTTGTACTCCTCCGGCCGGTGAAGAGGAACTTACAGCTGGAGCCTGACAGCATTTCACCATTCCGCGGCACACCCAGTGTCAGTGGTTTAGGGGATTTTGATGAACAGGCGCAAAACACGTGCAGCAATATTTCCTCTTCTCTATTCTAGAACATCTCAAATATGGGGCAAACAACATATGTCAATTCAGCAACAAAAGAGGGAGGTTCGACTTGTAGTATATTTTTTCATTCTTTTTGCACTTCCCTTCTTAATTAAAATGTTTTATATTCAAAGTATTTTTTTCTATTACATGTTGGGAAAAATCTATACATAGTATTTAATGCTGGACTCTCGAAAGCCATCTAATTAACATAGAAGCCTATATGGGACTTTTATTTCTCTCGAAAAAGCAAAGGGGCATATCATCAAGGTCATGCGATCATTATCGCTCAGCGCTATTAGCGCAAGGATAATTATCGCCGGCCAACTCTGAATCTTATCGCGGAGATAGCGTGCTATCAGCAACGCTTATCTCCAAAGTGATAAAATTCAGAGCGCAAGCTGCCAATTGTTCGATTATCGCTGGAAATACAGCGATAATCGCACAAGTTTTGGCGAAAGCTTGCTGATAGGGCGAGACATACTTAGCCATGATATCCACCTTACATAGAATATCATGGCTGTCAGTTTTGAAGCAGGCGTAAGGAAAGTAGCGATAACAGAGGTTATCGCTACTTTGCTTGTCGCTCTGTAGGTTAGCGTTCCTATTGATAATTGGAGAAATACCAGTTATGTTGGGGGGGAACGCCCACCTTGCATCTCATTAGAGATGCAAAGATGGGTGTCGGGGGGAAAGGACGATAATGCAAGGATTCACACAATAGCGTGACCTTGCTGATTAGGCCATAAAATTATCGCTGCTTTACGTCCATAAACGGATGCTTAAACGGAGATAATTTTATCTCCTGGGCTTGATGATATGCCCCAAAGTTCGTTATAGAATCCTACACATCTCTAAACCCGCAGCCCTGTCTAATCGAAGCGCGTGTGGTTTAGCTTCCAGGTGCTTCCGATAGCAGCTATCAGAGCCACCTCGGAAACTGATCATAAACATAAAGGCAGATGCTGTTGGCTGTGTGGAGGCCAGCAGGAGTCCAGATCGCATTTACTCTGGATTTGCCCAGGGATTCAAAATGCTCTCATCATATTACTTAGGCCAATCTTTATACATTCGCACAATTTCAGAAGCTGTAAAATTATGTGTGCGATGTACTGGCATAAATCTTATCGAAGTACTGACAAATCTAATAGATCCTGCACTGATAAAATTAGAAGAAACGCTGATGGTGCACGTCATGTCACTTGCACATCCCTAAAGTAGATTCATGCACTAATATGGTTTATCCTTTGCAGCAGTTTTGATGCTTCTGGGACACACAGAAATTAAGGCTCATGGTCGTTATCAGGAAAGTATTATATCAAAAACAGAGAACCCAGTAAATATAATTTAACAACTCTCTTGTGTCAGAACAAACAATGTTTTTCTTGAAAAACCCTCTCCCACCTGGATTACCCCTTGGTGGCATGCTGCATCATCGGGTCCATCCCAATCCTCTGTGGATCAGGGCGTGCTATGACTTTCGATCTACGTGGGAGCACTTGTTGGTCTTTATATGTCAACAAAGACGGTGTTTATATGAAAAGGGAGAGCAAGTAGTGAACATGCCTAGTTACGGTATAATTTAAAAATACCTGGCTAGTATATATATCTATTTTATTCCTACCTCTAGTCGGTATGATAAAAGAATTAGGTGATAGTTAGGCGGCGAGGTTGGTAATGTGCCTGTGATCCTACAGGTCAACATGTTTCGAGCTGTGCCCCTATGTCTGTTCTTCATGACCATGGGAACCTAGTTCCTTGGTGCCACTCCTGGCAAATGATGGTTAATATGTCTTTTCAGGCCTCGAGGGACGGTGGTTGTTCTCTGTGGGGGACCTGTATCCTGGCGAGTTTGTCATCTCTTTTGAACAAGCCTCCGGGGACCTTGCACTAAGGCCAGGGCACTTCCGATACTACGCTGGACTGACTGAGGTGGCCAAATTTACCATGCCCACATGCACCGCTGCACCTCAGTCCACATGTACGCTGGACATCTTACTGTCCTGTGGTGCAGGTCGACACCTGATTGGACTTCTACATAGGTCAATGAATGTGGACCCGGTGGGTCCCCCGCCCCGGGCACGTGCCGAATGGGATATGGACCTGGAGGCTACATTAGATGACAGATCGTGAACTGACATTTGCAAACTACCAAATATATAGTGTCTTGTAATGCCCGCATTAAGCTGGTACACTACAACTTCCTCCACAGGAGTTATATTACTCCTAAGAGTCTCCACCTCATTTCCCCCGCCCGACCGGACAGTGGCCCGTGCTGCAATGCTAGCGGGCGGACTTCTTGCACCTGGCATGGCGATGCGGGATGGTGTAGGACTTCTGGGCACAGGTGGTGACAGACTTACAGGGGACCACGCAATTATGAATTGACTACACACCACTGCACTGTTTGTTGAGCTATGTCAAGAGGACAAAGGGTCATAAGATGACCTACAAATTTCTGGCATTGGCACTAGTCCTGGCCAGAAGTAGAGTAACTTGGATGGGTCAGCCCCCCCCCCAGTTGAACAATGGCACAGGGACATACACTGGGCACTGGCTGAAGAGGTGCGCTTGAAGCTGAGTAGGCATGCTGAAAAATTGGAGGATGACCTCCAGGTAAGGAGGAATGTGTGCGATGCGCAGACACGGAGCCCGCTGATAGCAATGACATGGGTGCAAGTGTGGATGAGGACACAACTCCAGATAGGGGAGGATTAACCCCAGCAATCTTAGGGTGTTAGGGTGCATAGCTAGGCAACATGGAGTGCGGGAGATGGCCGCCTGAGAATTTGTTGATTGAATCTTAGTACTCCCCAATACGAACTGCCATGTACTATGTATAGTGTTACCGTTTCTGCTGTCTTTTGTTCTTTAAAACTGAAAAATAAAGGTTTAAAAAAAAACTTTTCAATAAGTCCAAATCCACATCTTCCTCATCACACATTTCTCTTCTCTGGTGATACCCAGTTGAGTGTTTTTTCCATGCAATTACATTATTTTGCTAGCTTTCTGTGACAATGTGGTTCTGATTCCTTCCACTAACCTCCCCAATTTAGGACTACAGTAATTACAGGAGCCACCCAAGCCACATTTACCTGTTCTTAAGATAGATATGCAGGTGGTTTCCTTGGTTGGTAAGGTGGCTCTCTTTGAGCCAACAGGGAGCTACTGAACAGGAAATGGCCCGGATCTCTGTACTGGGGTGAATGTATGACATTGTTCTGCATTCTGTCCATCACCTGTGGTTTTTGCATTTGTCCCCCCGAGTGGGATGGGTATGCTCAGACGTGAGTCCCATGCTCTCCACACCACTGGATTCAAGCAAGCCGGGCTGAAGACGGCTGGAATGCCAGAAACCGGTCCTCGGAAGCTAGTTTCCGGTCCAGGGAAGGCATGGCTTGGCAGTTCGGGCTGGACTGTTCCCATGAGGCACAGGGTCAGACTGATTTGCATATGGCCATGTCTGAAATGGGGTGGTGTGGAGTGGAAAAAAACGATGGATTTAGGCCCAGATCTCTGTACTGGGGTGAATGTATGACATTGTTATGCATTCTGTCCATCACCTGTGGTTTTTGCATTTATCACCCCGAGTGGGATGGGTATGCTCAGACGTGAGTCCCATGCTCTCCACACCACTGGATTCAAGCAAGCCAGGCTGAAGACAGCAGGAATGCCAGAAACCGGTCCTCGGAAGCTTGTTTCCGGTCCAGGGAAGGCATGGCTTGGCAGTTCGGGCTGGACTGTTCCCATGAGGCACAGGGTCAGACTGATTTGCATATGGCCATGTCTGAACTGGGGTGGTGTGAAGTGCAAAAAAAAGATGGATTTAGCCCCAGATCTCTGTACTGGGGTGAATGTATGACATTGTTCTGCATTCTGTCCATCAACTGTGGTTTTTGCATTTGTCACCCCGAGTGGGATGGGTATGCTCAGACGTGAGTCCCATGCTCTCCACGCCACTGGATTCAAGCAAGCCGGGCTAAAGACGGCTGGAATGCCAGAAACCGGTCCTCGGAAGCTTGTTTCCGGTCCAGGGAAGGCATGGCTTGGCAGTTCGGGCTGGACTGTTCCCATGAGGCACAGGGTCAGACTGATTTGCATATGGCCATGTCTGAACTGGGGTGGTGTGAAGTGCAAAAAAAAGATGGATTTAGCCCCAGATCTCTGTACTGGGGTGAATGTATGACATTGTTCTGCATTCTGTCCATCAACTGTGGTTTTTGCATTTGTCACCCCGAGTGGGATGGGTATGCTCAGACGTGAGCCCCATGCTCTCCACGCCACTGGATTCAAGCAAGCCGGGCTAAAGACGGCTGGAATGCCAGAAACCGGTCCTCGGAAGCTTGTTTCCGGTCCAGGGAAGGCATGGCTTGGCAGTTCGGGCTGGACTGTTCCCATGAGGCACAGGGTCAGACTGATTTGCATATGGCCATGTCTGAACTGGGGTGGTGTGAAGTGCAAAAAAACGATGGATTTAGGCCCAGATCTCTGTACTGGGGTGAATGTATGACATTGTTCTGCATTCTGTCCATCAACTGTGGTTTTTGCATTTGTCACCCCAAGTGGGATGGGTATGCTCAGACGTGAGTCCCATGCTCTCCACACCACTGGATTCAAGCAAGCCGGGCTGAAGACGGCAGGAATGCCAGAAACCGGTCCTCAGAAGCTTGTTTCCGGTCCAGGGAAGGCATGGCTTGGCAGTTCGGGCTGGACTGTTCCCATGAGGCACAGGGTCAGACTGATTTACATATGCCATGTCTGAACTGGGGTGGTGTGGAGTGCAAAAAACGATGGATTTAGGCCCAGATCTCTGTACTGGGGTGAATGTATGACATTGTTCTGCATTCTGTCCATCAACTGTGGTTTTTGCATTTGTCACCCCGAGTGGGATGGGTATGCTCAGACGTGAGTCCCATGCTCTCCATACCACTGGATTCAAGCAAGCCGGGCTGAAGACGGCTGGAATGCCAGAAACCGGTCCTCGGAAGCTTGTTTCCGGTCCAGGGAAGGCATGGATTGGCAGTTCGGGCTGGACTGTTCCCATGAGGCACAGGATCAGACTGATTTGCATATGGCCATGTCTGAACTGAGGTGGTGTGGAGTCCAAAAAAACGATGGATTTAGGCCCAGATCTCTGTACTGGGGTGAATGTATGACATTGTTCTGCATTCTATCCATCACCTGTGGTTTTTGCAATGGGCTAAACCAAAGACATCACATAGTTTGAAGAAAAAATGTGCAAAACTAACAAGCTATGAAAGATACC
Organism: Lissotriton vulgaris; assembly: GCF_964263255.1. NCBI lineage: Eukaryota > Metazoa > Chordata > Amphibia > Caudata > Salamandridae > Lissotriton > Lissotriton vulgaris. The sequence continues at coordinate 246,867,365 of NC_141700.1, read as the reverse complement.
ATGTGAAAGAGGAACTGAACATGAAGAGAAAGGCTGCAGTGGGACTGTTTAAACCAAAACTGACCTAAATTGATCTGCGGTGTGCCTTAAAACACTATTTGTGTCACCGTTCTTTGCTCTGATTTTACATTTATTATAGTCTAAATCAGGCATTTTGTCCTTATAGGAAAGAGCCTAAAAACGTGGAGGGTATTCAGAAAATAGTAAGGGAGCCTAGCAGGAAGTGCACAGCCTTATTGACCACATCAACGCCATAACAGGATGGCTTCTGTGCACTGGTGAATGGGGATCCGGCCACTAGATCTTGCAGGTGTTAAATAGTGTTGAACGCAGGATGAAACCCCGGGGCACTCTACAGGTCCTAGGAGAAAAGATAGAACTCATAAAATCTAGATGCACCATTTGGGTATTTCCTAAAATGAAAAAAGATTTGTTGATGAATTGATGGAACAGGTAAAATGTATTCTTCAGTACCTCATTATCAAGCCTCATCAGTTCTCTTTCTACCACTATGCACCAGTTGGCAAGAGGCACCACACGCAAATGTTATAGAAGGAACAAAGGTACCTTGATTGTAAGGGTGAAAAGGAAGGCCAGGTGTCATCATAATGAACGTATGTTTGAGAAGAAATATTACATTTTTGCAAAAATGTTACAAAGAACTGTTATATTCCTGAATTAGGCCCATATAGCGAGGCTGCTTATTCCTTACATTTATCCTAAGAAATAACATTTCAGCAGTGACCTTTTGCACACCTTTGCATGCATGACAATGTTGGATTACTTTCTCTGAAACGACTTTGTTTCACATCCATTTTCGCACAACATTATCACGATACCTTGAACATCATGTACTAGGCCTCTCTACACACTAGGTACAAAAGACATCCTATCTTCATCCACAAGGCGACAGTGCTTTTCACATATCCAAAACATCACCAGTCTAGCGCACACACCAAAAAGGCTGCTTCTCTTATAGATAATAGGCATCCTGATAGATTGGGAGAGGAGGCACTTCTGCCAACACCGAAGGTCCCTACATGCTGAGTAATCACCATGCGCCGATCTGACATTCAGTGAAGGGTGTTCAACTTGAGACCAAGATAGGGTCCTTCACTCTCTCACTTCAGGTAATGGGGTTGGATCGCCCCTAGGGGGTATCTAGGCTCAACACCGATACACAGTCTAGGTACAGTTAGCCTAGGGTCTTCATCGTAGGAGTACATTAGATTACCATACTGCATATATGCCTGCATATATATTTATTGCTTCAGCACCATGGTAGAAATGTATCTACTATTTCTCTTCTTGGTGCTTGTAATCTTATCTATTTGCTTCTGTCTCCTAATCATTTCAGCACACGTATTTTATGCAACAATAACGTTGGTTCAATAAATATTATTGAAAACATCCCACTATGTATTCTCTGTATATTTCTCTGAGAACAAGTGAGCACGAGTGATTGAGCGAAAGATTATCAACTGTTTCCATGATTCATGAGGAGTCAGGGTTGTCATGTTCAGTGGTTGCCAGAAACAGTTCACACCCTGGTAGGTTAGGGGGGCTTACAGTGGCATCGTTTGCTAGCTGGTCTATAGGCCAACATATCCTGTTGGGGTGTTCGAAATCAGTCTAGGCACAAAGCCCATAATTTATGTTGTCCAATCAATGCGCAGATCCTAGGAATTAGTAGGTACTACATGACAGAACATAGGGCCTGATTTAGAGCTTGACTGATTCATACTCTGTCACAAACATGACGGATACCTCACCCGCTTTATTACAAGTGTATTAGGATATAATGGACTTGTAATGGCGCTGGTGGGATATCCGTCAAGTTTGTGACAGAGTATGCATGTGCTTAACTCTAAATCAGTCCCATATACTGTAAATTGTTAGAATTAACATCACTGTAAGATTACAGATTGCAAAACAATGAATAGAATGGACATTGACTCATAGGGCTATTCCAGCAGAGCTTCACATGTACTGATGGACGATACCTACAAGGCAGCTTAAGTTGCAATTTGTATTGAAAAGATCTACAGTCTTAAATATATGCACAAGATTGTTCATAATGTAAGTAGTTCTGACAGGCAAATGCAGTGAAACAAAGTGATCTTCTGAAAATAAATCCAAAAGACAGTGAATGTACAAGGCGACAGGGACAGTGAAAGGCAAACTGCCTCTCCACAGACTTAACCATGTTCCTCAAGTATGGACGCCCTCCCACAGTGGAGAGAGGTCACTGAAGCATGAGCACCCTCCCACAGTGGAGAGAGATCACTGGAGCATGGGCGCCCTCCTACAATGGAGAGAGGTCACTGGAGCATGGGCACCCTCCCACAGTGGAGAGAGATAACTCAAGCAAGGACACCCCGCTCAGTGGAAGCATGGACACCCTCCCACACTCAAGCAAGGACACCCCCCTCAGTGGGAGCATGGACACCCTCCCACAGTGGAAAGAGATCACTGGAGCATGGGCACCCTCCTACAATGGAGAGAGGTCACTGAAGCATGGACACCCCCCTCAGTGGAAGCATGGACACCCTCACACAGTGGAGAAAGGTCACTCAAGCATGGACACCCTCCCACAGTGGAAGCATAGACACCCTCCCTCGGTGGAGAGAGGTCACTGGAGCATGGGCACCCTCCTACACTGGAGAGAGGTCACTGGAGCATGGACACACTCCCACAGTGGAGAGAGATAACTCAAGTAAGGACACCCCCCTCAGTGGAAGCATGGACACCCTCCCACAGTGGAAAGAGATCACTGGAGCATGGGCACCCTCCCACAGTGGAGAGAGATAACTAGAGCATGGGTACCCTCCTACAATGGAGAGAGGTCACTGAAGCAAGGACACCCCCCTCAGTGGATGCATGGGCACCCTCACACAGTGGAGAAAGGTCACTCAAGCATGGACACCCTCCCACAGTGGAAGCATGGACACATGGCAAGATGGCGGCGGCTCACTAGACCGCTGTGAGACACTCTCCTGTACCGAGCCTAACTAATGGGCTAGGAGAAGGGTCAGGACCCTGTAGCACTCATGGAGGCACGACGAAAGTAATACTAGCAGCTACAGCGAGAAACGACATCAGAAAGTAATCGAGCTGGGATTACTGTGGTATACAAGGTTAAAGAATGAAGAATGGGTGGCACCTACCTTGAAGCATCAGGAGACTCGTCATTCTCACCGGTGCAGTCACGGCCATTACTCCACTGCATCGCATCAGCCCTCGGCCTTACGGTGTTAAGGCTCTTTATCCAGCTTCGTGCCAGCACAGAACATTCTGGCGATCAAGACAAGCCCAGAAGCGCCCCTGTTAACGACCCAATACTACAGAATACGCAGATGGCCCCGAAAAATGCTGCAGCGGTGGCAGCCGCCTCGAAGACCCGGGCAGCCAAGCAAGCGCTGCGTGACCAAAAACTAGCAGCAAGACGCGCTGGCTCCCTGACGGATGAAGCTGTTGGATCCGATGGGGGACAGGCTCAGCCTCAATTGAAACAACAAAAGGCAGCAAGAAACATCAACACCCCGGGCCCGGGTCCCTCCGTTGTGGATCTGCTTCGAAAAACGCTGGCCGGAGCTGCTCCCTCCCCCTCCCTTCAACACGCAACAAGCGGACCGCTGATTGCAGCGCCGCCCGCAATCCCGGCGGCGCCTTCCAACACGGATTCGTCGGTGTCAGCAGCAGCCCGTTCTGAGCTATTCGAAGGAGCAAGCTTCACAGTAAGTTTTCCAGCTACAGCTACAGCTACAGCTGGCCTGCCCATACCGCCGCAATGCTTAACAGCCATAACAGAAGGGCCAGGGAGCTACACTGTAGAGACAGCGGCGAGGGAAAAAACTTTGGTAATACCGGCGCAAATACAAGCACAAGCTTTAGCAATATTAGCGGGGGCAAATGTACTGATTCAAGAACCTGGCTCAATAATAGCTGAGCCTACAGCACTTACACCTACCATAAATGAGCCTCTGCAAGCAAGGGTTATACAACCGATGCTACCGTCACAATCACAGTCACAGGCTGAAGCTACACTCACCCCTACAATTACCCCTACAATTGGCACAAGTAACATAGCAAATAAGCCCAGCCAGCCACGGCCTGAAACGCATTTTGCACTACCTAACCTGGTTAACGTGGGGGGCAACTTAACATCGCCCCCTCTAGTACAAACTCTGGCTCAGACACAAGACACTCCTGCATCAACCACACTAGTGCAGAAGGAAAATGAAGAAGAGTCAACATTGCCTATGCCAGTCTATATTGGTGGAGCCGGAATCGCTTCTGACACGGATTTGGAACCACTAGAATTCTATACTATTTCTGAAGGCCGTGAGAACTTAGGATGGCACCATGATTTAGATTCCGATTTAGATCCCCTATCCGAACTGCACACAGGTTCCAGCACCAGCACACAGGATAGTGATGCGGATGAACTATTGGGCGAAGCTACATTGGGAAGGCACACAGTGATTAAAAAAAAAAGAAGCCATCATGGTGCAGCAGGTCCTCACCGGGATTGTGCTCCTGCAACAACCTCCAGCTCTCCGGGGGCTTCTCTCTTGAAGGAGCAAGATACTACCTTATCTGCGGTATTGGACATGGTGCTGCAGGCGATCGCATCCCACAGGGAACAAACCTCTAAAGATGGCCGGAAAGCTCAGCAAGCCCTTCAAAAGGTACAAGGAGTGGTGCGTAACCTTTCCAAAACTGTGGCGGCTTCTAACGCAAGAATGGCTGATATGGAAGATCGAATAGTGGTTAACGAGGCTGAAGCAACTGTGGTGAAAGAACAGGTTGATGCCCATGACGCTGAACTGACTGATGTAAGGTGGAAGCTCGAGGAAATGGAAAATCGCATGCGCCGCAATAACCTCCGAATACTGGGGGTTCCGTAGAAAAGTGAAGGAGACAACATACGCGTTTTTGTGATTCAACTCTTTAAAGATACTTTTCCCGAGTCATCCTCATGGAATTGGGAGCTAGAAGTTCAGCGTGTCCACAGAACCCCGGCTACATTACGGGCCAGTAACTCGCAAAGCAAATATCCTAGGGCGATACTGGTATATTTCGGCAACTTTCTGTTACGTCAAGCTATTGCAGAGAAAGCGAGGCCTGATGCCCATCGGTCTCGAGGCGACATTTCATACTTTGTTAGGCTGGATTTTTGCCACACAACTGTGGAACGGAGATGGCGACTCCGACAGTTAATTAAACCCTTTCTGGATTAAAACGCCAAGGTTTATCTGAATAACCCTGCCACACTCAAAGTTCTGTATAATGGTCAGGTAAAAATTTTTTCCTCTGAAATCAAAGCGAAGGCCTTTTTAGATAGCCTGACCTAAATACGAAATAATGTTATGTTATGTTATTTATACTTTTGTATAGCGCAACGGTTACTCAAAAAGAGTGTCCCGGCGCTTTGGGTAAGGAGAACTGAATCACAATAACATAACACATTAAAAACAACAGAAAACACACAATAGTATTAGTACTTTTCTTCAAGAACTCTAAATACAGTGACTATTATGATTACTATATAACCCCCGGACGGTGGGTTAAGCTTAATGACATAGGAGGAATAAGTACATTTAATAGAATTATGAAGTCCTAATGCTTGATTCTAACTCCTATTTTTTTCTGATAGTCACCTAGAATATGAATAAGAATATGTTGTTTCTATCACTGCTCCAATGAATTATTGGCTAGCACTTATGGGTTCTCTTTTCGGTTCAGTGGGTACCATAGGGTCCTAGATTGATTATTCTATTTCAGATTTATCTGTTTCCTGCTTTATACCTTTCTGTTAGTCCGCACATGTGTTATTAGGTGAACATGGAAGGAATAATATGGCACGGCGCAGGGGTGTCTCTCCATCACTACAGACTGTAGTTAGAGTCAGTCTATGGGCCAGATGTAGGTAGGCGTTTACCGGGTGGTAACGGCCGAAAACCGGTAAAATCGGCCGTTACCGAGGAAATGAGATGTAGGAGGCCATTAATTACCGATTTTATAAAATCCGAGTCGGAAATATACCGACTCGGTAAGAATGACCCGGTAAAATTACCGTGTCGGAATATACCGTATACATAAAAACCGAGTTGGTATTCTCCGACTCGGTAAATCAGAAACGGTAAAAATTAGCCTTGGAGATGTAGGTAAGCACAAAAATACCGATTCTGCCGAAAAACGGTATTTTTTAGTCGGTATTTACCATGCATTGAAAGCAGGTGGTAACCAAGGGAGGGCTATAAAAAAAGTCCCAAAATGCACCTCAGGACCCATGATGGCGGCTTTTTACATCATAGCAAGACGGCAGAGACTACAGGCAGCAGGACAGAGAGAATGGCTAAGGGAGGAACAAGTGTACAGGCAGAGGATAACACTGTTCCAACTGACAGAGCCTGAAATACTGCAGAGGTACAGGCTACACCCAGACACCATCAAGCAATTGATCAGGGACCTACACCCTCTCCTGGACCACCCAACACCCAGGGCCCATGCCATCCCACCTCATGTCCAGGTGCTATGTAGCTTACACCTGCTGGCCTCAGGGAGCTACCAGAGTGTGATAGCTGTAGTGGGTGGCGTGTCCCAGGGCTGCCTGTCCCGCTTCTTCAGGTTTCTTGACGCCATGATGCAGAGGATGGGGCATTATATTTCATTCCCTGTTACACCGGCAGAATTAGCCAAAACCAAGACTGACTTTTATCAACTGGCACACTTCCCTCACGTGATCGGCTGCATCGATGGCACCCACGTCCCACTCTGTCCACCTGCAGCCACAGAGCACATATACAGGAATCGCAAATCGACGCACTCCATCAACGTCCAGGTCATATGTAATGCAGGTAACCTCATCACTGACATCGTAGCCAAGTTCCCCGGCAGTACCCATGATTCATACATCTTTCAGAATAGTGGAATATACACACGCCTACTTGCCGGAGAATTTGGAAATGGATACCTGCTAGGTAAATCACATTGACACACCCTGACACTCACATTAGATCTACGTCTCATGTACTTGCAATTAATGTCTATCTTTCTCCCCCTAGGCGACAGTGCATATGCCCTGCGGTCCTTTGTGCTCACTCCCTACCTCAACCCATCCACCAGGAGTGAAAGGCGATACAACGTGGCTCACAGATCCACACGAAACGTAGTTGAGCGCACATTTGGACTCCTAAAGAGCAGGTTTCGCTGCCTCCACAAGAGTGGAGGTGCACGGCAGTACACCCCAATCATCTGCTGCAAAATAATAGCGACCTGTGCAATGTTGCATAATCTCGCCACCAAGCAAGGCACTGAGGTGGAGCTCACATATCATGAGGACATTGATTACGACCCAGAGGTGGCAGAGCCCCAAGCTACAGTGGCAGCAGCAGCTACAGATGGGAGACTGAGACGGGCAGAGGTTACACAACAATATTTCTGAGTGAGTAAAGAGACACAGGCATGAATGTAACTTTGTGGAAGTAGTTTAATATTCACTACGCCACAGCATTGTTTGCTCACATTGGGCTCACTAATACAAACACTCCATGAGTGTGATGTCACGGTTAACACCACCGTGACTACAGCCTTGGGTGGAGTGCAAAGTCATTGTTTGTGGGCACGGGCCACAGGGCGGGGCTGCTGTGGCTGTGAATCAATGTCCTCACGATTGCCTGTCACACTTCCCCCACGCCTGCCACTCCTCCGTAACTCATGCACAGGAGTGCTTGCACCACTCCTGCTGGTGGACCCCTCGCTTTCGGCAGCACAAGTGTCGCCTCCAGTGCCAGTCTGATGCGCGAGCACCAGCTCCATTGCAGAGGTCATCCTGGCCGAGCTTTCACTTAAATTGTTGCAGCACTGCACTATGGCATCCTGCATCGTGACTGACCTGTTCAGGGCCTTGGTTTGCTGGCGCACATCCACACGGGCCTTGCGTCTCTCCAAATGGTCCCTGTCCAATTTGTCACACAGGACAGTCATGCACTGTGTTATATCTGATATTCCTGACGCCATGGATTGCATGCTCTCTGCCATTTCCCCTATGCCCTTGCCTACTGCTTCCAGTTTATTATTTGTTGTGCGTGCGTGCCTCTGAACCCCCATCATTGCTTTTGCCTGCAGGCGCTGCACCTTCACCATGGTGGCCTCCAGTCCGCAGAAGATACCTTGGACTTGCCGCACATCCTCTACCTCCCGTGGCCGTCGCCCTCGGACACTGGCCCGCGTGACTCTGGGACTGGGCTGCTGCTCGGTGTTGCCTCTGTCCTGTGTGTCACCCTCCACCTCCTCCTCCTCCGATGATGTTTGCAGTATTCTGCGAGGGGGCACATCATGGCTCCTGACTCTTCCCAGCACTGGGGATGGTGATGTGGGGGTGGGTGATAGTTCTGCCGCTCCTGTGTCCTGACTACCGAATAGGAGAGGGGATTGTGGATTTTCTGCAGTTGCCTCCTCAGGTATCGGGGCTGCCTGCTCTTGGTCCTGCCCTCCGTGAGATGTGCTAGGTCCGGCTCCTTCCCTCCTCTTCTCTCTGACCTCAGCTGTGCTGTGCTTTGACTCTCCTGTGGACAGACATGGACATTGTGTCAGTAATGTTGTTCACCTGTGTCATGAGATAAAATACACTTCTATAGCACTTTAGCCTGTCTCTCATTTGCCTATGCTACTTGTCTGTTGCTCCCCTTGCTGCAATGCACGCTGACTGCTCTGAGGTATCTACACATGACTACATTTCACAGGATGCATTGCAGGACATTAGTTAAACCTGTTGTGGAGTCTGATTTGTTCTGTGAGGGGAATAGGTAAAAGGGTAAATGATAATGTTCTTGCATCTTACCTGGTTTCTTTGCTCCTCTTGCTGAGCTGTCTGCGTCTCCAATTCCGTGAATACATTCCTTCTCAAGGGTGGATGCGACCATCTCCTCGATGTGGGTGAGTCTGGGGGCTCTGTTTCTTCCTCCGCCTGTAGCAGCACTTTCGTTGCGGTGGGCAGCAAGCTTTTTTTTGGTGATTATGCGGATGTCATACCACCGTTTTTTTAGGTCTTCTAGGTCACGGTGGGTGACACCAATGGCATTTACCTTGCCTTGTATGTCCAACCAGGTGCTGCGTTTGATTGATTCAGCAACATGCAGAGTTTGCTTTCCAAAAATTTTGCCATAATGTCTGACAACCTCCGAAATCAGCACCTGCAGTTCCTCCTGGCTGAACTTCTGCTTCCTTTTGCGCTCTGCAGCATCTCTCTGTGCCTCCTGGCTCTCCATCTTGCTGTGTATTTTGTCTCAGGTAAGGCTGCTCCACACTCTGTCCTCCTGCTCTCCTGACTGTTTGTTTCTGCACCTGCATGGGCGTGGCCTGTCCCAGGTACTGGGGTGTGGTGGTTGGATCTGATTGGTTAGTTCCCCTGTGGCTTGGAATTTGGGTGTGGTTGAAGTACCTGATTGGTTCACAGGCACACATGTTTGTCAGTTTCAAATTCTTCGGCGGTTAGTTCCGACACGGTAAATACCGGGTCGGTTTTTACCTACTCTGTATTTTCCGGGTCGGGAGTTGCCATTCATTCCTATGGGCCGTGGCACCGGTGGATCGGTTTGGGTTTTTCCGTCTCGGATTTTACCGTGTAGGTATATTCCGAGACGGTAAATACCGTTTCCGATTACCGACAGGTTCCGAGTCGGTATTTGTTACCGGCATTCTTACCTACATCTCATTTTCCTACTCGGTAATACCGAGTCGGTATGACTCGGTATTTAAGAGGTCGGTAAATATAATTTACCTACATCTGGCCGTATATGCCTCAAAGGGTGGTGTGTGGGGGGAGGGGCTTGGGGAGGGACTTGAGGAGGGGGGGGGAATGCAAAAAAAAAATTGGCAAATTCAGTCACAAGTTACGATGCACAAAAAGATCATGGTATGATGTGAACCAATATAGTTTAAACAAAAAACAAAATTGTAAAAAGCAAAACTGTATTATGCATTTCAAGAAAAATGGAGGTTTTCGGTTCCAATACATTAAACCTGGGTTAGATTCTCATGCTAATAAATGGGGAGAATAAGTTTATGCACGTGGAATGTGGCAGGCCTCAATCATAAAAATAAAAGGGCCCAGTTATTTCAACTAACACGTCAAAATCCAGTTGACATAATATGCCTTCAAGAGACACATATAGCATATACTGACAGAGACTTACTCAAATTACCTGGTTATAATCTAATGGTAGCCACATCCCAAACATCCAAAACCAGAGGGGTAGCCATCTTAGCTAAACCTATAATAGGCTCCCCAATTCGTAAATTGGCCGACAAACATGGTAGATGGGTCATAGTTCAGCTACAGGTGGGTATTACTATCTGTGCAATTTATGGCTCAAATCTAGACGATCCTGATATTTTTCGGGAGCTCGAAATCGAACTGGCCTCTTGGTCTGGCTCTCTGGTTCTTTGCGGGGATTTTAATATTGATATAGGGCTGCCCACAGGGAATCACCTATCTTTAAATTATAAAGGGCGTAAACCGAAGGTATACAGCGCACTAGGTCAGATGATGAAAAGTCATAATCTAGTGGACGTCTGGGGATTACTCCAGGGGCCAAATGCAGATGGTTTTACTTACTTCTCTTTCCCCCACAATAAGTACGTCCGAATCGACTATATTATGTCAACTATAGAGGAGAGGGACATTATAGAAATAACTAAATCCCCGAAAACAATATCCGACCACAATGCGCTTACCTTCATCTTCGATACTGCCAATTTGGTTAAACCAATGACCCAATGGACTTTTGACAGGAGGTTACTGGTTAATCAGGAATATATAACGTATATTAAATCATGGGCTCAGTCCTTTTTTGATTCTAACCAGTTTAGTGCATCCCGTGTAATAGTTTGGGACTGTTTTAAAGCAGCATTGAGGGGCTGAAACTATTTCATTTGTAGCTAATAAACGGAAGAAGGAAAAGCAGACTAATATACAACTGATGCAAGAACTCTCTAATCTCGAGACCTATCATGCCTCCCAAATAAATCAGGCTCAAGGAGGGCAAGTCGATTCTACCTTAGATCCTGGGAAAACTTTAAACAAAATAATGATCCTAAAAAATGAGATCAATAGTATGCTCATCCAAAAAGCTGCCGAACCTTATCAGGCTAATAAGGCTAGACTGTATGAATCAGGAGAAAATGTGGGGAAGCAGTTAGCATCACGTACTCGACAAAAACAATCACTAGGTAGTATTAAGAAGATCGAATTTGAGGGTAATGAGCATACAACTCCTAAAGAGATTATTAAAGTATTCCAAAAGTATTATCAAAAACTCTATGGTAGCGATATATCACATCCTAATAACGAAATAACAACATTCTTAAATAATTGGCTTCCAGATCAGACTTTACACAAAATTATTGATGATGAGACTAAGGCTAATCTGGATAGAGAAATTACGATTACTGAAGTGGAAATTGCTTTAGCCGAGATGGCCAATGGTAAAGCGGCGGGTCCGGATAAAATCCTATTGGATCTATATAAAATCCTTGGTAATCAAATAACCCCTTTCCTGCTTGATTTGTTTCTTGGAGTGCAATATCATACAACTCCTCCAGAGTCATGGAAGCAAACAAATATAATAATTTTTCATAAAAAGGGTAAACCACCTCACCTTCCTTCTTCATATAGGCCCATATCCCTGATTAACTCCGACTTAAAACTATATGCTAAAATACTTGCAAATCGACTGAGCGGGGTCATCGAACATCTTGTGTCCCCGTGGCAACATGGCTTTATCCCCGGCAAGGGCACTACAGACCATACTCGGAGAGAGGTCACTGAAGCAAGGACACCCCCCTCAGTGGATGCATGGACATCCTTACACAGTGGAGAAAGGTCACTCAAGCATGGACACCCTCCCACAGTGGAAGCATGGACACCCTCCCTCAGTGGAGAGAGATCACTGGAACATGGGCACCCTCCTACAATGGAGAGAGGTCACTGAACCATGAACACCCCCCTCAGTGGAAGCATGGACACCCTCTCACAGGGGAGAAAGGTCACTCAAGCATGGACACCCTCCCACAGTGGAAGCATGGACACCCTCCCTCAGTGGAGAGAGGTCACTGGAGCATGGGCACCCTCCCACAGTGGAGAGAGATAACTGGAGCATGGACACCCACCTGCACTGGAGAGAGGTCACTGAAGCATGGACACCCTCCCACAGTGGAGAGAGATAACGCAAGCAAGGACAACCTCCTGTGGAGAGAGGTCACTGAAGCATGGACACCCCCCTCAGTGGAAGCAAGGACACCCTCCCACAGTGGAGAAAGGTCACTAAAGCATGGACACCCTCCCACAGTGGAAGCATGGACACCCTCACACAGTGGAGAGAGATAACCCAAGCAAGGACACCCCCCTTAGTGGAAGCATGGACACCCTCCCACACTGGAGAGAGGTCACTCAAGCATAGACACCTTCCCACAGTGTAGAGAGATAACTCTAGCAAGGACACCCTCCTGTGGAGAGAGGTCACTGAAGCATGGACACCCCCCTCAGTGGAAGCATGGACACCCTCCCAGGGTAGAGAGAGGTCACTCAAGCATGGACACCCTCCCACAGTAGAGAGAGGTCACTCAAGCATGGACACCCTCCCACAGCGGAAGCATGGACTCCCGCCCACAGTGGAGAGAGGTCACTCGAGCATGGACACCCTCCCACAGCGGAAGCATGGACACCGTCCCACAGTAGAGAGAGGTCACTCAAGTATGGACACCTGCCCACAGTGGAGAGAGATCACTCAAGCATGGACACCATCCCACAGTGAAGAGAGGTCACTCAAGAATGGACACCCTCCCACAGTGGAGAGAGGTCACTCAACCATGGACACCCCCCACAGTGGAGAGATGTCACTCGAGCATGGACACCCTCCCACAGTGGAAGCATGGACATCCTCCCACAGTGAAGAGAGGTCACTCAAGCATGGGCACCCCCCCACAATGGAGAGAGGTCACTCAAGCATGGACACCAGCCCACAGTGAAGAGAGGTCACTCAAGCATGGACACCCTCCTACAGTGGAGAGAGGTCACTCAAGCATAGACACCCCACACAGTGGAGAGAGGTCACTCAAGCATGGACACCCTCCCACAGTGGAGAGAGGTCACTCAAGCATGGACACCGCCCACAGTGGAAAGAGGTCACTCAAGCATGGACACCCTCCCACAGTGGAGAGAGGTCACTCAAGCATAGACACCCCCCACAGTGGAGAGAGGTCACTCAAGCATAGACACCCCCCACAGTGGAGAGAGGTCACTCAAGCATGGACACCCTCCCACAGTGGAGAGAGGTCACTCAAGCATGGACACCCTTCCACAGTGGAGAGAGGTCACTCAAGCATGGACACCGCCCACAGTGGAAAGAGGTCACTCAAGCATGGACACCCCCCACAGTGGAGAGAGGTCACTCAAGTATGGACACCCTCCCACAATGGAGAGAGGTCACTCAAGCATGGACACCCTCCCACAGTGGAAGCATGGACATCCTCCCACAGTGGAGAGAGGTCACTCAAGCATGGACACCCTCCCACAGTGGAATCATGGACATCCTCCCACAATGGAAAGAGATCACTCGAGCATGGACACCATACCACAGTGAAGAGAGGTCACTCAAACATGGACACCCTCCCACAGTGGAGAGAGGTCACTCAAGCATGGACACCATTCCACAGTGAAGAGAGGTCACTCAAGCATGGACACCCCCCACAGTGGAGAGAGGTCACTCAAGCATGGACATCGCCCACAGTGGAAAGAGGTCACTCAAGCATGGACACCCTCCACAGTGGAGAGAGGTCACTCAAGCATGGACACCCTCCCACAGTGGAGAGAGGTCACTCAAGCATGGACACACTGATATCATTTATAATTTTCATGTATAGTTTAATTTTGATGCAAAATATTTAGATAAAAACGTAGAACACAAAAAACAAAAGGCTTTAGAAAGAAAGAACCTCTTGCCTTGTTGGCCTAAACTCGCATTTCCCATAATCTGTGTATGCATTTGTGAGTTTTTCTTAGTTTCTCTATTATTTTTTTCTTTCGGATACGGCTTGTGAGCATCACTGCGACCGAGACACCTCAGCGCTGACTTTAGGGGCTTTCTGCATTGTGATATCTGGCAATAAATAGCTCACACAACTGGGAGGAAATCTCGCAGAAATATTGTGCAATTTTGCCGATGGATTGTTTCTCAAGTTTATTCCTGGATGTAGAGAAAGAAAAGAATGCATTTTAGTAGATCATTAACCACTGACTCGATTTCTAACAATGTTGCTCGGAACTTTATTCAGGGCTGGTCACCTGGTCCTGTCCACTGCCAAAACAACAGATCTATATCTGCAAAGACACAAACATACTTTGAATCACAGCATGTGGTCTGACTAAAATTGCATCATTTTACACTCTCTTTTATATCAGAAGGGGTCAATAACAGGTTACAACTTACAATCAGTCAGAAACTGGCACTGTCAAGCTTCCTGGAAAATCTCAATGATTCACCCTATAATCAAGAACAGACAAACACCAAGGCCGTCTCTGGGTATTGTGGCTCCATTGGCAATGTTGATTGTTTGTGCCCCCCCCCCCCCCCACATTTGTTTTTAGGGGCATGCAAAGTGCGCTGCTTCCCTTCTTTCAAAATGTCCCCGATCCCTTCCCTGCTCACTGTTCACTGTTTCTGCCAATGGAAGAAAGAGCTTCTCTCACTACCAGCTTGGTGTTGTCAGACACTGCAGGCCATTGGTGATGCCCGTGGATGCCAACACGCCCCCTGAACACATTCACAGTAATACATATGATTTGTAAAAGTCCGATCCGACCAAAGCTCTGCCAATGCACCTCAACCCTGACCAGCATTATTCTGGCCTCTACTATTTTTGTACTTTGCACCACACATAGCTTAGCATATCCCTTTAAATCCTGACTTGCAGCTTCCTAAATATTTTAATATTTGGACATGCGCACTGTTGAGCACAGTAGCATACTTCAATTCTGATTTTCATAATCCCTTTATCTTCTACAAGAATATGTAGTTTGGGCTCTTCCATGATACATCTGCCCTAACCTGTAGCATTCTGGCTACCCACACACATCTGGGACCCACACACACACATTCCCAATGCACCTTCACTGTGACCAGGCACCTCTTTCTTTTCTAGGACAAGGATTGCCTACTATGTACCTCAATCCTGACCTTCAGTACCACATGCTACTCCAGTACTGCAGCCCACGCACAGCTATACCAAAGCACTTCGAACCGCATTGGTGGTTCGAAGTGCTTTGGTATAGCTGTGGAGAAGTGCGGCTCAATGATTGGAGCGGCAGACCCTGATGCAGCGGTCTAACCCGGGACCAGGGTTCAATTCCCTGCCTCGGCGGGTCTTGGGCTCAAAAATTCCACGGACCTGATAATTCTCGCCTCGGTGCCTATTCCAATCATGGAGTGCAACTCTGGGCAATAGCTTGCTTAATCTCCACAACGGCCCCCACAACGCTAGGAATGCCTGGCCTCCACCTTGGGGGTGCCCAGGAGTGGACGCCTCACAGGGAAAGCCAGGATGGGTTCCACAGCGGTATTTGTACAAGCGCCTTGAGACCCTTGCGGGTGAGTAGTGCGCTATACAAGTATCAATTTACAATTGGTGGCGCCCACACAATTTCAGTAGTCTAAACAACAATCAGATCTGCCAGTGCCATAGTAGTTCTATCAAGGCACCTCAGACCTCGTCTGCAACTCCCTTGCCATTTTACTACTGGGTCCCATGTGCAGTTCTTCTACAGCACCTTAATCTGAATGTGTAACACCACCTACTTTTCCAGCACTGAGTCCCAAAGACAACACCTCTGCTAAAATGTACCTCGGTGTTATCTGTAAATGCACCTCCTCCATATGTCTGCAACCTTTTGTGGACAACAGTCCTTCTACCCACAGGGCTGCAGCATCCTTAGCATTGTAAGCGCGCGGTCCTGCAAAATTCAATAATCTATCCTATGTGTCTGCTTGACTATTGTAACTAGTAACTGCCATGTTTCCGTGCTCATGCTAACTTTGTTAACCTGCCTCTGATATGAGATGAGAAGCACCACTTGCAACTGAGGTGAGGTTTCTAGATTTTCTCCAGTTTATCAGAAACGGTGTACCATTTTGGCACTTCCTGTAGGTTGTCTGCACCCACTCTTATGAGACCCAGTATCCACGTGCTTTTATGGTAGTGAAACTCCACAGACATGTGACTGATTCTTTAAGATTCTGCATTAGTGTCCAAATGTGTGCTCTGTCTCGCTTGGGGAACTCGATTCCACTGCTCAGGTGCTGGGGGATTTTTCGTTGTGACTTGCAGACTTTATTCTTAAATTATTCTTAGACTCGACTGAAACTTGACGCTGAAGTTTCCTTCCACTGTACACACAGCTCTACCAAAACATTTTGCATCTGACCTGCTGCACGCCTTTTATTCTTACAATGGGAATATATAAAACAGCCAGGGCATCTCTGTCCTTACCTTTAGCACTCCCTGTTAGATAGAGATGGGAGTGGCCATTTATGGCACTGGGCAAATCCCATGGGATTGGGGCTCATTAATGTCACTTTTATAAGGTGACAGGCTCCTCATGCTGGGCCTGTAAGCACCTCACTTCTCCACATTTCTGTGTCTTGGGTACCACAGCTATGCGGCCCATGCTGGCAAGCTGTCAACTCAGCCTTTTGGCTCACCGGTTGCCCTAAGACATCACCAGACATCTTGAGCTGAAGCACCGTACTCACTCGGTATCAATCACGCAGGCGCGGTTCGTCCATTGGGGCGTGGGGGCGTAGCCCCCCCTGCCCGACGCCGCCCGCAGCTCCCTCATGACAATCATGTCAATGAATCAACATGACGTCAGACCGCCGGGCGGGCGTCATGTTGATTCATTGACATGATTGTACAGACGGCAACACAAGTACGCATGCGTGGGGACGGAGGGTGAATTTTCACCCGTGCCCACGCATGCGCACTTGTGTTTTGGCGGTGTTGCGCATGCCCATCAGGAGCCCTAATGGGCGTGCTGCGGGCGAGAGGGTACCTATGCCCCTGGCGCCAGGATTGGCCAGGGGCGCTGTGAGGCTGTGACGTGTGCGGGACCGGCAGCAAGGTAAGAGTGTGTGTTTTTCGGTGTTCCAGTAAACTAGCTTGCACGAATAACTTGAGATAGTTCAGTGTGTTAAAGCATCTGCTGCAGAAATGTGTGCGTCTATTCCAGGTCACCCGTTTATTTCACGGCATGGGGTTTTGGAAATGTAAAAATTCTCAGAATTTCTTTTTTGATAGTTGCAACAACAGCCTTCAACAGATTTCATTTTATAAACATTTTCCAGAAAATGAGTTAACAACTGTCACCACAAGTATAATGTACTCTTTGAACTAAGGTTATAAAATTTCAAAATGTTAACAAACGGTAGAGGCGGAATAGCATGATATATGCATTTATTATTGCATGCATGTTGGTGTATGTTTGTATGTGAATTTGTATAGTACATACCTAGGGCTTACAGGATGGCAAATACATGGGCGGTAGAAGGTTTCCAGCATAAAAAGGTAGGGGTGATGTAATATGTAAACTGGTACATCCTTCAACATCGATCCTAAAGGCTTGTTAGAGTCCATCATTTATTTTTATATGGTCATAAAAATACATGAATGATGGATGGATGCAGGGTGGGTGCATTAATGATTGTTCGGTGGATGGGTGGGTGGATGGGTGCATGGATGGATGCATGCATGATGGGTGGATGGATGCATGAATGATGGATGCAGGATGGATGGGTGGGTGGATGGGTGGATGCATGAATGAATGATGTATGGATGCAGGATGGGTGGATGCATGCATGATGGGTGGATGCATGATGGATGGATGGGTGGATGGGTGGATGGATGGATGCATGAATGATGTATGGATGGATGCATGGATGCATGCATGATGGGTGGATGCATGATGGATGGATGGATGGGTGGATGGATGGATGGGTGGGTGCATGAATGAATGATGTATGGATGCAGGATGGGGTGGGCATGAATGTTGTGTGGATGGATGCATGCATGATGGGTGGATGCAGGATGGATGCATGCATGATGGGTGGATGCATGATGGATGGATGGGTGGATGGATGGATGGGTGGGTGCATGAATGAATGATGTATGGATGCAGGATGGGTGGGTGGATGTATGGGTGGATGTATGAATGATGTATGGATGCATGCATGCATGGTGGGTGGATGCATGATGGATGGATGGGTGGATGCATGAATGAATGCTGTATGGATGCAGGGTGGGTGGGTGGATTATAGATGGGTGGATGCATGAATGATGTATGGATGGATGCAAGGTGGTTCGGGCTCGCTCGATCGCTGCGGTGCAATATGCACATTAGTTTACGCCTCACCACTTTCAAATGTCACCAGCCGCCCCTGCAATCACGTTTGGTCTGTGTATTTTCTAAAAGTACAATAAAAAGATTGAATGAAAAAAAATCACATTCTTTGTAGTGATGAGCCCTCGCTTGGTTCCCACCACTCAGATGCCAATGCTAGCACTGTCCGTCAGCAAGCAGCAGCTCACATGACGTTCTATGCCCAGGCTAGCAGCTCGATTGAAGCCACCAGTACGGACCAGTCAGCTGTTCCCTGGAGAACGATACGATAATCGTGGGTGCGCCGCCTTGATGAAGGTGTGACAACAGGAGACGCCCACCCGAACAGACCATGTGGCAACTGGCATGTTAAATAATCTTGAATCTCTAAAAGAGGTAGGTCCTCTCTACATATCTTCTATGGGACTCTGCACTAACTCTACTGTAGTGTAGGGACAGATAGATATGGCCCTGATGAATGCCTAAGACTGTTTGGCTAAAAACTATAGGCAGAAACATGCTGGCATGATAATATCACTGATTAAGTGATACATATAGGTCATTATACCCACATATGGCTCCTGATAATACTTTTTTATGTTTTTAAACAAGCATAGAATGCAACCTGAATAAAGGATACGTTGTGGTTTATTATCCTAAGGCTTTTTTAACTTCAAAACTAGATCCAGGTATTTTATTCAGAAAAAATAAAAATATTTTAAGACCTCCCCCGTGCAAGTTCCCTCCCGAGGTTGAGTCCGGCCGTTGTAGTACCATCTTACTAGGGTGGGATGAGGTGGCAAATGATGAAGCATATCGCATGTGAGTGAGCCTACCTTCTCCAATCCTTGGATTTGCCCTCTTTCTGGAAGTTAGAGTGATAGTAGGTAGCTCTGAAAATATTACTGCATATTTGCTTGTGAACAATTGGTTTTAACCCCTTCCATGCTGATGACGGCCGGGAGCCATCATGGCACACAGTGCTCGTGTGCTGATGACGGCTTCCGGCCATCATGACCACGCCCGCGATCGGAATGTGCCGCACAGGAGCGGAATTCCGGCCGCGGGCAAGGGGTTAAGCAACAACAGGGTGTCACGCCATCCTCAATTGGCCTTTTATGTTATGTGTGGGGAGAGGATGTGGTCTAATGGCTAGAGTGGTAGATCTCGAAGCTGGGGAACCGGGTTCGAGTCTCTGCAGGGACGCTCAAAATCCTGTGTTTCTGGACAAATCCCTTAATCTCCCCGTGCCTAACAAAATGAATGTGTACGTCTGCAACGCAACTGGTGCTCATGTAAAGCACTCTGATGGCTTCGGGTCGAGTTTGTGCTATATAAAACTCCCCCCTTCCCTAAAAAAAAGTAATTAGTACTATTGGAGTACAACTCATTTATTTCAAAATGCTGTTCACTAACCTAAGGGTGGAACCATCTGCATCTCCTATCTTTGCTCTGCTAAGATATCCACCATGGCGGCAGAGATCTCCATGATGGTAAGACTAGGTTTTACTAGTAAATATGGGAGGAACAAGACAGAGTGGCTGGAAATTGGGGAATACTTACTACAAAATGGGAGGGTTTCAGGGATATGTAAGGAGGGGGTTTGGGGTAGACAGGCTAGTTCAAACACCCTGTTACACTCTGCGGCTACTGTAGAGTGCGGCGCACTGCATATTCCAGCTTGCATGGGACCTGCAGAAGCAGAGTGATGGACCACACTCCCCCAAAAGGTTGCGGGTGATGCATTGACAGCAGAGTAAGAACTATTGTATATACCCTGGGCCATTAGGTAAGACAAGATATATACTCCACCGTTGATTATTGACAAATGGAGATGTTGAAACAGAAAGGAGTTTAAGACTCTTACTTAGTTCTGAGGACATAGGTCTTTATGACAAGGAGCAATCAGGAAGTACTATTTATTTCTATGGGGCATGCAAATAAGTGGTCATGCTAAGTTTGTCAGACAAGTGAGTCACAAAGCTGTAGGGGTTCTATCTTCGTCGTGCCATTGGGATAAGAGTTTTTTACAATGATCAATAAACAATAATAACATGGTGTTTTTCTATCATTTTACACTTTTGCTTTGAATACAATTTAAATTGCACTGTCATGCAAGTACAGACATTAGAGACTTCTAAGTCTATTGCCCAGCCACAGGTTGCTGTGACACCCAACAGTGAGTGGTTAGCATAAATACAGAATATCCAAATGTATCTGATGTAGTGATCAAGGCGGTTCGCTGTTGAAACGCATTTAGGTCGTTGATGGATTAAACTTTTCTTTGTCATCATTTCACGGAGTCGGTGCCTGTCTTTCACCGTTACTAGTATTGGTATATATACTGATAGCCTGGAAAAATGCGGGGCTACTATCTCAACAAGAATATCTCTACTTATGGAATGATCATCCAACAGCACCAATCTTGTATTTTATTCCTAAAATACATAAAAACCCCATCAACCCACCGGGAAGACTGATTATTTCCGCAAGAAACAGCCTCCTTGAACATACTTCCATTTTTGTAGACCATTTTCTCCAAGACTATGTACAAAATTTACCCTCATACGTCCGAGATACTGGAGACTTTTTATCCAAGATCCAGAAATGTGAATGGAACAATGATTATCTGTTGATTACATTAGATGTGTCTTCATTATACACTTCTATAAATCACCGGGATGGTATGAAAACGTTGTCTTATTACCTTGATCAGAGGACACCTAAACTGAAACATCATAGAAAGATGCTCAAAGATATGGTTGATTTTTGTCTCAACAATAACATCTTTATTTTTCAGAACACCCTTTACCACCAATTACGAGGCGTTGCTATGGGGGCCAGCTTCTCTCCTAGCTACGGGTGTCTCCATATGGGTTGGTGGGAGGAGCTGGTCCTCCTTAAAGAGCATGAGAGGACAGTTACCCAAAACATTAAGGTTTGGCTGAGATACATTGATGATCTCTTTATCATCTGGCAGGGGACCCAGCCAGATGCGGAGAGGTTCATCAATGACCTTAGCAACAACAATCTCAATTTAGAATTCACGGCCACCATTAGCATATATATATATATATCAAAACAAAACCCTTTCAGGCACAGAGTGATGCATAAATTATGCAAAAAAGAAGGAGAGAACTCTGGGTAGTTCTCGAGTTTTAGGTGGAAAGCAGCTCCTGTTAGAGCACTCTCAACACCAGCGACACTCTAGATCTGCTCACCTCAAATGTCTGTTTTTCTATCAAAGTCTTCAAGCATAGGATTAGCACAGTGCCATCCATGCCGAGATAGAAAAAGACAAATTATTTTGCCATTCCTACAGCAAAGTCTTTAAGCATATAACTAGCACAGTGCTGCCCTTGCCGAGCTGTAAAATGACAAAAGCCACTTATCACTCCAGGCACAGCTACATGAAATGAGTTAAAGCAACCCCTGACACAGTGTTTCAGAGAGGTATAGCTTTGTCCAGACATAATAGAGCATATATATATATTCACTGAAAAAACCATAGGTTTCACGCCAGTTATAGTTAGCTGGTCATTTTACTCATACAAAACCTATGAAATTCCCCTGTTATAGTTAGTTCAGCTAACTATAACTCGCGTGCCCGGTAATGCACTGCTGATGACGTCACATATTACATCACTCATGACATGATCAGTGACATCACTCATGACATCACTCATGACATCTCAAATGACATCCCTGATGACATCACTGATGACATCATCCAGTGAATGTGTCTCTTTCTGAAAAATAAATAAATATTTTTTATATATGTATATCTAAAGGTTGATGGAAGATTAAATGGGTAAATAAGTCTCTAAATGGCTGTTTTTTTTTGTAAAATTGATTGTATAACTGACTTATTAAGTATATCTTAGTGAATAGGTGTATTAGCGAGTAATCTTTAAATATTTAAATATCTGTATCAGTGTCTCACTTTGTATATAAGTGGCTGCATGGGGTGGTGAGTAGCTACATGAGTGTGTATATGGGTTATTAGTTGTTTTTTTAAGTATCAGAATGAGTGTCTGTATGGTTCGGTGGGGAGTATTATTAGCGCACAGATGCATGAATGACTGACTCACTGTTCGTATGTGTTTTGAAGACAGCATGTCTGCAGGACTTTATAGGTGGATGAGTGTGTGTATGGGTGTGTTAGTGAGTGTGTTAGTGAGTGAATGACTGTCTCAAAAGTATCTTTATGAGTAACTACATATGTTTTAAACTAGTATAGGTGAGTATTGATGTATATAAATGAGTATATATGAGAGCGAGAGATTGTAAGAGTTCCTGTATAAATAAGTATGTGTTTCTATAAGTGATTGTTTTAGAGAGTAAGTATGTGTATGATTCTGTAGAAATTAGTGTAGTGGTGGTTGTATAGCTGTAAAGGCAAGTAAATGGATGTTTGATAGCTTATTTGCATGTATGAGTAACTCTATAGATGAGTGTCGGTGTGTAATAAGATGTATAGGTGTATGAGTACATATGATGAGTGAGTACATGTATGAGTGCCTATATAGAACTATTAGTGAATGACTGGATATGTATGTAGATTTTTGAAATACTGAATAGGTTGTTCTAACTGGAATTGGTATCTCCATTTTTTTGAAAATTTTACTTTCTATTTTTGATCGTGTGTATCAAAGGAGAGGAGGTCTGCCACAAGGATGATGTCATCAGTGATGTCATCAGGGATGTAATTTGAGATGTCATCAGTGATGTCATGAGTGATGTCACTGACCATGTCATGAGTGATGTAATATGTGACGTCATCAGCAGTGCATTGCGGGCGCGCAAGTTATAGTTAGCTGAACTAACTATAACAGGGGAATTTCATAGGTTTTGTATGAGTAAAATGAACAGCTAACTATAACTGGCGTGAAACCTATGTTTTTTTCAGTGAATTTAAAAGGTTTTTTAAATGCTAATTCCTAAATATAACGCGGCTGTAACCTATGGTTTTTTAAGTGTATTTCAAAGGTTTTTTAAATGGTAATTCCTAACTATAACGTGGCTGAAACCGATGGTTTTTTCAGTGAATTTCAATGGTTTTGTAAATGAAAATTTTTAAATGTAATAATTGTTATATTTTTTATACTGATTTACTACATTATTATAAATTTTTTATTTTTAGATATATTATTTTTTAAATTACATTACATATTTTTTTTAACAAATCTTTATTGAGATTTTAACCCTTTTTCATTTTTTTTAGAACGTGGTTACCTCCCCCCCTGACACCCCCTCTTCCCGGTACAGGCAACATTTTGGAATATTTGAAAATTAACAATAAAAATAGAAAGTTATAAAGAAAAATGGAAAAATACAGGCTTCGAAGAGTAAAAACAAGAAGAAATACATAATAACATTCCTAAAGCGCTCAATATATCTCGGCCTAATTAGTCTATGCTGGGTTCCCTAGCCATAATCTAACTGGTTCCCAAATTTTCAATCCCTTTACTTTTTTTCTAATACCTTTCCGGCTATAAATGGAAATTTCGAGATTATATGTTGCTAAGAAGCGCATCAGCCACTGTTGAAATGTGGGTGGGTATTGATCCAGCCATGCGGAGGTTAAACAGATTCTAAAGACTGCCATAGCAATATATATGAGTCCCTGCATGGCAATGGGTCTAGTAGCTTTATCTACCCCTAACACGATTTCTGCTATGCTGATCTCTATATCAACTTTGAATATTTCCGATAGGCAGTTGGAGACTTCTTGTTTAACATTATCTAAAGTATGACATGTAGCCAACAGATGTATCAAATCGGCTTTAGGTCTATTGCATCTGGGGCAGAGAGTCCCCTTCCCCACTCCCCATTTTGAAATTTTTTCAGGTGTGTAATAGAGATCGAAAAAAGGTTTGTAAAACTGAGCTTGTAGCTTGGTGGACATTAGAATAGAGCTGGATAATTCGAGTGCTTTGTGGGCTAGATCCTCTGTGATATTGATCCTATTTTGCCAGATATTTGCATGTTTATCGATATCATCTGGTAGTGCAGCAATTAATTCTTTATATATGTCTCCAATTTTTACCCTATCCGAGCTAACCACAGTGTTAATTGTTGGAATTTTCTTAAAGCAACCATTGGGTCCCCCCTTTTTGAGAATAAAATCTCTTGATTGTAAAAACTTAAAAAAATCATGCGGATTCAGCCCATATTTAGTTTTTAGCGATTCAAATGAACAAAAACCAGTTGAATTGAAAAAAGAGCCGAGTTGCGAAATTCCCAAACTAACCCATCGCCACATGCAGGAATCCAAAAAAATTTCGGGCAGTTTGGTGTTGTTATCTATCGGAGTATAGAATGAAAACCTGCCTATCGCCAAATGTTTCCGAACCATATTCCAAACAGTATAGATACCCTTGAGTGTTTTAAATCGTTCTTTTTTTAGATGGCATTCATAGGGTAGCTTCCAGAGATGGTTATTGGCATTATTACCCAAAATTAATTCCTGTGGGGTTGGAGTCAAGCAAGTTGGCGTTGAGTCTTGTTTGGGGATTAACAGTAAACAACTGTATTTGATGGTTGTAGCCCACCAATATAGTTTGAGATTAGGAAGGGCTAGGCCACCTCTGTCCCTGGAGTGTGTGATATGTTTGTAGGCTCTTCGTGTTTTTCCATAGCCCCAAACGAAGCGAGATAACATATTGTCTATTTCATTAAAGAGTGATAAGTCAAAGTTGAGACAGATTGCCCGGAATAAGTACAAAAATTTGGGCAAAAAAAACATTTTATTGAGATTACATCTTCCCATTATTGTTAAATGTAGGTTATGAAGTCTCGATAAGGTTTTTTTTGTCTGTTTGACTAAAGGGTCTAGGTTCAGGGCCACTAGTTTATTTAGATGGGATGTGATATTAATGCCGAGATATAATGCATTATCAGTAACTCTTGCATCATCCACACTGATATTATTATTTATTATAATCTGGGTTTTGGTTTGATTTAATTTGTATCCCGAAATCTCCCCGAACTTTTTGGCTTCTTCCTCCATTATCCTTACTGTTGTAATTGGATCAGATGTCACAATCGCAATATCATCTGCGAAGGCTAGAGTTTTAGTTTCATCGTTCGATGTCTTCATGGGTAGTATGGTCGGATTAGTTTCTAGCTTTGCGATAAAGGGGTCGATGTAAATGGCGAAGAGTAGGGGAGAACATGGACACCCTTGTTTTGTGCCTCTTGTCACTTTGATAGTATCCGATGTGACCCCATTAATCATAACGACCGCTTCGGGAGCAATATACATTTTCTGTACTGCTTTGATAAAATGCTCCCCGATCCCACTCTTTGCCATGACCGACCACAGATATGGCCAGGAGACCCTGTTGAATGCTTTTTCAGCATCTAATAAAATTAGCCCCATAGGGTCTCCTGCAACCTCGGCAATGTCGAAGAGGGTTATCACCCTCTGAACGTGGTCTGTGGTTGATCTTCCAGGAACAAACCCGTGTTGTCTAGCAGATACAATTTTATGGATCAAAGGTGCCAATCTACTTGCTAACAGTTTGGAATATATTTTGGAGTTGTTGTTAATTAGGGTAATTGGACGATATGAGCCTAATTCTGTCGGATCTTTATTTTTTTTAGGGAACGCTATAATTTTTGTACGTGCCCAAGACGCCGAGGATTTCCATTCATAAAAACCTGGATAAACAGCTGGGTTAGGATATCTTTAAGTGAGCTACTAAATCTGACATAAAATTCCACGGGGATACCGTCCAGACCTGATGCCTTGCCTGATGGAAGACTACATATGGATAGTAAAATTTCTATCCAGTCTGGTGCTTCAGCGAGAGTTTCTTCATCTGTTTTGGATAGGCAGGTCCTTATGTCCGATTTTATCTTGTTTAATATCTGATGCAGAATATAGCTCGGCATAATATCTCCTAAAGGCTTCTCTGATGTTGTTTGTATCATGAGTTAGGCCCAGAATTGGGTCTGTTATGGCTTTAATCGTATTTTTAGTATTTTGTTCTCTTACACTAATGGCTAATTGGTGCCCTACCTGTTCGCTCCATTCATAAATGTTTTCCCTATTTACTGTAGCTTTAAGGATTGCTTTGCGAGTGAATATTTCGGATATTAGGTTTTTTGCTATCACTACATCTCTGTTAGCCTCATCGATATTGTTCCCCCCTTGAAGTACTCTGATTAAATCTTCTTCTTTCCTGGCCAAATTCTCCTCAAGATCTTTTAAGTTTTTTTTTGTTGTTATTTTGAATAGAAAATCTGAGAGTTTCTCCCCTTATCCCTGCCTTTAATGAGTCCCATACCACTTCTAGCGGGGCGCTACCCATGTTGAAACTTAAAAATTCTGGGATCCATTGATCCATATGTGTGCAATATTGGTCGTTGGTTAGCAGAGCTCTTTCAAAGGTCCAGTTACTGCAATCAGATTTAATAATGTCGATATCAAAACTCAAAAGCAGAGGATTATGGTCTGAAAAACCCTCGGCAGCTTATTTGTAGAGCATTTGGATAGTATTACATTGGAGATAAACATATAGTCCAATCTGGCCAGTTTGCGATGCGGGTGGGAAAAAAAGTATATCCATAGTTTTGCGGTGTTTTCATCTCCCAACAATCTACCAGCCCATGAACATGACAGAGTTCCACCAAGGCCTTGTATGTTCTAGGTTTCCGGCCATGATATTTAAATGTTAGTTCCGAAAGCCAAATTGGTGGGAGATTGATATTGATATCCCCACACATGATCATAGGAACTGGCCAGTGTGCTAGTTCATTAGATAGGAACTGCAACAATGTTGGATCCTCTGTGGCGTTGCCATAGATTGAAGAGACAGTGAATTTTTTCCCGCTTATACATTTACATTCTGTAATGGCCCATCTACCCAATGGATCTGAAGCTGATCTTAAAAAGCTCAAACCCCCACCTCGTGCTAAAATAGCTACCCCACGAGTTTTATTTGGTTGAGTGGTGGCAACAACAACTCTATATCCCAAATCTTTAAACAGATGTCTTTGTGACCCCTCTATATGTGTTTCTTGAAGACATATTATTTCTGCTCCTATTGAATGTAAACCTATTGCTAATCTTTGCCTTTTTTTAATGTCATTAAGCCCACATATATTCATAGTTAGTATTCTCAATTTAGCCATTTATTTTGTAAGTTTGGTGTACTGAAATTAATCTTTTTTTATTCATTTGACAGTGTGCTCTTCTTATCCTATATCTTATCCTGATCATTAGTTCCACCCTTTCAATTTGCCTGTACCGTTGTCCCCTTCCCCACCCCCGTCTTCCCCACAACAACTAAAACCCACCCCCCTCCCCCCCTCCATCTAATGAGGCTACCTGTTGCCCATGGGCCCAGGTTGTGGGCATCTCGCAGGTCCTTCGGAAGTTGGTGGCTCTAGGCCCTGACCCCTGTAACTTCTGAAGAGCTGTTAGCCCTAATCGGTAATTTTTATTCAACGACTATCCTTTATAGGCGTTTACTTATTCCGCAATAATTTTACCTGTCAACCCATTTTTTTCAAGGAGAATCTCGGCTCTCCCTCTCTACCTGTCTCTCAACCCATTAACTGCAAACGTATAGTCTCTATTGTGTTTTTTCCCGTTCGAAAGATTTGTTTTAACTTTACTGTGGTCGGAGATCTCTTCCAAATAGGATTGCGCTTGAATCTCGCTGGAGAAGCTTCTCGTTATGCCATTAAATATAACTTTTAGTCTAGCTGGATTGAGTAAGAAGACTGTTGCGCCAATCTTTTCGAATGGGGAAAAAGTTGCCGTAATCGCCATCTTCTCTCGACTGTTGCATGGGCAAAATCGGGTCTGCTAAAGAAAGCATATCCTTTGTATTGTCTTTTTTTGGTCGGTCTTGCCAAGTCGAAGATTGCTTCCCGTAAAAGAAAGTTACCGAAATTGACAAGCATTGCTCTGGGATATTGCTCTGATCCTTGTGACTTTTTGTTGATGGTAAAAGGAAAGCGATGGACTCGCTGGATCTCCTTCTCCCAATCCCATGAAGCAAGCTCGGGGAATGAGTCTTTAAACAGGGATAGCATATAGCTCCTTGGATCATTGCCCTCTAATCCCTCGGGGATCCCCAAAATGCGTAAATTATTGCGGGGAGCCCGGTTTTCATGATCTTCTACCTTCATCATTAGATCACGAATAACCTCTTCTTGTGATTGACCTTGTTTCTGGAGAGCCAGGACGTCTGTTTCCAGATTCTCAGTGCGTTGTTCAACCGAGGCCATTCTATCTGAAATTTCCAAACATGTTTGGCCTACTTTGCTGATAGCCCCTTGGAGTTTCTGGTTGTCAGCTTTAACATCCAATTGAAACTTCTTTATTGAATTGAATACGTCTACCAAGGATGGTTCACTAGCCACCATGTCGTCGCCTATTGATTTTGGTTTTGTTTTTGAATGTGGCTTGGTCGTAGCATGTGGGAAAGTGTTCCTGTGTTTTTGATCAAGCCGACAGACTAGTTCTACGTTACTTCCTTGGTCTGTGGTATCTTCGTCCAACAATTTGTTTTGTCTCCTTTGTCTTCTTTTTTTTCTTTCTTGTTTTTTTTTTTATAGCACTGTTATCTTTAGGAGAATTGTTCTGTTTTTTGGAGCTAGAGTTGGAGTTAGATAAATCAATAGAGTCTGTGTGGATTTCTTCATATCTTAATCCTGGGGGTTCACTTGAGGTTGACATCCCTGTCTCATAGATTTCGGACTCTGATATTGATTCAGGCTCGGATTCCGGGTCCGTTCCCAGCTTGTTTGTATTAGAGATGTTTAAGTTTGGGTTTGGCTTAGAATTTAGGTTTAAATCGCTTGAGTCTTCTATATTTGCTAAGCTATTTGTCGCTATATTGCTCACATTTATCGATGATAATGCGTCGGGGGCACAATAATCGGCAGACGAGTCCTCTTCTTCATCCACTTGTTTGCCCTCTTCAAAGATTTCTGTTTTATCTTTAGAATCTTTAGAATCAGAGTACAATTTGGGGGTGAACAGAGATCCATTCTTGATACCCGCCTCTGAAGTGCCCTGATGCTCACTTGAAATATATATATTCCTCTGGGTTTTAGATATATTGTTTTCGTTGGTTTCTATTTCAACCGGGTTCTCTTGGTAGGCTGGCTCTTTAGAAACAGGACAGAAGATTGTTGAAATCCGCGGCTGGGATTCCTGTGACAACCCACTTGACCTTGCAGCCGACTTTAGATTTCTAATTGCCTGCAATCGCTTTGCTTTTTTGGCCTGTAGTTCCATTTTGGCCTGCGTCAGTTGGAATTCCGGACCATTTTCTTGTTCGTCGTCCTTATGTTTACTTTTTTCTTTTTCTTTGCCTCTATCACTGGTTTTTTCTTTTTCTTTTTCCTGTTCTTTATCTTTCGGTCTATCTTTGGGTCGATCTTTTTCCTTCTCTTTCTCCTTTATTTTTTCCCGGTTTTTATCCTTTTCTTCTTTACTTTTTGCCCCCCTGGTTTCAACCCGCCGTAACATATTTCCCTGGCCTTGCACTTCGGCCTCCTCCGGAGTCTCCCGAGTGGTTACATCTTGTTGTAGGCTAGTTGTAGTTTTGTCTTTAGCATTAAAGTCGTGATGTTGATTCTGTTTACTTGAACCAGCTCCGCTATTCGACTCTTCGCCTTGTATCGTGCCTGTAGTTGCCATATTAAACACTCGACAGAACCCCTGCCTCTCCTTTTTTTTTTGATTGTACTTATGCTTATGCTTAAGTTGCACCGGAAAAATGAAAGCAATTGTTACAGCAGCCGCTGAATCCTTTGACCCCCTGGGGATAGTAAGAGTATTAGGCGCCCTGCTCAAGGCACCCCCAATTGCGGACAGTAATCCAGCGCGGCTTCGAGATATTTTCCAAGCTGCCCAAGCCGTGAATGACAAAGATGTCGCCTGCATCCGTCTTTTCTTTCCGGACCTTTACACGCAGTCGCGCAGTGCAGTGTAGTTCATATTGTAGAATTGGGATCTTGAGAGATCGAACAGCAGGTCAGTAAGCGATTAAGTAATTAGGCTATCAGTTTAGGCATTCATCTAGTCATCTAGTAGTTTTTAACAGTTTTGAACAGTTTTAACAATTTTCACAACTGCTCACAGTATGCTCACAGTATCATGGTATAAAGCAATCTCTCATAGTTCTCTGTTACACAGTTACACAGTCTTGTATTTATTTCCCCCGAAAATATCCTTTCTTGGTTTAAGTCTTGGTTTAAGTCTCCGGGCTAGAATTTTCCGAGATTATTTTGTTTATTTAGGGGAGACTGAATTGTTGTGTTTGTAATTATACTCTTTTATTTTTTGTCTTGTTTTATTTTGTCCCTCCAAAAAAAAACCTTCGACCTCCACTAGACCAGGGATCACTCACTCACTCCTCCTCTCCTCGCCTCTCACCTGTCACAGCTTCTTGTCGGCTCAGTCTGTTTAGTTTGTTTAGCTCGGTCACATCGGCTGCATCTGCTCAGTTCGTGCGTTTGTCTCCGATTGAGCCGATTGAGCCTCCTCGCCTCCCGTAGCTGGGACGGAGTTCCTCGTTGGGTGAAGTTGGGTGAAGCAAGGCGAACCCGGTAACGTTCGGGAGAGTCTGGAGCCCGTCACTCGGCTACTCTCTCCCAGCACGACCCTCGGACAGCACCGGCAGCACGGGTAGCATCGGAGTCCCTCAGGCGAGTTTTGCGATTCCAACACAGCTCAGCTTCCAACACAGCTCCGCTCCGCCCCGGCACAATGCACACGATGCAGACGCGGTGCAAACGCAATGTAGACCTCGCAAACGCTGACTCCAACCAGCAGGCTGGCACAGACGACCTCTGATCACTCCCTCGATGACTTCCTGATGAACCTGGTGATGCTTGCAGCTCTGGTCGGTAAGACGCTAGGCAAAAAAACGCCGATCCCAATGCTATCCCAGTGCTATTTGGCGTAGACAGGTAGGCAGGTAAACAACAATTCGGCACATTCGTTTATTGATTGTACTGATTCTACTTGCTCGGGTTGCTCAGGGTTGCGCAGGTTATTTCTTCTAGTAGCCCTGCAACGCCATAATCTGTAATCTGTTACTGATCAACAGCAGGCAGGGGGCCAGAGCTAGGTAGAGCACAGCCTACTCCTCACGATCCACGGACGCCATCTTACATTACATATTTTTAATATAAATTTATAAAAAATGTTTGTACACCTCTCTGCAACGCAGCCCCCTGGCGTGTTTGCAGAGGGGGAACTAATTCCCCTTGCATACTGGGGGTCCCTGGGCAGGGCCGGACTGGGAACTGAAAGCAGCCCTGGCAAATTTTGCCAGACCAGCCCCCAACTGGCACGCAGCGAGCCAGCCCCCGACCGGCGCGTAGCGAGCGAGCGCAGCAAGCGATCCCGACGGCCACTAGGGGAGTTTGGGGGGGTTCTCCCCCCAAGAAATGTTTGAAAAACGACAGACCAAAATGGTGAATTTTACAGCAAATTTTCATTACATATTCAAATTGTATCAACCTTCAAAGCACAGTAAACAGTAGATGATGACCTTAAAGAACATCAGGTTACCCATAGGCATTCTTTCAGAGAGCACCAAAAATAGACACAAGTAGTGAATCAGAGAGAACAAAGTAAAAGTGAGACCAGCCCCCACATGGTGTGTAGCAAGCAAGCGCCGTGAGCAACCACTAGGGGGAGTTTGGGGGGTTGAACTTCTCCCCCAAGAAAATTTGGGAAACAGAAAGGCCAAAACAAAGCATTTTTCAACACATTTTTCATTACATATTAGATTGTATTAACTTTTAACTAGCAGTAGCACCTAGGGCACAGAGGCCTGAAACATCACACCCATGCAGTGTAACTCTTAATAATGATTACAATTATTCCTCTGAATTTAAGCAGTTTGTGCAATATCAGTTGTTCAGGGTACACATGTTCTGAATAGTGATGAGGCTCCCTGCCCCCTCTACCTCAACTCCCAGGCGGATCCGCCAAGAGGTCTGAACACTCATGAAAAACAAATGAAGACATCTGCATAATACATTCATTGACAAAACATATTGTATAGAAACTCTGGGAGCATTAACAAGCACTGACTCCGGGAATAGGTCTGGCTATGTTTTTATGTGGGGAGGAGAGAGAGGGGAGAAGTTAGGGGGAGAGAAAGGGAGACAGAAGAAGAGAAAGGGAGAAGTAGAGGGAGAAAAAGAGGAAGAGATTGAGAGAGAGGAAGGAGGGGAAAGAGAAAGATGGGGAGAGGGATGGAAAGGGAGAGAGGGGCAAAAGAAAGAAAGTGGGAGGGAGGGAAAGGGAGAGAGAGAGAGAGAGAGAGAGAGGAGAGAATAGAAATAGAGAGAGGGGAGAAAGAGAGGGGGTGAGAAATACAGGGATAGAAAACTGAGAGAGGAAGGGATAGAGAGAGAGAAGGAGAGGGAAAGGGATCACACGGTTCCCTTTTCTGTCCCCATTTGTCTTTTCTTCTACCTTTCATCTCTACACCCCGACTGGCTCCGCTGCAGCCACCTATGGGGCAACATGCATTCCAGACAGAGCACGACTGTGGTACCTGTACGTCTCAATATTGACAGCAGGCAACACTTACACCAAAAGGTCCATAGTCATACAGACGTTTTAAGGTTATGGACATGAGATAAATGCACATCCAACGAGTCTGAAAGTGAAATGGAACACAATACACAGTCTGTGCTCATCCCAACACCAGTCAAGGAGCCAGCCTTCCTGGACAAAAATTGGACACCTCTGAGTCAGCATTTTAAAACTTGTTGTAAGCTGCAGCAGATCCAAAGGAAGAGATAGCTTTTTTGACATTACGTTTGTCAGCCTCACTTTCCTTTGCTCCTCAAAGTACAAACAAATGCGTGATCACACGATTACCTCCAAGATCTAAACACAACTGGATTTTTAGTCAAAAATATGTAGATTTCACTGTTAGGCTTTATCACTAAGGCACATGATATGGCAATTTCAATGGACACCATGGGGTCAGGTTTGCAGGATATACCGCTGTGTACAGTTGTACTACAATGAGGGCCTTTCTGGCTCTGCCAGTGATTTACAACAATAAAGTCTGTCTGCATCTCACTGAATAGTTTCTCAAACTAAGAGCAAAAATAGCTTGGCGCAGCCTACAGATTCCATGCCCAATTCCTCAAAGTTGCTGATCACTAATATTAATCCAACCCATGCCTAGGCCGTGATTAAAGTAGGAGAACGAACAAAACAGCCAGCCAGCCTGCTGCATTAGCTTAGTTCAGATCTCCTACTTACATCGCGGCCTGCCGCCCTGGCCGCCCGCAAAATGCGCACAGCGCACCAAATCAAAAATTGTAATCATGATGATGATTGATTCATCATCATAATTACACATTTCTGATCTATTGCCTGCACCTGCGACGGTCCTGTCATCAGCATGTACACGCAGAGCTGTGCATATACGGAGGGGGCCCGAGCCCCTCAGCCTGAGTTGTGCGCTCAGCTCAGCCTCTCACAGAGTGCTGGCCTGCAAGACAAGGAGTGCAGTGTGCTACTAAACAGATCATACTGAATGGTGGATCGCCACTAATAAGTGAGATAGCTCCTTATTTGGCAGACAACTAGCCTGGGAGTAGTGCCCTGGGTGGTCAAATTACAAGGGGGAATAGTTGACAGGCACTCCAGAAAAGTAGAGAGTTTCCCTTTGTTCTTGAAGCCAAGTAAAGTGCGATCATACTAATAATAGGCTGATATAAATTGAGACCGAAGTAGCTGTGGGATTGTGCATTATCAAATGTTTTTGACATGGGTATTTGGGAAAGTGGTGGCGAAATTCGGAAAGGCCACAGTGAACAGAGTCTGTATTCCAAATATCTACCGATTTGAACATTCAGGAGGAGAATCAGCAGACAAGCAGAATGGTGGTGCAGGCAAATGGTATGCTCGCGGTAGACCCAATGCAATGTGACGAACAATCTGAAAATGTTTGAACGAAGGGCTCTAGCCTACATTCTAGTGCAGGAAAGAGTAAGGTGCATACAAACATAAAGTTCATGAGGTCTTTCTTAGGGGATTGCTCACAATGGGACTACTTTGTATGCACTATTGTTGACATGCTGTTATCCTACTCAATCCAACTAACAGACTCTCATGTCCACCATTCGCCTTAACAAATTATAGTTCCCACTACTAATCCAGCAAATCCTTTTTGGGTTCAGGAGTAGCGTGCTACTCGCTGAAAAGCCCTTCAATGCCTCGCCAGAGGCAGTAAGCGCTATATAAATACAATTACAATATCTCTAGACGTATATACGCGTACTATCACAATGCAAACATGGCACTCGAAGCTGCATCATTATTTTACCATAACATGGCCGCCATAAACTGGCATGGATGCGAGCCGACGTGGAAGGCGGGTTCAGCTGGGGGGGGGGGGCGCCCCCTGCCCACAGCCTGGCACTCGGCTCGACGTTATTGGTTTGTTCAACAACAAAGCGCGCACCACCGGCCTAAAAGGTATTAATCTTTGATGCGACTGACTGACCATGCATTAATAATGGAGGGAGCCGCTTTCTCTGTGAGGTGTGAGTGAGTGAGCGGTGCTCATCAGATGCCCGCGCGCTCTCTCTGCTCATGCAGATTCAGAACACTAAAGCCGGGCATTTATAATTCAAATTATGAAAAGTTTAAGAACCCGTTGAAAATTGGCGGCTCGGGCTGGATGCCACATCCAGGCGCACGCTGGCCACTTGAGGGGGGAATGGTGCGGAGTTTGGAAAGTGTAGCCGGCGATTGCTTGAAAGTGTCCAGGCGTCGACCCGAAGCACGAGCCAGGGGCATCTTTTCCTGGCTACTGACCACGCCCCCGTTCTGCAACACCCCCACCCAGGGCGTCCTTGCCTCGCTGCAGCCACCTTGCAAGCGTGCCGTCTGTTCACCAGTCAATCTACAGGAAGTGACCTTGAAATAACCGTGTGAGTAGGGTGACCAACTGGCATGGGTACAAATTCAGGACTGTGAGTGTAAAAATTCAGGACAAAGGGTCAAAATTCAGGACAGAAATTCAGGACGGGAGTTCGAAATTCAGGACAAAAGGTAAGTTTTAAAGACACATCAGAGGAGGTTGCACAATAGTATATAAGTAAGTAAATAGACAACCACTTAAGTACAAGTGAAAATAAGTTTATATCTGGTTGAGAAAATCGTGCACTTCATGGTTTTTGAGTATGCATGCAGCTTTGAGCAAATGTGCAAGTCTTTTTGTGCTAACAAAACAGCCCCCACCCTACTTTTCCACCCTCCCAGGAAAACGCCTGATATCCAGTCATGCCAGTTCGGCCTTGCAACCACCCTCCAATGGTGCCCCTCATCTTCACAAAGACCCTCTCTCATGTCTTTTTAATTTCTTTTACAGTGCTACTCATCCCAAGTAAGTAGGACAGGGTGTTGGAGAGCGTTACATCACGCACATCTTATATAGAGACAATGACCCATATACATGTGAAAGTCAATGTATAGGAAATGTTACTTAAGATAATGGGGGTTACAAGGTGTAATCACCATTCATTCTGTCCTTCTATCTGTGTACCATCCATAACAATATTCAATCATTTGCAAACCTATCCATCATCTATCCTTCCATCCATCCATCTATCATTCCACTCATCTATCCCTCCATCCACCCTTTCACTCATCCATCCCTCTATTCATTATTTCACCCTACCCATTCATCCACTCATCCATCTACTCTTCCACTCATCCATCCATTCACTCATCCATCCAGCCATTTAACCTTTCACCGATCCAGCCAGCCTTTCACTTACTCATTCATCCACCCAGACACTCATCTTTCCACCCTTTCAGTCATCCATCCTCCCTTTCACTCTCTATCCCCCTTACACTTAGTCATCCATCCTTCCATCCACCCATATACTCATCCACTCATGAATCCATCCATTGGCCCTATCACTCATCCATCCTTTCACTTATCCGTCTATCCTTTCTCCCATCCATCCACCCTTTCACTCTGTCACTCAACCCTCCATTCTTTCTCTCATCCATCTACCCTTTTACTCCTTCATTCATCTATTCACCCTTTTGTCCATTTAACCTCCCTTTCACTCACTCATCCAGCCTTACATACACCCTTTCACTCATCCATCCATACATTCATCCTTTCACTTATCAATTCATCAATCCTCCCATAAGTTCACCCATCCACGCATCCCCCCATTCACTCACGTATCATCCACCTTTTCACTCATCCATCCATCCATCCACTCCCCCATCCATTTACAACTGACAGCAGCAAAGCTCCGAAGGTCGGCTGGGCCTTATTTTACAGCTAAAGATGGAACAACGGCAATCAAAATGAACAGACAAACAAAAAAACAATGTTTAACGTGGCCCAGGTCCAACTTGCATTCAGCCCCTGCAAAGCCGAGACATGGGGTTAACATCACCCCCCCTGCCTCCCAGGCAGAAGGACACCCCTCATGACTCCTACAGGCCAACGAAGTCAGTATCTGCATTTTTTCCCTACCTTCGCTTCAGAGGAGTTACAACATCAACCTATTTTCCAGCAATTCTGTATTAATGTTTTAATCAAGAAATCATCACTGATTAAAAAGGACCTGCTTTGGGAGTTGAAAGGAAAACGTGTGTGCATTTCCACAAGGTCGTGTCCTGTCTCGAATGCATTTCTCACACAGGCCTGATTTCTCAGCGGGCAGTGCTTCCGTGTTTTTTCGATGCTTACAGCCCAGGCAGCTTGTGTGTGATTTTGTCTGCGAGTGCGTGTGTTGGTGCGAAATTATGGAATGATCAGCTAATTGCATTGAAAGAAGCAAGCTGAAGCAGCATGACGTGAGTGACCAGGTGTACCTCTACCACCTGATAAGTTATAACCTCAGTCACGGGCCGAGACTCGTTTATAACTTATCAGGTACATTACATAGTCAGTGTCACGTCCACTCGACGGTCCAGACCAGGGCCAGGCCTAGTCACGTCGCGCTGCTTGCTTCTTTCGGTGGGGGGGGGGCAGAAAAACGGACTCACCTCACTCAGGCCTGTTGTCTGACTGCTGTTGGTGGTGGGGTGGCACTCTGACTGTGGCAGACACACTACACAGGGGGTCGGTCCGGCGGCGCTAGCCACTGCCTGGCTATAAAATTATGGCCGCTTCAAGTGCGCACCTGACCTCTGCTTCTCTCTTCAGTCACGCGCAGTTAGATGCCCAATGCGCATGCGGGGACAGGAGGAGACAGGGCATAATTCTGCGCGCTGGGCACAGGCACCTCCTCCTCCGTTTGTTTACGTTAGGTTGCATATTTAGCCAGCACCACTTGCTGCAGTGCTGTTGTGTCAATCAAGCTTGCTGAGGGCGGCGCTAGACTTATTCGGGGGCCGGGGCAGGGAACTGTAAATGATGTGCAAAGATTTTCAGTCCGACCGTCACAGGCTGTGACGGGCGGACTGAAAATCGGCCCCCAGCCACAAAACCGGCCCCCTTTTCTAAAACCGGCCCCACCCCCTCCAGCCTACCGGGGGATTGCCCGGTGCCCAGACTCACCAGTCCGGGCCTGTCCCTGGGGGCCAACTAGCCCACCTGAAACCTCCAGTATGCGCCAGGGAGCTGCACTGCATTGCAGAGAGGTGTAATGAGGCCACACCCTTTTTATACACCTCTCTGCAACGCAGCCCCCGGGCGCGTTTGCAGAGGGGGAACTAATTCCCCTTGTATACTGGGTGTCCCTGGGGGCCAGCTAGCCCACCAGGAGTCTCCAGTATGCGCCAAGGGGCTGCGTTGCTTTGCCCCGGGGGCGGCAGTCCCGGGGCCTGCTCAGGGGATCCCACAAGGACCCCCTAGGCCCAAAAAATAATAAAAAAAAAAAAATCACGGGGTACGCATACCGTGCCCGCACGGTACGCGTACGGTGCGCGCGCGGTACGAGTACGGTACGCGCGCGGTACGCGTACCCCGTGATTTTTTGAAAAAAAAATTGGGGGGGGGCCTAGGGAGTCCTTGTGGGACCCCCTGAGCAGGCCTAGGAGGTCAGGGTAATTCTACCCTGCCCCCTTTTTTAGTTCTACACATTTGTTTTTCTGCTTTCCTGTGCCTCAGTCTACCGAGGCACAAGATGGCTGCCAACAATTTCTGTTTTGGAGTTTTGACAGACATTGGCAGCCAATCAGAATGCAGCTCGCGCACGCGAAGGTCCGCGCACGTACACGTACAGTGCGCGCACGGTACACGTACGGTACGCGTACGGTGCGCGTACGGTGCGCGTACGGTGCACGCTTATAGATATATACATTTTTTCAAATTCGATTTTCTCAACAACTACTGGAGGGATTTACACCATTTAACCAAAAGCGCGATCTGCGTACCAGACCCTACCATTTTCCCAAATTGGGTGTAATTACGTTCAGCGGTTCGGGCTGTAGCCGTGTCTAATCGTCCTATGAAAATTAACATGGGGAAAACACGTTTTGGGACCCCCCTTTTTTCTCGGCCCCCGCTTGACGAATCTTCCCGAGACTCTCAGGGAGGGAGCGGAGCGGGCCATCTTCTTTGAGAAATTCGCAGAGATTCATAAACCGGCGCCAAACTTATTCCCAATAAAATGTTGCGGATTTCCTATGGAAACTAGGTCCTAACTATAACTACCTACTGGCGACCGCCAGTAGGTAATACATATATATATATATATATATATATATATATATATATATATATATATATATATATATATATATTCACGTATATATACATAGATACATAGATATAGATATACATATATCTCACTCCAACTCCTGGCCTGCTAATCTCTTGACAGGACCACCAGGCAAGGACCTCTTGAATGCCTCCACTCCAAGAAAAATTCAAACAACTCCAATGTTGTACGTTTGCAGTGCCGTGATTTATTGAAATTATTCACTCCATAGCTGTTCAGGCGTAGTGCCTGCCATGACACATTTCGCTCGCCTCACGCGAGCTTGATCACATGACGCGCCGCATGACACATGATATATGTATATGTATATACATATGAAACAAAGCTTGAAGTAACATTATAGTTAGGTGAAATGTTCAGTAACAAAGTAACATTTTAAACAAACAAAACACAGAAATTAACCAGTTATTGTTATAGTTATCCCAAGTAAATATAACTAGTGCCCCCGTCATGCACAGTTTTCTCATTATTTCATTGCAAATATGATATTAACAATGATGTCATAGAAGATGTAATTAGAGATCTAATATGTGGGGTAATTTACAGTGCATGGTGAGGGCTCTTGTTTAAGAGACCTTATGGCATGAGTTATCGAGCATTACATATAGCACACAGCTATGGAGTTGTGGAACATGGCCAACAACGTAAAAAGAAAATGTTAACATGAACCAAGGTATGACATTTCAATATAAAAAGAAAAATGTGTTGTAAAATCCACCATTTTCCTGTTTATTTTTATTTTTTTAATTCTTTGGTGGAACTTCTCCCCAAAACCCACCTAACATTGGTTAGGCTCAATTGCTACGTGCAATATGTGGGGTGGTCGGACAACATTTTCTGGGGCTGCTTTTTGTTCCCAGTCTGGCCCTGCGCTTAAGGAAGCTGAAGAACGACAGGATTGAGGCGAGATGGCACTAACAGTGAATTAGGTGACCGATGGGAGATGTGAGTGTGAAGAGATAATATGAAAACATTAGCATTTACCAAAGAAGATGCATGTTTAAATGAGGCCAGTCGGTGGAGAGAAAGAGATGAGGATGGGGAGAAAGAAAAGGTAAGAAATGTGTGAAAGTTAAAGGGCATTCCTCCCTCACATTTGAGGACCTACATGTGTGTATATGGTCTAATTATTTTTACATTGAAGATCACTTGGGAAAATTTAATTAATGTTTGATTCTTTGGACATTTTTTCATTCTGTCCCCAAAATGGCTGGTTATGAAGAATCCCTGCCCACAGGGTAGTGTCGATGCCAGGACCCTTGGCAAATCTCCAATGATTTAAACCTTCCATGAATCATGGAGTGACAGATACCTGTGCAGAGTGTGCTGGCAGCAAGTTAAGCAGAGACTAAAATGCTGTAATAACAATACTAATGGCTGCCAGGTTGCCAAACGATAGATGTGATACCATTAGGGCTTTTAGTCAACTACAAGTTTCATGCTGGGCCTAATAAACACATAATTACAATGTTAAAAGTGGAACTACAAGTCTCAGCATGTACCATAATGTTAGTCGAAAGATCATGACTTTCTGAAAGTTTCACACCTTACAAAGGGCCACTTAACAGCCATAATAGACATTCCTCACAATAGCAGCACCATTTCCATGTCAACATGTAAATAATGCAGAACATGCTTAACCCCTTCGCTGCTACGCCAACTGCTAAGGCTTTTTTGGCTATTTAGTGTAGTTTGCGCTTATGCCCCCGTAATGTTTCGTCCACATAAGGTACCCACACCAAATGTGCTTCCTTATCTTCCAACATGCTGAGGATTCTAAAGGTATCCAGGGTTTGTGAATTCCCCTGAAGTGGACCAAGAAAATAGCCAAAATACAGCAAACTTTTTTTTTTCTCCAGAAAAATGGGGAAAAGTGCTCCAGAAGAAAGCATTTAAGTTTTCTCCGAAAATGGTATCAACGAAGGGTTTGCAGTGCTAAAATCACAATTTCCCAGCTTTCAGGAACAGACAGACTTTTGTCAGAAAACCCAAATTTCTACACAGTTTAGACATTTTACTGGAGAAGTAGCCTATTTTTCCATTTTTTTTGTGCTTTCTACCTCCTTCCAGTTAGTGGTAGCAATGAGTGTGCAAACCAAATAGCACAGCGAGCTCTAAGAGCTATTTTGTTTATATACATTTTTACGCTGACTGCATTAGACACCCACACAAGTGAGTTATCATAATTTTTATCGGGAGAGCAAAGGCAACACTGGGTGGTAGAAAATCTGAGCCTGCCCAGTGATCCCAGACAGTAGTGTAAGGAAATTTTTATTTTTGTAGCTGAGTTTGAGATTTATAGGGGATTCTGGGTAAGAAAACATTGGGGGATCCAAGCCCGGTACTAAAACACAGGAGCCCCCTTTGCAAAAATAGATTGTTTGTGATAGAAAGGGGGGCACCTGGGCTTTTGTTCCCAGGCTTGCCGGCCATCTAGGGATACCTACCAAACCCAGACATTTCTGAAAACTAGACACCAAAGGGTATCCAGGGAGGTGTGACTCCGTGGATCCCCCAAAGTTTTCTGACCAAGAGTCCCCTGCTAACCTCAAATTTAGCTAGAAAAATCAAATTTTCCTCACATTTATGTGTGGGATCAGTGTGATGGCACAAATTTCCTACCACACAGTGTTCCCCTCTGTTTCTCGATAAAAATTATACCTCACTTGTGTAGGTGCCAAAAGCAGAGTCAGCCTAAAAATATATAAAATGAAAAACTGAGGGGGAACCAAAGTGTGTCCATAAGGGCAGGTTTTTAAATACGTTTTTAGGCCGACTCTGCTTTGGGCACGCACACAAGTGAGGCATAATTTTTATCGGGAGACCTGAGGAAATGCTGGGTGGCAGGAAATTTGTGTCAACCCGGTGATCCCACATCTTTCCCATACAGAATTGTGAGTAGAAAGTGATGTATTTAGCTAAATTTGAGGTTTGCAGTGGATGCTGGGTAAGAAAACACTGGGGATCCACATAAGCCGCACCGCCAGCCAAGCAACAGTCTTCCCACACCACAGCCAAGTGCCAGTCCACACACACCACCAGGCAAGCATCATGTATGCAAATCTCCAGCCAAGCACCATCCTACGCACACCGCCAGCCAAGCGCCAGTCCGCACACATCAGGAGGCAAGCGCTAGTCCACACACACCGGTACCAAGCGCTAGTTCACACACACACACCGCCAGCCAAGCACAAGTCCACACACACCGCTATCAAAATTCCAGTACACACACAGCCAGCCAAACGGCAGTACATGCAGACCGTCAGCCGAACTGCAGTTCACACACACAAAAACTTTCCTTGGAATCTAGTGGTTTTGTGCCCCCCTTGAAAGCAGATGAACCTAAACATATTGCTGATCTGTCCCCAAGGGGGGCAGAAATGGCTAAAATGTGTGGCTAAAAAGAAAGGTGAGTGACCCTTGACTATGGGGCTACTCCCTGGCATGCCCATAAACATATCCCTGGTGCCTAGTGGCCTTTCTGACCCAACCCGGGGGGAAGGTAGATCGGGTGCAATAACCACCATCTGCCCCCCCAGGGGCAGAAAGACTGTGCTCATTTTATTGGGAGAGTAGGGTCATCCCACCCAAAGTAAAAATAGTCCCTGATGTCTAGTGGGCTTTCTGTCCCCTGGGGGGCAGATCAGGGGTTATTGCCGAAATATGCTCCCCCAAGGCGGAGGAGGGCAGAAAGACTATGCCCATTTTTTATAGAGGGGTAGGGGTATTGGCATGCCCATTCTGGCAGACCCCACCCCTACACTAAGAAAAGAAAATAGTCCCTGGTGCCTAGTGGGCTTTATCCCCCCTCCGGGGCCAGATCGGGGGCTATTGCCTCATATGCCTCTGGGGGAGCAGAAAGACTGTGCCAATGTTTTTGGTGGGTGTGGCATTGGCATCTCCATTCTGGGATGTCCCCACCCCTCTTTTATAAAAATCCTTGGTGTCTAGTGGGCTTTGTGCTCCTCCCAGGGGGGAAGATCGGGAGTAATAACTCCCATCTGACGCTTGGGGGGTAGAAAAACCTTTATTATTAGGTCTGCGGTAGTGGGGGCATTGGCATACCCATTGTGGGCTGCCCCAACCCTTCTTTCATGAAATAAATAATCCCTGATGCCTAGTGGGCTTTCTGCCCCCCCCCCGGCAGATTGGGGCTAATACACCATATGCCCCCCAGGAGAGGGCAGAAGACTGACCCTTATGTTTTTTGGGGGGTGGGATTATTGGCATCCCCATTTTGGGCAGCCCCCACCCCAATGTTTTAAAAAAAACAATCTCTTGTGCCTAGTGTGCTATCTGCCCCCACCCCTGGAGGGTAGACAACGGGCTATTGCCCCCTTCTACCCCCCGAGGGGGACCATAAAGATTGAATTATGCTCACTGACATATGGGGGAGCAAAGGCCCTTGCCCAAGGGTCTGCTTCCCCCTCCCTTGTGTGGATCACTGTTTGGGGATCACCCCCCTGCGGCGAGGAAGGGTACCATGCAAAGTGGCCATTCTCCCCTTTCCAACGATATCTCTTTCATGTGTTTCGATGCTCGGAAGGCTAAAATAGACCCACGAGCACCGAAGCAGTGAAGGTGAAATTAACTGATCGGCTCATTTAACTTTCACTTTCAGTGTAGCGCCGATCGTCAATACACTGAAAAAAATGCCTCAGGAGGTTTGGATTGGCATATACAATAATATGTGGGAACGGATATAATTGTGACACTGCTAGTGAAAATATGACTTATGCTCTAGTACTATATGTCACTATACAAAACAGCATTTATTTATA
Organism: Lissotriton vulgaris; assembly: GCF_964263255.1. Lineage (NCBI taxonomy): Eukaryota > Metazoa > Chordata > Amphibia > Caudata > Salamandridae > Lissotriton > Lissotriton vulgaris. The sequence continues at coordinate 246,823,442 of NC_141700.1, read as the reverse complement.
TGACTTCAATCACAAGCAGAGGCGATCTCTAAGTACCGGGTGTGTTTTAGCAGACAAACAAAAAAAAGGTATTTAATTGAACAAAACTTGTTCTTTCACACATCCAACAATAACACAGTGCAACACATATCAAAAACATATACGTGCACTTAATTTCTCTTCCAAACAATTCAGCAGTATGGCGGCAATACTTAGGAGTCAGTAACAGTCCATATTGGAGGTTGTCCAGTACAGATACACACAGGAGGGAACAAAGGGGCCTCGATAAACAATGGTGTGTATCACAATCTTGCAATAGTTAGATGCTATTATGCTTAATCGCTCTCCTCCAAATCCAGAAAGTTGACACGTTTTGGCCCATAAATTTTGGCACCTTCAGGACAAGGGAAGAAGAAAAAGTATATGGAACACAGTCAAATAGTGCTCCAGGAGCTTTGTCAGACCTGTAGTGGCCTCCTAATCGCTGCTACTCGGAGAGAGACCGCTTCCAGAAGTCCATTATCGCTCTCCCGATCGATAAAATTAGGTGCCTCTTTGGGGTCGTCCACTGTGAGTTCGCCCAATGACTCTCAAGCGGGAAAACTCATGCTGTACGGGGAAGTCAAAGTCAAGCTACAATCCTGCCCCTCTATCTGACTGGGTCCGTGGGCGCCCAAAGGAAAAACATCTTGCTAGTGAATCATGTAGGGCTGGGAGTTTGGTGAAGCTCTTCCCCAGCTCCTGTGGCTCATAAACAAAGAAGGCAATCCCTCTGCTGTTTACAAAACAGGGATTTGGTGGTTGTGTGGAGAGGACGGAATGGTTCTGTCCTCTGCACACAAGCACAGTGGCGCAACCATTCTGTCCTGCGCACCCATTAGTTAAAGAATCAGGTTTTTTGCTACAATTCCCAAAGGGGAAGTTGTCCCTTGGGGACCCTTTCCCATTTACAAATGGGTTACCACCTACATGAAGTGGGTGGTAAAAAGCAAATGTTTTGCAACCACATTTCTTGACAAAACATTCCTACATACCGCTGCAATTCAGTATTGGGAAGGGGCGCCCTGAACAAGCCCCTTCCTAATACCTAATCAGTATGTATTCCGAATTCCAAACTGCGATCCGGTAACATGTTACCGAATTGCAACTTGGAATTCATACATACCAAAATACATTTTACTGATCACAAACGGCACGATTCTGTGAATCGAGCCGTTTCCGCCCAGTAAAAGGCGTGATACATGTGGCCCAAAAAGTCTTTAACCATTAAAAGTCTAATCAACCAGATTCATGAGAAAGTGAGAGTCTGAAAAGCCTCGAGTATAAAAACAAGATAGGGCGTGCAAACCATAGAAAGACAGTGAGTAGTCAATTGCACGTGGCACCAATAATAAGGGCACCACAGATTAAGCAAGACTCTTCCTTAAATGTAAACCTGCAAGTGTGATGTGTGTGTGTGAAGCAGCGCTGGAACACTCCTCTTACCATTATTATCCCATGTACCTTTTTTTGCTAACAGAGGTAAAGGGACTTAGCATTTAATCAAACAATCTAATTAAAAGTGACACCCATTTGGCTACACAATAAGGACCAGGAAACAGTGACTACAGTTAAGAAGGTTTATTACAAGTTAGCAGTCACGATAAAGTAAACAAATCTCAATAAAAATGCTGTAAAGATCCAGAATAACAACCGGATAAGCCAACTTCCTAAAGAAGTTCAGGCGTACCGGGACACCTCCCCAGAGGTAGCTGTTCGCGCTCAATAAGTTTCTGTATTATTATTATTATTATTATTATTACCAGAATAATGGAGACAAGAAGTTCAGTCACAGCAATACAAAAGGTCAATAACAGAATGTGTTGCTTAGAGAAGAGTTTTTGTTTTTCTCTTCTATACATAGGTGAAGGCTAAAACCATCTATATTAAGTCCAAACTATAGAGGATGGTTTAAAGCCTAAAAAGGATCTCAGGTTCGGGGAAACGCTGAAAAATAGGAAAAAACAGGAAAGTGCAGGAAGGTGTCAGAATTTCAGAAGATCGGTCAAGAGTCTTCTTTGGAAAGGGAAATGAGTGCTAGCTAAGGGAGGGCGAATAATTCCGCTCGACTGGCAGTGTTTGCTGTGTTTTGCCCACTTGACGCTTTGCACTGAGTGCGGAGTTCCGAAAAACGTCACGGTGTGACGCGAAGTGGAATTTTTCACTTAAGCGGCTCACAATCGGTAAGTTGGCGAGCACTAGACCTCCCCCCGGCGAGATTTTCCTTTGCGGGCGGTCATGGCAGGTTGCGACCACTCAGATTGAGAAATCTGCCAATCACATTGAGGAAGCTGCCGCTCGAGTAGAAAGTCTCCTTGAGAGGCAGAAAGCAGCAGCGTCCTCTGGCGCTGATTTTAACCCATGGAATAAACTCCTGCCCCTAAAAATCAGTGTGAGCGTTCGACTCAACACACTTCGCTACTGGCAGAACTCAGCTGAGCACGGTGGAGTTTTTCTGGCACTTTGTGTAGTTCCACGAAGTGAAACTCCGCAAACTCTGCCCAGGTTTATTGCTAGCCTAAGCCACACTTGGTAAGTGTGAAAGGGGAAATATTGAGGTCTGAACCTCTCAAAGTCCCAAGGAAATTAGTGTTTCCTCACACAGTGTGAACACCAGATATTACTGTGAAATTCTCCAAAGCAATACCCCTCTGTTTGATCACCAGGGACTCAATTGTCCTTTCCATTCTCACAACGTGAGCTGCAACGTTCACCAACTATCCCAGGGCAAACCTGGGAATGATATTGTCCATGATTATCTGTGAGCCTTTGCATCATTGATAAATGGAAACTTTCTGTTAACACTCTGGCTCTCCACGTTCCATGTCAAGGTCTTCTTCTCAGGCTCTCTCAATTGCTAATGCACTGTTACATCTATTCTCAAAACAACCATGAGAATGTACCTGCAAGGAAAAGATTCACAGGCAGAAAATAGAAAGCAGCATTTAATGCAGAAAGAAGTACAGGCCTAGTTATCACAAGTTTAACGTATTAAATCAATGGTGCATATCTATACTACTATAATAAAGGAAGAACTTTGCACCTTTGAGGCGGGTAAACTCGGGAACCACAGCGCCAATCCACACACCCGATACATCATTGTAATCGTCAGGGTGTGCAGATGGACATAGGTTATATAAATAAAAAATATATACGTTATTTAAAAAATTGACGATAAAAAAATGTAGTCCCTTGCAAGTAGCGCCAGCCGCGACCTGCATGGTGACATCAGGAGCGCGGGGAGGAGCAGCGTGCAGGAGCGGAGGAGGAGCGGCGGACATGGCGCGCGGGAGGAGCAGTGATGAACGGCGGAATGGCGGTGAGGACCGGCAGACAGGCGGGAGGAGCGGTAAACGGCGAGGAGCGGCGGAGCGGTGAAATGAGGAGCGCGGGGGAGGAGCGGCGGCTGAGGTAAGGCTCCGGGCAGGCGGGGTCAGGGCAGGCGGGGTACGGGGAGGGCAAGGGCCCGAGCTGCTTGACAATGTCAGGGCGGGTGCGGGGCCGGGCTGCTGCACAATTTCGGGGCGGGCGGGAGTCCGGGAAGCTTGATTGCTCGCGGGGGACGGGGCAGGCAGGGGCCCGAGCTGCTTGACAATGTCAGGGCGGGCGGGGGGCCGGGCTGCTGCACAATGTCGGGGCGGGCGGGGGTCTGGGAAGCCTGATTGCTCCCGGACAAGGTCGGGCGGGCTGCTAGTTTAATATATGTGTGCACATTCAACCAAAAAGGAATGTAAAATGTCATTACATTAGTTTCAAATTATACGTGTAGTGCTAATGCACTCAAATGTATTGGGATCATGTGATGACCTTTGACTACCAATGTTTTAATTGACGACTCTATGGGGTAGATTTACATGCCCCTTGCGCCACTTTTGCGTCACTTTTCCGATGGTAAAAGTGAAGCAATAGTGGCGCAAGGGGCTTGTTATGTTATGTTATGTTATGTTATGTTATGTTAATGATGTGTTTGAGCGCACTGCTGCCCCAGCTAAGGGGCGTCCCGGCGCTGACCGTATCATTGTACCGGAAAAGGAAACTGCAAGAGAGAGAAACCTAAGTCAGAGGGAAAAGAAACGTCTTAATGGATTTCCGAAAAGGGAGAAGCTCATCGATGCTACAAATAGATACAGGCAAGGAGTTCCACAGTTTGGCCGCCAACAGTCGGAAGGAACGACCTCCAACACGGCAGAGTCTGAACTTGGGTATGTTAACCAGATGTTGACCTAAGGAGCGCAAGTTACGCTGAGGAGTGGACGGAGTTAAGAGTGGACGGAGTAACTCAGGGCTGGTACCTTTCAAGATTTTAAATGCTAAACAGAGTGTCTTGAACTGGATTCTAGCTTGAATCGGTAACCAGTGTAAGGTTCTGATAGTGGCTCTAGCAGAACATCTGCGAGGCAGTCCGACAAGAGCTCGGGCTACCGAGTTCTGAACTCGCTGTAGACGCAGAATCTCAGCTTTATTTGCGCCCAAAAGTAGCGCGCTAGCGTAATCCAAGCGCAATAGAATTGTAGCCTGGATGATAAGTTGCCGAACAGGCGCAGTAAAAAACTTCAGAATAGGGCGAAGGCCCCTCAACAAGCCCACACATGTCGCTGCTACCTTCTTCGTGTGGCACTGAAAATTGAGATCTGCATCCAGCCACACTCCCAAGTTCTTGACCGCTGGCTTGGTTGCAGGCATAATGCCTAAGGAGGCTGGCCACCAATGTTCGTTCCAAAGGGAGGTGTTTTTCCCTACCAGCATCACCTCGGTTTTAGATTGTAAATCTGCCCCTATCTGTTTTAACATGCTCCATGTTGAATGTACAACATAATTTTTTGTGCACTTGCATTATGACTTGTGCTTATATTTCGTGTCTCCTTACAGCTTCAGAGTAGGATTGTTAACTTTCTCCTCAGCACAAGTAAAACAGCTTTGCTTGGAACAGAACGTGAGGGATGTGTGTTTGAAAGCATGAGAGAGAAATGTGCGGAATGTACTTCTTTGTCTGGGAGTCCAAACACGGAGGTACCGCCGGCTTCCGTCTTAACCTTGGAACAGACCTGTATGGTCAGTTTTGGTTTTGTAATACGTGCAGGGAGGGGGAACTTCTAGAAGTCTCTCTTCACGTTGGTAAACAGTATTAAAATGTCACGGTTTGGTAGCACTTCCTTACTTGAACATTTAAAACTGGATGCTCAGAGGTCTTTGGCCAAGGCTTCACATATTAATAGGATCCCAAAAATTATGAAGAGTTGGCTCACCTGAATCTTGAACCCAAGTTAATCACAGTGTCATAAGACTGGCCTTAGCCCTATAGTAATCATCAGCTTCCATGTTGCTATACTTTAGACAAATAACTGATGTATACTTTTTCGTTCAAGCAAGCTTCATAGGAATTTGGAAGAACCTAGATATTAGAAAAAGTGATCTTTCCTCAGATGCTTCGGATTCACAGTTTCTGGTTCTGTTAGCCTAGATAGCTCCAATATTGGTAAGTGCTTTTCTTACATACTCTTAAATTTATTTATTTATTTAGTGTTTTATAGAGCGCGAACTTGAACTGTTAAGGTATCCGAACGCTTTACAAGGGTCTTAGAGTTATACAAAGGTTAAGCATCATATTCTATTTACACAGTGTAGGAAATATGATGGAAAGAAGACAAATATGTACAGATTATATTTACAATTACAGCTCCATAATACATTTGACTACGTTTTTAAGCTGACTTTATGGTCTAGGAGACTTAGGGCCAAGGGTACTAAGTGGCAAGTCACAAATTGTGTACCAACTTTTGCAACCCGTCTCTCATTTTCTGAGGCGCCTAGGCACTAATAGTTTACTTTGCAAAATGTCCCAAAGTAAATTAGGCACTTCACTATTTGTGATAGTGAATCACTCCCCCCCCCCCCCCCCCCCCCCCCCACCCAGTGATTAACCACAAGAGCAGGGATGGTGGGCAGTGAGGCACAGCAGGCCACCATCCCCTTAAAGGAAACAGTGCTGTTTTTTAAAAAAAACGTTCAGTTTGCGAACACTTTTGTAGAAGCAGTTAGTGGTCCATTGGACCACTGCATAATACCCCCAGGGTCACCCTGACACCATCTACAACTAGAAAAGTGTCCAAGGTAACACCTTCCCTTTTGCAAATCAATTAACACTTTCTTGAGGTGTTGGTGACTGATAAATAGTTTGCGATCACCATTGTGGTTGCAAAGCATTGCCATATGCCACACCGAACTGCAATTAGGAGGGGGCGCCACTTTCAAGACCCTTTCTAATTGCTTTGAGGCATGGGCCACTTAACCCACTTTGCGAGATGGGAAGGCTTTTATGACTCACAAAGTGGGTTTAATACATACCTAAAAGTCTTTTTTCGGTTACAAACACTGTGATTTTGTGAAACGGAGGAATTCCAACCCCTAAATGGCTTTCTACATCTGGCCCTCATTCTCTGTTCTTCAGTCTGACTTTTGACATTATTTTCCAATCATAGTGCTGTTTCAGTCACTTTTTAAAATCCAAAACTCTATACGTAAACCACAACTGAATGTAATTGAATCTGTACAGTCTTCCAGCTTCTTAACTTCCTCCCTCATCTGCCGTACCACTTCTTGATGTTCAGACTCAGGGCATTCCATGCAAGATTCCGTGTTTTTGGTGCAGCCAGAGTGGTTGAAAAGACACGTTGGGCCATATTATCAAGCATGGGCGATACATTATCGCCACTTTTATCGGCAGGAAACTGCCGATAAAGCGGCGATAATGGGCTTGATAATATGTCCTTGTGAATTCCCATAGAAGCACAGGTTCTGGTGTTAAACTGGGTTTCTATGGGAATTCACAAGGGCATATTATCAAGCCCATTATCGCCGCTTTATCGGCAGTTTCCTGTCGATAAAAGTGGCGATAATGTATCGCCCATGCTTGATAATATGGCCCCTTATGTTTTAGATCCAAACACTTTTAAACTTGTGCCATATAATAATATCAATTTTTTTAGGACTTGCGCCTATTTATCAGGGCTGAGCAGACCTTTTATTCAACTGACATTTTCCCTATTGGCTGGACCCTTGGAGGCTGGTTTGAGAGCCATGGGGCTTCTGCTCTCTCACTTTCCAAGGCTCCCTGAGGTTGATTGCAGCAGGCATAGGGAGGCTTCAAGAGAGACAGAGTGACAGGGAGGGAGGGAGGGTGGAAGGGAGGGGAAAGTAGAGAGAAAGCAATCAGAGGGGGAGAAGAGAGAGATGAGAGGTGGAAAGAGAAAGAATGGATAGAAAGAGAGGGATTATGAGAGGAGACGAAGGGAGGTGGGCTGGGTTGAATATTTTTGTCAGGGCTGCTCTTGGTTCCCAGTCCATCTCTGCTTACCTATTTAGGGATCCTTTTGCTTTTTATGATCTGCTATAGGCTGAAATAGATCATAATTAGAGGATGATTCTAAGTGGTAATTAAACAACACAGTAACAGTCTACTACCGCATTTTTACTTTGTACCTGCACAGTGCTTTGCTGCTTTTCTGCTAGGCTAGTGTTACAAAAATACCACATGCATACATAAGTGTTTGCATACATTCATACTAGTCTAAAGGGTGGTCAGTGCAACAGGCCTCACTCTCTGTAACAAACAAAGCTCCAGCGGCTGCTTCTTCTGTTGAGCAGAGCAGTGTTGCCCTGCTCGCTGAGGGCACCAAAAAAGGGAAAAATAAAATGGTAATAAAATTAACTTATTACCATTCTTTTTCCTCTGCCAGCCCAAGCTGGTTGTGAGGGCAGGGCCATTGTTGCTGACTGGCAGTAGGTGATGAAGAGTGGTGCACAAGTTTAAAAGTGTGCATCTCTTTTTGGCTGGCTGTTTTGCGACGGCCAGCCTGACATGCGCACTTTAATCCTCTCCAGCTCGAGCTGTATTAGACAGCTGGTGGAGATCAATCACAGGTCTCCAGTGTCTTTGTGAGTGCTGATGGTGCCCACTTGGTCCAATCCTGGCGCTTCTCTCATGCTGGTTAACAGCATGAGAGCAGCATCTCAACTGGTTAGGGGAGTTGGCTGGGACCCATGCTGGACGACGAGAAGAACACCAGGACCGGAGAAAGACATGCAGCAAGGTAAGTGAATGTTTAGTTGTACTTAATTTAATCTTAATGTAAACTGAATCGCCGACATGCATTACATTAGCATAAAACAGTTAAACATTTTAACTTTAAAACGTTAATATAATGCATGTTGGCAATTTAGTTATTTTCCCTGAGACGGCACAACACCTTTTCTCGCCTCCCTACTTTTAGTAAATGACAGCCGCCACTGCAAAGCTCATGGGAAAAATTAAACCTAGATGCAAAGCAGTCAAGTGTGCTAAATCCTTCTGCATCAATACACAGTAAATCAGGACAGATCAAGTCCTACAGCATTTCTCTCAATAGACTTCTTACACTTGAGAAATAATTGTGTGTTCGATTTTGTAGTCTTTTTTAAAATACTTAATTGAATGTCTTACTTTTTCCCCACACCTGTAAACATCAGCAGATTCATATGATCTCAGACTCAATGACCTCCAACCAAAGCCACCATAGGAAATCAGATTGCAAACATAAAAGAAAAAGAATATCAAGATAATAAAGGAACCTCGTTTGGCTTTGGTGAAAAAATGGACATTGACCACCGCCCTCAGGACCTAACCCTCTAAACCGGGCTTGACATGCATGACATTGCAGCAGATTAGGATTTGATAGTCAAACAATTAACTTCAAACGCATTGAGTGCACCACCAACTCGCTCTCAAACCTTGTCTCATAAGCCAAACTACAACTGGCTAGCACTTACAAACTAGAAGGAGACTTAGGGGCATATTTACTAGGAAGTGACACGGCAACACGAGTCGCCATAACAAAGAAGCGATAGTGAGTCGCAGTTTGCATTCTCGTCTTTTTAACACGGTATCACGCAGATAGCTGAACAACACTAACAAATCACACGCTTGTTTCAGAAACATAATAATTGGAAGGACGCCAGCTACCAAATTTTAAAGAAATGTTGCATAAGCTAAAAACGGCGAAGAGACACGACCAGCATTGCAATTTGAAAAGGAAGGAACATGTTTGAGAGCAGACAAATGAATGAACTGACAAATCGAACTGCAAAGTAAAAAGCTGCTCCTGAGGGCCGGGCTTGGCTCCGCCGATCTTCGCAGCTCCAGCAACAAAGGGCCGGGCTTTGCTCCACCTGTTCCCCCGGCCGGGCTTGGCTCCGCCGGGCCCTTCCCACCCCCGTGACCAGCAGCAGCGGACGTCAGAGGCAAGCTCCAGGAGGCGCATAAAGGCTCCCTCGGTCCCTCGTCCCGTGGGACGCAAGCGGGCGTGTGCCGGAAGAAGCCCGGGACAAGGGCGGGCCGTCTGCGGCCGCCAGAGGCCGGAAGAGGCTGGGCTGGGCCACGGGCTTTGGCCCTGTATCAAAGGACTAATATACTCAAGTGAGACTTTTAACATTGTTATCTGGATAAAGTGCTTTTGTAGTCTGCTCTGTTGTTCCATCTGATACCAAAGTTCAATAGCAAGTTTGGACGATGTCTAAATCTAAAACTGATAAAACTGCATCTGGGTTGGGCACCATGGACAATTATTTGGTAAAAATGGTGAACCAAATTTATAATGATCGCAGGGCCTCGCTAGGTCGAGGGATTAATCCTGATTTACATGAAGTTACGCCCACCCCATTGGCGGATCCAGCTGTGGTTGATATTCCTGTTGTATCTAATAGGGCTGTCACAACGGCTGAAGCGCAGGTGCATGCCGCGTTGAATGAGGATGTTCCTGATATATCTGTCACTTCTGTTATACTTACTGAGGAAATAGAACAGCCACCGCCTGCCCCCAGACCAGTGAGAACCTGTAGAAAGTTACAAAGCAAACATGGGGGGAAGTACAGCAAAAAAAGAGTAGAAACAGTGCATTTAGTTCCAAATGGCTCTGGTACAAATATAAATTCGGAGCAATTTGCCCTATTGATTCGTACTATAGAAGCTAAGATAGAGGCAAAGATAGAAGAGCTGTTGAAACCCTTGACATCTAAATTGGATACTGTGGCCCTAGAAGTCAATAGATTAGGAGGATTGTAAGCAACACACTTGGCCTCAGCCTCAGCTAAAAGATCTAAGGCTGTGGACAAGGGCTCTGCCGGAGAGGGGCGGGAAGTTGTTAGAGTGAACTCACAGCAAACTAGTCAGCAAACAACTTTTGAAATTGCCTCACCTGATCTTACTCCACCAATCGAGCAGAACAAACAGGCGACAGTAGATCCAGAGGGTAACCCGGATATTAGACAAGTAAAGAAATGTCGCTACATTAATCTTCCACCTGACTGTGCACCTTATGTGGTTGTACTAACAAATGTCCCGCCCACTGATTGTCACTCTGCCTAACCCTATGAGGAATCTCATGATTCATTAAAAAACAAAACAGTATCGTGGTTGAATAATAAATGTGGCTTTCCAATCACTTACTCTGATCAAATATTGTCAACGAGAAGGGTGAACTGGATTGGCCCGTCTAGAAAGACAGTCAGTGGGGACTGTATTATTGTTAACTTTAAGCATCCCCAACACGTTGCTACAGTCTTACTAAGAGCGGCTTCCTTAGCTTACAATGTGAAGAGTGTATGTGTACGCCCACTTGGTTATTTTTGTACTCATTTACTCAAAGCCCCTCCTAATCCTAGGAAAATTAGACCATTTACTCCTATCCAGCCTCCGGCCCCTGAAGTGACATATCTGTATAATGTTGATTACCACTGTATGAATGGGTTCAATGTTGCAACGCAGAATAGATTTGATTCGCTCTCGGGCCTGGAAGTGTGGAATTGACGTGAGGAACCCGAGAGACTGGGAAAGAAGATTTTGGCTGAAGTGGAATGCACGGAGAGTACACGGACAAAAATGAGTCAAAATAATGTAATCTCATGGAACATTGCGGGACTGGGTGCTAAGATGGAGGACTGCAATTGGAGCAGGTATATTAAGCAGTATCAGATTATCTGTTTGCAGGAGACTTGGTCAGTTGAATGTGACAAATTCCTTGAAGGGTAGAAGGCATTTTATGTTCCTAAGGGGAAAATGGTCACATTCATCTCTGTTGCACTATCTTGTAAAGTACGTAGAGTCTTAACAAGCAATTCTGGAATCATTGGTTTAATTTTAACTGTAGAAAATTGAACGGCCGGCTTGGTCAACTTTTACAATGCTGTCAATGCATACTCAGCCTTGAGTCAAATCTCAGCACTGAATGTCTTTATTAATATTTCTATGAAGGTTTGCCTCCACAATCTCATGCTTATGGGTGATTTTAATGTCCACCCCTTTTGAAAAGTATCTCGGATCTGCATTGCCCACGATCCGAGGGTTTGCATCTGGAACACACGATAGAGGGGGAACTCTTTAATGATCTATTGAATGATCTGGATGTCAATGGCATTGCTGGATCCTACCAAGTGTTTTGAGACCCCGACGTTTAAGGGACATGGGAGGGGAACTTTCATTGATTATGTACTACTTACATCTCCTATGCAGTCCCTTGTGGATTCTTTTACTATTGAAGAAAGTGAATTCAGTGATCATAACCCGCTCACTGTTCACTTGAGGGGTCCATGGATAGCTAAAGAAGGACCGAATCATATCACTGGTAGGGTGAGCACAACTGATGAGAGACGCCGCCTAAGATGGTCTAAGATTAACCCAGATCTGCTGTACAAAGACATTAAAACCATTTGTGCAGATGAATTTACGGTTTGCACTCAGGAAGGGTTGCAGCCGTGTAAGGTCCTTAGTGCTTTCCAAAGTCTATCGGGCAAGGTCACTCAGCTGCTGTCGGCGCCAGCAAAGAATTTAGAGAAAGTGGGACCAAAATGGTTTAACCACGATTGCTCTAAAGCTGCAAGAAATCTAAGGCTGGCACTAGTAGCTAAACCAAGAATAAAGGAGACAGTTCAGCTGTGTCGGAAAGAATATAAATCTACCATTGCCAAACATAAGGAATCTTTAATAGAAGAGGCATGGAGTGAGATTCTTGATCCCACTACCTTGCGATGTAGTTCCAGATTTTGGCCGGTAATGAAGAAACCTTTTTTGGTCCAGGAGCCAGGTAACGGTCTGGAATCCTATATACCAAAGGAGGAGTGGGAAGCACACTTTAAGCAACTATATTGCTGCCCAATGGTTGAAACATCCAATCCTGCCCCTTGTACTAATGGTGAAATAATCAGTTTTGATAGAGGGGAGGTTATTGAGGGTATTGCAGGACTAACAGCTGGGAAAGCTCCTGGTCCTGATGGGATTCCTCCAGACTTATTTAAGTCTGAGCCAAATTTTTGGGCACCAATATTGGAGTCTGTTTTTAATGCTGCTGTGAAAAATAGTTGTCCACAATCATGGGGGGTCTCTACGATTGTCCCGGTCTTCAAGAAGGGGGACAAAGGTAGTTCACATTGCTACAGACCTATTTCACTAATAGACTCTATGGTTAAAATAGTGGGAAGAATTCTACTACAGAGACTCCTAGACTGGGCGATGGAAAACAACATCATGACCATCTCCCAGTATGGTTTCAGCAGTGGTCGCTCAACAATAACTCAGTGCCTTAATCTCTTTTTAATATTAAGTATGTACACTGTTGCTCAAAGGGGTACCATTCACCTCACCTTCATGGATCTGTCCTCAGCTTTCGACTGTGTAAACAGAGGAAAGTTGTGGCAGTCCATGAGGGCGAAGGGTGTAGATAGTGGAATTGTTAATTTTCTTGTTGATCTACATGGCAATACTAGAGTAAATGTGAGATATTCTCAAGACCTGAGTACAACTAATAATTTTGATATTAGAAAGGGTGTTCGCCAAGGATGTATCTTGGCCCCCTTCCTTTTTAATTTTTATATTAATGAGCTAGATAGCGTCTTACAGAATGTATCGGCTGATTGCCCAAGAGTAGGCAGGCGGGGAATTCCTGTACTTTTATACGCAGATGATGCGGTTTTAATTTCTAGAACTGAGAGGGGTCTTCAGGCTCTCTTAAATGCTTTTAAACTGTTCATGACGGAAAGAGACCTTTTGGTCAACAATTCGAAATCATTTGTTATGCAAGTTGGCCAACAACCAAAAAGGAACTTTTCATTTAAAATCGATGAAGCAGTAATCCCCATATCAAAAACTTTCTCGTATCTTGGAGTTCTTTTTGATACTAAACTTAACTGGGGACCTCATCTTGCAAAAAAGAAAGGGGAACTGGTTAGGGTTAATGCTTCAATCTTTAATTTTGCATCGAAACTGGGAAAAAACTTACCAGTGCCATGTTGAAACTTTATAATGCAAAATCAGTGGCAACAGCTATATATGGCAGTGAAATTTGGGGGTATGTTGCTGGTGAGCAGCTGCAGATCACAGAATATTTTTCCTGAAGCGCCTCTTGTGAGTCCCTGCAGGTACGTCAAATTTTGTAGTACACGAAGAGCTAGGGACACAATATTTAAGTGACACTTTTTCCTTACGCCAGCTGACCTGTTGGTTAAAATTGAGGTTGAATCAGGATATACCGCTGACACATCTGATAGTGAGGGATTATCTGATCCAGGATAGGGCAATGTGTACTCCATGGATAAAATATCTGAAATGCAGTTTTGCAAGGCTTGGCCGCCTGGATCTGTTTGAACACCCAAGGGGATCTGGAGTTAACTAAACGGGCCTTCCTTATGGACAGGAAGACCCAGAGGGAAGGTGTAGAGCTCCAGAAACAAAGTGTGAGAACATTTGTCATGCTGAAAACTTGTGAAACTATAGAGCCGTATTTGCTGGGCTCACTGACCTCTCATGAAAAGTTCCTGCTAACAAGGTTTAGGTTAAATCTTTTCCACCATCTGCTGATTAGGCCAAAAACTGATATTTTTAATAAACTTGCAGCACCCTGCGGCTGCGACGGAAAGTCTCTGCAGGATCTGCTGCATTTTATGTTTTTATGTAGGTTCTATGAATAACCACGTAAGCGCTATCTGGTTACTCTTTTAAAAAAACTTACTTTTATTCAGATCAGACCGGCATTAATGTATTTACAACTTTTGCCTAGTGACAGTATTCTCCAAATTACAGAATTTTTAAAATTGACTGTGAGGCTGAGAATTAGTATGGACCGGTAATGGTCCCTTGTGATGAATTATCTACTTTTTGATTCTGTTGTTTGGAAGACAGCCCATTCCTGCACATTTGGCACTTTATCTGATATGTGTTTACAAATCATGTGTTTTAAATTGTTTTATTATTGTATATGTACTTTTATGGTTTGTATAAAAACCGAAATAACGTCTTAACTACTACTACTAGGAAGTGGTGCAGCGCAGCGTTAGCCTCCTTGGCTTAAGACAGCGATCTGCCACTTCCAAAATGCAGGGCTGCACCGTATTTAGAAAGGATACGGTGCAGCCCTGCGTTTCCCCCTGTGCTGGTGCTAATTTTAGCTGCCTAGTGCCAACGCAGACACCCTGCACCATAGTGCAAGAATGCCTGCGTTGTAGGGGAAGATTGTTTATGTGCAGAAAGATGTCCCTTCCTGCACATTAACAATCTTTAAATGGAGTTTGTAACTTCTATGAGTGCTGCCTAATGCAGCACACATAGAAGTTGAAAAAAACATCATTTTTTTAATTGATTGTTTATGTGCAGGCAGGGACACCTGGGCCTTCTCCTGTTTCTATGTGTGCTGCACAACACAGCACAAACAGAAGCACAAAACTAGGAGAAATTAAACATTTCTCCTCATTGTGCCTGTTTAAGACCATGTTTTACCTGGTCTTAATTTTGGTGCTGCTCCATATTTACGCTGCCCTTCTAAATTTGGGGCAGCGTGAAAATCAATGGGAGTTGCAGTGGAACGCCACCACAACACCCATTGCCTGCCTGTTTCACGCTGAGTATAGCGTGAAAGGGGGCCTTATTTACAAGGCTGCATTAGGCCACGTTACATGGCTTAATGCAGCCTTGTAAATAAGGCGAAGCCCATATCGCCACAGGAACATCACAAAAAGTGCCATTCCTGTGGCAATAGGGATTTGTAAATATGCCCCTTAGTAACTTGTTGGGCAAGGTTTACAGAAAAATTAGCAAGTAAGCACGCAAAGGCGGTATCAAGAAAAACAATGAGGGGGAACCAACCATCTAATAAGAAGAGCCAAAAAAAAGACAAACCAGCTGTGGAGAAGCCTCCAAAGGTCGCCAACGGATCCTAAAATAATAGTTAATTTAAGGTAGGCCAGAAGACATCTAAAGGCGGTGAAAAGGATAAATCAGAGGGAGCTATGGAATTCATTTTGGACAAAACTACTTTATGACACAAGGTCAAACAACTGTGTGAATTTCTGGCACTGTGTAAACGGCCTGGGTGGCACGCTTCCAAATCAAATGTGGCTTCCTCTAACATCTCAGAGTCAACATGGTATCACTTTCTGCTGACTATTTTAACAAGCAGATGCGACCTGAGCGGTTCCTCACTCAGGGGGAAGGTCTGGAGGCGAGAACCCCCCAGAATCTCTTTCAAAAAGCTGTGACCAGGTTACTCCGTGGTGTTTTATCACTGACTCTAGTCCAGAAACAGATTGCCAAAGGCCACAGAGAGGGGGCACCCGGCCCAGGCGGTATACCACCAGCAATTTACAAAGAGGATCCTATCTTCTGGGCTGCACAACAAGCTCTGTCTTTCTCCACCATATTGCAGCAGAACTGCATTCACCCCCCATGGCGTGAATCAATACTTGCTCCTATCTTCAAGGGGGCGATAAAGGAATCCCCGGCAATTACACTTGATAGCTTTAATTGAAAAGGAAGCTAAATACTTTGCTGGCTTGCTGTGAGAAGCACTACAGTTATGGGATGAGACAAAAAAAATCATTCCACCAAACCAAACTGGGTTTATGGAGTACACAGGGACATCTGCGAACCTTATTGCACTCTCCCATCTGTTTGATCAGGCGGGATCCAACAACCAACCTGTCCACCTGAGTTTCATCGACTATAAATCTTCATTCAACAGAGATGGCAGTAGGAAACGCTGGCAGAAACTCGCTCTCCTCAACATCTCGGGCAGCTTGCTCAGGGGCCTGCAGCTCCTCCACCATGAAACATGAGTCAGAATAAAAATTGGAGATGGTTCACGCCTGTCTAGGCCTATAATCACTTTCCAAGGTCTTAAGCAAGGTTGCATCCTTGCACCAACATTATTCAACCTGTCTTTATCTGACCTGACCCTGGCTCTGAAATCGCTCAACTTCCACCTGCTAAAATTGGGGGCTTCCATCTCTCAAACCTACTGTATGCAGACGATTTGGTTTATATCAGCAAAACCAGGGTCGGCTTGCAATGCCTTTTGGACGCCACATCTGCTTTTTCAATCCGGGACGGCCTGTTGATTAACAAGAAGAAAACAAAGATTCTTGTGGAAGGAGGTGCCAGAATACAAAAACAGACGTGGTTTCTGGAGCAGGAGAAACTGGGGGCAACCAAATGCTTCAAGTACCTAGGAGTCCATTTCAATGACAGCTGCAGATATATGACCTAGATGAATGAAATAAAGAAGGAAGACATTGCACTATCATTCGCCCTTAGATCTGTATACACATAACTAAAAGGATCTGCACTCAAGCCCATCCTCCAGGTAGCCCAAGCAAAGATTCTACTGACTCTAGCCTAGGGAAGTGAGGCTCTTAAAGGGCGGGACAGTTCGACTGTTGACAGAACACTTGTGAAGATCTATAGAACAATCTTTTAGCTTCCTTCTCATGACACATCACCAACTCAAATAAGATTAGAATGTGGTATATGCAGGCAGGACCTTGCACGGAAAGCGGCCTTTGCGATAAGCTGTCATAAGCTTAAGGCTGCAAAAGATGGGACCCTGGGCCACCATCTATAGACTGAGCTAGAAACAAAGCAAAGGACGGCAGGTAAGTGCTACCTGTCCCAAGGTCTGAGCGTGTTAGCTTAACAACCACTTGAGACCTAACTATCACCCATCAAGAATCCAAAAGGGTGGCAAAAATCAGCACAAAACAGCTTTCACTAGTATAGGACAAGGTCCGCCTCCCTCTACGTAAACATGGCTGGATGGCATTGCACACCTACAAACCCCTGAAACCACAGTTTACAAATTTACAACAACTGGTCAAAGGCACAGTTCATGAAACCTAGGATGGGTATAATCCTGATCCTTACTTATTATCCAGTCTGGAAGAGTGGTGTAGTCCAGGGAATGTGTTGGCTCTTCAAACAACAACAAAAAGGACATAATACATGTACTGTGCTTGTGATCCACCCTTTTGGCGAACAGGAGGGAGCTGTTACAAAAAGGGTGGGTTGCCAGGGGGATAAGATCTTGTAGGGAAGCAGGGCTGGCCTGTCTCGACCAACCCACTATTATTCTAAACTGTGCTTTGGTAACATTTTTGGATAATTTCTCCAAAAATATTGAGGCCTCGGATCATGCAGCTGAAGGGGTGGAAGGTGATTAGGCTGTTAACGCACTTGGAACTGGGCCCTTGAAGGCACCTTTGTCTTAATGCACTTTGTCTTAATGCACTTTTCCCTGAAACTGTTTTTAATAGGTGCAGCTGACACCATTTGGCCAGGGCACTTAGACATCTAGATAGAGCACAAACCCCGGCACCAGTGATAAAGGGTACACTTTAAAATTAACGTAGTCACAGCACTTTACTCACACCTGCTTTTAAAGCTTACAATATAAGGTTATTTTTAAACAGTCCAGCCAAATGAACCCCATTTTATTATTGATTTGACCTGCTCCCTTGCAAAGGTGCTAATTGTCCAGCTTTTTACACATGTATTTTACAATGTAATACCTTTTAAAATTACGTAATTTTGGATACAATGTAATTTTATTATTTGATATTGCAAGATTTTTTTTACTAATCAAGCAATAACACTTACTTACTAAAATAAAGGAACCCGCAGAGCGAATGAGAACTGCCAGCAGACTACAAACTAAAAATACTTGTCTGTCTCTCACACTTCCTCATCTATCACACCACCACCACGGTCTACATCCCATAACACGAAAACCGCAACACAGTGGTCATCAGGTATGGCATGGAAACCCTTCCTGCAAAGGCTCAAAGCAAAGACAGCACCCGTAGAACCACACACCAAATATTGTGTAGCATGCTAGCTGTGTGGAGAACCACTTCAGCGCTGCATGTAGGTGTGGGAGTCGCTGTACAAATGGAACAACACAATACAATACTATAATTAAGACAGGTTCTCCATGTTGTCTTGAAGGAGGCACAGGCTTAATTTTCAGCCCATCAACTATGATATCTGAACTCGAAGGGACATCCAAGTACTGTAGCGTAGTTCCTATTTTCCCAATAGGCCCTGCGCATTGGAATAACATAAACAGTAGTATCGACGTAGAAGTGCGGATCTTCCAGGCCTCTACTGACTATGCTAAACTTAATTGGGTTTGTTACCAACTAGCTCAGAGGTCACTGGAAACTTTCTTGACTGAAATAGGAAGTGATCAGCTTCCCTGGCACAGACAAGAAGGGATTCAGTTTTCCAACAACCGTGCAACATGACAACTTTGCTCCTCAGATCAAGAGTCAATCTCTAGGGTCATGTGAAACAATAGACAGTTATTTTACTCAGTCAGGTTGGTGCAGTTTACTTTCACAATATGTAGAGAACAGAGAGACGGGCGTTTGTCAATAAAGGGTTAACATTTATTGAACAGTCTTTCTCCTCGTACAAGAGAAATTAATTGCCACAATTGCAAGACTTGTTATGATAAAAAGTACGTACAGTAAGATAAGTATTGCGAAATAATACTGTAAAAGCATTGATATGGTTTCTTAGCCATACAATGGTTTAAAAGTAATAAAACATATATACATTCATATATACATTAGGCTAAAATACTCAACTGGTGCTTCTAACTACGCCTACCCCAGTGTACCTGACCTAAGCCTAATACTTGGGAGGGGAGTAAGTAAGTAGCTTTAAGTTAAGTTGGTTTTGCCAAGGTTTGCTTCAAGAATTCTCTCTCAAGGGTTTAGTCAACACCATACCTCTGGAATAGAATGATGGAGGTCTGGTATCTCCCTCAGGGCTCGATATCCCAGTCACCCGCAAGGGTAGACCAGAAACGCTGGAGCTGGATTTCTCTGCAGGAGAAAGACAGCGTCTCTTCTCAGCGCGTCGAGGAGGAGAAGGAGGGGGGACAGCGTCCGCGGGCAGCTTGCATCTGCTGGGCTCTTGCAGGGGGACGGCTGTTCAGCTCCTAAGTTCACCACACCATCGTTCGCTAGTTAGCAGCGATAGCAGTAGCGATAGCAGCTATGATATCTTCAGCATAACAGCAGCTTCAGGCGACGGGCAACAGGGGACTTGCTTAAGGCCACGTTGGTAGTATATATACCTGAAAGGTGCCTTGTTTGACGTAAGTTTGCTGGACATAAGACGTCAATAAAGATGTCACTAAGAAGTGATCGTCTATCAGTGCTCATTAGAGTTCTATTACTAATCAAAACACAGCAAGCGGGGATTTCCAGGTTTGCTGAGTTTTTATCTTGTTGAAGAACTCAGAGTGTTAATCTAGGAATCTCAGATAGTGACTTCTGCTCTGTCATTGCACTAATTGGTTGCAAAGGAAGTGGCAGAGAAAGCTATTCAGGAATGTGGCTCTGTTCGTGTGAGGCCAGAGATGAGTTACTGAATATTGCACTTGAACGGTTATGCCAATATAGGGAATAAATGGATTTATAGCCGAATAGGGGCATAAGGTCACAGTATCGATCAGGATCCTAGATTAAAACGCCACAGTACCTACTGAAATGGCTCCAACAGATCCTGGCTGTAGTGGGCACCAGGCATTTCCCCAGTGGGCCGCCCAGAGTGGGGCCGGTTTTGGGCCCCTGAGGGGCTGTTTTTGTTACAGGGCAGTTTTTGCAGCATAGCTGCAATATCGGCCCCTGTAACAGACTCGCCCAAGACCGGCCCTGACAAAGAGCTCGGCCGCACCCCCAACACCCCAGGGGGCCGGCAGAGCTCTTTGCCAGGGCCGGTTTTGATTCCCAGTCCGGCCCTGCTGGTGCAGCACAAATAACACTCTACCTATTTAGTAACCTGGGCATGTGCCCTGCTCCCATTGATATTCTATGTTTACCTTAAATCGCAACACAATCTCATATTGACATGGACCTCCTCTCTTATGGTGAAGACTAACAACATATTTCTTTTCAAAAAGCAGGTGTAGTGTAGTTCCTATATTCCCAATAGGCTCTGTGCATTGGAATACCATATCCTATAGATTAGATGTATGACTGAGGTCAACTAGGTATCTATCGAATATATTAAACCTAATAGTGAATGCCAGCTAGCTCAGAGGTCACTAGAATCTTTCTCGAATTCACAAGAAGGGATTAGTTTCTGACAACCGCATAACCATGACAACTTTGTTTCCCAAGAATAAGAAATATATCTCTAGAGTCGCAGAAACAATAGATAAGTATTTCACTTAGTCAATCGTGCATGCTTTGTTTCTACAGAGTTGCAGAGAAACAGAGAGACAGGCATTTTCAATAAAAAGGGTTTATTGAACAGTCTTCTTTCTCATTCAAGAGAAGTGAACGGCTACAATTGTTATGCAGACTGCAAAGTAAAATGCGTACAGCGAGAACAATATTATAAAATAATACTGTAAGAGCATTGTATGCTTTCTAAGCCATATAAAAATACATACATAAATAAAAAAAGACTAAAATACTCAACTGGTGTTTCTAAAATACGCCTACCCCAATGTACCTAACCTAAGTCTAGTACGCAGGAAGAAGTAAGTATTGTTTAGCATAGGTTTAGTATTCTTTGCCAAGAATCTATCCAAGATTTCTCTAGGTTCTAATCAGCTCTATACCTTAGTTTAGAATGAAGGAGGTCTCGGACTCGATTTCCCAACACCCCGCAAGGGGAGCTTGGAAACACTGGGGCTGGATTCTCGGCAAGAGAAAGGCAGCCTCTTGATCAGTGCGTCAGCTGGAGGGTTGGCTTCCTTTGGCACTTGCTGTAGCGAGCTGCGTCAGGCAAGTAGATAGTCGAACTGCTCTGAACCACTGTGTCTTGCTAGAGCAAGTGAAGGTATATTTATACCTTGAAGGTGTCTAGGAATGCCATAGTTTGACGTAAAGTCAGGCATAATAACGTCAGGAAAGAACCCTTAGAGAATAGTCGTTCTTTGCAAAGTACATGAGTTCTTGGACAAATCAATATTCGAGCAAGGAGAAGTTCCCTTACTGCTTAAGCCGATTTTCCAAGAAATCGTTGTGACGTTTGTACGGGTGGAAGTAGCCATGCCTGTACTTGGTTTGCATGGGCTATGCCTAAATAAGGGATTGATTTTTATGCCTATAGAAGGGCATGAATCGGGAATATTCACTCGGAGCCTAAAACGCCACACAACACCCACTCCACTTTATTATGTATGACATTACTAAGTTCTAAACACATTAAAACATATCTAAACATGATGTGTTAACCCCTTCCCTGCTGGGTACATTCCCCCGCTGTGCTGAGGGGAGGGGGGGCACGTGCAGCGCTCCCATGCTCATAACGAGCTCAGCTCGTCATGAGCTACAGTGCTCCTGTGCTCATGACGAGCTGAGCTCGTCACGGCCCCACCCATTTCTTTAGAACGTTCAGCACAGCAGGGGAATTAGCCCAGCGTGCGAGCGTTCTAAAGGCCATGACGAGCTCAGCTCGTCATGAGCACCGGAGCACTGTAGCTCATGACGAGCTGAGCTCGTCATGAGCATGCAAGGGGTTAAAACCCACCCAAAATACATAAAAATGCATTGGTACTGGTTGTACACAAAAAGGAGCATTTGTGCTGTACGCATTCAAAAGCAACGTGTCATTCAAAGCATATATATGACATTTGAAAATGCTATTCGAATGAATCATGAAAATACATTTATGAAATGGCTCTTAAATACAGAAGAAAAAAAGTCAAGACCATTCCATGGCAGAATAAATAAACTGTTTGAGTGTGGACAAGGTCAAATATTGTCTCTTGGAAGTTTTCAAAGAATTCTAGTTCTCTATGAATAGTTCTACTTTAAGCAGATTTACTTTGTGCCCCAAAAAAATTTGAAAAAGATACACATTTGGAAAAAAGTCTGATCATAGAAAAAATAGAGTTCCAAAGTTAGAATGTTGTTATGAGAAACAAAGGTCGAATTCAGAGTCTCTCAGAACACTGTGTGCCAACTTCAAAAGTCAGTGTCATTGTTAGGAGAAAACATAAAATCTTCTAAGTCTGTATAGAATTTGTCTACTATTGTAGGTGAAAGTTGGACTACCTCGTTAAGCAGATTAACCGCACATAGATGAGAAGCATCGCCGTCAGCATCAGTCGCATTAGCAATGTTCTAAGTAGATGGTACCTGTGCGCCTGTTGCTCCACGTATCTCACCGTCAGCATTTTGCATCTGTGAGATCTTAATGAATGCCGTCATCAGAATTGGTAGCCGCTGGGGACAACACTGCGCATTGGCCTTTACCGGCTCCAGCAAAGCATCAACATCCGTTGGCATGACTGATGGGAGTGTGAGACAGATGTCTAGCACGCATTCTTCTCCACATAGCAGGCATCGTAGAACAGGTAGGATGCAATCTTGCCAGATTGGTCGGAATGACAGAAACCACGTGGTATTCAAATCTCTTAAATAAGTCAATCCCAGTATTTGTATCATACGCTCCTGACACTTCATTGCCAGGAGAGTGTTCTCCAAGGTGATCTGGGTGTCGATGGTGAGTTGGCTTGCCATATCGGAGCAGAAGGAGCAAAAATAGTATCCCTGCTACGAGTCCCAAAATGAGAGGCAGTCCGTCAAACACAGAGTGCACGAAGTTTGGGAAAATTCCTAGGACTGCTTCAAAAGGTGCTAACAGTCCTGAAAAAATCTTCTTAAATACATGTACAATGCCACTCGTATCAGACATGTTTAAGATACGACCTAACATTTATGAGAAATGTATTGGGCAGTTTGTGGATGAAAGAACATGTATCTCTGCAGTAGTCCTTGCATCTTGCAGATCATACGGCTCTTTGGCCAAGGTCAGTGGCACAGTTTTATGTAAAGAAAGGCATTCATTCTGCTTAAAGTATCAATTTGTATAGAAGAGATATTCAGTGAAGGCCAAAATGGCGACTCCCCATCTGTCTTGGTTTTTAGGAAATAGTACTTGCATACAGCAAGAGACCCTGGCTGACACAGTCAAGAGATAGGGGGTTCCTGCAACATGCCACAGCAGCTGTGATCATTCAACATAATGTAACTGCCATTAGAAAGCAGCCTGAAAATTGGATCAATCACTGCAGCTGGAGAACCTTGCAGGTGGCAGGAAAAGTTGTTCGAAGAACCATCGCAGGCCCCGTGTAAATTAATACCCTGACATAGGAGTGAACTGCTTAGTGCATTTTTGCAATTTGTACCACTAAGAAACCCTTCTTTCCCCCCGTACCAACATCTGTGTGTATAAGGTAAATCCCAGGATGCCTTGATGTATTCTTTACCCAACCTTTCATATACGCCTGCTGGTATATCTTTTAAGCAATACTGAAAATGGAAAATTGTAACAGGCAGAGTAATTGTGCAGTGTATTATCCATTCTGTTGCTGGTTTCGCAGAAACAGTTAATGGCAATCTTTCCAGTTTTTCAATGCTCAGCACCGTATAGTCTGCTCCCCTCTGTGCCAGTGTGATTTGTTTATCTGTAAGGTTAAATTCAGAAAACAAAGACGTGGTGTTGATGAGACGCCAAGGCACCTAGCCTGAACGAAGGTTTTGTAACGTCCAGCCCAATAGCATTATAGAACGCAATTGTGACTGACCATGTTGTAACATGACCAAGTCCTGTTCCATTATATCTATGGCAGAGGATACTATGCTGTCCAAAGAATATATTCTGGATGTCAGAGTCGTTAACCCATTGTCAACTACAGAGGGAGATTTCTCTAAGTTAATACAATCAATTTCAGGTATTCGTTCTGCAGTCTCTGCTTGCGTAATTTTCCATGCTTCATTATAAATGGCATAGATACTGGCGTATATAAAACGTTTATGACGTGGTTTAGTAGGTCCTTGTAAAAAGTCCCTCACATCAACGCCATCTTTAAGTAAAGATAAGTGTTGTTTTACTTCTTTTAGTGTAGATTTGTGTAGCCACTCAAGGCACAGTTTCCCTACACTGTATGATGTTACTATCCCTTGATGTTGTCTCTGGACATATCTTGGATCTGGTCTTGTGAATTTGAACCCTTATTTAGGGAGAGGTGTGGCGCCGCGGCCAGGGCGACTGATGCTGGAATCTGGGGATCACAGTGCGATCCTCGGCTCTGGCGGCAGCTTAGCCCAGCACCATGTGACTCTGGGCAATAGCTTGCTTAACCTTCCTGACGGCCCCCAGTGCCTAGAGACCCTTACGGGTGATTGTTCGCGCTTTACAATTGTGGATTAATATTATTATTAATATTATGTCTTATTCAGGAATCTGTCTTGACAGTTGTTTGTGTCTGTGGGCCAGATTAACCATTTTTTCCAATTAGGATCTGTTCTTTTTTGATGAAAAATAGTATTTACGCCGCCCACACCCTATGTAGTGTTGTTACTATCAGTTGTAGGTGTAGGTATGGACGGTTTTTTAAAATCTTTTATCTTAGCTAATCCAAGACAAGATGTCTGTTGAACAGTGTCATTTAAAAACATTATTTGTTCTGGGATGATGCAGGCTCTAAATAAAGCTTCTAATCCCTGCATCTGCCAGTCTTTTGCGCCCCAGACAGTTTTTGTCTCTATGTTGTCTTTCCAAAAGTCAAAACCTAATGTAGACAGCTGAGCATAATAGGTAACAGAATAAATTTGCTTTGTATTTGTCAACATACTTTTCATTCCTGTCCTCGTGACGTTTTTAAAGTAAAATGTTTCTGGATTTGAGACATTAAAACCTGAAAAGTATGGACATTTCCCATAAAATGTTTTTGAGCTACCCTTTGTTGTCGTTGGACAATGTTACCATTGATTATAAGTTAGTACATTTCTGGGGTTTGCAGATTTATGCAAGAAATGATGACCATAGTGATTATAACAGTACATTTGTTCATAATCAGATGAACCTTCTAAGTATTCATGATTTGTAAATGTGGCAGACATTTCTAAGTCTGACATCATATTATTAATAGTCTCAAAGTCCCAATCATCAGAAAAGGTGCTGGATGAAACAAAGTCACTCAAGGAAACCTTGAATTGGTCTGAAATCTTCAACAGGTCTGCCGGACCAAATATGTCATAATCTGTTCTGTGATGAAGAGGGAATAAAGACTGGTGCATAACCTTGGGTTCACTTATTAGAGTTAAGAAAGTTGAAAGAGCTCATCCAGTTTTAGGGAGCCGCCTGGGTGACGTCTCTTGTCTGGGACGCCTGTGAAATTCTGGATATGTGCTTCCATTGAAACA
This sequence comes from Lissotriton vulgaris, assembly GCF_964263255.1. Taxonomy (NCBI): domain Eukaryota; kingdom Metazoa; phylum Chordata; class Amphibia; order Caudata; family Salamandridae; genus Lissotriton; species Lissotriton vulgaris. The sequence goes on along the minus strand of NC_141700.1, from coordinate 246,797,900 downwards.
TTAGTTGCACCCCCTGGTGCACACCTGTAATTTCCTTGATGTGAGTCAGGGATTCCTTTCAGAATATATAAAACAACGTTTCTAGAATATTTCAAAATCCATTTATTTAAACATCCGTTATAATGTTTTGTATGTTTTCTATATGAAATTGATTTCATTCCATATGATAAGTTCAAAAAATGTATTCAATTGACATCATAGCTTCTCATTTGTCCAATGCATTTCGGGCAATATCTGCCTTCATCAGGGAGCATGTGCTAGAAATTGAACAAAAATATATTCACGATTACACCGGCATCCTCTAAGGAAAACATAAACAAATATAACGAAAGTATGACAAGGGGTGTGGTTCACTGCATACATCTGTGCCGTATTGACTGTGCTCGTGAATTGTGTGCAGTGCTGAATAAAAATGCGTACAATCAAATGTAGACTTACATGTCAAAGGTAGAATGGGTGTCTGCCACATTCGGAAAGGTTAGCGTGTGACGAATAATTCATAAAGCTGAAAGATGAAAAATCCAAAAAATGCGGTAAAGCATAAAGTGGAGCAAGCGCTGTCCGTGTTAATAACACAGAAGAAACGGTTCTAGACTTACTGTCAAGACGCTTAGCGTCTCTTGCCTCTGTTTCGGGTTCGCGTGTGTAGGGTACGCTGGCTATGTCTTGGTGGCGGATGAAAAAGCTACTTCCTCATAGTGGAGTAGATCCGTTGTGATAGGCTGGCGAGGGCCGATCATGTGACGATGCTGGTCGACAAAAGACTACCGTGTGCGGTGGATGGTCAAATCGATGGAACGTTAAAAAGTGAAACTTGCTAATAAAAGCGAAGGATAAAAAAACAGGACTCTGGTGTGAAAATGGGTAGTCAATAAAGTGCAGTAATAGACAGGTTAGCGTGATTGATAAAAATGTGCAGTATATGTTAATGAATCAGATGCATCTAACATCGAAACAGGATTAAGGAACAACGATCAAACATCAACAATTCAGATGTTGATATCACAGTTTATAAATAACATGAAAATTTAATACGATCATTTAAACCAAAAGGTTTACTTGAGTTCATAGTATAGATCAAGCTGTTTTCTCTCTGGAGTAACGGTTTATTATTGTCCAAGCCTTCTCTTTTGCACACTGTTTCTAGGATCAGAAATTGTAATTGAGAAATCACTATCAGGCCTATTAATATATCGCCCTCCGGGCAGTCCTGGTCAATTCACAGGATTACTTTTAGAGAACACCATAGCCCTAGCCTCGGTTGCACCCAATTTTATCCTACTGGGGGATTTACATTTTCATTTTGATGACCCATGCGATAAGGGGGCTATGGATCTTAAGTTTGAGTTAAAATCCCTGGAGCAGGATCAAAAAAATAAAGATGCCCCTCACATTAAAGGGCATCTTCTCGACCCCATATTTACGAATGTTGTACATTTGGCATCAAGGCCCCCCTAACATTACTCTGGTCTGACCATTTTCTGGTCCCATTTGAGTGGCAAATTAACACTGACCATCCACAGGTACAGGCGCCACGCACTTTAGAGAGAGTGTGGTCCAAACTCCCTTTGGAGAGCTGGACTCACAGACTGGAGCAGACAATTCCCCCTTCGAATCCTGACCCCGTAGAGGCGGATAAAAACCTCTCAAACTGGCTCAATAGCTCCCTTGACTCCGTCCTTCCTAAAAAAACACTGGAAAAGAAGAGCAGGGTTTTTAAAACTCCATAGTATACCCCTGAACTTCGAGAACTAAGGAAAATATGCAAAAAAAACGAACGCACTTGGAGGAAAGACTGGGCATCCCACAATAAATGTGACTATAGAGCAGCTATGAGGACCTACAAATTATCCCGGAAATTGGCTCAAGCCGCATACTTTGAGGAGAAAATTAGAACTTCCTCTAATTCATCTAGAGAGACATTTAAGATTGTTAAAGATCTCCTTAAGGCACCAAGCCCCCCGACTGTGCAAGAGGCATCGGAAGCTAGGTGTAATCAATTTGCCGCCTTCTTTGAAAGCAAAATTCTAAATATATTAAAAACCTTGTCGCGGAACGATCAATCCTTTGACCTAGCTTACTCCTCCGCCTTTCCCTCCGGCCCCGTCTTGATTCGTTTGCCCCGATTTCAAGGGACGATCTCCAAAAAATTCTTCCCACTGTGAAGAGTGGTTCTCCTAATGACCCTGCTCCTATGCATATTTTGAATCGGGTAACTGCCACCATTGCCCCAAGAATCACGATCTTCTTAATGCCTCCTTTACTCAGGGAATTGTCCGGCCTAGCTGGAAGCAGGCCACGGTCAAAGCGCTCCTCAAATAACCAGAGCTCGATCCCGCAGAGTTGGCTAACTTACGACCAATCTCGCTGCTACCAGGCTTCAGCAAGATGGCGGAGAAAATAGCTAATCAGCAGCTTTCCTCTTTCTTAGAAAGTAATAAGCTGCTTCGCAACTCCCAAACAGGCTTCCGCCCAGGGCAGAAAACAGAGTCTGCCCTATTAGCAGTGGTGGAGGAGGCAAGATGCATCTTGGACTCAGGAGGATCAACGATGGTGATCCTCCTGGATCTAAGCGCAGCCTTTGACACGGTGGACCATGAGATCTTAATCCATCGCCTGAGCAACATGGGAGTGTCAGGCACAGTGCGGCATGGCTCACATCTTTTCTGGAGAATCGAACCTTCCAGGTTTGGGAAGGTGCAGCACGCTCAAAATTAACCCCCTCGAGTGTGGGGTACCACAAGGCTCATCACTGAGCCCTACCTTGTTCAATGCATATATTGCCCCCCTGGAGGATGTGGTGAATCCATTTGGGATTAAAGTAGTCACCTACGCTGACGACATCCAATTGGTCATCTCGCTCTCCCAAGAAAAACATTGCGTGGAAAATCTTCACTCCTGCCTCTCAGAAATCCACTCCTGGATGAATAGCTCGCGTCTCAAATTGAATGGAGCTAAAACAGAGCTCATGCTGCTAGGCCACCATATAACATCCTTACCTAATTCCATCTGGCCTGCCTGTCTGGGACCAGCACCCACCCCAAAGAATGAATTAAAAAGTCTGGGGGTATGGTTGGAGCAGGATCTGACATTTAGGACCCAAGCAAAAAAGACAGTGGGCATATGTATGGGGTTACTTCGCTCTGCCCGAAAGATTCTTCCCCTATTGCCAGAGCACTCGAGGAGACTACTTATTCAGGGACTGATCATGTCAAGATTGGATTACAGTAACGCCCTTTTTTTGGCTGCCCCCGAAACTACAATTAATACTCTTCAACGAGTCCAGAACTCGGCAGCGAGACTGCTTACTGGCACGTCCCACAGATCGTCAGCCAGACCTGCACTCAAAGCCCTTCACTGGTTTCCAATACGTGAAAGGATTAAATTCAAGTCCTTATGTATTGCTCACAAGTCCCTACAGGGGAAGGGACCCCCTATTTTAGGGAATCTTGTCTGCCCATACAAGGCCACTAGATCGCTGTTCCGATCATGGCAATCTGGCTATCGTTCAGAAAGTCAGGCGGGCTCGAACTGGGGGACGCCATTTCTCAGTGAATGCAGCAACCATGTGGAATGCCCTTCCGTCCAGGATCCGGATGGAGTCGAGCTATTCGAAGTCTCGAAAGCTTCTCAAAACCTTTCTGTTCCCCCAGGACTCCTAGACGCTGGTATTTTCCTCGTTATTCCTTGTTCTATAGCGCTGGGACACTCTCGGGCAGCCATACGCTTTACAAATCCATTTTAATTTCATTTCATTTCATTCATAGTGCTGCTGTTCTGTGAAATGAAGTGCCACTGAAGATTTCTGATTGTGTGTTTTTATGGTTGATTTGTGTTCATTGATCCTGATTTTAATTTTTCTCTCAGTCTTTCCAATATAACCTTCCTACACGGACATTTCAGTAAATATATAACGTTAGCAGTGTCACAGGTAGCATTGACACGCAATTTGATATTATGTACTTTCATCGGATGAGTTATTGTGGTGCCTCTTATGATATTATTGCAGTTGCCGCAATGTAGGCATGGATTTGTTCCTCTGTATGTAGTTGATGTGTCTGTTTGAGTTTGAAGTAGCTCGCCTAGGTTTTTGCCTCTAGTGAAAGCAAAAATGGGAGGTTTAACAAAAATAGCATTGAAATCCGATAATTTTTTTGAATTTCATGCTGGATGTGGAGAATTTGGATACAATAGTTGTTCATGCCTCGTTAATTTTTAGGTGTGTCTTTAAAAGATCATTTCTTTTCATCATGTTAACCCTTTGTTTGGCTGAGGTGATGATCTCATCTGGATACCCTCTGTTGGCAAATCTGTCTCCCATCTCCTCTATCCTTGATAAAGCACTATTGGGGTCTGATGTAATTCATTTGACTCTCATCATTTTCGAGAGAGGCAGATGTCGTTTAAGTGCTGTTTGATGAAAGTTATTGTAGTGTAAGGTGTTGTTTCTATCAGTAGTCTTCCGGTAGATATCAGTTTCAATGCCTTTCCTGGATAAAGTGATTCGAACATCTAGAAATGTGATGGTTTGATCAGAAATTTCCCATGTGAGTTGAATCATTTCATCAACTGAAGTGTGATTGATCAATGCTTCTTCCAGTCTTTCTTTTGTGTTGGTCCAAATGATGAAAATATCATTGATATATCTTGCTAGCATTTTGAGGTTGGACGTTCAGATGGGATTGTTTAAAATGTTACTTTCCTCGTACATTTTCATGAAGATGTTAGCATATACAGGGGCTGCGCAGTTTCCCATGGCTAGATGAAGATTGCCTTTTTTTGCCTGGGTGTTTTTCCCGATGAGAAGCGAGAGATTCAGTGCCTGCTCCACAGTGCCCAGGCCCTCCGGGAAGCCGTATTGCTGGTCTGTCATGATGTTATTGTCCTCAGACCAGGCCCGCAGTCTATCTAGGATCAAACGGCCGGCAACTTTTCCGAGAGAGTCCAGGAGTGAGATGGGCCTGTAGCATGCAGAGTTGTTACGATCACCCTTCTTAAAAATGGGCAACAGAATAGAGCTTGACCAATATTTTATAAGTCCCCCTTTTAGAGCTGCTTCAATTACTCTGGTCAACACTGGCGACCAGAGGTCCTGAGTGTGAGTGTAAATATCCAGGGGTACGCCTTCCGGCCCAGGGGCTTTGCCAGACTTTGAGGATGTCAGGGCATTGATTACTTCATCATGACTGAAGGATAGTTCAATGGGATAGGGTGATGAGTATGTGATTGCATCCTCCCCGCTTTCACTTGGATTGACACCTTCTACTGAAAATATTTTTGAAAAGTGAGAGACCCATCCTTCAGCTGTAATTGCTACCTCAATGCTGGGTCCAGAGTTCCCATATTTCAGGAACGGTAAGTTGACCACTTTTCAAAACATTAAACTATCCTTTCTGTTACAACTCTTGTGAAGCTTCTCTCACAGATCTTTTTTACTTTCCATCCGACATTGTTTTTTGGCAAAGTTATAACACTTTCTCAGCTTCCTGGCTTCTAGTTGGTCCCTCTCAGGTTTGCACAAGGCTTTTTTTAAATTTGAAAGAGCCTTATTGCAGTCAGAATTAAACCAACCCTTTCCATTTCGCCGGGACGCTCTTTGAGCAGCTGAGCGCTCTACAAAACACCCAGTAACATGTAAGAAAGTCTGTTTTTGTTTCAGTTGCAATTCCTTGCTAATTACCTTGGTGATCTTAATAAAAGTGGACAGAATCTGATCTGCCGGGGTGTTCAAGTTTAGGCAAGTTTCTAGCATTGCAAGGGCTCTGGTAATGACCGTGGTTGTAATAGCATCCGGATCTACTGTGGACCATTTAACCGAGTAGCCATTGATTTTATCAAAAGTTATGGCCTTTTGGTTTAATAATCCAGGGTTACCAGTGGTGTAACGTGCAGCTTGCATTGAGATAGTAACGCTGTTGGGGTAGTGATCGCTACTAACGTCATCTCCAGTTAGAAATGACAGCAACTCATCTTTCATTTGGTTGAAAGTCAAAATGAAATCAATTATACTGTTACAGCCCCTGCCGTGAAAAGTGGGGGAGAAATCAATTGAGGGTTCAACTAATTCATTTGCAAACCCCAGTCCTAGGGTAAAGAGCTTTTCATTCAAAGTGTTCCCAGCACTGGAGTGTGCAAAATGTGTCAAAGGTCTCCCTCCCTCGTCTACAATACCACAACTCGAATTATCATACTCTTTACATAGAGGGATATTAAAGTCGCCACCCCAGATCAGTTTAAAGGGCGAAGAAGGACATCTGTTCCGATGCTCATCTAATACAAGGGTTCACCTGGTTAGGACTTTCACAAGGTCAGGTAGTAACAGATTGTTATAAAAATTTACCAGGAAATATGTGTACCCTTGGTTCACTGAGAATTTAAGTATCTGATAATTCTCTTCGATTGATATCTCTAACATTTCTTTAAATGAGAGAATATTGGATACATATACAGATAAACCTCCCTTGGGTCTACTGAAAATGGAGGGACTTGCACTAGAGTTGTACAGTCTGTACCCCTGAAGATGGATAGCGGTTACCGACCATGTTTCCTGGCAGCATATTATATTATATTTTCTGATTATTTCTAGCCAGTTAAGCTGATCGACTTTGGGGCGCAAGCCTGCTATATTCCAAAACATAATAGAAAGGGTCTGGCTACTGGGAATTAGAACCTTGGGAGGAGGGTGAAGCTGATTAGAGTGAATTTGGGTTTCAACAATTTGGTCCCGTATCACCTGAGAAGGCTCTTGTAGTGGGTTCAAAGGTCCTTCAATCAGGATACTAGTTTCAACGGCCTTATTTGAAGGGTCACTAGAGGACAGGAAGCTGCCACAATAGTCCTCCAGTATAGAGACATTTTTGGATGCAGTCAGATTATCTGGGGGACATAAATTGAGATTAACCAAAGAAGTTGAGCTGGTTTTCAGTCATTCTATCTCATCTAGTCCGGACAGGATGTTAAATCGATTATGGATGGGAATCAGGAATGGTCTTGGAGGCCGTTGATGATTAAAATGTTGTTCCTGCCTAGGAAAACTATTCCATAGTGGGGGGTAGTAGGTACCTGAGGGATTAAAATAATCATTCAGAGAATGGAATGAAGGTCTATAATAATCAGTCTGAAGTAAGGGAGGGGATCTGAAGCGGGCGTCCTGGTATCGAGGTAGTAGTCTAATGTGATCATCTCGACGATTAAAGTGGGGCCTGAAGCGATCGACTTCACGTTGGAATACAGGTCTATTATGATCATCCTGGTGATAAAATGGCAGCCTAGGACTGTTAGGAGGGGTTATCAGGTTTCTGGGGTAAAAGTAGGTCAGATCACGGGCTGTAATGGCATTATTCCCGTCATAGGGAAACCAGTCTAAAATGTATCTGACTGCACTTGCATCTCTAAAGTTTATTATAATGATATCCCCTGTGATATTCTTTGTACTAGGGCCTAGCCAGGAAAGACGCCTAGCGTGTAGTATTTCACCATTCATATTAGGAGGAAGTGGACGGTTCTTCCTGAGCCAAAATATGACTTCATTTTTAAATTGCATTTAGTTCTCATTTTTACCGTCTTCCAGGACTGGGACTCCGGTCAGGACCACCACAAGTGGAGCTGCTTCCGGGGGTAGATCCACATTGTACCTCTTAGAATAGGATGGCCTCACAGAGTCTTCATGGTCAATAGTTTTGTGAGGGTTTCCAGGAGGATTAGATTTTTCTTGAGGATTAGGTTTTCCCCCCGCCTGAGTCATTTTGACACTATTTTTAATCTTTTGCAGAGGTGTTTTAGTGGACATTAATCTTGAGGATTTTAGGTTAATTTGGTTTGTAGTTTTAGCCGCCAAATGATCAATTACGTTTGGGAGTGAAACAGTAGTAGTAGATACTGATGAGGGCACTGGGGCTATCTTAATTCCTTCTTTGATTTCATCAATTGCCTGTTCTAAGTTCTCCAGCTGTTGGGCTATTTTTTGTAACCTTGCTACTAAAGGCAATATGAAAGATCTAATTAATTTTTCAATGTTTCCCATTAAATCAATACTAGAGGGATCTAACAATGGGAAAGGAGATTTGGTTGCTGATACTAATAGTGAAGGAGCGTTAGATGAAGAACTCTTGGGTTTGATAGAGTCTATATTACTGGTCTAATTTGTCTGTGGTCTACTTCCCCCCTTTCTCCTTCTTTTCGGGGGAGGACCTTGTGGCCGTGGGTTTTTAGAGGATTTATTACGTTTTTTAACGGGCTGTATCAGTGGTAATGATATATCTACCAAAGTTTCTGCCTCCGGCGTCAAGTTACCTGAGGAGTTTATAAGCAAATCGTTATTTAGATCAGGAGGCGGAGTTATATCTTGAAGGAGTAAAGGAATACTTTCTCCTGTCGATATATCCAGTCCCTCACTTTCGCCCTGCCCATTGGGAAGCGGAGACAAGGCTAGCTGTAGCGGGCCCAGGGATGAGCGTTTGTTTTTAATTAGCTCAACAGAGCGACGTCTTTTGGCCCTTCATTCAGCAAGTACGATGTCCCTGTCGGTTCCTGCAGCAGCCCTGATGAAATAGTTGTCTAATGTCCCTTGTTTTTCTCCTCTGCCTACTGAGGGTGATACATTGTGGGGAGGTGTAGTCATAGTGCCGACTAAATACTATAGTAACCTCACCAGAACACACTTAGTCTATATATAATCACAAGCCAGGGCTAAACACCCAATACACAGTACTCAACGTATTCAGAAATGGTGTACAAAGTTGTAAATAGAACGAAATGCTGGACATATAGTTACAATCAGTCTGACCTCACCATGGGTAGCACGTCAAAAGGGTGGGGGGGCCAGCCCGGCCTCTTCTGGCCTTTGAGGGCCTTAGAGGGCCTGCCCTTTGCCCGGGCTTCGCCCCGCGGCGCGGAGGAGGCGGCGGGTTTTAACAGCGCCTCCGGGCGCGGAAGTGGGCGTGTGCCAGTCCCCCAAGGTGTTCTGGGAACTGTAGTTCCCCTCCCGACAGCGGCCGCTTGGAGTTGTAAATTGCGGCGGCAGGAGGGAACAAAAGCGCCCGTGGAAACGCGCTGGATAGCGCGATGGCAGCAGCAACAAAGGTGGGGTCAGCCAAGGGTCAGCCAAGCTCCAAATGTCCATGAAAAAATATCCCCTAATATTATTGTTGAGAACCGTTTGAAATCTTTCAGTAATTTCATACCTAGATTTAAAGCAGGTTCTGCCCCGTATTCATTTTGAATCTGTTTCAGGACGTCTGGTATTACCACCATAGACTGAACACCATGTGTTTTAGTGCAGATTGCAGCAAATACTGTACCCCAAGTGTTGCAGTCCTCCAGGTGGGGTGCGATCCCCATTGGTAGACAGATTGTTAGAATTCTGTGTTTCTTATGGGGGTTAGTATCAGGAAATACTGCCTCGATTTGAGTAATTTTCTGAGCTATCCAGAATGGAATTTGTTCCCTTTTTGCAGGTATTTTACTAATGACAGATTGTATAGTCTGTGGTGTGATTTTATTTGTGTTCCCCTGGTAAGGGGTGTGTTGTGGAATCCTTAAAGGAGGTTGGACTGTTAAAGTCTGCATGACATATTGAACCAATTGTCTATGGATTTTAATTAGTTGTTTTAGTTGAACTAATAGTTCTACATCTGACATTTCTTCAATGGCAGGATGCGGGTATAGCTGGCTAATACCGGCCATGTTTCTCCTGGTCTACCAAGTGGACCGAGCCTGGTAATGTGATTTTGATGTTGTAGGGCGCCTTTAAACCAGAGCGCATGCTCTTGTTAAGTTAGTGGAATTTCAATATCCTCGAAAGGAAATATTCCGTTGGATGTTCCTCTTCTTTGAAAAAGTGGAACACATGTGTTACTGGATTTCCTTCAGGGAAGATAATCCATTAATAGAATACCTCTGTCTGATGATATTCATGTGCCTCTATTACAAAAATTACCACCTCTGGATGATAGGCCATTTGTTATGAGTTTTATAGTGATGGCTTTCCTTAAATTTTCAGGGATGATTATAGCAAAACCTGCTACGGCATTATTGGCTGTAGCTCCACAGTTCTCAGGGTCACTCATTTTGTTGACTGTAAGTTTGCAGAGCAAGTTTCAAGGAAACAAAGATAAGGTGCACAATATTTTGTAACACTGTATCCTTCAACGTTGAACAACCCAAAAACAATTACATAGGATTTTCGTCCTACTAAGTTATGGCGGATAATTTATCTTTATACCCACTCCAGACGTCTATTGAAGTATTACAGAAAAAAGGGGTCTCTAAGAAAACCACGACTGAGTTACTTTAGTATGCGTTAAATTAGTGCCTTAGCAAACGTTGGGCGCCATGTAGTGTAGTTCCTATATTCTCAATAGGCTCTCCGCATTGGAATAAAATATCCTATAGATTAGACGTAGGACTGAGGTCGACTAGGTCTCTATCGAATATATTAAACTTAATGGTGAATGCCAGGTAGCTCAGAGGTCACTAGAAACTTTCTCGAATTCACAAGAAGGGATTAGATTCTGACAACCGCATAAACATGACAACTTTGTTTCCCAAGAATAAGAAATATATCTCTAGAGTCGCGGAAACAATAGATAAGTATTTCACTAGGTCAATCGTGCGTGCTTCGTTTCTACAGAGTTGCAGAGAAACAGAGAGACGGGCGTTTTCAATAAAAAAGGGTTTATTGAACAGTCTTCTTTCTCATGCAAGAGAAGTGAGCGGCTACAATCGTTATACAGACTTCAAAGTAAAATGCGTACAGCGAGAACAATATTATAAAATAATACTGTAAGAGCATTGTATGGTTTCTAAGCCATATAAAAATACATACATAAATAAAAAAGACTTAAATACTCAACTGGTGTTTCTAAAATACGCCTACCCCAATGTACCTAACCTAAATCTAGTACGCGGGAAGAAGTAAGTATTGTGTAGCATAGGTTTAGTATTCTTTGCCAAGAATCTATCCAAGATTTCTCTAGGTACTAATCAGCTCCATACCTTAGTTTAGAATGAAGGAGATCTTGGACTCGATTTCCCAACACCCCGCAAGGGGAGCTTGGAAACACTGAAGCTGGAAAGGCAGCCTCTTGATCAGTGCGTCAGCTGGAGGGTCGGCTCCCTTCGGCACTTGCTGTAGCGAGCTCCGTCGGGCAAGTAGATAGTCGAACTGCTCCGAACCACTGTGTCTTGCTAGAGCAAGTGAAGGTATATTTATACCTTGAAGGTGTCTAGGAATGACATAGTTTGACGTAAAGTCGGGCATAATACCGACAGGAAAGAACCCCTAGGGAATAGTCGTTTTTTGCAAAGTACATGAGTTCTTGGACAAATAAATATTTGAGCAAGGAGAAGTTCCCTGACTGCTTAAGCCGATTTTCCAAGAATCGTTGTGACATTTAGTACGGGTGGAAGTAGCCATGCTTGTATTTGGTTTGCATGGACTATGCCTAAATAAAGGATTGATTTCTATGACTATATAAGGGCAATGTGAAGTGTACCTATATAAGGGCATGAATCGGATAAATGCACTCGTAGCCTAAAACGCCACACAACACAGGTACTTGCACCATATAGATTTCTTACCACTATAGGACAGGTGAGTAGTTATTGGGTATCCTGAACATCCAAAGGAAGAAATCTGCCCATTAGGTGCTCTATCTACCATAATGATCCTAAACCACATTTTTTGTGCACCTGTTAATTGTAAGAAATTAATGTGGGTACCCTTAAAAGAAAACTCTCCAGGCAAACGCCTGAATATTAGAGTAGGCCTGGACAGTGTATAGGAAAGATATAAGCGGTGGCTGCATCAATTATTCGTTCCAATGGGTGCTCTTCAGTACATTAATGTAACACAAAATGATTGGGGCCCCTGCAGAATGTGAGGGTCCTCTGAGTCTTTGATATCTCAAAGAGATTCATAAGCCTTAGCCTGAATAGGGGCCCTTGATGGATGGGGGACCCCCGCTGTGCCACAAGGGCTGCAGGAGCATATGAAACGCCCCTGATTTGGTCACACTCATTTATGGTTTTATTCCTTTAGTATACACCTGAAATGGTGGCAAAATTTGGAAGGGGGCACCAGGAAACTGTTTAAGGTGCCCAGAATTGGGCTTACTGCAGCACATCTTTGCAGGTTGGTACAGGGAACTGGGATTTAGTGAAGATGTTTTTGGGGTCCTATCCATAGTTTTCAGAGAGTAACTCCATCCGGGATATTGGAAATGCTGCGCCTGGAAGAAGAGGAACCAGGAATGGGGTAAACATTTTATTTGTCACAGTGTGTAGGGAAGGGGGTCTTCAAACTGGGGAGTGGGCCCCCCTATGGAGGCCTCAAGTGATCCAAGGGGGTCACCAGGCTCTGCCTTAAAGATGCATTATGATGATATCAGTCCTTTGTTTTAAGGAGAAAAAAATAAGCGACAGTAATAGCTCTGTTATGGGCCATCACTAAAATCTTTTGACATTGATAACCTAGCTGAAAGTATGTGTCAAAAAGGAAGGGGCTCCAAATATTCTTCAAAACCCCCACTCCCATTTCGAATAGTTAGACCACGTATACTTTTATACGTTAGTGTACGAAGGTAGGATCCTTCTGCATCTGTACCCCCACTTTTTGCCTGGTGCCAAGCTGGTTTCTGAGTAGTCTGACTAGGATCCTGCTAATCAGGACCCCAGTCTATCTCCTTTCTCCCTAAACTGTTATGTTATGCACTTCGGTACACTCCAGATTGGATACTGGGGTACCCTTGCCAGTCCCTAGTATATGGTACAGTCCAGTTCAAACCAGTCCTGGGAGCCGTTGGCTCCCACTCTGGCGCAAAACTGATCAAAAGACATGGGACTAACCTCCCCCCTGTCCAGACCCTCCCCTGAGAGAGTCCCCTGAATCTTTCAATCCCTCTCCTGTGGGTACTTATGGGCTTACCTGGCTGTAGGACCTTAGATTGATCGTGGACAAGATTCAGAACTGCAACCACTGGACTTCGACCGTCTGGATACTCTGGATTGAGCTGGACTTCGTTAGGGCCTGACTTCGTCTCTCTCTCAGTCTGTTGCATTGTCTGTGCTTGTGCACCCTACAGGATCCGAGCAGGACCTGTGGAGCATCAAGGACAACTGCAGATAATCTCCTTTGGAGGGAAGGTGTCACTCCCCTGCATTCGCAGGCACCTCATCACTGCTGGTCTTCTGTTATTTTTGAGCTCCTATGGACTCCAAATGGTCCAGCAACACAGGAGGTGAGCTTCTACATCCCTCGAGCCTGAGCTGCCCTCTTACTGAGTTTGAGGCCAGTATCCCTTGTGGGGGCTACAAGACCCAAACCCATGTGCACTGCATTAATTTGCAAGTGCATGTGCTTGTTGGCAATTCTTTAACAAGTGCATTGGGCTCCGAGTAGCCCCAACCTCTGCCACCATTTCCTACCAATATCTTCAATCTCCTCTCACTGAGTGCTCCATGGCCTGTTGTTTGGTGAAATTGCTCGAGGTCCTCTCGCAACTCCTGTGCCTTTGGCCTGAGGGTCCATTTGAGGGTCAACTCTGCTTTTCTTGGGCTCCCCTGGTTGCTCCAGGCCTGCCCTGACTCCCCTGTGTTTAGTGAGTCTCCTGGAGCATGCTGGTAGGAACCGTACTCTGCTTTGACTTCCTGTATGGGTTGTTGTTTCCAAAGCTTGTTGGTGCTCCCGCTGGATACCGACCCCTTAGTAGTCAACAACATTTGTTGGACAGCTTGCATCCGACTACTGCTTGTCATCAACATCGTCTGGGCCCCGCAGCTGCAGAGTCAAGAGCACCGTCATCTCACGTGAAGCACCGGACATCAGTGGGCATTCGCCTACTGAGTGTCATGGTCCTGGTAGGTTATTACTCCCTGGTTGACTGCGGTGTGTATGCTCCTTGAGACGGAAGCAGAACTCCTCACTTCCGTCACAAGAAAGGGTTAGAAGTCTAGTTGCTATGCCGAAAGTTACCACCACGAGACTCAGCGCATCTGGGGGGAAATGCATATCAGCTGCATTTCTCCGCCAGTTCAGCGCTTCAGATTTATGATGTTGCGTCAAAGGAACGCAGAGAAGGAGAAAGACGCCTATCCAGGTATTCCGACTAGGCGTAGGAGCGCTACCTCGGTTGCAAGTGTGCTTTCCTTGCTTTCCAGTGTTTAGCTCGACTCTACCAAGTTCCTCCATTCCCTAGTGTGAGCGCACTAGGAACCTTGTCTTGGGCAGTGGTTGTTTTGTATTCACGCCGTACTGGAGCGCTTGATTGTTTTGTATTCACACCGCGCTGGAGCGCTTGATTGTTTTGTATTCACGCCGCGCTGGAGAGCTTGGTTGTTTTTTGTATTCACACCACGCTGGAGCGCTTGACTGTTGACTATTTGTACCCCGCGCAGGAGCGCTTGTTACATTTACATGAGGTATTAGCTGTCTACGAACATTGATTCTTAATCTTGGCATTCTATTTTTAATGTTGCAATGTATCTCATTACCTGATAGTGTAACGTTTTAAATTATTTATTGTAAGTAGAAAATGAAATTAATTTTTTTTTAAATTAATGTTTTTAAAATTGTACTTTTATGGTTTTTGTATTTTCATGAAAACCGAATAAAGGAATTGAATTGACATTACTGATACAACTAGAGCCAGGTATTCAGTTCATGGTTCTTGCAATACACAATCAAGATTGCTGCTATTACTATTGTTGTCTTCAATTACCGAGTGGTGTATCCTGTGCAAGGTGAATACTCTGAATGTATGTTAATGAGGAGTGCAGGATTGTGTGCGTCCCCATAGTAATAAGGGTTTTCCTTGTCTTCCTTATTAGACGGTGCCTCATCGACCATTCCGAAAAGAGAGGTCTTTTAACCAGTCTGCAAAACACCATCTCTGTCATATCTGGCTTCCTTCCCCTGATCCCATCAACATACCGGGTAGTGTGTTGTTTCTACTGGGGGTAAGGTGGGTACGGTGGTGGTTGCTCATGTCGTCTCTGTAAGAACACTTCATAAGCAATAGTTAAGACTTGTGGGGTTCCTGACACTGAGCCCCTGGTCACTCCTAACTGACTCAGACTCTGTCCCCTCTGCTTTCATGTACTCCTCGACTAGAATCTACGTTTGGATTCCAATGGACACTTTTTTCCCTTCCAGCAGTGGCTCTTTCTCAAAGGCCTCCGTTGGGTTTGACGGCGGTTTCCAACACCACTTTATGCCTATGGACACAGCTTCCCTGGAATAGGTAACTTGGTTACTTTGGTATCCACGGGTAGGGTGTCTCTCCAACCTCCTGTCTTCCACAGGGTTTCTTCGAAGTCCACTGGGAAGGGTCCCTAAACTTTAAAATTCCAACCGCGACTTGCGCATATATTGTATGGAGCACTCAGTCGTGTTCCCACACTGCACACGTCCTCCGTGGGGTCCCTATCTACTCAACTTGGGTGGTTCTTTAGGGTCCCAGCAATTCTACGTCTTCTTGACATTGTCCTGACTCGAATCGTGGTTCTTATACCACTTTCCTAATATATGGTTTGGTCCCCCTCCGGGATTCACTGTGTATTGGTGCTATTTACTGACATTTCTGTGCTTAAGTATTGCGTGCTTTGTGGTTGTCTCCGTGTAGGAGATACTGTGTCATACTAGATAGTGTTATATTAATAAATACATATTTTTATAACTACTTTGTGGTTCTACTTCAATTTAACCAACACTATAAGGTTGCATTCTAGCAAAACAAGCTGCTTTACATTCCTGCTCTCCACAGCTACCACGTGGATAGCTTTCTAAGGTTATCTTAGATCTCTTAAATCGCCATAAGGGTTGTTTGGATTGGTGCAAGGTGCCCACTTTAATTAGTGGACATCATATACCAGGCCAACTTCTCACAGTTAGCAAGGCATGCATAACCAGAAAAGTATATATGGAAATCATGTATTTGGTTGCATTTCTGGCAACAGAATTTAACTGCAATGTTTAAATATGTTTTGTGTTAAAATAAGTCAAGGCATATTTAAACATTGCCAAAAATATTGCGATCAATTCTTAGGGGCCCTGATGAAGTTTACTTTTTCAATGGGGGGCGCGGAATTCAAAGGTTTTAAGACCACTGGTCTAGGGCATACAGTATGATAGCAAAACATGCTAACACCCTAATTGTTCAAAGAGTGCGGCATTTCAAATAAAAGTGACGCAAGTTAGTTGAGGAAAAAGAGATGCACAGGAAGAAGGGCAGGGCGAAGAAACTGATTACATATGGGGATTATTGGATTACTGCACAAACGTGCAGAGACAAAGGAAGGTCTTATAAGTACCAACAAAGTTTTATTTTATTTAATAGCTTCCTTGCTTCTCGTTTATTTACTTTTATAGGGATTATAGGGAGCAGATTTGTGTATGACTTTCAACTGAAGCCAAAGATAATTTCTGTGTTGCCTGCTTGATTTCTTGATGTTGCCTTGTATTTTGATGGGGTGAAAAAATATAAAAAGTACATATTATGATAATTTAAGTTCTCATCAATGACCATTCGAAATACAAGGGAAAGAACAAAAATATTGGAAATATTTGTTGTTCTATTAAGTTCGATCTCTTTTACAGAGCACACAGCATTGCCCAATGGTTTCAAGGTGCTAGAGGAAAGACACAACACAATTGCTTATCAATGCTTTTGAAACAAAAAGGTTTTCAGCATACAGCGTAAACTCAAAGACAAAGGTGCCTTTCTTTCCTCCATTAGAAGAGTGCTCCAGAAGAGGAGTACTAGAGAGGAAACGTGTCTTCATCCAATGTAGATCTTGCGAAAGTGAACTACTTGCAGGAGGAGGGAATCACTGCATCTGAATTTCTTGCCAGAGGCATACTGATTTAATTGAGAGCTGACAATAGTTGGAGATGCACCACACAAAAATGTAGAGGCAATGCAAGGCAAATTGACTTGAATGTGGATTGGGAACCAGAGTAAAGTCTTATGATGCGGTTGGCTTGGCCAAGCATGGCGCATCAAGAACTCTAGAAGCAGTCAGTTTCTGGATCCTTTGGAGCTTTCGAATCAGGTAATTTGGCCCAAGTAGAGTGTGTTGAAAAAAAAAACAAGCCGGTATATCCAACGGGTTCAAATATAGGAACACACATAAGTCTTCTATGGTCAAATAATGAAGATTTTGTCTCAGTCTCAAATGCTGCAGAGCACGGGTTGAGATGAGAAGTGAAATCGGGAGTGCATGGCTTGAGACTGCATCAAAAGTTATTCCCAACTTTTTTTCTAACTTTGTAGGCAGAGACTGATCAACCTCTCATATTCTTAGTCCAGATATAATTAATGATGCTCGGATTGCTGCATCTCAACGATCATTATTGCTGTTTTATTGGAGTTCAATTTCAACCATTTATCAACCATACAGTGCCTAACATTGAGACAAACAAGATGAAACCTTCTACAGATAGAAAGATGCAAATTAGGTAGCATCAGCGTTACTGTAAAACTTAAATTTAGCAAAGAGAATGAAGTTCACCAAAGTTTCCATAGGGTGAGAGGTAATGCTGAGCACTGTGGAACCCCAAAGTTTAAAGTATTTACGTTGTTGACAAAAATGGAGAGAGAATCACAGTTTCTGAGTGACTTTTTAAAAAGAGAGCAGTCTGGGTGGTGCTGTGTCAGTAAAGCCTATTATCTAAGGATAACTATAATGCAGAAGCCTTAAACATCTGTCTCCCTCAAGATTAATCCTGGATGAATGCTAATTCCCTACAGCTAAATGGGGATAAGACTGAGGTTCTGCTGGTGGGCAGCCTCCCCACCTTTGAGAACTTCATCCATGGCTTGCGAACATGGACAATATTCCTACCCCAAAACCTGTGGTCAAAAACCTAGGCGTCTGGCTTGATGGCAAGCTATCCATGAGCCATCAGGTTAACAAGGTTCCTGCCACCTGCTTTGGCAGTCTTAAATGGCTCAGGAAACTTCTTGTCTGTCTTCCTGTCTCAGCCAAGAGAACTGTAGTCCAGGCCTTGCTTATTTCCAGGCTGGACTATATTAATATCCTTTACCTAGACGTCTTAAAATATTTGCTTAAGCAGCTCCAAATAGTGGAAAAACACCACCTCAAGTCTCCAACTTCAATCCCCTAAATTTCCTTCCACAGCCAGCCTGCTTCATGACCTAACTGGCTGCCAATTGCATGGTGTGTAAAATTCAAAGCTTTATGATACATGCATAAATGCCTATCCAACTCTGGGCCTTTGTATGTGAGTTCCTTAGTGTCATCATATTGACCCAAGCGCTCTCTGCTCTCAAGCAATCTCAAGTTGGCTGTGATTCCCGGAGAAAGGAAATCCCGCCAAAGAGGTGAAGCGTTCTGTTATCTGGACCCTCAACTCTGGAATGCCCTGCCACTGACTTTGATAGCCTGTTGTTTGCTCTCAACCTTCAGTAAATTGCTAAAAATGTGGCTGTTCTAAATCCTTGGATATCAAATGTGATCTGACACATGTTACTGTGATGAGCCTAGTGCTGGGAAACCTTTTTTGGGTAGCCATTCTCCTTATAAACGTGTTTAATATTGATAATCATAATAATAACAATAATGGTCAAATAGGGTGGTTAATGGTGTTCAACGTTGCTGAAAAATCTAGAAGGATCAATGCACCCAAAAGAGTCCGCATCCACCTCTTTCCTCAGATTATCTAAAGAGGCAGCAAACACAGCTTCCATGCTAAAATTAGCGCCAAAGACCAATTGAACGTTAACAGATTGCAACATGATTTTCAAGAGCATTTGCACAGACCAGAAGTAGTGAAATTGTGTGAAAATTGGAAAATTTATCATTATTGGTTTTGAACTTCTTTAGTACAGGGATGGCATGTTTAAATTATTCATGAATCACAGTGAAGGTCAATGAGGGATTCAGTATTTGTTTATTAAGGTATCGGATCACTAGGACTAGTTCCTTAAAGATGAATGTAGGGCAAGTATTCCAAGGTGCTCCAGACTTTAAGCCAGCAAGAGCAAATTTGTAAGTGATCATGATAAGAACCCATGCATGTGGAAAATGTATCAACAGAGATGACTTTCCTTTCCATCACTAGTTTTTTAATGAATTGTTTTAGCTGTCAAGTTTGAATTCTGATAAGTAGAAAGTTTATTGAATATGCACTTAGACTTCCAATTCAATGAAACTCTCATCATTAAGCTGCTTACAGCCACAAACGTGTCACTGTGAAAAGGTAAAAACAAAATCCCTCTTGATTGCTAGCTGCTGTCATCATTTGCACATGAGGTAGAGAGCCAAAGAAGCACAAAAAGTCCTCAGGGTCAACAGTTTCATCCCATTCCCTTGAACTCTAGAAGAGGAGTGTGGGGCTTCCACTAGTGGAACATGATTTGTTAAGAAAGAGGTCAGGACTTCTCAGAGCTGAAGGACTTTTGCTATTTTAGGATGACTAAGAAAGATGATAAGGGATTCTGGGTTAGATAGGAATAGGGCTGGCCTAAATGTTCTAAGGTCAGCAGGCCTGTAACCTTCCTCTAACCTCAACTTCACACTTGCCTAGTACCAGCCCCGCTAGGGTGTGAGGCAGGAATTCTGCCAGCTTTTGCTTCCAGGATCTTGGCTGCATTCAGGAGTTCTCAGGAAGCAGAAAGATGACTTATCACAGGAAAGTTTGCCAGAAAGTGGCTTCTCCTTTGCAATAGGCAATAGCCAAAATCTAATATTAGAAGTAAGCACTGCCGCTCAGCACCAGGAGACCCTAGTTAGATGGGGGACTCTAATCACAGATCCTCAGCACACATCAGACTCATTGTAAGCAGTGTCTGCCCTACCTCCACCCTCTGATCACAAGATGGAGGCCAATAACTCTAGTCTTTCTGATGGTCCCTTCACATTTCAATATAATAGAGGGCACAGATTCTGGTTACACCCGCCCGCTTAACTGAGCACTAAGCAGACAGTCCTGCAAAGTCTGAAGAGATCTGCCACACATTGATGGTTCTAGGGGATTGTAACATCGCACAAACTGCAGGACTCTGGGCACTCGTAACCTATTAGCTATACAAATGCTGCAATACAGTACAGGTTAAGTAATAAAGCGCAGGATGTGTAAAAGTGGAGGCAATCAAGGAACTACATGTTTTCCTTACACGTGTGCCAAAATTCTCTTTTGATCAAAGAAACGTTGGGAACAAACTCGTACTCTAACCCAAGGAAAGGTTATAGGAGAATTTGGATCCTCAAATGCTTCACTCAACATAGATATGTTGATACAGGGATTGGATGGCAGAGATGCAAGGATTGAACACAACCATGCCAAGCATTCAATCAGTGACAGCTTTTCAAGGGCAGAATTCAACATGACCAATCCCAAAAATAATCCCATGCTCAACTGAATAATACTTAGCGATTCAAATGAGCAGATCTCATCTAGAGGTATCACTGCAAAGGGGTCTCATGTTCAACTTCACAGAAACCGAGGTGTTCGTAAAGAGCAGCGAGGTTCAATATTAGGAAAAACATAACCACAAGATTAAGCCAACTAATGAAGCCCAAACAGCTTCAAAGGCATCTCTGGTTCTTAAAGACATAGAAAATGTATGTTTTTGAAGAGATTCTTTGAAAAACTAGCTGGTCCTGCAAATGCTTTAGTAAGTTCTGGTTTCCCTCTTTCAATCAATCAATCATGGTTCTTATAGAGTACGACTAATCACCTGTGAGGGTCTCAAGGTGCTGAGGGGGAAGGTTTTGCAGTGCAGTCAATGAGCCAAGTCTTGAGGTCCTTCCTGAATTGATGCAGAGAAGGTGATTGCCTATGGTGCAAAGGTAGGGAGTTCCGGGTCTTCGCAGCTAGGTAGGAGAAAAATCTTCCTCCAGTGGAGGTCTTGTGGATCCGTGTGATAGTGGCCAAGGCCAAGGTAAAATGAGTGGAACCAAGATGTCTGGTCGGTGTGTAGAAGGAGAGCCAGTGGTTGAGGTATTCAAGTTTGTTATTGTGGAGGGCTTTGTAGGCGTGTGTGAGGGGCTAAAATGCAATTCTTTTGCTGATCGGATCCAATGGGGAAGTACATATATTTTCAAAAAGTGAAATGAATTCAGAGATTTTACTGCCCCTAAATTTATAATGTTCACTATGCCATCAGATATTTAACTTTTCCAATAGACTGTTTTCTTGCTGAGCTGGGTTTCCACATCAGGAGACTTCTGGATGAAGAAATGTTTGCCCAGTGGTACTGGACTGGCATAGTTGTTATCTCCATTAGTATAGTTCACCGTTTTTTCTCAGCAAAAAGCCTTTCCTTAGGAATTTAGGGAGTCGTTTAATTCCAGGTGCACGTTTGGTGCAGTGACTTTGCACCCACAATTTGCAGTACCCTGGTGTGTAGTCATTTTCAATTGTGCAATTACAGCACCATTCCAAATTTCAACCCTCGGGTTGGAGGATAACACACTAACAGCTTTCCTCTGTAAGTAGGTGGAATTTTCCCTGACATATTTCCTTTCATAGCATATGTTAATGTTTGTCAAGGATCAAGATGCTGTATTCTCTTCTTTGAGGTTGCTTTCACAAGGGAAACGTCCATTACAACGCAGACATTACATCACAATGCCTTTAAACGCAACTTTTACAACAGAAGTGCATTTACATCGCATGCCATTACAGCGCATGCCATTACAACGCATGACATTACAACACATGCCAATACAACGCACGCCATTATAACGCATGCCATCACAACGCATTATAAGGTTAGTAATGGAGATTTTTAAGTTTTAGGCTGGGTATTGGTTTTGGGATAGTTGGGAATAGTAATTGTTACCGCTACGCTATCCAACACTTTCCCTACTGTTGCACTCACTGGAGTGGGAATAGTAATTTTTACCCCTACGCTATCCAACACTTACCTTACTGTTGCACTAGAGGTATTATCTGTTGTAATGGTAGAAGTTGTAATGGAATATGTTGTAATAGTAGTTTTGAAAAATGTGTTGTAATGGTATGTGTTGTAAAATCATGCGATGTAATGCTAGTTACGGTGTAAAAACTGCGATGTAAATGCATGCATTGTATTTGTTTGCATTGTAACATGATATATTCCTTTCACAGTTATCTTACCTCCTTTCGTTTTAGGAATGGTGCATGCATTATCACCGCGTTTGCATTTGGTGTCATGCTTCTCGTATGAAAAGGGTCATATTTGAAGCTCCGAGCTGCAAACCAGAGCCCTCTGCGTTATTGTTACAGTTGGCACCGCAAGGGAGTGGAAATGTCATGTCCTATGTGTACTCCAGTCCCTGTTTGTTTTTGATTGCATCAGATGCTTTGTAGGAAAGTACAAATGTATGCCTTCTCTATCTGTAATTCCAGAATTACATTTTTCTGCCTAGACAGTATCTATCATGAAGTACTGTTGTAAGGTTAGGTTTCCTTTAAAGAGCATAGCTCTGGCCTTAAGTGTGTGAACTGTCATTGGTATATAAGCTCAGTCATCCTCCAAGATGGATTTCAGTACTGACAAAGACAGTTGGCGGACCTTTTTTCCACATACTAAAAAAAAGGACAATAAACCATAGAGAGCTTGGGTATCTGAATGCACTAAATTAATCAACAAATAAGGGTAATATTTAGTGAAGTATTGAAGAATTAATTCATGTTTTCGTCAGCATGATAGATGATGTAAACACACATCATGAGGGGCAGTGAACAGAGAATGAATCAACCACAAATAAAATGTAAATATATGACAACAGTTGTACATATGAAATACATTTAATAAACTTAACACAAAAATAAGATTGGATCAAGGACAAACATCTAATTAATTGAGGTTATCACTTTTTAGAAAACAGTATACATTTGTCTGAAAGATGTGGACATTTAATTGTAAGTTTATATGATTATAGACAGGTGTACAATGGTACACACTTGTTGATGATGATGGGGAACGGTATTTAAACCTCTTGGTATAATCATCCCCCACTGGCCGTATGTACCTTTGGTAGTGTACTTGAAGCGTTAAGGGAGAGCTGGCATTTAGTGCCCATTTACATTTCAATGAACCAAATACAGTTCCACAATAATGACAAAAGAGGGTGGTAAGCAACCAAAAAGGTTTTTTCTTGAAATAGTAAATCATAACAAATCAATAAATTGGCAAAGATGTATTATTACATTGAAAACATTAATATGTCCGAATACTCTGAATTTAAGTATTATAAAGTACAAGATGCAAATAGCCAATACACAACGAATGCAAGTTACCCAAACCAAGAGTTCCAAAAAGAAACTGTCTCTAACTAAATGATAGTGCAAAAGGTGGTTCTAAAGGGAAAATGAGTCAGGTGTCAGCATCAAGTGAACCTCAATAGAAGTTGACAGAGAAACCGAAGAGTGTTCAGCATGAGGCTCTACACTCAGGAAAGTAGAGTGGTCTGCTCTCTATGACATGGGGAGAGGGTCTCTAGGCTTGCTGCAATGGAACATTAATTAAAGGCACAATCGAAAGTTCCAGACTATCCATATCTCGCTCCGACACGCCAGAGCCAATCCCATGGCGGCATTTGTCGAGAACCGGCGACCCACTAAACTCCCATATCAACATAATTAGGTGCACATCTGCTCGTCTTTGAGAGTTGCATCTTCTTGGTACACCAGGTACTGAAGGCTCCTTTAATCAATATTTCTCCATTCTTGCTGCCAACTTCTTGTCTTCATCCCTATCAGTCTAGTACAAAACAACTAGCCTTTCTCTAGCTATTGAGTAACTAGATAATGCTCTTGCAAATAAATAAGCAACGTGCAGACAATTCAAAATGTGCAACGCTCGACTAAGGCCTAACGTCATGCTAACTTGGCTTGTGAATCAAAATGGAGTCACATTATAACATTATTAACCAAAAGGAAACAAGTTATTTATATAATGTGTAAATTCATGAGTTATTTATTCACTCCACTATGATATGTGTAAGTGCTAAATGCGCCACGTAATGTTATCCATAATCATGCATATAGGTGTAACACACCTTAATGAGCTAAGGCACATGTTAAATATATGGATTATATCGTAACATATCAATACAATACATGTAGAGGGTAGAGTCTAAATCACGCTTCTCCGATGGATATCAATAGTCTTTTGAGAGAAACATGTCATTTGTGGTTACTTGGAAATTTCCTTATTTGTGCTACAAGAAGATAAACACACATCAACGTTTCAAAAAGTCTGGTTGGACTGGCAAAATGATGTTATCCTTTAACCAGTTTTGGAAGTTCTTAAATGATTAGGAGGACACTTTGCAGGGAAATTCTTCAGTGTCTCATTTTGGAGACATTTGGGCAAGGTACCCCATTCGATTTTAGATTTTGAAAAAAAATTTTGGATCCTTCAGGAATCATTCTGTTAGGGCTGGTGCCTGTTCATTTTAGCTGTCTCCTGATCTGCTTCTAAATGGATTGGGCATGCCTAGTGGATTGATGGTGCAAGGTATAGCTTTGCAAGTGCTTTTGCTCCCTATCAAATGTAAATAATACTCAGCCCACCACACATTTTGCTGTTTAGTATTCTGTTTTCGTTGTCTTTTACAGAAACTAGATTAATGTGGTAATACCTCCCATTTCCAGTGCCTTTCACTGGTATATTGTGGCTTTGGTAGGGCTATTTAACCTTGCCCCAGAATGTCAGCACCCATTGTTTGAGCCAGATACTGGGAACACTGAAACACAATTGATAATAATATGGTAGCCATTTATGCATTGTCAAGTAGGGAAGGTGTGAAAGACATAGATACGCTGAACTAAGTACCTAAATAGGAATAGATACAAGACCGACACAGAAAAGGAGATCAATGTTAACAATTTCCAAAGTAAAATAGAGAAGTTGGAGTTTTAGTGGTGATAGCTGGTACCTCTTAAGGATTTTGGGAACTGTGGGCCAAATAGTTTTTGAGGCCCCCTGTTCCCAACAAATGTGAATTTATGCTTCATTTTTGGATAATTCACACCCATGGAGTTATTTGTTAAAGTTTTAGAAACTATAAAAGAAAGATAACAAAGATAGGCAATGACTTATATAAAAGGACTCACCAATGCCATATACCATCCATCCATCAATTTATTGATCTCCTGTTCAACTGCCTTAATCCACATGCACTGTGCACATTGGCATGGAAGTGGAACATGTGGAGGCCCAGATTGAGCAGTATAAGGCTGTGGTAAACTTGCCAGCTTTCTATGGCTGAAATGAAGCAGGGGTGTTTA
This sequence comes from Lissotriton vulgaris, assembly GCF_964263255.1. NCBI lineage: Eukaryota > Metazoa > Chordata > Amphibia > Caudata > Salamandridae > Lissotriton > Lissotriton vulgaris. Next base: position 246,772,657 of record NC_141700.1, on the reverse strand, counting down.
GATTTCTAATTTTTTATTGATCACCGTATACACATGGTAGCAGTTGGGGACTGCATGCCCTGTCCAGTCTAGCCATTTTCTACCTATTTTTATTTACCAACTATATGGTGTCTACTCTTGACCTTGCCTTTTTTCCAGTTTTAATCCTACTCTGTGTCTTAGGGCAGGTAATGTCCCCTTTTCAGTCTTCTCTCATGCATGGTCTCCAGCATCAACTTTCCACATACACATGCACAGTTTCTCTTCTAATTTTCTTTTTCTTTTAGAGTAAAGAGCAAAGAGAGAGAAAGCAAGAAATAAGAAAGGAGACTGGGGTAGAAAGGAGAAGGGTGACAGACAACATAGGATGAGAATGGGGGTACACGGCAGAACAGATGAAAGGAAAAAGAGAGAAAATGGCCAGAGAAAGGAGGGGCAATGCTAACTGAGTAAGATGGACAGAAAGATGGAGTGAGGATTGAACAGGGTTGGAAACAAGGGAAGCGCATGAGGGGAACGAAAAGATGTGGAGAGAAAAGGGAAAGGAAAAATATATAAGTAATACTGAGAGTGGGAATGTATAGTCAGAAAAAGGGAGTAGAAAAAAGAGGGCCAAGAAGGATAAGAGTTGAGAGAAAGGATGAGAGAGCATACTAGAGGAAAATGAGATGTAGAAACATAGACTTGAGAAACTGAGAATTTGACTTTTGAGTAAAAAGCATTGGAAGGGAAAAAGATGAAGAGAACTGAGAATGAAGGCAGAGAAAAATGACGGGAAGCACAAGGAGGACTAATGGAAAACAAGGAGAGAGAAGGCGAGGGAATGCAGTGAAGAGGAAATAAGAATGATGAATACAGAAAAAGTGAAGAATAGAGAGGGTGTAAAGAGGGAATAGTTATAAGGAAATAAATAAACAGAGGTAGAAAAAGAGACTGTAATAATGAGGGTTCTTTAAGGCAGTGGTATAATAGAAGTTGAAGAAACACAGAACAAAGAAAGGAAAGAGAGGCATGCTGTGAAGTAAGAGAGGAAAGAAGGTAAGAAGAATGGTGGGCCTGGCATAGAAGGATGGAAATAGTAAGGAGGCATGGGGGATATGAAGAAAAGAAAGAATGAGGAATGTGTTCAGATATCGATGAGCATCAAGTTAGTACAAGTTTATCCAGATGCATCCTTGGGACCTCAATTTGATCTGCCTGCTCACACCACATCAGGGCACAGAGTCACATAATGAAATTCAAATTTAAGTTCATTGAATGGTTAATAAAAACCACTACAATAAAAACACTTAAAATACAATACTTTAAAATTAGCAGTTGGATAAGGCTTCAAAATCAAACACTTCCAAGTTTCAGTCCACTTGATTCAGTTAGAGTACTTTATGTTGGTAATTACAGGTATAGCTGTTATCAGCAATCAACCGGATAATTCTTCTACTCATAGTGCATGGCTGCTAGGTAGAATTGTTGTAGAGTGCCTAACACTTGATCAAAAAAGGTCCTTAAAAACATCTGTTGTATATGGTGGGTGAGTCTCATCAATACACAACCGAGCCCCCTAGCCTGTTTAAATTGAGTGGTTATAAAGTATCTTGTGCTTAAGAAACTCGATGAAACAGTAATAAAATACTACCAAGCTGATCCTGTTTTGGTGACCCTTATGAGACTCCCATGTGATGCCATTTGTCCTAGTGGATATCTAGCCAGGTCTATTGATCCTTAGATATAAGTGGGGCACAAGTTTTAAAGTGCCCTGGCTTGAAGAAATTGCCTAAAATAGGTGTACAGTATTTTTAATCAGATCTTTATTGGTAATCCATGTGAAAATCCCAGATGGAACTCATATTTCCTGGTAAATACATAGCAGGGTCTACTGGTCCATTGATCACAACAAGATGTTATAGAATCTGAGTTGTTAAGTGCCTTGTGCTTAAGATACTCAATAAGGTTATGAGATGGCTTTAAGCTGATATTTTTAATGGCCTTTATGAAACTCACACGTTATACCTGTTGGTCTTGAAGGATACATAACCAGATCTACTGGTTTGTTGATCTTAACGCATGACGTAGCCTGAGGTGTTGGTTTCACTCTTCCTAGTTGGACGACTGCCAGGTCTAAAAATGAGAGAAATCTTGACGCGAGCTGCAGTTCCATCCCATACAGGCATTCGCCAAGGGCGGCCTCAATTGTTCTTACACCCAGTCGAACTAAGCATAGATGCAAAAGCTTTCTTCTGTGGGACAATAAAAACAGACAAAGGTCAACTATATCTGGTAGTGATTCTGATCTCCTTCCACACTCTCTGCAGCAAGCACAGTCATCCGCATTCTTCCAGGGTTAAAGAGACTTTAAGGGTACCAACAGAAATCTACATCTTACACATTTATTTTGTGTAGATTGTTTGAAGGTTGCAGATAGATATGGCTGCAGTGACAGCAAAGTGAAGGATGTCAATAGTAGCTGAGCTCTTATAAGCTTTGTGAGAGCCTCTAGGTTTCTCCTAAAAGAGAGGTTTTAGGAGCTGAATTAACTACTACTTCGAAATGATTGTAATCTGTTCTTTTCTCCTAATACTCTCCTAGCTGTAGATCTTTTAGAATTCTATCCAAATACAGCATACCATTTCTGGAATGAGTTTTGGAAAGCTCTGCTAGCTCTTTTCATATCAAACTTTTTAGTGTCTCGTCGATGCATATTTATCGGGCTCAAGCAGTAATATATAACATGTAGATGACAAGCACTATAGACCTCGTTACACAAGAAGGACAAATCCCAGCTACTGAGATAAAGAGCTGGGAAAATACAAATCAAGATATAATTAAGGAACTAATTAAACCTATTGGGAAACCCAAAAGGTTATTTAAGAATGCCCTCACCCAATATGTAGTGGCATGCTTCATCAAATGGCTGCAAACGCACCCTGGTGCAGACCAACACTCAGATTAGAGCACTTGTTTTTTTATATATACAAAAGAAAATAATGTTTTCAAAGGAGGGATACCTATTGCCGAAATAATTATATTTTAAATAATCTAAGTGAGGGCCTATATATTTATTTATTGTTGGCCCCCCTTGACAGCGTTAAAAATAAAGAACAGGTATATAGGAAGAGCTACATCTCCATTACCTGCCTGTACCAACATGTTTCAGCCATTTTCAAATGCCCTACTGGGTCACTGGCCTTCCTCAGGATACTAATCCCACATTTAATTAACTGGATGGTAAGGATAGGTATGTGGCATTAATTGGTTGTGAGTAGACACACTTGAGATGAGTACCTACCTTTTGCTTTTCTTATACTTCCCTTAGTAGGGAACACCCCCTTCATCATCTGTACATACAATCATGGCATGAAAACTCTAATCTATCAGAATCTCACTGTTATGTGACACCCAACACCGTGTGTAAAGTGGGACACTCACTTGAACTCAAAACATCAGCAGTCCACCACTACAAATAAGGTGTCTTTTCCTTACCCGAGTCTCATTATTGCTTCTCCAAACTCGGGGCACGATTGGGATCGCTGCTCTATAGTGACACTCTACAAGCAAAAGGAGTGCAAACAAAAGGGCTGTTCATATTCGTAAAGCACCATGCTACAAATATGCACAGAGTCACTTTATTTTCTTTTAAATCTTTTTTCTTCTTTTTTTATTGCTTTAGTTTGACTGAACGCTTTGACAGAACATTTCTTTGACATACATTGGAACTCTGTTTTCAAAGCATGGAAGAACAGAATGCAATACAGTCACTTCTATATACGGTGTAGGTTCTTGCTAAAACCTCTCCCTCTAAATTTGCAATTAGAAATAATGGAAGCCGTTGTCCCGTCTTGCTTCATTCGTCTAAATGAAACTAAAATACAATCAGATGTACATGGCAACCGGAGTCGTCACCTGCACACCTCTGCTATATTGCTATATTGTATTGATTGATTTTGATTATGAATATGGCTAAAAAGATTTCAGATTCTTTATTGATACAGATCCAAATGAGTGAGAACAATTTAAAAACACAAATACAACTGACAATCTTCAAAACAAAACTAGAAGAGATGAATGGGGAGGTCAATGAATATAAGGATTATCTGGCACGTTCAAAAATTAATCAGCGACAGAAAGACTCAAAGAGGTTATCTCAGGAGAAAGTATATCCCTATGTCAGTGATAAATATGTGAAACAGAAAGAGGCTAAAAATATGAAGAGAAACATCCCAAATAAAAGAGACACAGACACCTCAAGCTTTGGAAGCCAAAGTAGTGACAATGACTACAGTCCACGAACAAGAGGTAGGGGCTTTTACAGGGGTCCACCACAGACCTTCCAACATGTTCTACAGGGTCCGGGTTTTGGGTGGCCACCTATGTACCCTCCTATACAACCCTTCCAATACTATCCCAACCATAGTCCTTTTTTAGGATGAGGCATTGGAAGGGGAAGGGGAAGAAGCAGACAGAAGGGACAGAGAGTTCAGTGGGAGGACCCCAACCAACGGGTCACTCAGTGAAGGTCTACCAGGGAGCAGAAAGGAATAAACTTGATTAAGAATTTAACAAACATTGTCCTCACTAAGGATCAAGAAAATGTTCTGAACAAAGGATTTGGGTTTGTGCCCACTAATCAATTAGACCTCTTTAAACTCAGAAGTGAATGTGCTGAGTTTTTTAGGAAAATACGCCTTAATGTATTTTTAATAGAGACAGTGGAGAGACAGAGGTCCACAAGGGGACACGGGCTAAGACCAAACTCCACCTTTGTTCCTGCATTACCACCAGAAGTAGGGGTATTTGAACAGGCAGTAATTAATGAGCTAGAACAGTCTAATGAGATGCTTAAAAAGAGCTTCTGCAATCTGACAAAGTTAGAACAAAAAGGAATGCAAGAGCTGAAGGATGATCCGCGTATTATTGTGAACCAGCAGATAAGGCTGGAGTGATCTTTTTCCAAACCAGAGAGGCAAACACTGCGGAATGCTTACGCCTCCTTGGAGATAGAAGGACTTATGAGATACTAGAAAATGATCCAACACCAGAGCTCCAAAAGGAGATTAACATCCAAGTGAAGAAGCCCTCAATAATGGATGGATCTGTCAAAAGGAAGCAAAATTACTTTGCAGGCAAAATCCTAAAATCCTGTACTTTAATACACTGCCAAAAGTACATAAGATCACCAGGCCCCGCCAGGGAGGCCTTTTGTATCCAGGATAGACTCAGTCTTAGAACCCTTATTACAATTTTGTGATTTCAACTTGAGGTCAATAGTACAAAGAATGGCAGCATATTTAACAGATACAAGGGAAGTCTTGAATCTGATCAAAGATATAAATTTTGATCCAAACAACGAACTCCTGATCGAATTAGACATTGAATCACTATACACTAACATCCCTCAGAAAGAGACATTAAGAGTAATTGAGAACATCCTGTTCGGTGAGAATTAGGAATATCAAACCCCAAGATCCTTTATTTTGTGCCGGGCAGAATTAGCACTCATGGGGAATTTTGTCCGGTACAATGACACCTTGTACTTACAAACCCAAGGGACTTCCATGGGAAGTTCTTTTGCGCCAAATCTAGCATGTCAGTATGTGTCACATTTTGAGAATGAGAATACATACTCTCATGCTAACCCCTTTCTGGACTCTATCAAGGTTTGGAGACAATACATCAATGATGTGCTAGTCATTCGGCAGGGTGACAGGGCAACGGCAGAAGAATTTCTCACTTGGTTGAATGGCAGGAACCCCTACTTGCTCTTCACATTGACCATTACCACAGAGTCACTTGCCTTTTTGGACTTAATTATAACATCGAAAAATGGCAAACTGGTGAGCAAAGTGTACCATAAACCCACAGATAGAAATACTTTACTATCATTCCATTGCTTTCATCCAAAATCCCTCAGAGAGAACCTCTCCTACGGGCAGTTCCTCCACCTGTGAAGGAATTGCTCAGAGATGAGCAACTTTGAAAAAGAGGCTAGAAAACTCAGTAATAAACTCCAGGAATGGCAATATCCTAAACATGTGGTGAATCAGGCCAGGAAAGGAGCAAACAACAACAATAGAGACTCTTTATTAGAGACACATGAAAGACAGAGAGAGGATAGAAATATCTGTGTCACAACATTTAATACAGCCTCGAACTGTATTAAAATAATTATCATGAAGAACTGGAGAATATTAAACTCAAATGGACTGAACCTAAACCACCCACTCTTTTCTTTCAAGAAGAGGGCGAGTATTAGGACCATCTTGGCACACACAAGACCTCGAAAATCTAGAGGAAGGGCAGATCTGATCCTTTGGGGCTTACCGCCCATCACTGGACATTATGTCTGTGGAAGTTGCAAGGTGTGCCTTTAAACTACAAACAGAAAGACAGTTGACCTAGGTCTGAAGTATCCCTGGGAATTGAGAAACTACACTACTTGCAACTCTGAGAATGTGATCTATCTCATCAGAGGCCCTTGTGCTTATCAACATGTAAGAATGACAACACGACGAATACAAGTCCGGATCCTAGAGCGTATGAGTAACATAAGGTGCAAAAAGGTAACAACAAAACTGACCGCACATTTCCTCGAAATGCAACACTCTGAAAGAGATCTGAGATGGGTCATAATAGACAAACCGTACCTCCCCACAACAACAAGAGATGGCATCAATTTTCTGTTTCAACAAGAGCAAAGATGGGTGTATATGCTCAACAGCAATGAAAAGGGACTGAATGATTCAGTTCCATGCACCACTTCAACATCACTCGATAAAAGAAAGGCATTATATGATATATTTAGGAACTGCAAATGCATCCTCATACATACATCGATTTTACATAATCAAAAATGGCATCAATAGGATAGAGAGAAAAAAGTAGGTCTCCCCCTACCTCTTATAAATAGAGTACTTGAATGTACAATTCATAGAAAGAAGAAGAGTTATCCAGCATTGTGCAGAAGTGAGAATAAACACATTTTGTTAGTTCAGTAGGATACCTATGAATTTCAAACTGTAGCAGTTTCCGGGTTTACCCTAAATGCAGGGATCCAAATAAATAAGTGAGAGGGCTCCTGTAAATAAAGACCCACTTCTACATAACAACTTGGTTATCCGCGACCATTGCAGTGTGGCCACCAAAATCCCAAAAGGGAAATACTGGTTCTGCTCTAGCTATAGAGGCGCAATTCATAGGAATTTACATGACCGCGAGACATAGTTCCGAACAATATGTTTCATGCTTGATTTAGGTACAACCTAGTAACAGTAGTAATATCAGAATGAGTAGACCTAAATGCGCTAAATAATGCAGACACAGAGCACACTGAATATTTCCATAAGAATAGTGAGAGAGCTCCTGAACGTAAAGATCCATCTCTATATAAAAACCTGGTAATCCGCAACCATTGCCATATGGCCGCTGAAATCCCAAACGGGAAATAACGGGTCCCGCTCTAGCTGCAGAGGGGTGAATCACAGGGCGTCACATGACCACCAGACACAGCCCCGGGATCTATTTCAAGGAGCCGCGGCCCACTGAAATTCAGGATCGGAGGGCGCAGAGTGGTCTAAAAGGAGATGCCTCACTTTGATGAAGTAAGTGAGGTGGAGGGACCGTTGAAACATAACACTGCATGTTTTTTTAGGTCTCGGACTAGCGTTGCACTGCGCAGCGATGCTCGCACAGATGAGAATTAATGTCTTTTAGTAGGGGGCTTGAACCCGCCCCTCTACTCCATTGGCTGGCTTCCTAAATGGAGGCCAGCCATTGGAGGAGAGGGGCATCACTCGGTTCAAGCCCCGTCTTTTCCAGATTCGGGGAGTGTTTTTTCTCTTCTTTCTTGTTTTCGTTCTCTCCTCTTCCCATTGGCTGGAATTTTACCTTGCAGCCAATCGGAAGAGGAGAGAACGAAAAAAAACACGCCCCCAAATCCCAAAATGACAATGCTTTCTCCGAGGCATTTCTGCCTCGCCTCGGAGAAAGATGGTGGTGATCAGTCGGAGCTCGCTTGTTTTTATCCTGCTTTCTGTTCTTCTAGTACAGTTTTTGGCACTTGTTACGCTTTGGAGTCGGTAAGCATTTTGCAAATATGGCGCAGCTCCCCTGCCCCCCACCACGCTATGCTGAGAGCTTGTTGTCGTCTTTCCTTCTTTCACTGAATTTGCGCGCACACAACTCCTGATCGGAACCAATTCTTGTTTTCAACTGCTGGCAATTCTGTCTGGTGTCTTTCATTTGTGTCTCCTCTTTCTCTTTCACTCTGCGCTGTAACTTGCATCTGTTCCACGAGGCTTGGCATGCACCGTTCTCCAAGCCTGGCTTTCGGAACTGAGCTCTGACCCCAGGTTTTGCATGCTACGCCACCGCCCCCAGAGATACGTCCATCATTCTTTCATTTTTTAGGCTCATTCCCGGTTTTAAGTGAACCAGCACGCTTGTCTTTCCCATCTATGTGAGGCAGTCTGGAATGTGTTACTCGCGCACACAACTCCCGATCTGGGCCAATGCTTGTTTTCAACTGCTGGCAATTCTGACTGGTGTATATGGCGCCGCTCCCCCGCACCCCACCACGCTATGCCGTGAGTTTGTTGTCGTCTTTCCTTCTTTCACTGCATGCGTGCGCATACAACTCCCGATCGGGCCAATGTTTGTTTCCTACAATGTAGATATTTTCACTATGCCCATCTCCTCTTGCTAACCCTGGAGCAGATGCCTGCTGTGCCCGAGTTACCACGTAAATTAACAATTTTAGCGTGATCGATATATCTCTATGTGAGGCAGTCTGGAATGTGTTACTCGCGCATACAACTCCCGATCGGGGCCAATGCTTGTTTTCAACTGCTGGAAATTCTGTCTGGTGTATATGGCGCCGCTCCCCCGCCCCCACCACGCTATGCCGTGAGTTTGTTGTCGTCTTTCCTTCTTTCACTGCATGCGCGCGCATACAACTCCCGATCGGGGCCAATGCTTGTTTCCTACAGTGTAGATATTTTCACTCTGTCCATCTCCTCTTGCTAACCGTGGAGCAGATGCCTGCTCAGCCCGAGTTACCTCGTAAATTAACAATTTTAGCGTGATCAGTATATCTGTTTCATCAAGAACATTACATCACAAATAAACAATGTGTGCAGCAGCAGGGCCATCAAAGAACACCATCAGAGACTGGTGAACACCACCCAAATGGTGACCTCGTGCAGGCTGGCATAACGGATGGCAGCGTGACATAGAGCCTTAAATTGCACACTTCACCAGCTATTTATCAGCACTAATCTCACTGTGCCATTTTATTTAGTTTGCTATCTGGCACTGTGAGACTTGTGAAGAATGATAGCTGTTGCCAAGCGAGCTGTGAAGTCACCGCACGATGTTCTGCTGCTCCAGCTGCAGAGAGAAGGGCTTGGGACGGCGTAAATTTTGACCTGGTTGGCATCCAATGGGCGGGCTTCAATCCTGCCTGGCAACACTGCTGCCTTTTACTGAAATACTGGCGTCGTTTTCAAAGCCATGTTTTAGGTTTTTGAATTTTATTGGTGTGATGGAGTAGTCTTAGTGTGTGTGTGTGTGGGGCTTTCTGTGTGTGTGGGTCCAACAGAAAGAGGCCTAATGGCCCCTTAACTGCGTCTTTTGTTATGGGCGAAGCTAGAATCTGATAAGCCCCTTCCCCGCCTGCACATTGCTGCTCATATTTCTGTGAATTCCGGGAGAACTTGGAAAGGAAAGTGGTCTTCCGCTGAAAGTGGCCAGCTTTGCAGCAGGGTAGACGACATCTACACTCTGAAAATAGTGGTTAGACAGCATCTACACTCGACACGAGCCCTGTGCTCTCGCAACCCCCCCCCCCACATTTTACTAGCCTTAGCCCATTCCAACTGCACAGCCTGTCTGCTACTGCAGCAGCCCGATGTCCCCCTGTCCAGCCCACCCCTTTGGTGTTGGAAACCAAGGTTCGAGCCTGGGGTCACGTCCACATCATGTTATTCGGGGCAAATCACCTATAGTAAGCGCACAACAGGACATTCCCTCCTCCCCAGCTACCATCACCTTGCCACCCCACTACGCCCAAAAACTCTCAGAATCAGGGTATGTTGTCACGCCGTAGCCTTTTATTCACATCAATCCAAGTAATTTCGGCACAGACCATTTCCAGAGAAAAGTAACTTTCTTGGATATATAACAATTATTCACAGCATTACTTTTTATTCTGCATCAACATGTCAATGGCAGCAAGACAATTAGATACGACATTACATTTCAACTTTATATCTTTTATACTTGTAGCTCGGCCGTACACTAGAACTTGGCCGTACATCTGAACTTGGCTGTCTTGGCCCACCAAATTTCACTCTGCTGTGCACGTTGCGCCGGCAGGCCCCAATGCGCTACAGCCAACAGTTACATTACTTGACATCCTGGGCACCGCATACCGCACCGGCCGACCGTGTTACCTGAACACAGGTAACCTCCCCAAGATTCTACTCAGTCCTTACATTGCGGGTTAGGGCAGTGGAGACCAGGACTACCGGCAGGTCAGTCCCTCCTCCCCGCCTACCCAGTGCACACGTGGAATCTCCCCCCTCCTGGGGTCCATCGAATGGCTGCACCTCCCTTGCTGTGCATGCCCCTTTGTTGTTAACTGTCAGCGCTCCGCCTCTGCGAAGCCTTGCTCTTATGGCAGGTGGTTGGGTGGTCGACGATGCTGTGGTCCGATGGGACTAAGAGAATGAAGCTTTAAATATATTCTAAGTTTTGTTTCTCAGCGCCGCCACCTGATGTCATTAACCCAGCCAGCCCATCCATATCCGGGCCCTCGGAGGAGTCTCACCTCTGTGGCGTACTAAGGGCGCCCCTCCCCTAGGCGCGGGGGTCGCCTCTCAATCTCCCCGTGCCTACCAATAAATGTTTTTAAAAAATAAATGTGTCCTTCTGTAACGTAACTGGTGCTCATGTAAAGAGCTACAATACCTGTGGGTCGAGTTGGCTCTATATAAATATGTAAAAAACAAAAAAAAGTAATTTGAAGACACTCTCTAGACAAGTGCTCAGCTTGGCACACACACTCCCCAGGCAGTTCTGGACTACAAGTCTAGTCAGGTAAGTCACAGACACTTTCTCTCTGCACTGAAGTTAGCTTGTCTGATCTGTGCAGTATGTGCATTAACCTACTAGGCCGCCCTTCCAGTTAGTAACGCTGATAACCAGAGGCACGTTTCTCTTTTTATTTCAGATACACAATTCCACACAGAGAATAAATGTGTGTGGGACACACAGCCAAGTTGCCAGGCTTGCAACAAAAGCTTCTGTTTTTTATATGTAAAAAAATTTGAAATGCACAATGAAAACAGAAAGAAGATTAAAGGACTACTTTTCGCCACCTTGAATTAACATCCTACTTGTACCTTAGAGTTCATCTTTATGTTTACAAAGTGTGTGTGCTTTTTTACTTGCAAGAAATTTTCACTGTTAAGTGTCACACATTTAGTCACTTAATGTCACTCATAAGTGCCCTAAAATCATGGCAAATGTCACACATAAGGAATCTTAGAACATGTCATCTATGAGCTCCAGGGCAACTGGTCCAGGAACCAGTGTCCGTGCCAGATCCACGCGAGCGGTCCGGCCCGTTCTCCACTGCTCGCCACAGCATGGTCCACCCGCTTGAGCGCAGACCGTCACCCCGGGCTTCAGGCTGTCCCCGGGTAGTCATTGTGGCCACAGCCACTGCACCGGACTCAGCAGTATTTAAATGATGTGTAACGAGCTCTCCTAAAAAGAGCCTGACTCAAGAGTGATGCAATTCAAAGGGAAGGAAATAAACGGTTGCAATGCGGCGAGGGGAGAGTTAAACTGAAAGGGGATTTTTATGCGCTGCAACCAATTAAATCAAGGAAAACAAGACGGACGCACCCTAGCATGGCCTGGCTGCTGCCAGGGAGCCAACCGCGGCACTTTGTCGCGAGCAAACGTGCACGCAGCTGAGTGAGCTCGAGAGTTTGAGGTAAGCCTGTCAACGGTTTTTAAAATCAGACGTTTTAAACGGATTTACTATAACAACGTTTTAGAAATGCTTGAGTAGCACAAGGCTACGGGCTGTGTTAGTTACAGGAATGACAGGCACATTTTGTATCCCGTGTGAGAGTGAAAGTGAAAGAGATGTGACTGGGCTTTTATCACACCTGCGGATTCTTTCCGTTTTCTGAGGATAATGTGACATTTGAGTAATACAGGAGGTATTATTATGTGTCCCATATTAACATTATTTCATACGAAAGGGTACCAGCATGAAATGATTTGATAAACAGTTAAACCATGCAATATCGTATTGCTACTAACTCCCTCCCCTGCTTGACCTGATGGCTTTGTCGTTGCTTTAGTCAGATTGATTTTTTATGTATGTTTTGTGTTTATGGTCGGCCGGTAAAGTTATGTTATATCATGTAAGACGTGGCTTCGAACGCTAAATGATGGAGAATTCCACTGTATTCTATCGTTAATAATATATTCGTACGTAAAAAAAAGTCCACGTGGGTCGTATTTAGAAATAATTAGAACATTTGTGAATGATAAATTGCTTTTCTATAGTGTGGGTGTTAATATGACACACACATTTGACCACTGTATTATGGAAATAGATGTGTGGAGGTGGTAATATATTACAGGAAAATTTGTATATATTTAAGAAGACAGACTGCAGTTGAGGTACAGCATTGCCATAACACTGCAACAATTCCATGTTACTATAACATTGAAATAGCACAACAATGCAACAAAACAATAAAACAAAAAATATGCAACACATTCATGCAATAAAGTAAACAAACCAACAGCCCTATGAAAAAACAACACGACGCAGCAATAGAATACAAAATACAACACTGCATATCAACACAAGACAATAACACGAGAATAATACATAAACACTAAAAACATAAATAAAACAGTTATAAATGGGCTGTGTTGGGTGCTTTTGTGTTTTTTTTGTTCTGGTGTTTCGGGGAGGTGTTATTGTGGTAGATTGTTGTGTTTTTGTTCAGTTTTATTGTGTTATGTTGCGTTGTGACACATTGTTGTACGTGTCAAAAGAATGCTGGTATGTTATTGTGGTGTTTTGTGTTATTGTATTTGTTGTGGTGTGTGTTCTATTGTGTTGTTATTTTTTGTGTGTTGTGTTATTTTGGGTGTTACACTGCTTTTGTTCTGCTTTGTTGTGTCACTATTATGTGGTATGTTTTAGGTTATCTTGCTGTGTTGGTATGGTGATGTAATGTGTTAAATTTTTGTGTTGCGTATCTAGTGCTATGTGGGCTGTTTTTGTGTTGTGTAGTTGTGTTGCAATGCTGGCTTGTATTGTTGTACTGGAGTTGTTAAGTTGTGCACTTTTATGTTTTGAGTGAGGTTGTTTTACTTTGTGTTACCCTACTGTGCTGTGTTGTATTTTAGAAACGTCAATACATGTGGATACAATTTTATCCGAAAGCAGCACATGCCTAAAATCCAGAGACAAACCACCATTTACCAATATCTAAGATTGCAACATACTGCTGTTCAAACCCTTCAATTATATAAGGCACCAGTCGGTCCAAAACTGTGTGGCAGAGATAAGTGCTGGACCTGGCCTAGTGCCTTGACACCCTCATCACTATTCCCACTCCAGTGAGTGCAACAGTAGGGAAAGTGTTGGATAGGGGAAGGGTAAAAATTACTATTCCCACTCCAGTGAGTGCAACAGTACGGAAAGTGTTGGATAGGGGAGGGGTAAAAATTGCTGTTCCCACTCCAGTGAGTGCAACAGTAGGGAAAGTGTAGGATAGAAAAGGGGTAAAAAATACTATTCCTACTCCAGTGAGTGCAACAGTAGAGAAAGTGTTGGATAGCGGAGGGGTATAAATGACTATTCCCACTCCAGTGAGTGCAACAGTAGGGAAAGTGTTGGATAGCGGAGGGGTAAAAATTACTATTCCCACTCTAGTGAGTGCAACAGTAGGAAAATTGTTGGATAGCGGAGGGGTAAAAATGACTAAATCCACACCAGTGAGTGCAACAGTAGGGAAAGTGTTTGATAGCGGAGGGGTAAAACATAGGGGTCCATTGTGATGTAGGGCGGATCGCCACCGCCATGCAGGCGGTGGCGATCCGCCCTACATCATACCCCACCAGCCAACCATTCCCCCGCCATATTAGTATGGCGGGGGGACCCCGGCCAACGGAGAGCCCATCCGCCGGTCACACAGGTGACCGGCAGAAAAGGGGCCTGATATGGTGGCAGTGCCCGATAGACACCACCATCCATATTAGGAAGGCAGAGGGAAGCAGCCACGGAAGGGCATGCAGTTGACTGATTTTGGGGCACGTTGCGGGCCCCCGGGATTTTGGGGGGGTGAGGGGGCAAGTGGGGGGTAGGTAGCCCCCTTCATTTGCATGGACGACGAGGCTGGCACCGCGCGGTGCCTGCCACTTTGTGCATGCAAATGCACACTTGCCTTTTTTGTATTGCGGCGGGTGCTGCTGACAGCACCGCCCACCGCAACACAAAAAATGCGGGATGCGCCCACCAGTGTGGCGGGCGCATCCTAATTGTAAATGCGGGACCGCTGCATGCATTGTGGGCGGTCCCATTTCTTGGGGCTATGGCGGGTGGACAAAGTCCGCCCACCATGCTAATCAGCCCCTTAATATTCCCACTCCAGTAAGTGCAACAGTAGGGAAAATGTTTGATAGCGGAGGGGTAAAAATTACTATTCCCACTCCGGTTAGTGCAACAATAGAGAAAGTGTTGGATAGCGGAGAGGTAAAACTTAATATTCCACCCCAAAGAGTGCAACAGTGGGGAAAAGGGTTGGATAGCAGAGGGGTACAAATTACTATTCCCACTCCAGTGAGTACAACAGTAGGGAAAGTGTTGGATAGCGTAGGAGTAACAATTACTATTCCCACACCACTGAGTGCAACAGTAGGGAAAGGGTTGGATAGCAGAGGGGTAAAAATTACTATTCCCACTCCAGTGAGTACAACAGTAGGGAAATGTGTTGGATAGCATAGGAGTAAAAATTACTATTCCCACACCAGTGAGTGCAACAGTAGGGAAAGTGTTGGATAGCAGAGGGGTAAAAATGTATATTCCCATTGGAGTCAGTTAAAAATGAAAAACAAACAAAACATCAACTACAACAGAAAATGTTTAAAAAAAACAAAAAAAGAAAACATATATGAAAATATAAAAAATGTACAAAACATAAAAACGTATTATAATGTTAAAAAGATCCAACAAATACCTATAAAGATTTTTTTTAAATTGTAAAAAAATTGCAAATAACTATTTTAATATAAATTATTTAAAATCAAAAACTTTAATTATTAGATACATTTAATCTTTATTATTTCCTACCCTATAACACCACACAATTCACAACACACATCTAAATAAAAAAATATGCACCTCCATAATTAATTATCAAGTAAAGAAATATAATTTATAAAAAAATAAATTAAAACAAATAAAAATTAATTTACTCCCCAAACATTACCCCTATAACACCGAAACCCACACACAAAATAAAAATAAACAATTACCATAAATATTTATGAATTGATTAAACATAAATAACTACCTACCCTCTACCCCAATAAACACTACAACTCACACCAAAAAAACACTACACAATTTACATAACTAATTTTACATTAATAAATTAATTTCAATTAACAACTTATTAATTAAAAGATTTTACTTCCCACCCTTTATCACTATAAACCCCACAACTCACATCTAAAATTAATTACACAGTTGCCATATTTAAATTATAAATAATTAATTAGTATTAATTACAAATAATCATTAATTAATTATAAATAAATTGCTTCCCACCCTATTCTCCTATAAACCCCATCACCTGCTCCTAAATAACACAATTAACATACATTAATTAATTAATAATAATTAACAAGCCATTAATAAATAATTAATAAATGAATTCCTACAATTAACGCTATAAAATGTAAATTAAATAAATATGAATAAATAAAAATTATTAATAAATGTATTATAATTAAATTCTTTCCCACCTTATTCTCCTATAAACCCACATCTGGCTCCTAACAAAATGACATAATTAACATAATTATTAATTAAGTAATAATAATTAACAAACAACTAATTAATATTAATTCCCACAGTTAACACTAAATTAAATAAATACTAATAAATACAAAATAATATTTTATTTATTATTATATTACTTCCCACCCTATTCCCGTATAAACCCACAACCCACTACAGAATTAAAAAAAGCAAAATTTAATTAAAATAAAACGAATAACTACTAAAAATGTACACATATATTAAAAAACAAAAGCAATACTTATACAAAAGAATTGTTCGCATACTTTTAAAATACATACTAAAATACATAAAACTAAATAAAACATCAATATTTTAAACAACTATATTTTTGCAAACAATATTAATGGCTTCAATATTTTCAAAAATTATATTTCCTTTCTACAAATTGGGGTTGAGGTGTGGCAGAGGAAAGGGTATGGAGTCACATGGGGCAGAGCTTAAACAAGTAGAGTCTGACAGTCAACTTTTACATTTATTTTACAAAAAATCTACTGCAAAGAAATTGCCAACAAGGACATATGCAACAGTAAATATGATCTATATTTCTTAATTGGTGACTCAGAGGCTGGATTTTAAATCACAGGGTGGAGATCATTTTGTGCCTAACAATTTTGTTGAGATTATATTAGCAGTATGATAACTCTAGTGGTTAACACAGTTCTGGGAGAGTTCTGTGTTTTTTCAGTCATAGTTTTGACTCATAATGTAGGGTCAAAGGGTTAATGTACCCCTTGCAAAGCACATTGTGCAACATTGAGATCACATATTTCAATTTTATGTAGGTAGGTAAGTGGGCTGCTGACTTTGACTTTGAGATCATTTTAATACTTCCAGTTCATAAGTTACAAGCCTTTCAACATAGCACAGTGATCTATTTACCGGCAAAAAGGAGCTCCATGCAAACTGCAAATAGGTTCAGATTCTTATTGTGTTTTTGTTTACCTGCTGTTATTCTAAGATTGCAAAGAAGGTGATAAAGTTTTGTTAGTACAGACAAACCCAATGACAGTGTTTTATATCATGACTCTGTGCTTCTCCCGATTGACTCTTAACATATCGGGTCTTATTACAATGTCCGCAGGCGCGGGGAAGGAAACGCCCACCCACAGGTAGACGGTTCTGACATCCCAATTTGGATTTGACCGCCTAGGCAGTCCAAAACCTAAATTTTTCAATGGAAGCTTGTGCGGTGAGCGGAAAAGTCCTGTAGCACAAGCTTCAATTGTAAAATGGATCTTTTCAAACATCCTTGCACCGTGTGGCAGGCACCTCTTATTGACTATCCATACAATAAAGGCCTGGTTGCTACAGAGAGTAAATAATCTTTATTCTCAGGACAGGCTTCTGACATGGGAATATCTACCTCCAGCCAATCTCTGGCAATATGTCCAGTTTAATCCTATCCCAGAACCCTCAATTCAAATGTCTTAATAAATGAACTGCAGTCAGTCAATCCGCAAGCATACATCCTACCTCACAGGCTATATGACTGCAGTTCATTTTTTAAAACATTTGAATTTGGGGTTCTGGGATAGGGTTAAGCTGGACATATTGCCAGAGATTGACGGGAGGTAGATATTCCCACGTCAAAAGCCTGTCCTGAGAATAAAGATTATTTACTCCCTGTAACAGCCAGGCCTTTATTGTATTGATGATTGATGAGTGGAGGGTGACCTGGTGTGTTTTTCCCTCTAAAGATCCTTGTTGTGAAGACCTCCCATTGACTGCCACATGGTGCTGGGATATTTAGGAGGGTGCAGTAGGTGCCCCCCAGGCCCCATTGCTGAGGCCTAAGAGGGCTGGGGGCCCTGCTAGGGGCCCCCAATATCGCTTTCCAACAGCCTATCCATGTCGGAAAGACCAACATGGAATGGCTATCGGAAACCAACATCTTAATCCCGACGGATGAGCTGCCGTCATTAAGGGATTATGAAGTGTTTCCAATGCAATGAGGGCTCCTTGTGCCCGACTGAAAATGTTGGACGGTCCCTCTGCCTGCTGCCTCTAAACTCACGCATCGTAATACGTCGTTCGGACCACAGCTGGAGATGGTGGCCGCACCGCAATCGACACGCTGCCGGTTGTGGTTTGACCGCCATCGTAATCAGGCCCATAATGTCTACAAGTGTGAATGGTATGTGATTCCTATATCTTATAACCCTCATTATCTTATGTTACATTTCCTGTACATTGTTTTACAGACTTGTATGATTTGTTGTACCTCTGTAGGTGATGTAAAGCACTCTGACACCCTTTACTGGGATGAGTAGCACTATAAAAGAATTAAATAAAAAAATAAGTGCCACACTAGGCGGTCGATTACGATGCGGGACGGACTGGAGTCCGTCTGCCATAGTGGTGGTGACCGCACCGTCCACAATACATGCAGCGGTTCTGCACACCAAATTAGGATGTGACCGCCACCATGGCGGTCGCATCTTGCATTTTAACCTTGTGTCGGGTGCTGCTGACAGCAGCACCCGCCGTGATGTTAAAAGAGCATGTTGTGCATTTCAGGTGCCTGCCACATAGTGCACTGAAATGTAGGGGGTACAATGGGTACCCCCCCAGTGCACCTACACCTCCCCCCAACACATTGGGGGCTCGCAACAAGCCCCCAAACAGAACCTCCGCCAGCCTTTTCATGACAGTTTCGCCGTCTTGGAAAGACTGGATTGCAGCCTGCATCATAATATGGTGGACGGTGCCTGCTAGGCGCAGCCACCATTTTATGCATGCAGGCCGCTCCGCCAGACAATCGGTCCGATTGCCTGTGGCAGTACCATGGCGGACAGTTTTTGCGTCCGCCACGGTCGCAGTGTGGATTGGCCCGCCATCCTAATCTGGCGGGCGGTCAATCCACGTTTGATGGCGGACAGATCACCACCATATGCCTGGCGGCAGCAGTCCTTCCGCCATCATAATAACCCCCTGAGTCAATTTTTTGTAATTACTCCTACAGATAGATACATTTAGTATTCTTGCAGTGCAAGCACATCTCTTACATAGGAAGTTGAACAAAGTAAAACATCTGCCTCCAGTAGTTTCTCTTAAATTCTGTTAAGTGAAAACAAGCTGTGCACCTTTGTTTCCTCCCATTGCAATAAAGTCTAGGTGTTAGGCTCCAGATGGCTCCCACTCAGGTTGATACGTGAACTAAAGGAGGGCTGATGCTCATTTATAGCAGGCTTTTTTATTCAGCCCAGCTGGATGTTAACACCATCGCTGCTAGCGATATTTTGCTGCTGTGCTGGATTATTGAATTTCCCATTGTTCATGACGAGCTGGGCTCGTCATCAGTGTTTGAGGAGGCTACACCATGACGAGCCCAGCTCGTCATGAGTGTGGAAGGGGTTAAAATATGAAAGCCCTCTCGCTACCTGCAGGGTGCTGCTCTTACCGGAATACAGACAACATGCAGGCACTGCTTAATTATGTCCACAAATTAATCATGTTTCCCTGGGACCAGAAATAACTGCCGTAAATGGAATCCCGCGGCATCCCTATACTTTCCAGGATTGGCTGAGGTATCTCCCAAGTTTCCAGGATTGGCAGAGACAATTACTTTAATTACATTCAAAATAGGAAGATTAGGTTCATGGGTGGTTTTGGTTGAATATTACAACTACGGTGGATGCTGTTGATAAGAAGTTGTAAATTATCCAAATATGTTCCCTGCTGCATTCATTCATTAGTGTATCTCTTCCTGACCTCAAAGTAAGATACAGCTACCACATTTTGCTCGGTTCTTTCATGTTTTGGTTACAAAGGCCATATCTTCCACAAAAGCTTCACTTGTTTCAGGAGACAGGCCCTGTGTGTATGACATGCCTGCTAGGATCTCCTCACATACAATTGTTAAAGAGCACATTGGATGTTCAAAATATTATTCTAAAAGTAAGTTTGTAAGAAGTGCAGAATCGCTTCTTCTTAGAGCTGCAGCAGTAAGACAACAACAAGCATTGCAAATGCAAAAAGGTCTGGCTTTAAATGGATGTTGTATAGTAAAATGAAGCATTATAATTGAAAGGTCATGGGAATAGATGTGTATTTATGTGGAAGGAAAGAACAGCAAGGTTAAAAGGTCAGGTGGCAGTTGCACTGTCAAGCAAGATCTAAAAATACATGTAGGTAAATACGACTGTCTGTGTTGATGCCAGAGGAAAACAACATTACATATTTTGGGCCACATGTACCTAGGTTTCAAATTTGCAATTACCTAATAGCAAAGTTTTGCAATTCGCTATTAGATAACTGCAAACACCTATGTACTAAGGTGTCTTTGACACATTTAGCAATTCCAAATGGGGTTGCAATTGACCTACCTCATTAATATTCATTCAGTAGGTCGCAATTTGTGACCCATTGGAAATCACAAAAAACACAGGCATGGTGGGGACAGCAGACAACCATGTCTGTGCTTGCTTTTAAATAAAGCAGCGTGGTGTTTTTTTTTAATGAAGGCAGTTTTCCTTAAAGGAAAACAGGATGCATTTCTAAAACAAAAATGTAAGGTTTTCTTATTTTTTAATAGTATCCAGTGGTCCGTGGGACTCCTGCCTGCTCTTAAAAACGTTTTAGAGTACATTCGTCCCTGAGGGACTCCTTCCAAATGGTTTACTACCAACTTCAAGTTGGTGGTAAAATGCAAATGTTTTGTACGTGGAAAATGATTTTTTTGGATCGCAAACTGCCCTATTCTGTGAATTGAGCCGTTTGCAACATGAAAAAAAGCCACATACATGTGAACCCTAGTTATCTAAAACTCTTTAATAGCATTGCAATGTCATATATATTCAGAGTCAGAAAGTCCTTCCTACCGCAATTCACTTTTCACACTGACCAGCCCTTTACTCCTCTAGGGACCTCCTTTAAATTATTTTCTCGAGGATCTAGGGCAGTCAGTTGTATCCAGTAGGAGATTGGTTATAAGTACATTAAAATTATAATTCAAATATTGAAAACATTTTCAACTTCGGTGTGTTTTCTAAAAAAGATGTGTATTCTTTTTTTCATAATGATACCATCCAATCAATCAATGAACATCTTGATCAAACTCTAAATAGCCAACAAGTATTTTTGAGGTAAACCTCTTTATTAGCGTTGTAAATAAATGTTAAAATCATCTAATTTTTTTTTTAAACAATTTTTATTGCAGAGTCAATTACAGTGTACTTTGCTGGACTCAGGATCTCTTAGTGCAGAGTCGTTCTCCTATCTCATTCCAGATGTCTCGTACACAGCCGTTCAGCCCACATCCCGGAGGTCGGGCAGCGCTACTCTTTTACATTTTACTCTCTGGACTGGGCTGTCTGCTGCAGTCAACATATGGGGCCCTCCGCCCTCTGCTTTTACTTTTTCGCCCCGTTCCCCACTGTCACTCGTCAAAGTCCATACATGTTCCGCTACAGGATCCCGGGATGCTTCCCTCCCCCCCCTCTCCCCCCCGGTGTCTACATCTATGCCTGGCGCTAGGATTTGTGCCTATACTGTGGGACTTCGGAGCTTTGTATTTTTACTGTGTGTGTGTGTCCGGCGTAGGTGCCGGGGTCATTACCATCTCTACTGGAGCCACCTGGCCCTCCGTCGCCTCTTCCCCTTCTTTCTCCACTGTGCTATCTCTAAGCGCCTGTACTAATATTTCCCATGCCATTGCTGCGTCCTGTGCTTTCTCGTCTGAGCTACGGCGGGCCAGTTGGTATCTGATCGTACTCTCCGCTGTTGCCCACTTCAAAAATTCATTCAGCCACCTCCGGTGTGTCAGCCCTACCTTCGACTTCCACCCCTTGGTCAACTCTCTCTTCGCAATAAGTAGACCCATGTCGATGCATTTGCTAGACAGTTTGTCCTTGCGTGTGTGTGGGAACCAGTGTAAGATAGTGACCGCGCTGTCGTACTGCAGTTCCCTGTCCGCTACTTCATTCAGGGTGTCACCTATTTCCCTCCAATACTCTTGTAAGCGGGGGCAGCCCCTCAGCATGTGTATTAGGTCTGCTCCTAACTGGTTACATCTGGGGCATGCTGCGTCCTCTGTGCCAAAGTACGCTGCTATTTTACTCGGGGTGAGGTAGGCCCTGTGGAGTATATAGAGGTGTATCAGTTGGAAATGCGCGTTTCTGGTGCTCTTCCTAGCCCTCCGCACTAGTTGGGACCACGCCGTGTCTGGGATTTCTAACTGTAGGTCTGCTTCCCATTTATTCTTCAACGGTGTAAGTGGTTGTAGGGTTTCTGTGTGCATTCTGGTATAGAGGCACGTAACTGCCTTAAACGTTCCTGCCGCCATCATTGTATATTGGCACACCAGTGTCGTCGTGGGCTCCATCAGTCCCTCCCCCCAGTGCGCTTGTATGGCTCTCACCACCGCCGCATGCAGTAAATAGTCTCCCCTCGGAAGGTCGTATCTTTCCTGTAAAGTCTGGTACGGGGCCAATACTTTGTCATCATAAAGATCCCCTACCATCTGTAACCCTGCCTCTTCCCACAGTCGTAGTCTCGACCAGTCTCCGCCATGTGGGAGTGCTGTCACCATGCCCAGCGGGATTTCAGGCGCATACGGGTGCCCGGATCCAGTTCGCCTTTGCAAGCGATTCCAACACAATCGGAGCGTCCGTTCTTCCTGGGTCAGCCCTCCGAGCCTCAGTTTTTGCTGCATGGTTATGTATGCCAGGATGTGTCGGGGGTGCCGTTCTCCCTCTCCCGCTCCGGGCCGCGGTAGACCCTCGCAACCTCCTGCGTGAAGAACTGTAATTGGGCCGCCAAGTAGTAGAGCTCGAAATCTGGGACCGCTAGGCCACCCTCATCCTTCGGGCGGGTCAGCGTCGCCAATGCAATCCTATGTCTGCCCGTTCCCCATAAAAAGGACACAATCATCGATCTCAACCGTCTGAAGATCGCGCCAGGTATCCACACGGGGAGGGTCCGGAAGAAATATAATAATCGCGGTAGGGCAATCATTTTCAGGAGTGAAACCCGGCCCGCCATTGAAAGGGGCAGGGTGACCCAGAAGGACATACTGTTCTGCAATGCACGGATACAGCGACCTACATTACCGTCTAAGAGGTCCGCGGGCTCGTGGTATATGTACACTCCTAGGTAGCTCAGGCAGCTGACCTCCCATCTAAGCACTGGGTGGATTAGGGGGCGCTCCTCCTCCTTCCTCAGCGGGAAGAGGCAGGTTTTCGTCCAATTAACCTGTAGTCCCGATATTTCGCCGAAGCGCGCTAGCAGTCTCTCTGGGCCTTCCACAGCCTCCTCAGCATCTTCTAAGAAGAGGAGGAGGTCGTCTGCATATAAGGAAATGAAGTGGTGAACCCCTCTGACTTCTAACCTGTTGTAATGTACACCCCGCCTAGCCATTGCCGCTAGAGGCTCCACCGCAAGCGCAAACAGCAGGGGAGAAAGTGCACACCCCTCTCTGGTTCCTAGATTCACCTCATATTGGTCCGATACTAAGGGTCCGACTCTCACCCTAGCTTTCGCCGAAGAGTAAAGCACTTTCGTCCATCTTATATATCCCTCACCAAGGCCAAAACCCTGCATCACCCTATATAGGTATTCCCATTCCAGGGTGTCGAAGGCCTTTTCTATGTCAACCGCCAATACCAGGGGGGCCCTCGCTCCCGGCGGTGGGTCATCTACTAGCCTGAGCAGCCTACGGATGTTGTGTGTCGTGTTCCTTGTGGGTATAAAACCTGATTGATCCCTATGAACCAGGTCTTGCATATGGGTTAACAGCCTGGTGGCCAGCACTGTGCTCAAAATTTTATAGTCTGTTGTTAACATAGACAATGGCCTATAGGATGCAGGGTCTGTGCTTTCCCTTCACAGTTTTAATAAAGGAATCATAATGGCTTCGCGCATTGATTGGGGGAGTCTGCCCTTTTCCCTGGCTTCATTATATATCACTTGAAGTCTCTGGGTCAGTTGATCTAGGTATTTCCCGTAAAATTCAATGGGCAACCCATCTATCCATGGTGTTTTGTTACGCGCCATTCGCTTTATTGCCCCTCTTATTTCTGCCAAGTCTATTGGGCCGCCTAGGGAATCAGCCTGTTCTTGCTCCAGCTGTGGTAGCTGCAGGTCGCTCAGGAAAGCATCTATTGCCTCATTCTGGTTCCCTAACTCGCGTTAAAATCATCTCATAACAAATGATGCACTCCCAAGAGTTTCACCTCTCCTACACAGTGTATAAATTACTATTAGGTACACTAGCCAGTGAAATGAGAGGAAACCAACAAATCTTTCGTAATTCTCATTCTAGACATAAAGGAGGCAGTTATTTATCTTGCCAGCATATCTATAGCCCTGCAACTAAATCTAAATTCATTTCCCCTATTGCAACCCTGAAATCAACATTATTAGGTGTAAGAGAACCACCTTGTTGAGTTACATCTCTTCTACTGTGCATCGGGAAGACCGATCTTGTCTATAAATCTAAAGTACTAAACCTATGGCGCAACAGAGCATGCACTTGGTAATCAAAGAATCAATCAATGTGAATACGTACATTTTGTGAGTTCATATTTGTAGATACAATGATGAACCTTTCTGAATTTTTGAGATAGTACATTCCTTTGTTATTACATACATACTCCATTTTAAAAACGTATTTATTCTAAAATCATATGAATACTTTGTGGGTCATTAGGATGACGGGCGGACTTAGTTCGCGACTAGGGACTGCCCGCCATAAGGGCGGGGATCCCGTGGGTGGAATTAGGATGCGGCCGCCACAGTGGCGGCCGCATCCTGCATTTATAACATTGTGTGCACCGCCCGCCACGATGCCATAAATGCATGTATGCATTTGCATACACAATGCGGCAGGCACCGCGCGGTGCCTACCGCATTGTATATGCAAATGCAGGGGGGTACCCCCCCTGTGTGCATCCCCCACCCCTCCTTTACTTTGGGGGTCCGCAGGGGGCACCCCCAAGTGAAGACCGCCCGCTACGGAAAGGCACCTGCCCAGGCCCATCGTAATATGGCTGGCGGTGTCTAATAGACACTGCCACCATATTATTCCTTTTCCGCCCCGGCCACAAGGCGACCGGGGCGGAAAAGCGGCGGAGGGTCTTGCCGTCCGCCGAGGATCTCCCTGCCATACTAATATGGCGGGGGAAAACGAGCGTGGATGTCGGGCGGATTGCCCCCGCCAGGCTGGCGGTGGCTACCTCCAGCCTGGCGGGGGCAATCCGCCCAACATCATAATGGGCCCCTTTATTGCTGTCGCAAATTGGTGACATTGTCCACCTCCTATCCCACAGTTTAATTGTAATCAATGCAACTCAATGGAAAGTTTGAGTAACTAATATATTCTTGTTGGATCAAATTATTAAGGTTCACTGACAAAATATCGCTTTCGAAAATATCCCCATACCAAAATATCGTGACCAAAATATCAATGTCAAAAATATCACCAGCCTATCCTTAGAATATTAAGTACAAAAATATTGAAAAAAAATATAGGTTAGTGGAACTAGGTAAAGTGTATGTTTGCAGAGGGCAAAAATCTACTATTTCAACTCCAATTAGTGCAACAGTAGGGAAAGTGTTGGATTGGGTAGGGGTACAAAATTCCATTCCCACTCCAAAAATTACTTTCCTCCCTTTACCCCTATAAACCCACAACTTGCTATGGTGCTAAAAATCACAACAAATAATTACATTGAATTTCATAACTACTAAGAATTTAACAACTATATTAAAAAACATAAACAATAATTAAACAAAAAAATCACATCATATACATTTAAAATATACACTAAAATATGTAACAATAATTTCAAAACTATATAATAAACAACAATATTTTTGTAAATGATATGAATGACTTCGATAATTTTAAAATCAGTGTTACTTACCTTAAAATCGATATTCTTGTCAACGATATTCTTGCAGACGATATTTCCAAATCATGATATTCTGAAGTCGATATTTTGGTATGACAATATTTTTAACCTCAGTATTTTGTCTGAAAACCAATTATTAACTCAACTTATTTACTCCTATTCTAACTATAATCATCCCAAGTAGCAGGAGAATTTATATATAAGAACATATTCACATCTTAATTCTAACTATGTGTGGGCCACAGCCCATGGATCAAAGTTACTATTTGAAGGTACTCAGAACATACATTGTCTAGGCCTGCTCTATGTATAGCCTTTGATATAATAATTCTTATAATGTTCCTATTAGACGCAAAAATTAGAAATCTGAATCGTAAAACATATAATGAGAGCTGATTACAAGCAATATCTGAAACAAGTTCCCAGTTCCAGATTGGTTGAGGAGTCCCCTGATAAAGACATTGTGTGGTTATGAAAAAGCTTTTAGTGCTAGATGAGGCTTCCAGCAGCCAAAGCATTATACAGCGCATGGCGACCCGCTTGGTCGTTTTTTCCAGGTGGGTCTTAAATAAAAAGCTATCCAGAAATCACTACTTCCGGTTTTAGAAAGAGACTGTACAGTTTTCCAAGGCCCTGAATCTACTATCTAGGACTCTCACTGAAGTGTTCGAGGCAGCTCTAGGCAGAGAATATGCTATATGATGGTGAAGCAAGGTGCACAATCCTGGACTGACCATTGGTATGTCCTGGATAGTTCATTTTGTATTGATGCTAGGAACATAAAACCGGAAAGCTAAACATGGTATTAACCTTCAATTCCCTTTGAAACTCTGAATGCTCTATTATGCCTGGGTTCCTATTAGATGGTGTAGTGTATTTTTAAATGTTTATATTCTAAGTGGTTTCATTTTGAATGTACCTTGTGAAACATTGTTTAGAAATGCTCTTTACTCATGTTTTGTACTTCCAGTCAATATATTTAAGGTTGGAAAGTCCCTGCCACGAACTCACATTTCATGGTGACCAGCTCTTTCTTCCTCTAAGAACCCCTTTTCAATCATTTTCTCCAGGACCTAGGTCAGTCACATGGTCACAGGGCAGACCGATGAGTGACTATCGTTTACAACTGTTATCCTAGGGCCAGATGTAGGTGTCCATTTACCGACCGGTAACGGCCGATTTCGGCCGTTACCGACCGGTAAATGGTCATTTGAGATGTAGGGGCCCTTTTTTACAGATTCGGTAAATTTACTGAATCGGTAAATTTACCGAATCGGTAAAATACCGAATCGGTATTTTTACCGATTCGGTAATTTTGAAATGTAGGTTGGACTCTTCTGAGTCCCACAGGCCTTACCGAATCGGTATTTTACCACCCAATCCAATTGGGTGGTAAAATACCGATTCCAGGTGTGCATGCACATGTGTGCATGCACACCTATGGCATGTGACAGACGGACATGCCCTTAGGGCATGTCTGTGTGCCACATGTCACACATGCCTTAAATCGGGGTGCCAGAGGGTGTCAAAGTGACACCCCCTGCACCCTTGCAAAAATCGGTATTTACCGAATCGGTAAATACCAATTCGGTAATGCCCATTGATTCCTATGGGCATTGAAGCCCATATGAATCAATGGGCATTACCGAATCGGTATTTACCGATTCGGTAAATACCGATTCTTACAGAATCGGTAATTCAATTACCGATTCTTTTTACATCTCCCCCCCTCAATTTTACCGATTCATAAATACTGAATCGGTAAAATTCTGTATTTATGAATCGGTAAAATTAACTTACCTACATCTGGCCCCTAGTGCCTTGGCATCTTCTGCACTGTGCATTTGATGTCAGATTTTGCTGTTTGGAGCTACAAAGAGAGAATGATCAAATCATTTGGGCTTACTTTAAACGTGGATAAGGATTTGCAAATTAAATATAAGAGGACACAAAGTAATACAACTTAAAAAAGGTCACTGTCCAGTGAGAGTTATATGTTTGGAAAAGTATAGGTCTTTGTTTACCTTATATACAAAATCAGAAAGCGGTAGCACCTTCAGGGATCAAAACACACCCCAAACATTATTGTAGCAATTACAGACCTTAGCGCTATTTCCATTTAACATAGTCAGGTGCACTACACTTTAGTTCCCTCAAACTCAGTCAGTGAGTTACGGGTTCTAGCAAATCTGCCTCATTGCTTCTTCAGGGCAATGTCCTAATACCACAGTGGCCCTTGGCCTAAACACAGTAGTTTGGTAGACTTCAGTAAATACTTTGACACCAGTGCTAAAGTTAGAAAGGTAATGGGGATCCCCTCCGAAATTGGAATGAAAATGCTGGTTGTCATCAGGTGAACTTGACAGTGGGTCAGGTTACTGGACTGTCAATTATGCTGGGGCTTAGTGGAACAGGGAGTTACCAGTCACAACGTAGAAGCAGAGCTGAGTCTCTAACTGGTCTCCCAAATTTACTAGTTACCAAGGTCCCTGGGAAAAAGAATGGGACATTTACAATGCATGCTTTTACAACGCGGTTTGTACATCGCAACATCCATTACAACGCATGATTTTACAACAAATGCCTTCACAACGCATTTTTAGAAATTACTTTTACAATGCATTCCATTACAACGCATACCATTACAACGCACAGATAATACTTTTAGGGCAACAGTAGGGTAAGTGTTGGATAGTGTAGGGGTAAACATTTCTATTCCCACACCAGTGAGTGCAACAGTAGGGTAAGTGTTGGATAGTGTAGGGGTAAAAAATACTATTCCCACTCCAGTGAGTGCAACAGTAGGGTAAGTGTTGGATAGTGTCGGGGTAAAAATTACTATTTCCATGTACCCCAAAACCCATACCCACCCTAAAACTTAAAAAAATTACTAACCTTATAATGCGTTGTAATGGCATTCATTGTAGTGACATATATTGTAATGACAGGAGTTGTAGTGACATGCGTTGTAATGGACTTGAGATGTAAATGCTGCTGCGTTGTAACAGCCACGTTGTAAAAGTAGTGCATTGTAATGACTGCGTTGTAATGGATGTTTCATATCCCAGGGTGTCAAAGTCTTTATAAAGTCTATATCTCAAAAAGATTCTTGCCACAGTTACAATTTTGAGGTTTGGCAGAAAAGCCATCAGTACTGAAACAAACAGTCACTTCAAATCACAATTATTTGGAATTGTATGTCATTGAAGAATTGATGCAGCATTTCTGAGGCCAATACAGACAGTCCTAGCTGGCAGAGCATTCCACAGATGTCTGTGATGGAATGGGGTAAAACAGTCGAATTTAGGAAAGGGTGGTACAAGATTCCATCATCTCTAAAACCGTTTTCTTTTTTGTTTTTACATAGCACACAATCCCTCATACTACAGAGTATCTTTAAACAGAAGACCTGATACCAGGAACCAGTGCCTATCAGTAGTTTGCTATTGAGTGAATAGCCAGGATTTTAAGTGTTCTGATTAAGAGGCGATTGGACTCCATTTTCAGTGATTTTGGTACAGAGACGTAACAGACGGCAACTGCTGATCTCTAAAAGTCTTTTTTTTAGGTCTCGCCTTGCGATGCAGCGCATACGCTGCTCACTTTGGCGAGACCTATTGTTGTGGGTTTTGAGTCCGAAGGGGGGCATCCGATGTGCACGCTCACTGCGTGTCTTCTCTGGTGCCCGGAAAGCCGATGTGCATGCCCACTGCGTGTCTTTTCTGGTGCCCGGACAGCAGATGTGCACGTTCACGGCGTGTTCTGATGTGCAATTGCCCAGACAGCCTATGTTCACACAAAGTACGGGTTGCACGTCCGCTTTGGCTTTCCCTCCTTCCCCCCGTCGGGCCCCTCCTTCTTCGCTCAGAGCCTGAAGCACCATGCCTGCTTGGACAGGAGATTGTGCGCTGGCTCAGAAGGAAGAATGCTAAAATGTAATGCGCTTAAGTGTGGTTAATGCTGGGGCGGGGGTAGTGCCAAACCCTCCTTCCAAACTTCTAACAATCTGTGCGACATTTACTTTATTTTTGCGCCAAAATTGTCGACTTTTGGTACGAAAATATGCTTTGTAATGTTCATATGCTGGAGACATAAGTTTGACAGACACTTGCTATTATGCATAAATAGCCTGTCCAACACATATTCGAAGACTACAGTCGAATAATTGTGTTTAGGGGCTGAAGGGTAGAGGACCGATATCAGGGAAGGTAACACACTCGCCAATTTCAAATCTCACTGTTAGTTAAGGATATCAATAAAAACCATAACATGTGCTTTAAATAGCACTTCCTACTGCACTATTATCGTTTCTAAGCACTCTTATTATTGTCCAATGTGCAGGGACTCAATTTATCGCCCTTGGAAGGATGGAAAGTGGAGCCACCTCCATGTAGAGAGACTAGCGCAGAAGTAATGGATGTTAAAAGGATTGTGGGATTTCAAGGGTATTGAGCCTTAAAGCATATTACTTGGGGTACCTGCGGGTGCACAAGTGAAGCCACAATCGGAAAACGCAGAATAAAAAGAAACATTTCGAATAACTGCATCCTTTATTTTGGGAAGGAGATAACCTACTTTCCAGATGAGCACCACCTTGCTGCAGCAATGCGGCTCACTGTTTTGATTACCGTAATTCCATGTACTTGTGCTTCCCAATGAATTGATGTGGAACAGACTAGGGCCAGGGTGGAGCTCGACAGCAGGGCTTGTTCATCACGACATGGTGAAAGCACCGCTCCCCTGCTCCAGCTAGTGGGGGCCAAGCCTATACTGCACAAAATATGACATAACAAAGATGTATTTTAATATCACGTGGTGTATTTACGTGAGAAGCCACGTTTATTTTACTTCAACGCTTTCCTGTGTCCGATATGTTCTGTTTCATTGTAAGCTCCCATCCCATACTTAAATCAAGCATGCTTGTGCTTCATTTATCACACAGCTGTTTAGTCTGGCTTTGTGGCATTGAAATTGCGAGGATGTGTCCAACAACTTCTACGCAGAACTGTCGTTGAAGTGACGTTAAACCGCTAAGGATTTCCGCCTTTCATTCTCCCCTGCTGGTAACTGCTTCTGATTTAGGACACATGTTTAGGTTAGGCCAGGATATTCTCCCCATGTCTGCATTTTATAGAAGTTTTCGTATTCTAGACCCAGCCAGACAATGTGCATGATGAACCCATCGGACCTGACATTCTATATGCTGCATCTGATGGTGTAGTCCTTCCTGCTACAACAAAAATGTTCACTGCACAAATATAATAAAGGCCTTTGCAGGATTTACGACCTACAAAGAGATTCTCACATCATGTTGATTCCACCAATGCAGGTTCAAATTTGACCTCACACTCACATTCAAATCTCCGTCTAGTAATTACAGTCCCTGGAAATTGCTCTATTTTCAAAAAGGTTTATTTTTCAAAGAGCAGTGTCACTTAACTTCCGGCGACGAAAGCAACACCAGTATAAATACTACAGTAATGCCTTTTTCAACAATATGAGGTCTTTGTTATACTTACTTCCATGATCGTTTGCATATAATTGCGGTATTTATGTCTTTTAAGCCTGTTTCTTTTGTATAATATTTTACATCACACCTACCTCACACCACTCATGACGTCTGTTTTCAGGTCGAGCTGTCAGAAGTCCATTGTCAAAAATACAGAGAAACATTTCCAGCTCAGCCACTGACACGCCCTATTTCAGGCTGAACCCGATACACAGAAGTCTGCTGCTAAGTGCCTGCAAGGGCTCCATTGCGTCAGCATCCGTCGCCCCTCCGCCCCTCCCTGGCTCAGGCATGCGAACTTCACTACATTGAATGCTCAGTGTGTGCTGGTAGTTAAACACAGCCTAACGCCATGGCGTCTCTTGTGTTCACCAGAATGTCCTAAGTTAGGAACAGCTTACTAGATCAATAATTGTGCGATGGATCACTCGAGACTCCTGTGACTTTGCACTAGAAGGTGGGGATAGGATGTGGCGTAACCCTAGAGCTGCCGACTTGGGCACTGGGGAACCAGGTTCGAATCTCGTCTCAACATCCTGTGCTTCTGGGCAAAAAACGTAATCTCCCCATGCCTACCCAAATAAGCATTTGCAATGCAATAGGTCTCGCATTTAAGTTTGAGCTATTGACATTGCAAATAACAATGCCTTTTATTTTTATTTTCGTTTTAAAAACATAAAAGGCATTGTCATTTACAATGCCAATAGCTTAAACTCGTGT
Source organism: Lissotriton vulgaris (assembly GCF_964263255.1). Taxonomy (NCBI): domain Eukaryota; kingdom Metazoa; phylum Chordata; class Amphibia; order Caudata; family Salamandridae; genus Lissotriton; species Lissotriton vulgaris. The sequence continues at coordinate 246,740,484 of NC_141700.1, read as the reverse complement.
AACTGCAAGACCTATTGCATTGCAAATGCTTATTATTCAGATCCATAGCCTGGCACACTGAATCTGAAAAAATCTTATTCTCCATTTCTCAATGTTATATTTCTTCACCACATAATTAAAATTGTTGAAGGATCTAGACATTTTGGAGCTGAGTATTTCTTAAATATACAAAAACAGACTATTTACGTAGAATACTTTGTGGAGCATACAAGTGGATTTTAATCGAATTATGTTTGTGTTTGCAATTTGGAGCCAGTGAAGTTGTCGAAGAAAGCTGAAGACATGGTCAAATTTTTCAAGGTTAAATAAAGATCTAACCACTGTGCTCTGAATATGCTGTAGGCGTAGTACATTTTTGGGTAGATCTAGATATAAACTTACACTAATACCATTGTGTCAGAGACAGATATTGCCTATGACAGATGGAGAGATGTAGATTAAGGCAGAAGTGCATACTCACCAATAGGCACAGTTTTATTGGCATCTCTGGCAAGAAACTGAACCTTTTTGTGATGCCAATGTTAAACTAGTTTCTAAGGATCATTCCAGACTAGTTGGACTGCAGACCCTCCTGGCTCATGGAGCCAGCTCCAGTCTCAATTATTCCTCCAGGCAAGCCTTGTTTGCTGGCTCTTGTGCGTGTCTCCGTTAAAGTAACTCTTCGCCTCCATGTGAAGACCAGCGACACATCTTATAGACAGAGTCCTGCAGCATGAATTTATTGTGGCCCTAGGCTTCTTCCCAGATTCTTGGAGAATATTGTCACAGGATTTTCTGGTTTTGCTATATTAAGCTCTTCTCACAGATGCTGCATAGCTTTAAGTTGTGAGCAAGCATGCCATATTTAATACAGCCACCAAGCATGAACACATGGATAGTAGAAGGGTCCCAGTGGTTGGAGACTTTATAGATTATGACAAGGTCAGTAGACACCTTCCCCAAGTTTCATGTAAAAAGTGATGTGCCTCTACATCTCAAATCACAGGTCAAAAAATCCCATAGCATGGCGATGGGGAATTAGTTACCAGCTACCATGGGTGCTGATATACCTTTGATCCTCCCTTCATTCTAACAAAGTGTAACACCCGGTTGGGGAGCAACAGAAAACAAATGAAGCATCACCCAGTGATCTAAAGATATGCACTGCTAGACAGAAGACAGTCATGGCAGGCCAGAATGTACAAAAATGAGGCAGAATGTCACTACAGGAGTATACATGTGGTGGTCACTTGTGCAGCCTCTCCCCACTTATTGTGCCTGCCGGTGACTTCCTTATTTGCCCTGGACTTTCTCCTTATCATCTTCCTGAGTGTGTCTAAAATCTTTCCAACTTCTAACCCATTTTCTTGGAAACTGTTCAATTTTCACTGTTTGGGTTATGTGAACAAACCATGTACCAGCACAATATGGTTTTAGATATGTTAATTGTGCCCTGGTAGAAAGCTGTCTGATCTGCTATGAATAATTTGCCCACAACTGCTGTTATCCTACTTGATAGAATTCCCAAAACATATTTTTTGAATGGCCCCTCTGTGAAGGGGCACTTTGAATGTAGTATGGTAATACATTGTAGGGACAGGAATAGAGAAAGTTCCTAAGAATGCTTAAGTATTATGCACCGCTCAACTGTTTGTATTGTGTTCTTTCTTTGAGTCACTTTCTCTACACTCATCACACACACACATCTTTCTCTCAGTCTCAATGTCTAAAACCTGCCAACGGAAATCTGATCTAATTTTTTCTTTGACTTTGCTCACCCCTAGATGTCCTTCATGAGCCATATTGATACACCTATCCTTAATGCTCACAGTAGCAAGCAAACAATTGCCCCTGAATACCAATCTATCGTGAACCGAAAGTTAATTCCTGATCATCCAAAGCAGGCAAGTTTCTCCACTAAGTTTGTTTCCAACAGGCCACCCATTCACAGTGTATGGAATAATGGACATCAAAGTTTCATCAATTACAACACAAACACTCATCGCATATAGTATCATCCAAATTGACACACTCCACATCCTGACCATCTGTGACCAATCTGGACAAGCAGTCCAAGCTGGACAAGCAGTGCACAATTTTGTACTCCTTCAACATCCTCTGCTGAGAACATGTATTCTTGTAGCTCCACAACCCACTTGAGAATTCTGAATGAAACACTATCCAGCCCTTTTTTCAAGATCTTCCTTAGAGGGTTGTGGTATGTTCCCACTGTGAAAGTTCTGCCCCATAAGAAATACGTGAATGTTTTTCATCGATCAGCACACTGCAAAGGCCTCTTTCTCAATTATGGAGTAATTGTGTTCGGCCCTTGTCAGCGCAAGTGATGCACGTGCAATTGTATGCTCCTCATGATTATCAATCTGAAGGAGAATCGCTCAAACCCTTTGTTGCTGTCATCCGTAACCATTTTGTTAAGCCTGTGTGCATTGAAGGCGTTTAGATTGGGAGCATTCTGTAACTCCCTTTTTATAGTATCTAACTCCTTCTGACACTCATCACTCCAAATAAATTCCTTCCCCTTCCTGCACCTTCTCCGCGTCACCATAGTTTTACTGGACATATTGTTTATGAATTTACTATAAAATTCTACCCTGTAGCACTGACCTCTGCTGGCGCGGATGCGGACAGGTGGGCACACTGACCCACATACTATGGCAATGCCCTAGGATTCAAGCCTTCTGGGATGCGATCCTGTCTGTGGTTGACCATCTATACCAGACGGAGCTTCCCAGATTCCCTAGCAACATCTTGTTGGGACTTCCTAACCCTCTTACATACCCTCTTAGGTCCTGTGGGGGAGAGCGATCACCTTGGCACTTGAGGCGGCTAAACAGGAGCTACTAGCAAAGTGGGGAATGGAGGAAATCCCAAACAAACTAGATTGGCTTTACAGAGTTTGGGAGGTAGTGGGGATGGAAAGCATTGCAGCTGGGATTACCCACACGCTGCCCAGGTTTGACAAGACATGGGGATCTACTGTGGCCTACTTGTCCTCTGAGTTCATTGAGCTCACCTGCCCACGCTACTTCAGAGTCCTGCGGTTCCCCACTACTCCCCCTGCCAGCAAGCCACCACCCCGAGACGAGGCACCGACACATGAGGGCTAGCACCCTATTCTGTTGAGGACTGGGGAATGGGTAGGTCCCTGTCTTTCTTCTCCCTCTCTATTCTTTGGTTTCCCTCCTTATCTCTTCACCTTTCTCTTTTCTATTCCTTTCATTAAAATTTGCATATAAACCATGCTATTTCCCTCCGGCCAATGGTTGTAGGTGGGCGTTGTGTTTACTGTTTGCAACCAAAACTCAATAAAAAAGATTTAAACCATAAAATTCTGCCATACCCGAAAAGGACACTACTTCATCCTCGTTCTTGGAGGGACACAGCTTACATATGGTTTCCACTAATTCAGATTTTAGTTAAACCCCCACAGGCAGTGATGGTAAGGCCCAAATAGGAGATTTCAGTCTTGCCATTCAAACATTTTTCCACATTTAACATCAGGCCGACTTGCCTTAAGTTGCGCAGTACAGTATAAACTCTTCTATTGTGTGCCTCCAAATTGTTTCCATAAATGAGTACATCATCTTGCAAATATTGTATCCCTTCCAACTTTCCTAGTACTGAAACCATTAGCCTCTGGAACACCGAAGTTGCTGATATGAGGCTGAAAGGAATCCTCAAACATTTGAATGCCCTAAAGCTGTTAAGAAAGTGGTAAGATCTGTGTATGAGGATGTAATTTGATGTGATGATAGGCATATGCGAGATTTAGTGTAGTAAAACATCTCGCATTATTTCCAAAATGTTTGTAATAAAAATTTATCTACCACCACCTCCTTATTCAAACTCCTTAAATCCACATAGAAACGAATGACACCTGACGGTTTCTTTGCCACCATTACAGGTGCTAATCATTCTGTGGCCTCCACTGGGTTATAATGCCTATTATCTCTAATCTTTCCAGCTCCTTGAGTACATCCTGCTGCACACTTTGAGGAATTTTCCTGACCCTGGTCGAAACTGGCACAGCCCTGGTCTGAATTGGATGTATGACATTACAACGCATGCTTTTACATCGCATGCTTTTACATCACAACTTTTACAACGCATGCCTTTACAACGCATAGTGTTGAGGGGTGCTGGATAGTGAATAGTTTAATTTACTATTCCAACTCCAGTTCCCGTGGATAGTAGGGAAGGTGTTGGATAGTAAATTAAATCTATTCCCTATCCTAGAGCGCCCCCCAGCGCAATGCGTTGTAATGGTTTGCGTTGTAAAAGTTGCGATGTAAAAGCACTGCATGGTAAAAGTTGCGTTGTAAAGGATGTTTCCCGTCTGAGTTTAATGTAACGAAGTTATTCCCTGACACACCCCAGGTTTTTAGAGAATACCCCCGGAAACTCACTCTTGCTTTACTCGTACTTGAGGCTGCGCATTGGGATCACAATAAATGCCACCCCAGAATGTTATCACACTTCGAAGCCACATATACTTTAGCCGGAATAATGCGTCCTCTATACTCCACAGTGCTTATAAAATAGCCTTGCATCTTTATTTTTTGATCTCCTTAACCCCCCTGGACTGAAATCCATACGACAAAGACTTGTTCCAGGGACCTCTTTGCTAAAAACACCATAATCTATAATATTAAGCCTCAAGCAAGCGTCAAACAGCATATTACCTTCTACACTGTCCACTTTGACTTTATCAGCCAGATTGTCGGGCGCTTTGGTATACAGAATTCCTTCATCAATGCGTAACACTATCTCCTGTCCAACCTACTTCACCCTCAGCTTTTATAAATCTTCTTCTTGGGTTTCCCAGATTTATCAGAGTGGGAAGGACCAGGCTTAACAGAACAGCAACACCTCATGAAAGAATAGCACTCTTTACAACGCATGCGTTTACAACGCAAGTCGTTATAATGACACATTGTTACATCGCATGCCTTACAACGCAAGTCGTTACGACTTGTTGTGGGGGGGCGCTGGAGTTTGGAAAAGTATAATTTACTATTCCAACTCCAGTGTGTGCAACAGTAGGGAAGGTGTTGGATTGAAAATCCAACAAATCCAACACCTTCTGCCCCCTACAGGAAGTCGTTGTAACGACTTGCGTTGTAATGGCATGCGATGTAACAACGCGTTGTTGTAACGACTTGCGTTGTAATGGCATGCATTGTAAACGTTTTTACCCTCATGAAGTGACCACCTACCACCACAGTTTACACACAGCTTTCAAAGCAGGACATCCACTGCAATTTGCCAAATGACCCATTTGCCCACATCTGAAACATGTCCATTTAAATCCATTGCCACATTTAATTACAGCTTTTGTCTCCACTAACTTTACAAGTTGTTCCACAGAGTCAATTTTACATAGTTCCTTGACACCTTTAAGCATGTGTACCACTTGCTTGGTCCTGGCCAATAAATCCTCTAAAGGTGAATTATCTTTTAGCCACAACTCCTGTCTAATATGGTCACTAATACAGTGTAGAAGAAATTGGTCTCAGATGCGTTTCTCCACCAGTGCACCAAACATCCATGTTCATAATACCTTACAAATTCTTCTACCATTTCATCATCCTTCTGTAAATGCCTCCCAAAACGGTGTCTCTTTAATATTGTGCTTGTGTGTCTTAAATAGTGATTATCTCATTTCTTGATAACCACTTCAAATGTATTCTAACCCTGTTCTTCCTCCGGGCTGAGCTCAGCAGATTTTCCAGCACATACTGTCTGTCTGCTCCTAGAGTGTGCAATAAAAGCTCCAATTTTCACCCTGCACTTAAATTTGTGCCAGCATAATTGTAGAATACTTTCTTTCTTTTAGTCAACTTCATGGGAGGGTCTCCAGGGCTATTTAGGAAGAATGATGGTGGTGTAACATTCTGCATAGTTAACACATGCCCAAAAATTGCTGAACAGAGTAATGGTACATTAAAAAAAAAAAATTAAATGTATTTTTATCTGCACACAACTCTTGGAAAACACTCTAATCTTTTTGTGCCCTGATAGTACATTGACTTTGTTTCATTTCATTTTTATATATATATATATATATATATATATATATATATATATATATATATATATATATATATATATATATATATATATATATCCATCCATATCCATACTAATATTATAAAGAGAGAGCCCAAACCGTTGAGGCGGGTAAGCTCCGGAACCACAGGGCCAACCGGAACACCGCATACAGCATTGGAAAGGTGAGTATAAGCAGATGAACATAGGCTATACACCAGCCCAACATATACTTTATAAGGGAAAAAGAACGTTGTGGGACAAGTAGTCCGTTGGAAGTAGCACCAGCTCAGAGGTGGGCGTGTGCGTTCTGCTGTAAAGCGATGGGCGTGTGCGTTCAGCATTCAGCATTGTGATGCGTGAAAAGCCTGCGGTATTATACAGCGTGCGAATAGCGTTCTGTGTGAGAATAGCGTTCTATCACGTCGTGAAGTGGGCGTGTCGTTCAGCATTGTTTTGGGCGTGTGCCTTCTGAGACTCCGGCAGCATTGAAAAGCGGGGGAATAGCGTTCTGTGAGGTGTGGCGTTTGATGTTGACGCGGAGGAATAGCGTTTTATGAGGTGTGGCTTTTGACGTTGACGCGGTGTGTGGCGTCTAAGTGCACCGCACCGTGTTTGTGGAGTGCGTGAACCTACGAAGGCACACGGCCTCATTGTGCATGCCAATGACCGATCAGGGGCGTCGGCGGGAGAAGACACACACGCTCACCTTCTTTGGCAAAGACACCAAACCGCAGAGCACACGCTCACCTTCAGGGCAACCGAAAGAGGATCTTTTTCATACCCAGATAACGTCGGGACGGGGCGCTAGTATATATATATATATATATATATATATATATATATATATCCTACTGGCGCTAGTTACCGTAGGAAAATCGCAACATTCTTCTCCCAATAACTTTGGCGCCGATTGACGAATCTTTGCAAAAATGTCAAAACGTATGGCCCGCTCCGGTACGCTCCTATCTTGAAATTTTCGAGGTGATTCGGGAAGTGGGGGCGAAGAAAAAAGGGAGGTCCCAAAGCGTGTTTTCCCCATGCATTTTTCTATAGGAAGCTTTAGACACAGCTACAGCCCGAACTGCTGAACAGAATTACACCAAATTTGGCAAAAAGGTAGCCCTTGGTTCAGGAAGATCCCTTTTTGTTAAATTGTGTAAATCGGTTCAGTAGTTGCTGAGAAAATCAAAATTAAAAAAAGTTTCGATATCTAAAGGCACGCAGGATCGGTGCACCCTCCCGATCACAAGCTGCATGCTAATTGGCTGTCAACACTCCAAACCAGGAAGTGTTTGCAGCCATCTTGTGCCTCGGTAGCCCCGGGGAGGTGGCGGTCCCTGGGGCTTGTGTGTTTTAAAAAAATAAAAAACCTAACCTGTGTGAGGGGGCTCGAGCCCCCCCATACACCCCGGGGACCGCCACCTCCCCGGGGCGTGTCTCGGGGGATGGGGTCCCCGGGACCGATTATGGCCTCGGGAGGGGGGCCACGGCCCCTTCCCATTTATTTAAAATTGGGGTCAGGCCCTGGGGGATGGGGTCCCCAGGGCCAGTAAAGAAGGGGGCACACAGCCCCCTTTCTAAAAAAAAAAAAGACCGGCATCGCGCCGGAGGCCCCGTCCCCTCCCTGCAGCACTCTGCAAATGCGCCCCCTGGTGCGTTTGCAAATGGGAACTAACTCCCCTTCAATACTGGGGGTCCCTGGGGGACAACTACCAGGAACTGTACTTAAAAGGAGGGTTTTTTCTTCACGAATTTCACCAGGCGCTCTGCTTAATATACGCAAAATTGAGACTATACGAAAACAGTCTCTATGGTGCAACTAGGCAAGGGGATAAGCCCTATAACCCTCATTCAAGTGTGGACAAAAACCTACACATAACAAAAAAAGACCAAGCACCTAGGCACACATAAAAGGTAAATCAGTATGATATCAACACATGTGTAAATACTGCAATAAAGTATTCTTTAGATGGAAGGAACATTCCTCATATGCTGTTAGTATAAAGTTCAGTCTTTTAATTCCTTGCAAGATTCAATCAACGGCGAACAAACCAGCCGACACTGGTTTCGTCGTGTTAAGGAGAATTGCTCCGCAACTTCTTCAGGGCTGGAAATAGATACAAGAAATACAGGTGATGCAAACACAGTCCTATTACATAAAAAAGGGCTCTTAATTGAACCTATTCGACGCAAGTCGGTCGGTTTTCGAATGGTTTCCCACTGATTCGGGTTCGGGGTGTCCGACTGACCAATTATGATGTTTACGAACACCGTTCGGTTGGACTCCCGTTGACTTCAATGGGAGCCTATGTTCTGACCGACAACACAGGCTCCCATTAAAAAAAGGGGTGGGCATGGAAAACCTTGCACCCTGCGGTGGGCACCCCATGGTGCCTGCCACATCCATGGTTGGAAAGAGGGGACCCATGGGTACCCCCAAGGACCCAATCCGGAGACCTCCAGGTGTAGGGGGGCCTGCTATAGGTCCCCAAAGTCAGACTCCGACAGCCAATCCATGTCGGACAAGCCGAGTTGGAAAGGCTGTTCGAATCCAACAGCGTAATCACTCGGTCAGAAATGCAGCCCGTAGAGACGTACAAGTTGGCTCTGACCGACTCAGTGTTCCCGAATGCCGTTCGGACGTGAGTCAGAACCGAGCCGGACAGTCCGAACGGTTTCCACCCATCGTAATCGGTCGGTCGGAAATGTTTCCAGGAAGGTCGGAAACAAGGCTTCCGAATAAGATTCAGACTAACCAAATGCCGTTCTGAGCCTTTCCGACCGACATCGTAATCCGCCACTTAGTTGGGGGTCCTTAGCTTGCAATAAGATTAAGGGACTGATTACGATCTCGTCCAGAAAGCATTCCGACCAATTCCGTTCCGGAATGCTTTCCGGACTAGGATCGGGGGAGTCCGACAGAGTAATTTGGATGCAATTGGATGTAACTAAAATAATCTTAAACAAAGCAATGTCATCTGCAACCGGAAAATTAGGTCTAAACCCTGACTGCTCAAAGGGGATAATATCTTTGTCATAGGCCCACAACTGCAGATGCTCTAATAAACTCCTTTTAAAATGTTCCCAACTATGTCCAAGAGGGCACTTTGCCTGTAGTTGCCAGGAGGTTTTTTTTGCAACCTTTTCACTTTTCATGCACAGGCATAATATTACTACTGACATTATTAATGTATTTAAAAAACAATACTGTAAATGCATTTATAAGTAGGAAAAGTGCATATCATTAGGGGGGGGAGGTGGGATCATATTTACTATTCTAACTCCAGTCCAGTGAACATTGGTGAAATTGCATTAATTGAAAGGTCGATTTAATATTCTTATTCTAGTCGCAAAAACATTGGGGAAAATGTGGGGTAAGATTTACTATTCTGCTTCCTAACCAACAAATTTCAGGAAAGTTGAAATATTTTGAGGCAGTCATATTTGCTTTTTTATTTCCAGTGTAACAAATATTGAGGAAGGTAGAAACATTAGGGTCAGGTGTTTACATTTACTATTCTTACTCCAGACCAGCAAACATTGGGGAAATGCTTAAATTTGAGAGGGTTTTCTATTCTAACTCTAATTCGACAAATATTGGAGAAAGTTGCATATTTGGGTGGGTAAGGGGTAATATTTATTATTCTAACACCAGCTGTACAAAGAGTGGGGAGAATACATATTTTGGGGGGTTATATTCACTACTGTAAATCCAGTTCAACAACCCAACAAACATTGAGGAAAGTGGATATATTTTGAAGGAGGAAGGAGTCATATATCATATTCTAACTCCAGTTCAACAAACATTAGGAAATGTGTGTTATATTTGGTGGCATGGGTTAGAGTCACAATTCTTACTCCAGTCCAATATACAATGGAGAAAATCATTATATTTAGCGGTAGGAAGGGGTGCCCATCACCTGTAACTATCGGCACAAATTTAGCATGTAACACCAGGAAAGTGTATGCAGTGGTGAAGAATTTTAAGTCAAAGACAGAAAAAATGTACATGTAACAAACCTGATTTACCGCCACACTTACTTTACTATTCTAACTCTAATCCAACAAATATTGGGGAAATGCATATCTCTGGGGGTGGGATATTTACTATTCTAAATCCAGGCCAACCAACACTGGGGAAAGTGCATAGATTTGGGGGAAGGGGGTTATATTAAGTTTTTCTATCTGCAGTCCAATACACATTGGGGAAAATGCACACATTTGGATGATCATATTCAAAATTCCAACTGCTGCCCCACAAATATATATAAAAGTATATATATTTTAAATGAAAAGCTAAATATTGTTTAAAAAGTAATATATATTTACAAAAACATACAACAGTAAAACAATATATATTAATCTTAAACCTTTACAATCAAATAAGAAAAGATTGTTTTTAAAACTTCGATGTCAAAATAGACAGAAGTTCAACAACAACATTTTATACAAAGAAACCGGAATATGAAATTAGTCTGGCTAGTAATAGTTATATTAGCAAGTGCGCAAACTTTTTAAAGTTTAGTGAAAATTTCTGCAATCCATGCGGAAAAAAGGGTGAGTGATTATCTATCTGTATCTAAGGTGACAGGTCAGAATATCAACAGCAAAAATATTGTTGCGCCATAATATCAATTTGTAAATACTGATCTCTAAATATCGACATCAAAAATATTGACTCTAACACTCATAATGTGAGGTACCAAAACACTGACTATAAAAATATTATAGTCCAAAACTTTATCTTAGCAAATGTATGCATTTATTTGCAACTTACATTATTCAAAATTAAATTGTTGAAGAAGTAGTTCCAAGATAAAGCTACATGTACGATTTAGTATGGTGTTATGGAGATAAGCGCTTGGGTCATGTATATCTTTACCACATTTCCAGCAACCTACTAAAATACCCCATGAATGGAATGATGGTAGAACCCGTCCCCCACCTAACATATTAGTAAATAGCTTTGTTATTGGATAAAAGTCTGGCGAAGAAAAATTAGTCCCGGTCCTCAAATACAAATGCTGGTGCCCACCAACTGCAATTACAGGCACAAATTTAGCACGTAATACCAGGAAGGTACGTGAGTTGGTGATGAATTTTAATTCAAACACGGTAAAAAAATCAAAATGTAACCAACATGATTTATTCACACACTTATAGTGAATAGCTAAAGTATTCTGGTGAACCTGAAATGACTTGCAAAAGCATAATCAGATCTGTGCCTGAAGCATCAGAGTTATGCCCAGACACTACACATTTGAGGTGTGGAATTAGGGGCCAGGTACTTTTCCAGGCTACATGTAGGTAGAGCTAGAAAGTCAAACAGAAATGTGAAATATGGCCCAGCGTTAACTAGCTTAGAAGAATAGGAACTCTTCCATCAAGGGTTAAAGACAGAGGGGCCCCAGCCTGTGATGGTGGTGGTGCAAAAGCACCAGCTGCACCACTGAAGTTATTCCTCAGCAGCAGAAGGTCCATATGATATTAGCTCAACATGTGAACCCACTGTTTGCCTAGCAGTTTTCTAAGTTCCATGTACTGGAATACTGAAGGTGATTTGAATGGAAGTGGACCAGTTGATCTGAAGCTGGGTTTGGGGCAGTAATAACACAGAGAACAATATGTCTCCCTCTAGACCTCTATTTATTTACCTTTAGGAATAAACCTCAATGGATTACATATCCATACTAAAAAACAATCACATTCTTTTTATTCAACGATTGTATTTATTCATTTTTATCAATTGATGATATCAAAAGTTTGAGAAATTTTACTTAAAAAGGCATGCATATTCCTAAAACAATTATTTTCACATAGATTTTTTTTTGCTACCATTTTTTTCCTTCTTGAATAAACTGTTTTATATCTTTATCAATGTAATACTTCGTCATTAGACCCCTACGACAAAACAATTCACACTAATTTTATAGGCACCATCACGTTCACACTCACTCACACCAATCAAACTGGCAAACAACGCCAAAAAAACACATAAACATCCTGGTCACAAGGGGATACAGATATTATAACTCTCCATGACCAAGTCGTGGGTTGAGCGCATGTAATATGGGCAGTAATAAACCATTTTCAATCCAGGCAACTACATTTGGGTCAGGGTGGTTCTTATTTAACTTCACTTGCCACGAGGATCGATATTGCACCAACACAGCGAGAAATCTCCCCTTGCAGGCGCTGTTGGCAGTGTGATTATGATCATCGTTCTTTGTGCATCCACTGTGCAGGATAGGTCTGCGGCATAAGGAGATTTGAAAGAGTTGTTCAAGAGACTCAGGACAAAGTTGTTCCCTCACTAAAGAAGATGCTAGTCCCAGTGGTGCACCTCCGCGATGAAGAGGTAGTGCGCAGGGGCGGCTGCCATTTGAAATCTAGAAGTTGAGAAGGTGTAGGTGCAGCAGATGTTGTTTTACATGGTCAGGTGCATCAGCAAAGCTTATTCCAGACGATTACAGAGATAATGCACAGACAGACTTGCAAAGCGGGGATTAGCAAAGCGCTGCTATCCTGTGCCACTGTTTTGGGAAGAATTAAACATTGAAATGCTTCAAAGCAGCCGTCAATTTAAATTGGGAAATTTATTTTTGCAGCATGAACTTCAAGGTGTGAAACAAACACTTTCTGTATGTAAAGTATGGCAGCCATTAGCCTAGTGAGAGAGTCATGGAGCAAGCTTTATCTTTGGCTTTTCAGTGTCATCTGGTTAAAGGTGTCTGGAGTGACATATATATATGGAAGAATTCAAGAAGGAAGCAGTTCAAACTCAGGCAGGCAGGGAGTTCAAACTGGTGGACGAAAGAATTAAAACATATGAGAAAGAACTTGTGGCCAAGCAACAACGTAAGTTCCTATGGGACAAGAGAGATTACGCCATGGGCAGGATAATGACATTTACCAGAAAATGTGATAAGGTGAGATCGGAATTGGCGAGAGACAAAGCTAGGAACACTACTAAACCAACAAGGAGGGATTGATACCAGACCTCAGCTCCGACCAAGAATCAACAGACAGCATGTCATCAAGCACATTTGAGCAGCATTCTTTTTCTGAGGAACTACGCCTCCTATAAATGACAAAAGAACACTCAACCAGAGGGAGGCCGAAAGGAAGAGGACACAGAAACAAAGACAAAACCGGAAATGGAGGGACAGATGAAGGAATCATTGGTATGGGAACACAAAGTCAGACAAACGAGGACTCTGTTACACAATTAACAGTAATGAACTTGACCAATAGAGTTCTCACTGATGAGGAGGAGAATGTACTGAAACTAGGCTTGTCATTTTGTCCAGAAATAGGCTTTGACTATTTTCAGGCACGGGTCGACCTTTACAAATTTGAACACAAACTCAAACTCTGCAAAATGCACACTTTACATAAAAATACAGGGGCCACAGGAGGGATACGACTTACCCTATCCAATGACGAGACTAGACTGGCATTAGAGGACATTCTCATGGTGCAGGTAATGAATGACCTGGGTGAAGAAGGACAATCCAACAAGATAAGTGAACAAGTTGATCCCACACATATAGATGACATTACGCAGCTATTTGACATACAAACAAGAGAAGCTTTTCCCACTGACTTCAGGACCAGATCCAGGTATGTGCTTATGACAAAGGCACAAAAAACTAGGGAAAACGAGTGGAACAGAGGGCAGGAAGGCACAAAAAACGAGGAAAAATGAGTGGCACAGAGGGCAGAAGGGCACAAAAACACGAGTGGAATAGAGGGCAGAAGGGCACAAAAAACGAGGGAAAAACGAGTGGCACAGAGGGCAGAAAGGCACAAAAAACGAGGGAAAAACGAGTGGAACAGAGGGCAGAAATGCACAAAAAACTGGAAAAACGAGTGGAACAGAAAGGCACAAAAAACGAGTGAAAAACAAGTGGAACAAAGGGCAGAAAGGCACAAAAAAAGAGGGAAAAACGAGTGGAACAGAGGGCAGAAAGGCACAAAAAATGAGGGAAAAATGATTGGAACAGAGGGCAGAACGGGCAGAGAGGCACGGGGGCAGCGAGGGGAACAGAAGGGAAAACCGGGCAGAGACACGGGGGCAGCGAGGGGAACAGAAGGTAAGACCGGGCAGAGAGAGCACGGGGACAGCGAGGGGAACAGAGGGAAGAAAAAGGGGCACGGACCACGTACAGGCAGCGGGGGAAGACAGACAACAGCAGTCACAGGCACAACAATGAAAATACAGGCAATACAATAAAAGCAATAAAGCGGAGGATGAACAAACCTACCTACGGCCTACCACTGGCCACCAGGGATGAGGCGCAGGTGGTAGCCTGCGGGTGGTGGAGGGCCTCGAACTTCCTCAGTCCTTTTGTTCTTACTTGGTGTAATTGAGATGTGAAAAGGTCTGTTGAGTCAAATAGACCCCAAGATACTTGCATTCCTTCACTAATTCAACTATTGTTGTGGGTGTTTTTGCTTCTTGCCCTCACATCCATCACCTTCGTCATAGCCAGGTTTATTTCCATTCCATTTTCATGAGAATGCATAGCTAAGGAATCCATCAATCTTTTGAGGCCAACTTTGGTTTTGCTTATTAGGATTAAGCAATTTGCATATAGCAGATTAGATAGCTGGTATGTACCTAGTTTTGGAGAATGGGAGGTGTCCCTATTCAGTTGTGAAGTAATGTCTGCTAAGCATAGATTAAGTAGTTTATGTGCCAACACGCAACCCTGCTTCAGACCTGTGTGCACTTTCATTTTACTTGATGAGTGTGTCCCATCTTCAATTTTGAACCTTTCCCAGGTGTAGGTGTACAACAGTTAAATCTGTTTTAGCAGCAGATGTGTTATCTTCCGGCTAGCTAGTTTGGCCAACAGCTCCTCTCACTGCACCCAGTGAAATGCGTCTTTAAAGTCTACAAACCGGAGCTATAGAGTTGTTTATTTCCTCACCTGTTGCTCCGTAATGAGTGAGGGCGCTAGAATGTTCGTGGAAGTACCTACTCCTTGACTGAAGCCTGTTTGATTTATTGGTATTATCTCTTGTTCATTTGCCCAGGTTGACATGTTTTGCAGCAGTAGATTGACACAATATTTGGCCTTATTGTCAAACAGGAGATCAGTCTGTAGTTTTTTGGTTGTGCCTTGTCTCCTTTGAAAATTGAATTGATCACGACCCTCTACACGAGTCCAGTATCACTTAGTTTTGAAGGGCAAAGTTGTAAACTGTAGTTAGTTGCTCTGCCAAGAACTCTGGATTTGTCTTGCAGATTACTTGTGGTATTCCATTTGACCCTGGTACTCCATCTCTAAAGCCTCCCTTGATAAGTTTTAGGATTTTACTCACTGGATAAAGGTTGGTACTTACAGGTCAGCTGTGCACCTGCTCTGGGCCTTGGTGCACTGTGATCTCCTAGTTTGTTTGTAGACCTTTTGCTTCTATGCTCATTGACTGCCCATCTCTCCAGGTGTTACCTTGTTCTTGAGTGCACACATGTATGCTAAAGTGTTTCCTTAGGAACTTTATTCAGCCGGCTTTTGGGATGTTTGAGTGGTTTATGCTGTTGAGCCTTTGGCCCATACTGCTGATTGTAACCCAGAACATCTTTACGTTTACATTTCTGCCTGACTGAAGCAACTTTGCCCAGAAGGAATCTTCCTTCTGTTTCATTTCCTCCTAAATTAGTTTCCTAAATTTCGGCCTAAATTCCTGTAAGTGTTTTTTTAGATCTTTGTTTTGCAGGGTCTTTCGTAGGCAGCTCCATACTCTATTTACTTCTTCTTTGGCTAGTCGTCCTGATTTGATAGAACTTTGTTCGTTTTTACAAGGATCGTTTTTAGGTAAGTAGTTATGCTAGTTGAAACTGTTGACATTTTGATTCATTTCTCTAGGAAATCCTCCCAGTTCGATAGGGGATGACCTCTGTGTGTATCAGTTTTCTGCTGCTTTCTCTAGCAACGTTATTTTATTTTCAGACCAGTTTAGTTGTTTGTAATCTACTGTATAGGTTGTACGATAAATGGGGCTGCTGTACCCATAAAACTTGTAGCGATCTGTATCTCTATTCTCTAGGGAAGGTGATCATTTTCACATATTTGTTGTACTGTGAATCTTGATATGCATCTAAAAATGAGTAAAGATGAAATTGTATAGTCTGGTATTGAATGTGTTGCATTTGAGTAAGGAGCTGGTGCCAGCTGAAAATCTACAATTCAGTTTTCTTAGACCCCGCTGGATTACTTCTTTTGCAAGGTACGTCTCTTTTTTTATCAATTCTAGTTGTAAAGTACCTTCCCACTGGTTGGACATTCTTTTAGGTCCTGAATTAATTGTTGTTCATCTTCCAGTGATGTGTAGATTAGGGTTCCTATTGAAGTCCACAGAGACTACTAAATCAATTGAGAATAGTTGTTTTTGTAGTTCAGTTATTAATGTTACTAATTTCTCTGTTAAAAGGCATTTTGTATTCTGATTTGGATGTATGTATATGTTTATCATTGCAAGACCAGCTTCATCTTCACGGTTCCAGTTTTCCAATAGTACCACCCTGATTCCAGGGTCTTCAAGTGGCCTGCTTTCACATATAGACTGAATGGATGCAGGAACATAGGTTGCCAAGCCTCTGTTTATAAGTCCTTTCCATTGCTGTTTTTAGGTTAGGTCTGTGAATTCTGTGAAACCTAGAATTAATATTGGTACTAGCATCCAAGTTTCATGAAGCATAATATTATGATACCCCTTCCAATATTTTGTTAAATCTGTATTGTGCTTTTTATTCGCGAGGCCTCCAATGTTCCATGAGCAGATTAGGAACTAGGTATGTATATTATGACCATGTTGCAATTGCCAGGTTTTATTTGCAAAGCTGCTGGTAATCGCCCCCAGTCCAGGTTGTTTTCACTATTATCATTGGATACGTTGCAAACCCCTTGATGTATTGAAAATGTTGCTGTAATTGTTTTCCTTACTTCATTCCAGAGCACAGAGTAAACCATCCTCCCTTTGGAACACATTAACTTCTCTTTGGGTGCTGGCCAGACTTCCAGAAGGTGTGGATAGCCATAGCCCAGTGTCTTGTACTGGGTTAGTTTTAACGCCAATTGTTTGAGTTTAGTCCCACTGTCAGGATTTTCCTAGCCATCCTTGCTCTAGCCAATGTTACTATGTTAGCACTGTATTGTTTGCCTCCTTGTGGGAGCTGGAACTCAATTGTTTCACTATAGCTCGAAGAGATGTTTATTGGTATTTCCTTTGATTGAAGTATGTCTTAGAATATTTACTCAGTTTAGGATGCGTGGCATCCCTGGACCAATATTCTGGAATTAGCAGAGTCTTCCTTCTTAGCCCTGCCTCCTGAGTCTCTTCCAATACCCAGTTATCCTGCACTATTTGACTGTTCGTTGTCCCTTGAGAGACTTCATGCTTATTGTGATGTTACTACCCTCCTTGGCATTCGATGGTGGAATGGGATCTTCTGTTTGATTTACCCTTTTTTATTGGAAAGATTAGTGGATCCCTCTGCCAGAAGAAAAAAAGTTCACCAAATCTCCCAGAGAGATCCACTCCTGTGATTTGTTGAACTTCTTTTGACATTTCCTGCAAAGATACTCTGTTCCTTTCTTCTTCAATGTTGCTATCCGTTCTAGGCCTCCCTACTTGTTTAAAGATTGGAACCATCGTTAGTACCTGGTATTTAGTCACTATGGGATTAGATTTCTTATGTCTTGCTTTTCTTTGTCTTTTTTAATGCCATTTTGTCAAGCTCTCAGTCTGGGTCTCCTGTGGTGGAATTGTACCTAAATTGTTTTGTGTGGTGGTTGCTGTTTTTAGGTTTGAAAGTACTTTAGATTTGAGTTGTAAAGCGATGAATATCTGCTTTTATGCACTGTAAACATGATCCATTGACCTGGAACTGATCATTAGTTATGGCGGGTTTTCAAGCGTTTGCACTTGTACCGATTCTTTGTACTCTGTGAAAGGCTCTAACTCAGGATGGAGGGATGGTCCTTTTGGTCCTTTGTTAGTCTGCTGTGGTTGTAATTCCCTATGTGCAGCAGGGTCCGTTTCTATCAAGTGCTTATTCCAGCAAGCCTGGCAAGAGCGGGGCAGGTTTAATTTGACCTATGTGACTATTGTGTTTAGAACTACTGAAACGTTACTGAGTTTAAGTATAATTGGTGGGCATATACAGTTTGCTTCCTGAATCTCCGAGCTGCCCTGCGCCCATTTTAACACGTTACTCAGCTCACTCAGTTCGCTGTCTATCCTGATATAGATATTGCCAACATGTTTAGCAAATCTACTTGCACGTCTAATTTTTTAGATTGATTGTTAAGTACATTCACCATTGATTGGAAGCTTTTTAATAGAATTGCCTGTGTATCTGCTACACTATTCTCTTGTTAGTGTGGGCCACCTGTGGTTGTTGAGTCGCTTATCCGTACCTCCCTGTTCCTGTCTGTGCCAGTTGTTCCTTCCCACCCCATCAGGCTTCTCCTCCCTCCTTGTTGAGTTAGTGTCCATATTCCTCGTCCTGCGTTCACCGATATTGGTAGTGGTTCCATGTGGTTGTATCTGTCCTTCCTGACCGCTCCCTCTTGTGCTCTCCCTTTGTATGCTGCTAAGCACTGCTTAATACCACTGCTGATTAGCTAGTTTCAAAGATTGATCTCTGTGTTGTCTATTGGACCCAGGGGTCTTTGTATCCGATAACGGTAGGCTTCCCACATCTATTTAAGTTTGTTCTTTATAAGTTCTGGTTGAGGTATTTTGTGCGTGTCACAACTGCTCTGTGGTAGAGCTATAACTTCCATTGGGTGACTGCCCACTCTCCTTGGGATCCCATGAGGTGTTGTAGATTGCCCCCATTTGATTGCCCCTATTTTTGTAGCTTGGTATTATCATTTACACTTGAGGACATTGGTTGTGTGAGATCTGCTCTTTCATCTGCCTTTTGAGACAGTGATGGAAAAGATAAATCCATGTCCATCTTAAAACTGGCTTTTTGTGCAAGCTCTGATTGTTGTTTGCAGCAGTGAACAAGTAAGCTCTATTTTTAGCTGTCTGACTGTTCCGTGCCATTCATGCTCCGACTTGTATAATTTGACTGTCTTTTCCGTTTGGTTAGACTTACATTTGGCATCGATCTGGTTCTTCCTGACCTCATCATGTTTGTTGATGGGAATTTAGTTAATGTAGAGCTGTTTGAGCTACAGGAGCTACAAGGATTTTCCATGGAGATACTTGAAATGACTATTACACTTGCTTCTCTAACGACCAGGCACTATTCTTCTGTGCTTTATGTTCCCTCTTTATTCATATTCTGGCCCAGCTGCTGCCTTGTTCAGTCTTCTCCACCCCAATCGCTCCTTAATTGATGTTGATGGAAGCGTGGAGTAGGGTACTGTGGTGGACTCTGGAGGATAATACTAACGACTGATGCAATGAGTCCACCTTGACCCCAGCTTGGCTGCACCTGCAAATAAAAGTAGTAAGTGTGGGGCGATGGTTGTGGTTGCTGCTGCAAGTTACTTGTTTTAAAGCACACTCAATACACTCCCTTCTGCTCCTCTGGGCTACTCCTCTTCTCGGGTCTGCTGAATACCCCAGCTGTGCAAGGCGGGAATTGGATCACTGCCTTGATGGCCCTTTACGAGCCTGCAGCACTTTCTGCTCCTCTAGGATGGAGATGAGGAGGGGAACTCTCCTCCCCACGAGCCGTAGGAGATGGAGCAGGCAACGGTCACAATTGCAGGGCTCGGGAATGTGTGACAGTCTCACATCACAGCACAAGCCGTGCCGGTCTCTAAATTAGCTGGATCATCCTTATTCTTACCTTTGCCATAGCCCTTTGCCCAGGACTGTGGTGATGACATGACAGCTTGCCATCATTTGCTGGAGCGGGAGCGAGTGGCTAATTGGGGTGCCAATTGGGGTGCTGCTCGAGTGGTCCCTGTTGTCGGCGCCGGTTGTGCATGGGGTTGCCTCGGGCTAAGGAGACTACATCTCCCAGTCTCCCCCGTGCTGCGCCCGCCAACATCGTCATCAGGAAGCGCCTGGAGGCGCTTAAAACATCGTAGCACCTTTTCTGCAGCGCGGGACGCGCGCAGGCGTGCCCGGGCGCTGGCCGGGCCAAGAGCGGGCCCATCCGCGCCCGTCTGAGACCGAAGAGGCTGGGCTGGGCCATCCCCTTTACATCGGCGCTGAGGACATTTGAGTAAGATTTCATCTCCCCAGTAGTGACTTTAATGTACTGACTTGTATAAGCCTGGACTTCGCTTTAATATTCAAAACGATTATTGGTGTGTGTTATATGATCCTATAACCGGTTTATATTATTCCCTGGGACCTATCCAGCTAGCTATTACTCCACCGAAACAAGGTATGGAGAAATATCCTAATGAAGTAATTAGCGTTCCCTCACAGCATCAAGCTCTGAAGGCATCCCTAGATCTAAGTAGGGAGTTCACTAGAGATGATTTAAGGACTGAATCTGTTATGGAAATTATTTCTGAAGAGTCCGCTTTATGCACCTTTCCAAAGTCTACCTCTAAGTGTAAAGTGCAAAATTGACCACAAGGGCAAGGTCCCATATTAAAAAGAAAGCGCGGGGGACAGCCATAAGGTCAGGAGTGCAAAAGCAGCAAAAATGTACATAAGCCCCTCAAAAGGATCACCAAGAGTAGCAAAGAAAAATCGGCCAGAGGCGACTCCATACTTTGCAGTCTTATCTGGGGTCCCTGAACTGGTAGACGGGAAAACAGAAGGATACCACGAATTAAAAAACAAAGTAGTATACTGGTTAAGGAAGAACAGGCCACTCCCCCCAAACATAGATGGCAACATTTTACATGTCTGGAGAATAAGTTGGGTGGGGCATAGAGCAAAAGACACACAGGGGGATTCTATCATTATTAACTTTAGGGATAGCAGAGTAACTGCCTATATTCGAGACTGGTACCATGAGAGAGGTGCTGGAGGTATATTCACGTGCAATTTAAGCTACTTTTACCCTCGACCAACACTGACACCACCGTTAAGACATCGAAATCCATATGCAAATAATGCAGCTGGTCCTAGTTTTCATATCCCAACTTTTCAACCGTTTTGCCATGCTATCAGGATTAGAAGGGGTAGATTGACTTACTAAAGAGCTGCTTAAGGTCCATTATGCACCTACATATTCTGAAACACCTATGGCCCCTGAGAGAGTATCTGATGGTGTATCGACTGTAATGATGGGGCCCTGTGAGGGCATAGATGAATTACATTTTATTGAACAGAATACCTCAAAGATAGACCGCATGGGAGGGAATGGATATGGTAAATCTATAGAGAAGGTTAATCCAATTTACCCCATTGCGTCAGTCGCTGAAAGTGATCCTAGTGAACTTGATGCCCTCAAGAGATACCCCATAGCGGAGGACCCACAAAGGGAATCTTTGGAGAAGAATGGCCCCGCTAACCTCAATGCCCAATCACCCAATGGGGATGGATGGCTATTAATGTTTTGGAATATAGCGGGCTTAAAAACTAAATTGACGAACAGCATATGGGTTAGCACTATAAACAAATATAATATTTTATGCCTCCAAGAAACCTGGGTAACAGAGCCCTGCCATTATGTGGATTTAAAACCTTTTTTACCCCAGCAATAGATTCTATACATGGTAGGGCAAAAGGGGGTCTGTGTACATACGTGTCAAACCAACTTAAATGTGAGAGAGTATATCTACTGTCTAATAAAAGACACTATCATATGGTCAAGATATGTATTAATAATTCACTGTGTCTGATAATTGTCAATTTCTATAACAACATCGTCCCGGATGCCATTGAAGTAACATTGAAAACATTGGGTGCTGATGTAAAACATGAGATGAAAGGAAATACTAAAGAAGTAATTGTCATATGGGGAGGGGACTTTATTTGCTCCCTCTGCAAAAGGGGTCAGCAAGGCACTTGTGGTATCATGTTGGATCAGAATACCAGTCTAACCCACTTTGAACATAGTACATGCAGGGAATTGTTAAATGAAATATCTTTTTCCTGTGACTTGGGTTATGCAAATGAGATCTGCCAAATGGAGTCTTCCTTTGCCCCGACAATTAACGGTAGGGGTGCTTCTACAACAATTGACTTTATTCTGTTTCCTATTAGATACGGATGGCAGATTAAAACCTGTAAGACCCTTAACATCGCACTTAGTGACCACTACCCTCTAACAATGGAGATTTTGAATCCATACTGTGACTTCGGGGGAGATAACACTGGGAGGCAGACCATCCCTGATGTAATTATGAGTGGACAAAACGGATACTCCCTCAAATGGAGCAAGGTGGTTCCGTAACATTTTGTTCACAAGTTGATTTCTAAATGTTTTATTAGTATTATGGCTTGTCTGGATGAAAATTCAGATAGCCAGAGTATCATTGAACATTTTTTAATTATTGCAACATATATCAAGGATACTTTATGGGTGGAACTAAAAAAATCGCAAAGAAAAAACTGTGAGCTGGTTCGATTCAGCATGCACAAAGGCCCACTCTAAACTTAAGTATGCTTTAAATGCTGTGCCCTGTGACCATTTACTGGTTAGGAGCTACGGAAAACTTACAATGAGACGCTAAAGAAAAGGAAAGCTGACATTAAAAGTGATGCCTGGGATTCGCTATGTGAGGCCTCTCAGAGCAGGGACACAGCCGCTTTTTGGAAAGCAGTGAATGCCCCATTTTTTAGTGATATTACCAAGGCACGAATTGAAATAGCGATCTCAGAAGAGGAATGGGTAAATCACTACGTCCAACTTTATAGTGCACCATATGGAGCCCAGCAAACACAACCTATAATGACAGTGGCAGAGAGGGTAGAGGGCACAACTATGAAATCCAAATTGGATATCACTGTGGAAGAGGTGAACTCAAGTTTAAAAGCAAGCCAAGGTGGGAAAGCTGCGGGCCCAGATGGCGTACCAGTTGACCTGTTTAAAAATAATATGGATTTGTGGGGGCCTATTTTAGCGCAATTATTTAACGCAACCTCCGATAGGGACTTAAGCCCATTATGGTTTACATCTATCATTGTTCCCATTTTAAAAAAGGGAGATAGGCAATGTTGTGCGTGCTACCGACCAATCTCACTATTGGATTCATCCATAAAAATCTTTGGTAGAGTAATTTTAAGTAGGTTACAAAGTTGGGCGGACGAAAATTCTATTATTAGTGACCTTCAGTATGTAGACCAGGGCCTTTACCTATTCATTCTACAAGAAAAATATACTAGGGCTAGGAGTGAACGCATCTTTTTTGCCTTTGTTGACTTGACGTCAACATTTGACTGCGTTACACATAGTAAATTGTGGCTGATATTAGAAAATCTGGGGGTGGATGAAAAAATAATTTTCTTCCTTAAAGACCTCTATTCAGGTGCTACAGCATCAGTGCGTTATGGAAGAAACGGGGAGTGCACAAGATCCTTTGGTGTAGGGAGAGGGGTGCGCCAGGGGTGCGTCCTTGCTCCATTTCTATTTTTAGTCTATATTAATGACTTAGAAAAAACTTTACTTCAGGAGTTCAGGGATATGGCCATGGTAGCAAAAAGAGCTATCCCTGCACTCCGGTATGCTGATGATGCGGTCATAATGGCTAGGACGCCCCTTGCCCTGCAAAGAATGATAACATCTTTTAACGCCTATATGTCCAATCAGCAAGATCCGTGAAGGCTCTCTGAAGAAGTTTCACCATAAATGCCCTCGGATCGGACCCCTCCATTCCTTCTGGTATACCAAATAATCTGAGGTTTTGCCTTCGAGCGCGATTTTCCAAATCCTCCACTTTAGCTTCTAGCTTAGAGACTCTTGATGTATTCTGTTTTACTGTTACTGAGGTCTTATTTGCGTCTCCTTCCACTTCAACAATACGTTGTTTGATGTCTTCGATCTCCTTTGTCACTCCTCCCAGGCCTTGGCAAATTACGCTCATAGTTTCTTGCATCTTAGTATTGTCTTCTCTAAGTTGCATAATTGATTCCATAAATATCTTTGTTGGATCTGGAAAATTAGAGGGGTTAGGGAAATTAGAGGGGTTAGGGTCAGCTACAGAGAGTTCACAGATTGCCTTTGATACAAAGAAATACTAGCAGCAAATTTCCTCGACCATTCTTGATTTATTTTGGTAACTTTCTTTTGCGGCAAGCTGTATCACTGAAAGCAAGGCTTAATAATCCCGTGACTGTGGACAACCTAACTTTTTTTGTGAAATCGGATCTAAGTAAGGGTACTATGGACAAACGTTGGGAGCTTAGGAAGTTGATAGATGCTTTCAAAAATTTGGGATGCATGGCCTATCTCCAAGAGCCTGCTCGTCTTAAGGTCATACGAAACGGCCATGTGGTTTTCTTTAGAGATCTTGAAGCCGCGGAACAAGCTCTGGAAAAGTTTTCTAGGGAAAATGAAAATGAAAGGGATAAACAGAACGAAAATGAAAAAGAATAAGTAGATATATATGGGCTAAGTAGAAATATATGGGCTCGATGGTTCTAGATTGGAGGTATGAGTTAACAAGGAGTAACTTAAGTTGTGGCATGAGCAGACTATCATGCTAGCATCTTCACTCTGCTGCCAATTCAGCGGCAGCTCAAGATAGAGGGGTGCTCCCCCCTAAGGGACGGGTGGGTGCGAGGGCTAGGTTGGGGTCCTTGCTGGGGAGGGTTCGACCCTTTGGGTCAGGGGTGGGGACTAAATGTGGGGAAAAAATGGATTGCAGGATTCGACCGTTTTTTAATGCTTAGTAAGGAAAACTTAATCTACACGAAAAGGGCAAAGATAGTGGGGAGAAATTTGTATTGGAAGACCATCATGATATCAATATGTCTAAACTAAGAATACTAAGTTGGAATGTTGACGGTTTAAATAGTAAAAACAAAAGGAATTTAGTAAAAGAAGAGATCAAAATGTATAATCCGAATATAGTTTTGCTCTCAGAGACACATGTAAAATATCAAGACCGCAAACTGCTTTCACAATTGAGCTATGATTTGGTGGTATGCTCTACTCTAAATGAGACTATTAGAGGGGTAGCTATTCTAAAACAACGAGGTGCTCGACTAGAAACAATTGAAACCTCTTCAGATGCCCGGGGTAGGTGGGCAATTGTGCAGATGCAGTGTGATAATGTTAAAATAGTATTATGTGTAGTATATGGACCAAATATCGATGATCCAAGAGTTTTCGAAGAGCTAAGTTTAGAGTTATTGGAATGGGAAGGAGAAATTATAATACCAGGGGATTTTAATTGCACTATTGATTATAAAGTAGACTCTAACGGGCAAAGCAAACATAAAAGAATGTATAAAGTTAGAACAGCAATCTTAGAATTAGCAAGATTGAACAATGTCAGAGATGTATGGCGATCAAAATACCCTTTGCAGGCAGGCTTCACTTACTATTCTGTACCACACAGATCCTGCTCAAGAATCGATATGATTTGGGCTTCTGAACAAACTATAGACAATTGTGTGATTGACATTTGCCCTAAAGTCACTTCTGATCACAATCCCTTGCTACTTGAAGTCACACTTAAAGATCAAATAAAAGAACCACGAAAATTTACCTTCCCGAGACATTTACTAGCAGACACAAGATTCACTACCCTACTTAAACAGCATATACAGGAGTTTATCTCAATCAATATTAACTCGGCCAATATAAACGTGGTGTGGGACACATGTAAGTGCAGCATTAGAGGTTTTGCCCAACAATATATACTTAGGCAAAATGCTGAGAGCCGCTATAATAATAAACAAATAATTGCCAATATACGGAATATGGAAATACGCCTGGCAGAGGCATCACGTTATGCAAAGAACCATATTGAAGGGATTAGGCTAAAGTTGGCGAAACTACAAGCTGGATTAATAAAAACTTTGAGAGAAAGATACATATCCAAATTACAAAAGTATAAATTTGATCAATATGAAGGTGGCGATCGTATTGGGAAATTACTGGCCTTTAAAACCGCGGATAGGAAAGCTAAAACAAAAATTAAAGAAATAGTAGGAATAGATTCAAATACGTACGACCGAACGGATCAAATACTAAGCCAGTTTGTTAAATTTTACCAACAACTTTATACACCAGAGGCTGTACCAGCTAAAATAGATATAATACACTATCTAGATAAATATTTAACTCCATCTCAAGCACTAAATACAGAAACACTTCAACAACTCAACTCAGAAATAACACTAGATGAAATAAAACGCGCCATAGATAACTTACCCTTAGGGAAGGCGGTTGGAGAAGACTGTCTACCAGTTGAACTCTATAAACTCTGCGCCCAAGAATTATTGCCCCTATTAGAGAAAGTGATTAACTCAATTAGTGTCTCCAAACAAGCACCTCCTTCATGGAAAATAGCGAAAATTATATTTTTTTTGAAAAAAGGGAAACCGGAAAAAGAATGTGGGTCTTACCGACCGATTTCTTTACTTAACTCTGATGTTAAAAATTTTTCTAAGATTCTTGCAAATCGCCTAGCCCCTACCATGCCATGTATTGTTAATCTCCAACAGCACGGTTTTGTAATGGGAAGGGATACTACCACGCACGTTAATACGTCAATAACAGCCTTTGATGTAGCTGAAGTAGCACACACCCCGCTCGGTATGATTATGTTAGATGCGGAAAAGGCATTTGACCGAGTGGGGTGGGAATATCTGTTTTTAGCAATACAGAAACTAGATACTATATTAACAGTTGCATCTATTTCTGAATTTTTTAGAAATGTTTTTAGACTGCGGAAATCAATTTGTATATGAGAATTTACTTTTTAAGCAATGATTAGCTGATGTTCTCTTTTTATTTTGTAATTTTAGATTGTAGCTTTTATCCATTGTAATCTTGACTGTACTTTTATGGTTGTTTTTACTGATAATAACCGAATAAAGTTTCTAATGAAATGAATGAATTAGCTGGTTTTATGTTAGCCGAGGCTCAACCCTTTTTCTGTGGTACCTATCACTCCATGACATGCCTCCCTCGCCACCCAATCTCCAGGGCTTCCAAGCACCATGCTAGACCGTGCTGGGCCTCCTCCTTTGTGGTAGAAGCACTGATTTGAGCTGGGTTTCCAGAGTCCGAACCTGAGCCTATGACCTCTGCCCCAGCATTTGTGTCCAGGTACCAGGTTCCAGCTGAATAGGTCTGAAACGTATTATAAATAACTAATCTTTTAAACAAAGAATTAACAATTAAAATGTAAACATTTATTTTAAATATTAATCAATTATTATTCATTTATAAAAGATTAAAAACTGAACCCACCTAATCTTCCAGTGAACACAGCAAACTGACAAAACAATCAGCCATTGCAATAATTTTTTTATTTAAATAACTAAAAATTAAATTAGGTTCTAAATAAAGACATACATGAAGACACAAAACAGCACATTAAAACAGTATAATGAAAATGATGCAAATTATATTGTAAACTTCATATTATTGTAGCAAACTAAAAAAAGATATATTTACATTTGATATTATTGTCAACGATATTTTTCAAGCCATGGTATTTTGACCACAATATTATGGTCAGACAATATGTTAGAGTCAATATTGTTGTCAAACACTGTTGTTGAAGTAGGTCCCAGAGCAATAGCTAGAAGGCAAAAGATTAGGGTGACTACTTCACAACATGTCCTTCTTGACGCATTTTCCAGTCCAAGGTTTATTGTGTCAGCCTAACACATTCTGGGTATTGTAGTCTTGGTTTGTTTCTATTAAAATAATTGGACTGACATTCCTGAGAACAATGATGTTTAGGTGAAAAATGCACAATTTGAAACAGTGTTCAGGATGACATGGAGTGAGACAGTTACTTTCAGAAAGACTGGATAAAGGAAAGTGAGATACTCGATTATCAAGGTTACTAGTATAGTCAAGAAGTCTATAATGCCATGGATTGGCAACCGTGCAATGGCTTGTATTTTCTTATGGTCAAATTGTGAGCATTGTCTGTACTTTCTGAATTTGATCTGGAGACCACCAGTGAAGTGGCTAGAAAGTTGTTTGCTTAAAATTGCACCTTTAAGGGTATTCTCGAGTGGGTGATATTTATAAGAATTCCTCATACTGTTGTGATTAAGATGGTTAATTCAATTATAGAAAAATAGAACTCTGTAACCAGAATAGACATTTGGAAAGTGTCTTTGAGTGCAATGCAGTTCTTCTTCGATGGGCAAATGTTTACAGAGGCAGCTTTTTGCCTCCTTGTTGGCCTATTGTCCTCTGGCATCTCTACACAGGCTTAATCATAAATAGATCTGACCAGTGCACTAAGTACCAAAGTAACAGCATTGGTATTTGGACACATATGATTTGGGCATGCTCAGTTCATAAAGGATATTGGAGGTTAATCTTCCAACACAAAGGATTATGTTTGGAATGAGAAATGTCTCAGTAACTTTTCCCACAATTATTAGGGAGTTTTAGGCACATTAGAACTTTTTTAACAGAAGAAAGTTAAGCAGATGTTTGTTTCTATGCTAGTTGCTAGATCTATAATTACAGGTTTAAGGAAAGCAAACAAACCACTAAATTTTGAAATGTGGTTTAATATTAGAGAACAAGTTAGAAGAAAGACCTATACATTGAGAAATAAGCCCTTGTTATGTTTCAAAAGATTTGTGGTATGTTTTCACAATATAATATTATTTCAAAGGGGGCGTGAATTGTGAGGCTTAGTTAAGCACTTTAACCATTGATTTGTACCTTCAATCTGTTGCAGTTGCAATAAAGAGAGGAATCAAATGTGATAATTGTAAAGTGATATTTTTATTAATTAATTTTGGCAAAGAAATCATTTGTTATATCTTCTTGAAGTGGAAGACTTTAGAACATTTTTGCTAAGAAATGAATTCTTGACGTGTTTTCCAGTCCAAGGCTTATTGTGTCAGCCTAACCCATTCTGGTATTGTAGTCTTGGCTGGTTTCTATTAAAAAATTTGGACTGACATGCCTGAGAACAATGATTTTTAGGTGAAACGTGCACAATTTAAAACAGTGTTCAGGATGACATGGAGTGAGACTGTTACTTTCAGAAAGACTGGATTAGGAAAGTGAGATACTCGATTATCAAGGTTACTAGTATAGTCAAGAAGTCTATAATGCCATGGATTGGCAACCGTGCAATGGCTTGTATTTTCTTATGGTCATATTGTGAGCATTGTCTGTACTTTCCTAATGCTATCTGGAGATCCCCAGTGAAGCGGTTAGAAAGTTGTTTGCGCAAAATTGCCCCTTTAAGGATGTTCTTGGGTGGGTGATATTCATAAGAATTCCTCATACTCTCGCGATTAACATGGTTAATTCAATTATAGAAAAATAGAAATCTGTAACCAGAATAGACATTTGGAAAGGGTCTTTGAGTACAATGCAGCTCTTCTTCGATGAGCAAACGTTTACAAAACACAGCTTTTTGCCTCCTTGTTGGCCTATTGTCCTCTAGCATCTCTACACAGGCTTAATCATAAATAGCTCTGACCAGTGCCCTAAGTGCCAAAGTAACAGCATTGGTATTTGAACACATATGATTTGGGCATGCTCAGTTCATAAAGAATATTGGAGGTTAATCTTACAACACAAAGGCTTATGTTTGGAATGGGAAATGTCTCAGTAACTTTTCCCACATTTATTAGGGAGTTTTAGGCACGTTAGAACTTTTTCAACAGAAGAAGGTTAAGCAGATGTTTGTTTCTATGCTAGTTGCTAGATCTATAATTACAGGTTTATTGAAGGCAAACACACCACTAAATTTTGAAATGTGGTTTAATATTAGAGTACAAGTTAGAAAAAAGACCTATACATTGAGAAATAAGCCCTTGTTATGTTTCAAAAGATATGGGGCATGTTCTCAAAATATAAAGTTATTTCAAAGGGGGCGTAAATTGTGAGGCTTAAGTAAGAACGTTAACCATGGATGTGTACCTTTAATCTGTTCCAGTTGCAATAAAGAGCGGAATCAAATGTGATAATTGCAAAGTGATATTTTTATTAATTAATTTTGGTAAATAAATAATTTGTTATATCTACTTGAAGTGGAAGACTTTAGAGCATTTTTACTAAGAAAATAATTTTACAAAAATCGGAATTTGACCCACAGCAAGAGATGAAAAGGTCTCAAGGAAATATATGGAAGTAGTGACAATGGGAGAAAGTAGAGATGATAATAACCTGCAAGAAGGAAGTAACGAGAAAGTAATTGTAGAGTGGTGGAAGGAAGAGGCTTGAGGTGAAACCAAGACTAGGCAGGCTTTGTATACAGCACCCATGCCATTTGGCAGCACTGGGGTCCTACCAAAAAATTAGGCCCCTGTACTTTTCTTTTTTGTCACATTACTGTCCCTGTTCTTCATTGATTACAAGGTTTAGAGTGGTATCTTGCTGTTATCGCCTACTGTGTAAGCTTCAGTTTTCTGTTCTGTTTGGATACTGGTGCCGATGTGAATATTGAATGGAACATTGTCACTTAAATGTTCACTCCTATAAATTCTTATTCACTCCAGCAGTCAGATAGGACACTAGTGAGAGGCATGGGGAACCAAAGCTGAAAGTAAACAAAACACCAAAAGAAAAGCAAAAATAGACGACAAAGGTTCCACAACAATCCTTTTGTAAAGCAAACGCAGAGCAATAGAAGGTGACATACAAGATTGCAGGCACGGAGTAAAGACACCGGAATCGCATCTATATCACTGTGTTATAAAGTGTCATCTTCGTGCTCGGGAACAGTGCATACTTATGAACACTGGATTCATTTTGGACAGCAGCGTGGTCTTGTCACACAACTCCCTGGTGAAAAACAAGCTGCTTCAATTGTAGTGTTTTGTATTGGTATTTACATAGGGTTTTAGTGTAGTGAAACTCCGTGTCCTTTGACGTCTTAGTTTCGCTTGCACGACTAAAAGAAAATGTAATAGGATTTGGCTCTCACACGAGAGGAATTGGTAGATAAGGGACGAGTACTGACCAAGCAGGATGTGAAACAGAATCACTCTGCAGATGACAAGGGAAAAGCATGGTTCATTAACCACATGGCTGCTGGGCGTTTTCCCCCCCCTGTGCTGGAAAATGCCATTTTAGTGGCACCATGACGAGCTCAGCTCGTCATCAGCACACGACACCCGTGGGTGATGACGAGCTGAGCTCGTCATCAGCATCGAAAGGGTTAAGGTTGGTGAAAAGCATTGAAAAAACTGTGGGAGAAGCTCTGGACAGACTGTGTGTGGGAGAACCATGGTTCAAAGAGTTGGTGAGTATTGTAAAGATTAGGCAGAGAAGAAGTATACATAGACAAAATGGGAAAAGGATGTTTAAATGAGTTGGTGAGTATCATTGTACTGAGTGTGTGTGTAAGAGGTGCTATACAAACTTTGAAGAAACATTGTTACATTAGTTGGCCAGAAGCATTGTGCAGTGAAGGGGTTGATTAAGGGAAAATCGCTGATCTGGCGGTAATTGGTGGGTGAGTGAGAACCACGGCTTAAGGGAAGCAGTATGTAGAGGCGAAGCACTGTGCAGATGGTGTGGAGAAGCGCTGTTTCTATGAGTTGGTTAGAAGCATTGTACGGAAGAGTGTGATAAGCACTGCACAGACCGTGTGTGGGAAAATATGTGTTCATTAATTTGCCTAGAAGCATTGCATAGGGAAAATCACTACACAGACTGTGTGTAGGAGAAACACTGTACAAAGAGTTGGGGAGAAGCATTTTACTGACTGAGTGGAAGAAGCACTGACCATTGTACTGACTGTGGGAGAAACACTGCACTGACTGTGTATGGGAGAAACAAAGGAAAATGAGTTGTCGCGAAGTGCTTTATAGACCTCATAAGAGCCACATGGTACTGATTGGGAGAATCACTGTGCAGATAAAGAAAAGTGGGAGTAGCATGGGTCATTCAATTGGTGAAAGGCACTGTGCAGACTGTGTGTGTAAGAAACACTGTTCAGTGAGTTGGTTAAAAGCATTTTACAGACTATCTGGGAGACGCACTGAGCATAGCAGTGGCGGCTGGCATCTACAGGGAGCGGGGAGAAGGACGGGGGTACGCACATATTAATGTTTAAAAAACTCACCTGAACTGACGTCCTCTGTACTCCACTCCAGAACTCTTCTCAGGAACTGGATGCAGTGCAGGCACCAATCCTGATGCTGTTCTCATGCTGTGAGAGCAGCGGCCTGATTGGAGGGAGCGGCCTCAATCACTGTCATTCAGCAAAGGCCCGCCCGTCCTGACACTCCATTCAGGACAGGAGGATGAAAAGAATAATGGTAATGGATGTCCATTTTTTTCATCTTTGTGGGTAATATAAGTGGGGCGACGCTCCTCTGCTCCAACAAAGGATCTGTTCCAGGTGCATTGTACAGACTGTGTAGGAGAAGCAATGCACAGGCTATGTGAGGTAGCGACACTGTTCAATGAGTTGGCCAGAAGCATTGTACAGACTATGTGGAAGAGATATTGTGATAAGCCTTTTTAGATGCCTGAGAAATAGAGAGGAGTTAACATCATCCAAAACTTCAATTTAAAGTGTATCCCATTTGGCCACACAGTGCAGACTCAAAAGTCAATAGACGGGGCTAAGTATATGTTTATTACAAGTTCAAAGCGAAGGTTATGTACACTAATCTCAGGAATATGTTGTAAGAATACAGAATCACTACTGGCAGCCTAAATCGTCAAACAAAGTTTAATCTTAATAACATAAAACATACAAGGAATTAAGTTATAGCAATACAGAAAATGAGGAACAAGATCTGGTATCAGTGTATGATTTGGGGTCCTCTTCTTTCTGCATGAGTAAATCTAAATTTCCTTAACTAAACCTGAAAAAAAGTGGTATGAAAGGGGAAAACCTAATTAGCTCCAATAAAGTAGGAAGGTGTCAGCATTGTGGAGACTTTGGTAAAAATTCCCCAAAAATGTGGAGTATTGTATATCATAAAGCCAGACAACAGAAATATAGCAA
Organism: Lissotriton vulgaris; assembly: GCF_964263255.1. Lineage (NCBI taxonomy): Eukaryota > Metazoa > Chordata > Amphibia > Caudata > Salamandridae > Lissotriton > Lissotriton vulgaris. The sequence goes on along the minus strand of NC_141700.1, from coordinate 246,707,425 downwards.
AAAGGTCTGTACCTCCCAGAGTCTAAAAGGAATCTGCCTAACACTAAAGTGTAACCACCAATTAAAACTCCACAGAACATTAGAGAATCCCACATTATGTGTCGATATTCGATCAGAACGTCCTTATTTCTCCTGTCTCCAGATGCAACCTGTATAAGGGTCCTCCTATTGTTCGTTAGTTCCTCTCATCCCTGCCAAAAGATCTCCTCCTGAACCTCACTATCACTCATACACAAATACACAATTTGCCTTTTGCTAACTGAGATAGTTTGAACGCACCTGCAAAGAAAGGAAACATTGCAACACAAGCAACTTTAACGATGCTTAAGGCCTTTGGTTCAGCCAAGAGTGCAAAAACACTTCAGTAAACATTTAAATGCATGATTATGGATAATTATAAAGTTATAAAATAAATGAAGAATTCTACTCAAATTAATATGGGATTATATAAGAGCTTGCAATATTATTCAAACCACACAAATGCAAATTTATATTAAAAATGCAATTTAGTGGCACTATAAGGAAACATTAGTATGCAAGCTCATGCAAATGTCAGGATTGTACAATAAATGCTTATTCAGATCTTTTGGTCAAGTGCACCACTTTACGTTAATGATATTAAAGCACGTACTACATGCATGCTTATATGTTATCGTCAAAACGTGAAAGGGTGGAGCCAAAATTCCCCTGCTCCAGTGAGCGCGAAGCACTGTGTAAACAGTGAATGGAAGTCAGTGATGGAGACCCACAGACATTGGGGTGAATGAAGCAGTAGTATGCTAGCAATGAGGTGAGAAGAAACTCTGTACAGAGTGTTTCGACGACGTACTGTGAATATGATGCATACGGAAGATGTACAGGTAAGATGAATGCAGGAGAAGCATTCCAATGATGGGTAGAAGCACTATACAGTGTATGAATAGGGTGATGTGCAGGACAGAGGCCCCTGCAGTGTGAGGGTGGGCCCATCTATACATCAGAGCTCCCCTCCAGTGGTGTTGCCAGGGTGTCATGGGGCCTGGTGCAAGGATGGTAATGTCCCCCATGGCTGCTGTCTGAATTACAGAATATAGCAATAATCAGTGTTGAGCAGGGCACTCAAGCTTCTGGGCTCGATGCCAATGCACCTGCTGCACCGATGGAAGCTATGGTAATATTCTGGGACCCATCCTCCTGTTTTGCGGGCAGCCCTATTGTTATGTGCTGCACCACTGAGATAATTCTGTGGTGAAGTGGGAAAGCACTCGATAGACAGCGCCTAATTACGATGTCGGTCAGATGAGCGATTTAATGCAAAAGTCTGGAAAGAGTTGGACTTCAGAAGGGTGAGATTTACTATTCCCACTCCAGTCTGTGCATCAGCAGGGAAAGCGTTGGATTTTGAAGGGCTAAAATGTATTGCTCCCACTCCAGTCAGCACAACAGGAGGGAAAGTATCGGACTTTGGAGGGGTGAAATTTACTATTCCCACACCAGTTAGCGCAAGATTGGGGAAAGTTGGACTTTGGAGGAGTAAAATCTACAGTTCCCACTCAAACAGTGCAACAGTAGGGAAAGTGTTGAACTGTGAAGAGGTTAATTTGACTGTTCCTACTGAAGTTTAAGCAGGAATAGGAAACATACTTCAGTTCAAGCACATGCCATATATGAGTAACCCAATGAATGTAGAAAAATATTAAACTTTCATAAAAAATCTAAAAAATACTTAACATAAAATATATATGTACTAAAATAACTATAAACAATTAATCAATTTACATAATTACTACTTAATAAAAAAGTCCACATGTAACCATTCCCCAACTTACATATTTAAAATAAATTAGCTAATGTATTAACAATTAATATTACTTATTAATTATTACTTAATGAACTTCCTACCCTAGAACCCTACAGACTTAGCATCCCACAACAAAAATAAAATGGAAAAGAAGTAAATAGTCCATAATTTACATATTTATAGATCAATCCCAAAATTATTTTTCAAATAATGAATAGTTAATTAATTATTACTTAATTAACTTTACACTCTATATCCCTACAAACCTAGCACCCAGCAACAGAAATTCAAGTAATATAAATCAGTATTCCATATTTTACATAATTAAAAATCTGTTAAATAATTAATTAGCAATTAATAATAATTTGTTGATTAATTATTACTTAGTTAACTTCCCACCCTATACCCCTCCAAACTTAGAAGCTTGCAACTAAAACATAAGTAAAAATAAATAAGTATTCTATAAATTACATAATTAAAAATCTACTAAATAACTACCAATAATGAATTAATTGTTGATTAATTATGACGTAATTACATCCCACTCTACACCTACGAACCCAACAACCAACTACAACACTATGAATTATTAATAAACATTCTAAATCACTTAGAACTACAAGCTGTGTTTTAAAAACAATAACATTTATATAAGCAATAGTAACCCATAAAATGAATATATCGAGTAAAACACATTAAAATAAAAATGATAAAAGAATGATATTTTCAATAAAAACTATATTAAAAACATCAATAATATTTACAATGATATTACTTACTGCAAAAAGCGATATTCTTGTCAACGATTTTTATGCATCATGATATTTGTGTGTTACAATATTTATTCAGATATTTCTGTCTCCTGATATTTTTGCATCTATATATTGTCCAAATCTCATTGGATGTATGCAGTTTTGACGGTTGTATATGTTCTGGATGAAAAATAAACTGTTGGGATTGTCCCCTTGGGAACCTTTGTCCACTAACCTAACCTGGTGAATTTCTATTACTTTGAAGAATTGCCTGCGGTCCGTTCTTATAATGATCATATGCATAAACATTTTACAGTGTAACAACACCCTACCATCCCTGTCTTCCACTTTTTCAACCTGTCTTTCTGGGGGAGGGTCTAATTTCATTCCCCATCATCCTTTTCAGCTCTGTTGTACTTATCAATTCTGCCACCTCCCTCATCCTATGACAATAGCTCTACCCTACTACGTCTTCACAACCCACCTCTCTCTAACTCACCCTAATCCTAAACAAGTGTGGTGCTCCAGCCAACTGGAGATGCTCTTCTCTTGTAACAACATCCACTGGTACTGTGTACAACTATAGTTACAAGGATATAACTGTTGCCATGTTCTTGTTGTGTTACCACTCAACGCCCTCAAAGTAACTTGTACCCAGAATCATTACTACAGGAATGCCTGTGCATAACATTTGCACTCTGGGGCTGATTATGAAATTTGTGGATCTGACACCCACCAACATCTGCCCCTGCGGTCTGCTCACTGCATCGTAATGCAGCGGGCAGAGGTATCAGGCGAAGGGACCGTCCTTGGTGCTGAAGACTGGCTCAAGGAGCCCATCGGTGAGTTGGAAAGAGCACATAATCCCTTAATGACGGCGGGATTATGTAGTTTTCTGACAGCCATTCCATTTCGGCCTTTCCAACATGGAAAGGCTGTCAGAAAGCGACAATGGGCCCCCTTCCCTCCATGGCCCTCCGCTATGGGGGCTGGGCCACCTATGGTGCCCACCTTAACATCCCTGCACTGTGTCACAGACATCGCATGGTGCCTGCCACATGATGCAGGGATGTTTAAAAACATCCATTCTACAATGTAAGCTTGTGCAGCGGGCCTATTCCACCGCCGCACAAGCTTCCATTGTAGAATGGATGTTTCCAACTGCCCTATGGGCAGTCACACTTAAATCAGGCGGTCTGAACCAACGGTATATGGACGGGCAGTTCATTGTAATCATGGCCTCTGTGTTTAATGTGTAGTATTTAGCTGCATGGTAGTATGAGTACTTTTTAGATTCACTAATTAAAGGACTACCAGGACAATTATTTATGGCTTTTATTCACTTTATTGATTTTAAAGTTCACACACTTTACACCACCATCCTGAATAAGTCTTGGGTTGTTCGACTTTACTACCATGAGAGTCAACTGCCAAAGTGGTGTGCTTGGTGCTCAGTTGTGAGTAATGTAGCTCCCCTGAACATCAGTGGTAAAAAGTCCCCCATTGGTACATTTAGAGCCCATTAACCCCTGAATGCCTTGGAAACCCCAAAAGGCTTCGCACAGCTGGTGAACTTTGTGATTTACAAACAAACACTCTAATTATATTATACTAGGGCTCCTTGTTTTAAAGTATTTATTGTTTTAACATTTGTTATCTGTATTTGTATAATGCACTATCACCAACAAGGGTTCCTTGGCACTGAGCAGGTGAGTGTGCCTAGCCCTTCTATAAATAAATAATAAATCCACATTTGTAAAGCGCATAATCACCCGCAAGGGTCTCTAGGGGCCGTCGGGAAGATTAAGCAAGCTATTGCCTAGAGTCACATGGTGCTGGGCTAATCTGCCGCCGGAGCCGGGGATCGAACGGTGATCCCCAGATTCCGGAGTCAGTCGCCCTCACTGCGGCGCCATACCTCTTCCACCTTCTATGGTACGTTGGTTAATTTAAAAGATCATTTCCTTTTGTATTTATCCACCTTTATTTTGTGTCCCTCTTATTGTTAGTGATCCATAATTATTTTGTGTTTTGAGTCGTAAACTAGTATGAAGTAGCCGGATAGAATAAAACAGCATACCCACATACAAACATATCCAAATATATGTGCCTGTATTTAAGGAAATCTCATCTTGTTTTTTAACTTTCCATGCTGTCTATTTGCATGGAGATTCATTCACAGGAAGCACAATGTTCAGTATTTTTCCACATTTAACAATAAATACATGCAGAAAGCAATGTGTGTTCTGTCAGTATTTATCTGTAAAAATCAGTAAAAACTGAAAACTTGGAGCCTTAGTTACAACATATCGCCGTTTGCCATATTATGCATTTTTAAGTCGGTAATTGAGGTCTCACAATGGCATTCAGGAATACTTCATTTTAATTTGCACTTTCCTCATACTTTTTTCTAACCTTTATTTGGTTTTTATTCCTACTTCTTTCTTACAGTGATGGCACACAACTGTATCTACAAGCCACAAAGAGCACAACTAGTACTATGCCCTTTATAACTGTCAGACTGCATTGTGTTCTTGAAAGGCCACATATATACTAAAACAGAATAGATCCAAAGAGAATGACTGTCCATCAAGGCTACATTTTCTACCACCCAACGTTGGGGGAAGCAACAGGGTCTGCAGAAGCATCACAGTGAGCCAGAGGGAAGCAACACAGAGGGCTGTTTTTGTGGCAGAAGCAACACAAAGGGCGTGGGTGAGGAAAGGAAAGCAACGGGAAAGAGAGCAACATGGAACAAGCTTGGGAGAATCACGCAGTCAAGTAGGTAACAGGGGAGTATGGTGGTCGGGAGGAGAAGCAATGGGCAAGAGAGGAGGACTTGAGTAGGGGGAAGCAACACAGATGACGGAGGAAAGCAATGGACCAGAGTGCAACATGGGTTGGGCGGTGAAAAAGCACACAGGCAAGAAAACAACAGAAGGTGGAAGTACAATAGGGCAAGCGCAACATGGAGTGGGTGGAGAGAAACACACAGATGATAAAGAGACAGATGGAAAAAACACTCAGCAGTAAAGAAAATAGTAGTTCTTGAAGAGCAACAGCGGAATGATGATAACCAGCCAATCAAAAGTGATAGTAGAGAGGCAATGCTCCATGGAAGGAGCAAGCACAATACTTACAATCTAGGAAACGAATAAGTAGCAGGCAAATGAGAGTGACAGAAACGCAAACCAATAGTAAGCAATGGGTGGGCTCCAAGCCCCAGTATGTTCTTAGTAAGTCCACAACATGCCTCTCAACAAATAGGGCATGCGCTGGCAGGTGAGGCCTAGAAATGACGTTTGAGATCCATATACAATACATGGCCAGTACATCCTAAAGTTACTTGCTTCTAGTCCAAGGACGTCCAACGTAGGTCTCAGATGTTTTAATCAAAGCTCGAATTTCAGGATATTGAAGTGATAAATATCTCTCTTTAGAAAGAAATGCTAACTCACTATTTTGCGGAACGTGTTCACAACCCCAACGTTAAGCTAGATAGTGCTGAATCAGAGAGGTGTGCCTTAACTACACAAATTCACACATTCATGCGACTTACAATTTGCTTAGCAGTATTTGGTGATGGATGTGTGAAAGATTTTCAAAGAGGTTGGGGAGACTTTGTGCAATATACATAGTGTTGTTTGCAGTCTTGAATATGTGGTTCATAGTACTGCACTAAGAACTGAAAATGTACTGTTATTGACCAAGCAGGGTTTGATTTCAGGTCTTTCAATGGAGCTTGGCTGCCATGTTAATTTGAATAACTATCCACCAAGAACAGGGAGATTGTGATGGTTTCCATGTGGAGGAGGTCGTTTTTATTGGTAGTAGTTAATTGTTCTTGTCAATGAGAGGGCAATGAAACATTCAGTGGTTCATAAGCTGAAACGCTGCAACTGCACTGGGTGCATTTGTACATTGTAAAGCTGTGGAAATCTATGATGTGATTAATGAAGTCCATTCTATATGTTTAGGAAGCCCCTTTGCCTAATTGTGCCTTTGATATCCCAGGGAAGACCTCTCTTCATGAATGAGCTTATTCAACTTCTGCAATTAAACACCCAAATCTAAGTACTCTTCCAGAACAGAAACATAGACGATGCTATCTGCCTGTGAAAGGCTTGTCAGGATATTCACAACATATAGAAATAGACTTTCAGGAATGGGCGGGGCTTTTCTGAGCAAAGGAAGTTGTTGCACAACCAAGGCTGGGTCTCCAGGTTCTCTATTTAGAGCTTCCCGGAAGCATTCATGTTGACCTCTGAGTAATGCATGACTCCAGGTCATACCACCAGATGTGGTACCGACTATTCATATTGTCTCACTATAGTGCCTATATAGCTTAGGACGTAGTTCATATTCTCTCCCTATAGTGCCTATAAATCTTAAGTGCTAGGGGTTGAGCAACAGTTACTCAGTTCTGGTCAGTGCATCAAAAAGTCATTTATTTCTTTTATTTTCAATTATTTGAGCGCAGAAGCATTTTGCATAAGTCAATGTCAGGTTGAATGCACATGCAGTGATGGTAGATGTTTGGCAAATTATGACAAGGGCAAAGGAACTACATGTATGTGGCAGTTTACTCATATATCATAAATGTGCAGAAATCAACCTGCAGTGGGGGTGTTGTTCCACACAATATGTTTTTAGATGTTATGTTGCTCTACTATGAGGAGGTAAACTCTGAGTGCAGTCTTGAACGTATGGATGAAGGAGTCTGTAAAAAGCGGGTTCCAATGAGGAGCTGCAGTACGGTGAGGATTCGGCCCTGGCTCGATGTGAGATGGGGAGGTTTGGAAGTGAACAATTGATTTTGATTGTTGGCCTCTAGTTTTGTATTAACTCAATAAGGACTGTAAAACTGCAGGACTCGGGACACTTATGTGTCATTAAAACTCTTCCTACAATATACATGGTATAGAATAATTTACCTTTACCAACCATGGTATATTGTGATTAGGCTTTCAGTTCACAGCATACATTAATTACATTTTGCACAATAAGAAAGACTTATTCATGATAGGCAGAAGATTAAACCCTGAGTCCAAAGCTGATCTTATTAAAGTCAGTAAGACAGTCTCTCATAGGCCTGCCCATTCGCTTTACTTCATAGTGCCAGCCTGGTATCGCTTATTGATGTGCCTCTTCAATCTACCATTTGCACCTCTGGAAATGCGTGATATAATTGTGTGATGATGTTTGACGATGATTGTGGATCAGCAATATGCCTACATGCCACTGTGGCGGTCTCCAAGAGCAAAGACAACTGAGGCATTTGAATGATGGAATCGAGGGAGGAAGTGAAGATCCTTTCAAGAACAATCAAATCTTAAGCTGTTTGAAGAACGTCATCCAGTTTTTTCACCAGCATTGGCACGGCATTCAGAGGACCAGATACCCTAATCTACGGAACCAGGAGGTTCTGTCAGTGCCCTCTATCTTATGACCAGTTGTAAAGCAATAATGTTGGATAAAGTTATGAGATGGACGAGGTACCAGCTTGGTTCTAACTGAGGGTAGTTTCACGAGGTTAAAAGCAATGGCTTAGGACTTGATTCACAAAGGTAAACTTACACTTTTGTGTAAGTTTAGGATTGTTTGCTAGTCACAAAGGCCTTTTATTAGTAGTATCTTTACAACTGCGGATTCTACACACATAAATAGATAGGACAGTCCTACCACTAGTAAAATAACTTTGCGATTAGCAAACAATCCTAAACTTGCAGAAAAACTTTGTTTACCTTTGTGAATCAGCCCCTTAGTGTCAATCCTCTCAAGTATCATATAAACCCACCCCCTCAACATCCTACTTACAACCTATTTTAGATATTATGCCCGGTTGCTTAGGAAATGCTTCTAGAGTCTGTGATCCCCTATTATAGAATGAGCTCCCGAATAAACCTTTCTTCACTGGGCAACAAACTCTTTCATAAGTGAAGAGATGGGGTCACACTAGACTTTACCCCATTACAGCACGTTTCAGATGTTCATGTTCTTTCAGACACCGAGCAGTCTATCTAGGGTGGTAGGGCGGGTTGTGGTGCGGGCAGGAGGGTTGGGTAATAATATAAAATAAAAGAAGAATTGCCTTCCGCTCCGCTCCCGTTGCCCCTCCTGACCGCCTTGTTGCTTCTTTTGTCCGTCCCGGATGTGGATGGGCCTCAGGGCACAGGCTCCCCCACCCAATCCAGACGCTGCTCTCATAGCATGAGAGCCGCACCAGGATTGGTCTGAGTGGCCTTGTTTGCCGCTTAGACAGTGCCTTGGAGCCTGGGGCTTTTCTTCACCCTGGCAGTGCAACACATCTTGATTGGATAAACATAAGTGCACATGTCTGTTTGGCCAGCCTAAGACGATTGGCCAAACAGACATGCGTACTTATAAGTGCACACTACTCCTCCTCCCTGCCATGTCCAGCCCTGATCTGCCCTATACCTATTGCAGGGTGGGTCAGACAGCAATAAATAAAATGATAATAACATTGTGTTATTATCATTTTAATATGATCTGCTGGCTCTGAGCAGTGGGGCGATGCTCCTTCACCATTACGGAGGAGCCGCCCCTGGTAGCAACCGATCTTCTGAGTTGACATTTGATCATTTACACGTTAAATTAATAAAGCAAGAAAATAGCCAAAGCCTTTTTTCCATTATTACGCAGGTATTGTTTTTGCAGGAAGCCATACTAGCAGGCAGGCCTAATGAATACATGAGGTGTGCACTGATATTCAGAGCCCTGCATAATAGTAAAATGGCCTGTGAGACACAGAGTAGTGTTATGGATTGCTTAAGAATGCAAACCTCAAATAAAAACTCAGTCATTGGATTTATCGCCCCACAGCAGTACACCTGACTTCTTCTGTCTTTCTTCCCTCCTGGATCGCCTGCAGAAAGAGTAGGCTAAATGACACAGCGACAGTGGGTCACATATTTGAAGATGCCCCAGAATCTGTGACCTTTGGGGCACAATCTTTCAAACTGTGAGCTCCAGCACTGATTTTGCCGACACCTTCTTAATGTCTACTGGACTGGAGCTCATACAATGGTCCTGATTACAAGTTGGGTAATACATTTCATTCACATGCACTCTTCTGTTTACGTAGAATCACAATTCAGCAATTTAATGTTAAACACTGAACCCCAATAGTTTTTCCCTAATACATTTAAACAGGTCAAACATACTTAAAGAAAACATACAGTAACTTTCCATACATACAGAAATCGGTGTGTAAAATCCCAATTCTACATGCAATTCCACAGGAACTCAGAATAGAAAGTATTTACCGAACCACATAAATATTGCACACGTAAGTGTCTGAATTTACAGGGTGCAATAAATAACTCACTCTTTCCTGTTTCCTTGGGATTAGAGATTTAGATGTGTCCTCTGTGCTGTTTTGGTCAGGTGGCACAAGGGTCTTTGCCTAACCTGTTCAAAAGGCTCCTTCCTGTTTGTGACTTATGGCAGTTTGCAGCTGTGTAATACTTCCCTCTCTCCAGATATGGCCTGCTGCTCGTGGTAAAATGCACATACCTCTTGCATGAAAATTAAGTTTGGGTAAGAAACGCTTCCAGAAAATGTGCATGACTTTGGGTTAACTGATCTTCGTCAGAATATCTATTCGACTCCAACGCCTAATGTGGCTAGGGTGTGGAAATAGCATTTGGGTGGCATGTGCACAAATAGATAGTGTAAATAGATAACAGTGGCCCTTGTGCATCCTTGATGAGTTGGGTCTTGAAATGTTCCAGGGTAGTGTCTTTTTAGTGAGTACTACCTAACATGACTAATAAATAGTGCCTTACCTTATTTTACTTTGGCTTCCTGTTATTATTTTTCTCCAATGGCATCATTGTATAATCCTGTCATGTGTAATTTTGAAAACCTGAAAACTTAAGTTGGTACAAAAGAACACTCGTACAGACTTACTCCTAAGACTGCAGCTGATTGACATGTGTAATGCTCCTCTTTCATTTCTAAAGGAATAATCCCCAAATAGTTCACAAAGGAAGCAGCTTGTTACTTAATACTTATCAGTGGTTTTGAATAGTTACAGCTGACGTGTTTCGCTCTGGTATATATCGACATGAACTTTTTCATGGCAAGTACAGTCTTGATATTACATCACGCACGCAGGTCCAGGCACAGTGTAAAAAAATGTTATCTTACTAGAACATGTGCAGTCATGTCGGTCAGATTTAATCTAACAATGCAGTCAGAAAATGCTGTAAGACCTGCTTGTTTACTTTGCCGGTTCTAACCTGGATTCCATTGACCGACAAAGGGCAGGATCACAAAAATTTTTGCTGTGCATTTTCATGTTCTCGCTGGTAAGGTAAGGCAGTGCTTGGTGCAAACACCTTTTACCACTGTATTATGAAAGCAGTTTTCTGGAAATGGCAATGTGTGACAAAGATGTTTTTATGTATTTATTATGTGGATCTTGTTGTATTAGTGAAGTTTTCTGTTGTTTTTTGTGTTGCTGTCTTTTTTTGTTGTATTACTGCAATTTGTGTTTTGTTATGCTGTGTTCTGTTGTTTTAATCATGTATTTATGTTGCTTTGTGCATGCTATTTTGTTATGTTATGTTGTTTACTTTACTTATGTCAATAAATGCTCAACTGCAGCGTTTCTTGACCTTTTAACTTCTGTGGAGCCCTACTGAATCATTGCTGGAATCTGGGGCCCCCCATTGTTTCATTATTGAAAGACTGGGACCTCGGCATCAGCAATTTCTATGATTTGAACTTCAAAACAATACACAACAATATAGATACAAGCACACACAAAACAAATTCTCAATTATTGAACTATCTAGTTTATTTCAAAATAAAATATAGAAAAGGTTTTCACATTTTCAATTTTGCTTCTTTATTTGTATATACTTTATTAATTTGAATTTATTAATTGTAATATTATTTTGATTTGTAAAATGATTACGATCCTCGTTAATTAGCCTCACATACCACCAACGGTGCTCGTACCAAAAGACAAGAACAACCTTTCGACTACATTTATAGCCAAAAGCAGCATGTGCCTTTAAAGATCCTAAGACAAGCAACCACATAACCTGTCTTAAGTGGTGAGATAGTATAGTGCTGCTGTAATTCTTCAGCTATTTAAAGCAACAGTAAGCCCTAAACTGTCAGAAAGATAGGCTCTTAAATTTGCACTTGCAGTGTTCACTTTAAATGATATGGCCCCAATTTTAGAAATTTTTTCAGAAATTGCTCTGGTTTATATTTTTTATCTAGTAGTACCAGTCCCCTATGTAGATGTCCATTAGGGGTAGTCAGGTATAGCAGCTGCTGTCTCAACCTTTCACTGTAGTACCACTACAACTGCTTTACCCCCGTGGCCTTCAAGAATCATAATGACAAGAGCAGGAATAGCAACTAGCAATCTAGGACCCATATTTTGCCTCTGGGGTTTGTACTTCATTTCTTTGCCTTGCCCCTCAGCAGCAAATACAAAGCAGTTGAGGGACTAAAGATAGGGTAAACAAGCAAACTGTTATGTTTTCTGAAATTTAAGGGGGCTATGATGTAATTTCCGCTACCCCATGCTTTTTAGTGAGTCCACCTCCATGCCATCCTCTTTCCAAACTGGTCCCACTTGGTGTGACTGATCAACAGAAAGTGTTTTTCATTCTTGTATCTCAAAAAGCTATTTTCCAAGGCAGTGAAGTGTATTAGCCTCAACAGGCTTCCTTTTTTTTTGTGCAAAAATTGCTTTGAAAAATAATTCTTGCCACACAAGTTTCCTTCCATATACTGTCTTCTTTATATAAATTTCCATGTTTTCACCCCAATTTTCAACTGAGTTTCCATTCAATTAGTGGTCTAACATGTACAACTTTTTCTTTGCTTTTCAGGCCAAAAAGCAGAAATGTCTGCCTCACTTCCAGTGATTCCGCCCGAGTGTTTGGAACAATTTCGCCTGATCTCTACTGGCCGTGGGTTTTGCATCAAAGCCTTTTTGCGACCTCAAGATGCCGAAGTCTCTCTGAAGCTGCTGACCAGACATACTGTGACAGAGAAGTAGGTGGAAGAGAATGGCTGGAGTGGGAAACATTGTTTACAACGCCTGCAATACCATTACAATGCAAGTTGTTACAGCGACTTGCTGTAGCGGGCAGAAGGTGTTGGATAGAAAATCCAACACCTTCCTTTCTGTTGCACAGGCTGGGGTTGGAATAGTAAATTATACTACTCTAAAATACAGCAATCCCCCTACAGCAAGTCGTTGTAATGACTTGCATTGTAATGGTATGCGATGTAACAACGCAGTCATTGTAATGACAGCGTTGTAATGGCATGTGATGTAACGCATGTGTTGTAACGTGGCCTATTCGGCTGGAGTGAGTGTGCTGCACATTTGCCAAAATTGGAAGGGCCATAGAGACCAGCTGCAGCTCCTTGCATGTTTTCATGGTGTGTCTGTGTGAGATCCTTCTTCTTGAACGATGTGTAATTTCAGCTATATGTCTAGATGTTATTGTCCCCATACTTGTAAAAAATAATTCCAATTATATTTACTGATCAACAGATGAATTCGTACTCAAGGTATGCGGTTACAATTCAACATATTTCATCTTTTTTCTCCTTTTACAAACAATCATTTGTTTTAGTCCTTCCTCATTTAAGAAGGGAGCCAGTTTTATTAAGTTAGAGCTGTCCTGTGCTCGGAGACTAATGGAAATGAAAAAAAGAGGAATTTTCTCAGCAGTGAGCTTATGATATTTTCTTTAGATACGTTGTTTAATCAACCTTTTCCATTTGCCTTTCATTTCTATTTGTAACTGTGCACAGCACTGTTAAGTTTTCCGTACTCTTCTCCTTTCATTTTTCACTGGGATAGTTTCATGCCTGATTCTCCATAAGGGGATAGGGAAAATTAACTTCAGTGATCTCAATAAAACAGTTATCTTTAGAGACCACATCCTTATGAAAACACTTTGTTAAACTCAATGTAATGGATCTCAATAAAACAGTTCTCAATAAAATGGTTATTGATTTCAATAAGCCAGTTAACTTTAAAGACTTAGGGCCTAATCTTGATCTTGGTGGATGGGATACTTTGTCACAAACGTGATGGACATCCCATCTGCTATATTACAAGTGCATTATATCATATGGCACCTGTAATACGACAGATGGGAAATTCGTCACATTTGTGACAGAGTGTCCTATCCACCAAGATATAAATCAGACCTTGCATCCTCATTAAAGCTCCTGGGTAGACTTCAAACACTTTATTGTGAGATGGAAAAGGGCAGAGGAGGGAATTATGAAGACAGCTGTCAGAAACCCTTTCATAGGGCTAAGGGCGCATATGGCTGACTGGGCCCAACTGTGGTGGTTGAGGTCTTTTACTCCTGATATCCTGGGGCCGAACCAGCTATGGATTCTACTCAACTGAATCAAATACCTCTTCTGCACTTGACTCTCAGTGATAACTCTGGTCAAGCAGTGGGTCTAGATGCAGGTCAGTGAATATGACTCATAAATCTATGTCCAGTCAAATACTTGCTGTTATACAAAACAGAAGTATTTTATTTTGAACTCTACACATGGAAAGGTATATGGCATTCAAACAACAGTATAATCCCCCTTGAGATCAGGGCTCTAGTAGTTATCGAGCAAATGCCTGTCCCACCCGCCTTCAGGTAAAATGGTTATATCCTCCATTCACTGGTGGCTGAGTCTGCAGAATGCAGACTATTAGGCCGTACTCAAGAGTTTCCCTTTGGCACTCAGAATTTAGTAAAAAGTGTCTATGGTGCTGCAACATCTTTTGTAGCAAGTTGAGTCCCCTGGGGACCAACTGGTCCAGTTCACATCTTACCCGTTTTTGCAGCACAGAAAAATTCAGCGGTGCAGCGGGTGCCCTCAGTGCGAGAACCTACGAGTCCTGCTTGGTTCAGACAAGTCGTGTTGCTCGCAGTGCACACTGCAGCAATCGGTGGCTGGGTTCTCTCTCCTGAGCGGCGCTACCAGAGTCCTTCTCAGTTGTCAGAGCATCTCCCAGTTTGCAAATATGTGGTAAGTTATCTTTACCCAGCCTGGGGTTCAGGGTATCCTCTACAGTTCTTGACTGGAGCCCAACAAGAGTGCATTATCATATAGGCATCCACAGTTGTCCTCAGTGGTCAGTCAGGTGCCGTTCCTTCACAGTGCGGGTCCAACCCACTCAACATAACCTCAGTCTCTCCTTTGGGCAGCGACCGAATCCCTCTGCAAAGTTGGCACTAGCAGCCCATCCTGGTGTACTGGGTTGCTCGTTTACTTGGCAGCACGGATGCAGTCTATCTTGCTGCCAGCACCCCCGCCAAGATGGTTATGAGTCTTGCCGCTTCTGGCAGTAGTAACTTTACGGGTGCCTTCTCTGGCACACGGGGTCACCGCATCATAGCGGTACATGTCTTTCTAATCCCATGTGGCGCTTATCTCATGGCCCAGTCTCTGACAGCCCTCTTCTGGCATACGGGGATGACTGAGCTGATACTACACTGAGCTGACACTACACACAGGCAATGACCCAATCGGTGCACAGCCTCATACCTCCCTCAAGGAATCCTCTCGCAGGCATCCTCACTGGACCTCGCTCCCACCTACGCTCTCCTCTTTCTCACAGGGCAGACTGATCTTGGCAAGCCGGTAAGACACTGGTGCTCCAGGCTCCAGGGTAGGTGATCTTGGTGTCCTGGGTGAAGTCCCCTAACCCAGCAAGGAGACCAGCAGGTCTTTGCCCCCAGTCCAGGTTACAGGCAGAAGTTTTGCGTGATCTTCCCTTCAGCACACTTTCTTATTTCACTTGCTCTGCCCATTGCATCGTTTGGGATCCCTATATTTTCTTGTATTTGGCTTGAGCATAAAAAATGCAATGCATTTTTCCATTAATGCGAAAACTGAATAAAACTGTCTTGTTTAGAAATGGAACCAATCTATGGATGGTCAAAATAATTGTCACCAAGGAAGTAGAGTCACACGCTTCCCCCTTCAGGAACCACTGTTTCCCTTTATTACTTCATTACCAAAGTCCCAGGATAACTGGGTTGCCCCTTATTCATATACATACATTACACATTCACAGCACATTTTCTGTCCGGCACTGTTACCTCCATGTATTGTACCCATACATGTACACGAGCATTCAGCGCACACACTCAGTATGCTTATGCTGTTCAGTATTGAAGCTTTTCTATATTTAACCAGGGTGTGCTATTTACATGCACACACACTACCAGCACACATACACTCACCATGTGTGCGCTACACAACACTTCACCCTTCATGTACTGTACATCACACAAGTACACACTTGCCCAGCACATGCTTCCATTGTGCACATACTGCCCAGCACTACATCTTTCTTTTCATGTATTCCTTGCAGGCATACTTTCATGCAGCGCATACACTATATGTATTACACAGTTCTGCTCTATTCTGGTACTGTACCCTTCCCAGGCACACATATACCCAGCACAGAGTAACTATTCTTGCACTGCACACTTCTTCACATCTACCTGATGTAGGCCAAGGGTAAGTTAAGCACTCAGCAGTGGAGATTTTAAAAAGATGAGTATGCCTGTAGGCCTCAACCCATTGACACAGGGTAAAAAAGTCCTGTAAAAAGGTCCTGTTTAGAGCGAAGCTTGCCTGGCTTCAAGATGGTCAACGAGTTAACCGAGCTCCGGTACACATTGCCACTATCCTGCAAAAACATCCTTCATCCATGGCAGTTAAGGCTTTGAATTGCACGCAGAGGATAGAGATGTGAGTGGCTGTGTATTGAGCTCTCTATTTCTGTAGTAGGGGATCTCTGTGTATAGTCATAATCTAGTGAATAGTCCCGCCCATGTGCGTGGACCCCGGCAATCAAAAATAATCTCTTAAGTTGTCAAATCATGCAGAAACTGCAAAGACACTTAAGAGAGAATTTAAAGACAAATAATGCAGCCTACATCCACAGGCTACACTGTCCAGTACTTCAACAACTAGAAATTCCACCAACAAAAACTACATACACAACACAGCCTGCGCAGTTTCCTCCATAGAGAAACTTGCCTCTACCAGTAAAAGACTCTGGAATGATAGAGAGGAAGGCATGGACATACAAGCCCCATAGACTGCCATTATGTGGCTTAAATAGGATACTGTGCCTTTAAGAGAACTTTCCAGAACTTCACAGTATCCCAGAATGCACTGCAGGTCCCTTTTACTTTCAGTTCTTTTTTCCGGCTCCTGCTAACAGGACCCTGGCATTGAGCTCTCCCTTTTTCAAGGGTTTATTGGAATTTTGTTCACTTTTTGATAAAAGCGTTTGCAGTATATATTCCTTGGTACTTCTTTTCTCTCCTGTGTGTTTGTTCAGGCTTTTAGGGCTCTAAAATGCCTGGTCTTTTCGACAAATGCCCAGCATGTGGAAGGAAGAAGGCCAAGAGTGATCCACACGAGGTCTGCATCGTCTCTCTCCCTGAGGCACATGTCCCTGAAGACTGTGACATCTGCCAGCAACTTTCAGCAAGGACCCTGAGGGACAGGCTGAAGATTAGGCTTCAAGGCCTTGAAGAAAGACGACTGCAGGCTGCAGGTGGGTCTGGGCAGGCTGGGAAGGTTCCCTCTGCCTCTGCTGAGGCCTCTGAGGGGCTCCCCAGAGGCAGGAAGGCCAGCAAACGGTCCCGGTCTCCGTCGGCGTCGATTGCATCGACAACGACGTCGAGAGGGATGACGTTGGTGTGTTCCCCATCTCCCTGGGGCTCCGGGTCGAGACGGAGTGATGATTCGACGTCGAAGGGCCTGGACAGGCCGCCGTCGAAACCACCGTCGACGGCATCTTCATCGTCGTCGACGACGTCAGTCAGAGTCGAGCTATCGACGTCGGAGATGGAGTGACAGGCATCGGCGCTCGCCGTCGAGGCGACACCGCCGGTCGCCGTCGAGGCGACACCACCGGTCGCCGTCGAGAAAACAGTCGGCGTCAAGAAGGAGTCGACGCTCGTTGTCGAGAATGGAACGGTCGACGTCGCCGAGGCAGCGTTCGGCGTCGAGGAGGAAGAGGTCGACGTCGCGGAGGCGGCGTTCGACGCCAGAGTCGCGGTGGCGACATTCGACGCCTGAAAAACGACGCTCAACGTCGAGAAGGAAGAGGTCGGCGTCTAGGAGTCGTTCCAACTCTCCTAAACGGCGCTGAAGGAGTTCTGGCGCCAGAAGTCATGCTGGATCTAGTGGAGGGCGCAGGAGAAGGCGTTCTCCTACTGGAGGGGCTGGGTCGCAGTCCCCTCCCCCGAAGAAGTCACCGGGCTCTGTGTACTCGGTGGTATATACACCACCTCGACCAAAGTCGCCCCCTCCTCCCGTACCTAAGGAGGATCCTCCCATCAAACCTCCGCTACCGCCACTTCCTCCCTCAGGACAGCCACCGCCACCGCTTCCACGGCATGGGCCCGCCCCTCCGTCGGAAATACCTCCTGTTCCTCCGCCAAGGTCGGTGTCACTACCTCCTCTCCCTACACCACCTAAGGGGACTCCTAAACCAAAGCCCCAGGATAGGCCACGGAAGATGCCCCCACGGAAGCCTGCGGAGCGCCCACGGACCGGGAGGTCACGCTCTCGCTCCCGGAGGAGGGAGCGATCGCGCAACAGGTCGTCCACGCGGTCGAGACGCCGCCATAGGAGGCGCACATCTCGCTCTCGCACGGGGTCCTCAAGGACCAGGGACTACTCCCCAACCTTGTCGGGATCGCCGGACACAAGGGTGTCGCCGGTTGATGACCTGGTGGCGTTCCATGATGTCCTGTTGAGAGGCGCTGCCAAATTGGGTATATCCTTGACGGTGCCCACGCCTAAGACATCAGTCATTTTCGAGACACTGCACCAGAAACAACTGTCTCGTCCACTAGTACCTCTGGTGCCGGGCCTGGAGGAACCGGCCAAGGACCTTTTCCTCACCCCTGCGGTGACGAAGGCGGCCCCATCGAGATTGCAGAAAAAATACCGGACTCCCGAGTCGGCCGGGTCTAGGCACTGAGCACTTACTTCCCCCGGATCTGTTACCCACTCCGGTAGGGGGAAGCATTCAATTTTTTTCTGGCAGAGTGGAGAAAAATTACTCAGGACAAGTGGGTGCTGAATATTGTTTGCAATGGATACAGTCTTCGGTTCACCAGCCCGCCTCCAGCAATTCCACCGGTCAGCTCGCAGTTTCAGCTGCGCGAGCTCCAGGTGGAGGCAGATATCCTGTTAAGGAAAAGGGCGATAGAAGACTTACCTCTGTCTCAGAGAGGAAGAGGTCTGTACTCCCAGTTCTTTCTGGTTCGCAAGAAGGACAAGAACGAGTTCAGGCCCATTTTGGACTTGCGACAGGCAAACAAGTGGATTCGCAGAGAAAAGTTTTGCATGCTGTCGTTGCATCAGATTTATCCTCAGTTGCAACAGGGAGACTGGCTATGTGCTATAGACCTACAGGATGCGTACTTCCATGTGCCCATTGCACACAAACACAGGAAGTTCCTGCGGTTCCAAGTCGGCACCAATCACTATCAATACACAGTACTCCCATTCGGACTAAAGTCTGCGCCGAGAACATTCTCGAAGTGCATGGCGGTGGTAGCAGCACACCTGAGGAAGAACAAGGTGTTCATCTACCCGTACCTGGACGATTGGTTGATCAAGGCATCCTCCTTCTCGGAAGCTCGAGCACACTTCCAGAAGACGTGCGTTCTCTTGAACAAGCTGGGGTTGCACATCAACATGTCCAATTCGGTCCTGACTCCGGTCCAATGCATACAGTACCTGGGAGCCTCCATCAATACGCTGTCAGCAAGCGTGTCTCCTTCGGAAGAGCGACGATTATCACTCCTTCGGAAGGCTCAGGCTCTTATGACCACTCCATCTACAACAGTGAGGACGGTGTCTTCTCTACTGGGATCGATGGCCTTTTGTATCTTCCTGACACCACGCGCACGGCTGCACATGAGACCGCTGCAAGAGTGCTTGGAGGATCAGTGGGATCAGAGGAAAGGATCTTGGGACGACAAGATACAACTGTCTCTGCATGCTCTTCAGTCTCTGAAGTGGTGGTGCTCAGCGGAGAATCTCCTCAGAGGGGTTCCCTTCCACAAGGACTTTCCCACGCAGACTGTCGTGACGGATGCTTCTCTCCATGGGTGGGGAGCGCACTCCGGAAACCTACAGATTCAAGGAACATGGTCCCCGATGGAAGCCACGTATCACATCAATTTCCTGGAACTCAGAGCTGTGCACTTGGCACTGAAGGCCTTTCTTCCGTCCTTTCAGACCAACTCTCTGCTTGTACAGACGGACAATACCACCACGATGTATTACCTCAACAAGCAGGGGGGCTCGAGATCACGCACTCTGTCGCAGGAGGCGCAGGCGATCTGGAGCTGGCTTCTGGCCAGAGGACTGACGATAACGGCTACCCATCTGCCAGGTGTGCAGATTGTTCAGGTGGACGCACTGAGCAGACTGATTCAGGAAAACCACGAATGGGTCATAAACGACGAAGTACTAGGAGAAGTCTTCGCAAGGTGGGGGACTCCAGGCGTAGATCTGTTCGCCACCGCCGAAAACAGAAAATGCCGAGACTTCGCCTCCAGGTACTACCAGCAGGGGACACTGGGGAATGCGTTATGGATCAACTGGTCGAACTGCTTTCTGTACGCTTTTCCACCCATTCCCCTGATTCCAGCGGTACTCATCAAGCTGGCCCGATCCAGGGCTTGGATGATATTGATCGCCCCGGAATGGCCCAGACAGTGGTGGTTCACGGACATGCTTCACCGGTCTCTCCTTCCTCACATTCGGCTGCCGTGCAGGCCGGACCTTCTCACGAAATTCGGGGGGCAGATGTTGCACCCCAACCTCTCGTCTTTGAGTTTGGCGGCATGGCTCCTGAGATAGTGCAATATGGCCATCTAAATCTGCCTGAAGATTACATGGACATACTGAAGGAGTCTAAGAGACCTTCCACTAGGACTTCCTACGCTTACAAGTGGAAGAGGTTCTGTATCTGGTGCCAGTCCAAGAACTATGACCCGACGACGTGCAAGGAAGACGTCATCCTTCCTTACCTTCTACATTTGGCGCAGTCTGGCCTTAATGTTCATTCCATTAAGGTTCATCTTGCTGCATTGACTGCCTACAGGAAATGCCCTTCACAGACTTCCTTCTTCCAGATCCCTGTGATCAAAGATTTTTTGGAAGGCTTGAAGAAAGTGTTCCCTCCTGTCAGGCTTCCTTCGCCTTCATGGGAATTGAATGTGGTGCTGTCCAGATTGATGAAGGAGCCTTTTGAACCTATTCATAAGGCTTCGTTGCAGCACCTGTCCTGGAAGGCGGCGTTCCTCGTGGCCATTACATCCGCTCGCAGGGTGAGTGAAATTCAGGCGTTGTGTTGCCAAGAACCTTATACTGTATTTCATGCTGCTAAGGTTGTTATGCGTACTCACCCTACATTTCTTCCCAAGGTTATTTCTGATTTTCATGTCAACCAGACCATAACTTTGCCTACGTTTTTTCAGAATCCTTCATCTCCAGCGGAAAGGTCTCTATATTCTCTGGATGTTAGGAGGGTGTTGAAATATTATCTGGATAAAACCAAAGATATTCGTAGGTCAGACCAATTATTTGTCAATTATGGATCGGTCAGGACGGGTCTTGCGACCTCTAAGCAGTCCATCTCTAGGTGGATTGTGTCCTGCATACAGTTGTGTTACCAAAAAGCTAATAAGACCTTAGGGGGTAAACCTAAGGCTCATTCCACCAGGGGTAAAGCTGCCACGACAGCTTTGCTCCGTAATGTTCCGATTGCAGAGATCTGCAAGGCGGCCACTTGGAAGTCGGTTCATACCTTTGCTAAGCATTACTGTCTGGACACTGATGCCAGGGCAGATGCTCAGGTTGGACAGGCTTCGCTGCAGAATTTGTTCGCACAATAGTGATGTTAATTTATTTTCTCCACCGCCGCTTTGGTGTGGGGATGGGCTTGCCATTCTATTCACTAGATTATGACTATACACAGAGATCCCCTACTACAGAAGGAGTAGTTTCTGTCCTGTAACTCCAGTTCTGTAGTAGGGGTATCTCTGTTATAGTCATAAGCGCCCGCCCTCCTCCCCGGTGGAGATAAATATTCATGTAAGGAATGCTACAGGTCTGGCGTGCTACGCCTTCAAAAAGAACTGAAAGTAAAAGGGACCTGCAGTGCATGCTGGGATACTGTGAAGTTCTGGAAAGTTCTCTTAAAGGCACAGTATCCTATTTAAGCCACATAATGGCAGCCTATGGGGCTTGTCTGTCCATGCCTTCCTCTCTATCATTCCAGAGTCTTTTACTGGTAGAGGCAAGTTTCTCTATGGAGGAAACTGGGCAGGCTGTGTTGTGTATGTGGTTTTTGTTGGTGGAATTTCTAGTTGAAGTACTGGACAGTGTAGCCTGTGGATGTAGGCTGCATTATTTGTCTTTAAATTCTCTCTTAAGTGTCTTTGCAGTTTCTTCATGATTTGACAACTTAAGAGATTATTTTTGATTGCCGGGGTCCACGCACATGGGCGGGACTATTCACTAGATTATGACTATAACAGAGATACCCCTACTACAGAACTGGAGTTACAGGACAGAAACTACTCCTTCCGGGATCTGTCAGCGTGTTGCCATGGATAGGTCTCCGGTCCGACTACCTCAGAGGAGCTGACGTGTGGGCTGTGTGGCCGGCGAGATCCTGGGGACCTCTGCTGCTTCGGGCGTGGTGAGTCCAGGTTGGATTGTAGCGATCGCTGATGTGCAACCGCGCTGCGGCCTGATGGGATTGTCGGGAGTGCTGCGACTGCGGCCCACGGGAGAACTTCACGGCGTGTTGGAGCCTTGGCCACGTCTGGGCCTGTGAGACCGAACCTGCAGACAGCCCCCATCAGGGGGTGGTGTGCCCCCTCAGAGCCATTCACTGGGGGCCTCGGAAGCAGTTACGGATCGTGCTTCGCCCCGCCCCGCCCCGCCCCGCCCCGCTTTTACTTGCAAAGGCGCAGAGCGCACTCTGGTAAGCGCCATTTTGCGTGGAAGCCAGGCTGGGCCCCCGGCCCTAGGGCTTTCTTAGTGACTGCAGAGGGACGGTGAGATCTACTGGGCGGTTCTTTAGCTCTGCAACTATATCGGCGCTGCTGCGCTTGGCGATATCAACGTTGGAAACAAACAGGGACCCAGCCATTGTTGTCCAGCAGCAGCTTTGGGGCTGGGAGAGGCATTAAGTGGGCAAGCGAGTCAGTGGAGCGTGCTGAGACCATGCAGCACATAAAGGGATCTGTGGGATCATTATTGGGGACAATTGCATGGTGTTTGCCCCTGGATTGGACTAATAGGGCGCCTCGCGACGTAGTTGTAGCCCTGGGGCAGCAGTGCCAGCATGTGAAGGCAGTATGGGAAAGCTGGACAAGACTCAGTCCAAACTTCAATTCCACCAGCGCAAATCTATTACATCTAGAGAGGATGGCGCAGACACTGATCTAAGTGAGCAGGGAGCTGCTGGTCCTGAGCCAGTGGGAGATCTTCGCCATATCCTGGAGTCCATGCAACAGAGCCTCTCCACCAGGGCACAAGTCCTAAAAAAAGAAGTGGGGGGACTCTCCAAGTTAGGTGGTGTTACAGGAAGTGACATCACAACAGGAAGTGACATCACATGTACAGCAGATCTATCATTTGCACGTATTGCAAGATTTAACAATTGAAGATGCTAAGTGCTTAAGCCTGTGACTTAGGGTCCCTGTATAGAGGAATTAACAGCCCAAATGTGGATGAAGTTTGGTGTACAACTACATTAGTAAAGACATTAAGTGCTGTAAGCGAGGCATACTAAATCATGGCACCATGAACAAAAGCAGAGTTTGCGCGTTGTAAAAAAACAAAGAAAACTACATGCCAGAAACTACAATAGTAGTTATCAAAACTATAACATTTATTACGCTACCTAGAAAACTACATTTAAATATACTGACAAGTTTAATACACTGTGACCATGATAAAAAACAGTGCAAGGTGCACTCTGTACAGTTTCAACCTAATACTATGTACATCTGTTATTGCAGACATTATGGGACATGTTATATTGCCACAGGATGTTTGACCATGGAAAATCAGTAAGACCGCTTAAAACACTGAAAACCATCAATTAGAAAACGCCCATGCATCTGCATATCTTTTATTGTGCTGGGCTGTAGGATTTACCTTTCTAGACTTGAGTATCATCCACATGCTGATGAGCAATGTTGACATTTGGCATTGGATTTCAAAGATGCAGAGGAGGGCCCATGAGGTTTATAAACATTAATGAGGAAAGGCGTCCGATACCAAGGCAGTTTCGTATGGGTGACGTTATCAAGTTCATTGAGCTGAAAGCCCTTTCGCAGTCACTTGAAGTCACAGGAAGTGTGTTTATAGCCCTCAAAACAGGTTGCAGTTGCTCTGGAATCTCATTACCTCCATTATCAACATAGTCTCTGAAGCCTCAGATACACCTTTATAATTAATAGAGAATCTCCTGCACAGGTTTTGTAGTTTCTCCTCACCTTCATATCATGGGCTCTCAATGTCGTTTGGCCACTTCTGTGGGTTGATAACATCCATCTCTGATGTAAGCGCTAAAAATTCATCCTTCCGAGAGAATGTGGCCAACCTATTGCTTACAGACTGTGCATACAACCTGGAGCACAAGTTATCTGCCAGATTATGATAAAACTGGGGAAGGTTTATTTTTACCTGCCCACGTGAGTCCTCCCAGCTGATTGCCACTCCTCTAAATAAGCCACTCTCAATAGCTTGTTCAGCCACCTTCCTGTGTGTCCCTGGGAACTCCTTAAGCTTTTCAATTGCCCTTACTGACCGATTGATGAGCTGGTAAGCTCGTGGCAAAGTTACTTCATCCCTTTGGAGTGCTTCTGACAGTGTTCCAATTTCATGAACCGTATCTGCAACACCAGCTAGATTCAGCAAGAATCCGGAAGATGTCAGGATTTTATTCAGCCCGCTGAAAGTAGACCGGTGTTTGGCATCACGAGAAGTACTTAAGCTGGACTGAACAAAATGCTGGTGAAGGGCTGAGTATGACTACCACACTACTCGTATTGCCCTTTTGCTAGAAGCAATCCGCCGGACTGAAAATACTCACCCCATTTTCAGAATTGCAATTTCTAAATCTTTTGCACATGCAGAGAATTCCCGCTGATTTTTGGGAGACTGGTGGTACACGGCACACAGTTTTTCAAAAAATTATGCAAGGTGCTTGAGGCCAGGCACTGTATCAACTGTGTCTGCTTCACTAAGTTCAAGCCGGTGGCATAGACTGTGCCATTTTACAAGGAGAGGGTATTTACAACAAAGCCTCTCCAAAACTCCAGAGTTTCTCCCAAGCATTGCACTGGCACCATCACTGCACACCCCTATCCAATTGTCTGCAAGTAACTGGTTACAAACCCATGTTTTTCAAGACATTTCAACAGTGAGGACTCAATGCACTCTGCATCTCCCCAAGACAACTCAAGCAAGTGAAGGAAAAAAGTGAGGGGCTCTTTTCCATTGATTGCAGCACGGACATAAATAATTAAAACGGTCATGGAAGAATAGGTTGTTGACTCATCAATATATACTTAGATTTTTGGAGCTTGTCCAACGATGCTGATGCAAAGCTTTCTCCACATTTCCTTAGCAATGAAGTTGGTTATCCGTGCTGCAGTGAATTCGCTGTGTAGGATTGAGCCCATATCTGACTCATTGCCAACCTGCAAGTCTACTAGTCCTGGAAAGTCTGAAAAGGGGCGATTATGTTTTGCACAAAAGTAAAGCGTGCAAAACATCTTAACTGTTGAAGCATGATAATGCCTCTGCTGCTCCAGGATCGTTGACGCAGTACCTCCATCTTGGATGCAGCTCGGATATCACATGCGCTAGAATGTGCTTCAGAAATGTTATGCTTATGGATTTTTTTTCGCAGTGAGCCTAACTGGCTAGCTTTTGTTGGGCCAGATGCAGTAATGCTCCCAATGACCCAATCTCTAGACATACCCACACGGTACGGCCAGTCCGGCCCTGCCTGTGATGCTCCAAGTAGCTTAACCTCACTGCATATGTTGCAGCCAAGGCGGCCATTTTCACAGCTTAGCCATGGATACTTTTCTTTAAATTGAGCCCACTGATTGTGGTTCCAACACTCTGGCAAGCTGGTATCCCTTTCAAACCTGGCACCCACATTCCGGATCTTTGTTGTAGAGTCTTCCAGTAGAGAAAATTGAATCGATCCTTGGCTTGACATCATACTCTCCGAATCTTGTGGAGGTACATCTTTCAAGCATGCACTGGGCTGTACTAGGCTACTTTCAGAATTGAACCGTGATCTCTTGTTTGCATTTGCAAAGAAATCCATGATGCTGGATTTGCGTTTGCTTATTTCTGTAGAAAGCAGAAAGCATTGGATCAGCTATACTTTTGGCACTTGTCACTCTCATATTCACTGATGGTTGCTGAGTAGAAAGAATTGCAAAATTGCTTTGCCAAGATATGTTTAGCATTACTTTTTGCACTTAGAAAAATGTTTGTGGCCCAATGAGCCACCCATCCTGGTTTGTGGTGGTATTACAAGAATTTTTTTTTTTAAAGCGAAAGTCACAAAATGCCCTTTTAAAAAAGAAAAATTGCTCATGCTGTTTCCCGTGTAATGTATGAACATTAACTTACAAAGATTTGTGGTCATAAATGAACCAAACATTTTCTGCCAAGGAGTACCAGTGCTTTTTATTAGGTCTCGGCTAAGCGCGCGGAAGCACGTTCTCGCCGAGAACCTTTTGTTGCCGTGTCTGCTTTCCAGGAGACAATCCTGGCCACGCGCATCGCCTTGGAGGCGATTTGAAACTGCCACGCACACGCGAACGCGCGCTGTGGCCAGTCGCTGTCTCCTGGGAAGCTCGAAACACCACACAATTATGCGCATACCCACACACACAAACGAGTGCCCATGCACGCACGCACATACATACAGAGACACACACCCCCCGCACACATACACACACGCGCGCACACACACACGAGTGCAACCAGCCCCCCGCCCCGCCGTCACACACATGCATACACACGCAAGCACACACACACAAGTGC
Source organism: Lissotriton vulgaris (assembly GCF_964263255.1). Lineage (NCBI taxonomy): Eukaryota > Metazoa > Chordata > Amphibia > Caudata > Salamandridae > Lissotriton > Lissotriton vulgaris. Next base: position 246,680,728 of record NC_141700.1, on the reverse strand, counting down.
ACCGAGACCCCCCCCAGCCCTTTTCAACTTACCGGGCCAATTTTGGGGGACTCCGCTCTCCACACGCGGCAGGCACCGGGCATGTGCAACACTTGCGCAACCTCCTTCTGGCGGCCCCGGGGCTCTCCACCGCTCACAGGAGCCCCGGGCTGCGAGGCGCTTTCACTCCGCCTGCCTCCTCTTCCGGTCCGGACGTGGCCCCGCCCCCGTCACAGGCGACTTTGCCTGACTTCCGGTGAGGCTGCCCTTCCGTCGTCTGTGCTCTTGCCGCCCTGACCGCTAACCTCTTGATTATGCTTTTTCCTCTCTGCATGCAATTTGTGATAGCCTTTGCCTACACCTGGGAGCCCAAAAGTGTTGTTCCATACCCAATTACAAATATAAGGACAGTTGTCATGCATCTTCCACATGTACTTAATCGAAATTCCGGTCACATCTCAATTATTCTACACTCAAACAGCACGAGATGATTCTCCATTATAATCTGCACTTAGGACACTTCTGGCCTAGATCCTATCAATTTACTCTCTGTCCTTATCCTCTTTTCATTTCCTGTACCACATATGTCCCTTCAAATCTCACAGAGAATCCGTTTGCAAGTGTGTGGTTAATTCACAGACATCGTTCAATCCTACATCTAGGTTAAAGAAGTGAGTAACTGGAGAACAATTCGACATTCTATGGCAAACAACCAAATAAGTCTTAAGCATATGTAGGCACTTTTTCCACTAAAGCAAGGTTTATTCGTTAAATATAGATGGACTCATTTAGTGAAATAATTGTAGTTCAAAATTAAACAGTAAACAAATCGGCAACAAAACAGGTTATTTAAAAGGCTTAACAAAAAAAGAAGTGCTTCCCCGTAATGGTATATATCACATGCATTGTGGAGTGGTGTGGCTCACTGGTTAGAGGCGGCAGACCCGGGAGCCGAGGACGACCCGGGACCAGGGTTCAATTCCCGACGTGGCAGGGTCGTGGACCAGGGTCAGTGGACTCGATAATTCTGACCTCGGTGCCTACTCTAACCAGGGATCACACTTGGCAACTCTGAGCATTAGCTTGCCTCATCTCCACAACGGCCCCCCACATATGCCGGGAATGCCTGGTTTCACCTTGGAGATACCCAGCAGGGACCATCTCACAGGGAAAGCCAGGACGGGTTCCCCAGTGGTCTATTGCGCAGAGATACTCCTTCGGGAGTCAATTCTAGTGCGTTAGAAACCCACAATTAATTAATTAATTAATTGAGACTCCAAGACAAAGCCGTTCATTAAAACCACTTTTAAACAATGAGCACACTCTTCAACCACCATTTAAATGTAAACTGCACTTTCAGGCTCTGTATAGATGCCAATGCTACATCCATTACCATTATCATTAGTCGGGGTACTGATCCCAGTGAGTTATGATGATATGGGCAAAACCCCAAGCTATCCAAAATACTGACTGCAGAGTTATTAACCTTCAAGGTTTTTAATAACCACTGACCAAAACTTAACTCATACTGACTATGTCTGAGAAGAAGCAGGCTGGATGTTGGTCCTTTCTAAGATCAATTTGTACACTACTAGAAAACTGAAGACTTATTGAAGCCACCCTGAAGCAGAACAGTAACACATCTGTTTTAAGGAGGGCAGGAAGCAACCTGAGCTCTTGGATATCTTTTTTGGTTATAGCACTACATAAACTTGCATCTGGATTATATTTTGGATTTGTGGAGAAACAAACCACCCTAAGACCTATACTTAGAAATATTTTTTCCTATTATTTTTCCTCTGAAACAGAAATCACTCTATGGTGAGGAAGGAGGGAAGTTGTAAACATCTTAACCCTTATGGATTACATAATCGGACTCTTCCATAGCAAGCATAAATGGATGGTAAAAGAACATGATGAACTAACTTCATATTGAGGTAAGGGCCTGAGCAGTTACAGAACGCCATAGGGGCAGAACGCATCATCATCCTAGTATCATGCTATTTGTAACCAGGGATCAGTGCAAGAATAACTGAGCTCGAGCTCTTTGATGCAGTAGGTAGGAGGTCTTAGAAATGAGATCTTGCAAGCAGCCCCGCACCTGCATCTACATCCCAGAGCGATTCCGGGCTTCAGCCAAGACTGCTGCGAACGGGACAAACAATTGCACTGCAGTGCCACCTAGTGGCCACAGTTGGTTACTGCGCCCGGGAAAAGGGAGCACTTCTCAATTAAAGGCCAACAGCCTCAGGAGAGCTATCGTAGCCAGCACAGCGTAGTGACTGACTACAGCTTAACCCCTCCCTACCAACAACATTCTGCATGACAGGCAAGTCAGGCACTGCAAGGATTAAAGAAACTTCCTTTCAAAAAGTCAGCCCCAGAGGAAAAACGTACACAGCATGAGAACCGTTGCTGCACTGGACTAGGTAAAGAAAGCATAGTCTTCAATGTCCCTGTTGGAACTGCCCTACCGTAAGACAAGGGGAAGAGACTGATGAGCCCAGTCAGAACAGCCCAACCAAAGGCCCACAGCAGCGCAGCCTGAGCACGCAACGCCCAGGGAGAGGAAAGGTCCGATTACTATACTGCGCTCCCTTTGTTGGACAAAGTGCATTCTCAGGCCATGATGACTTATCCCCCTTTGAATGCAGGCTTCTAATTTACAGACTTGCATTTCTGTACAGTCTACGTTTCCAGTGTCCCATCTATCAGCGGGTCTTCCCTCTGCTGTGAAAACCAATATGATTGGCTGAATTCTGTACTTGTCCGTACACTCACATCACATACACTCTGTACTAAAAGACAAACTGCAATGCAGGTAGTTTCCTCGGAAGTACCAAAGCTAAAAGAACTCTTTAGAATTCAGGAAGATGCTGGAGATGGAGATACAAGCTGAAGGATGAAATATTAAATGTTACTCTTAATGCTTTTGATTGTATTGCCTTGATTTGCAGCTTCAAGGCAGCAGAGTCATTTGTGGATGCTGACAAAGCAAATGTAACATTCCAATTCCAGTCCCTTTCTCAAAACTAGCACAGGAGGCTTATTTTGGCATCCAAGGATCTTCATTTCACTTTTCACAGAGTTGTTGTTCATTGAATTATAACACAGGTTGTCAGTAGATCCATATTCTGAGCCGCACCTGGTAGAGCCTATAAGAGGTTTACATTGAAAGGTGTGAAAAAGCTTCACGTCTCATAAGACTCCAGGTGCTTCCACCCCATGAGGCACTGTACTGACAGTTGCCTCACAGATCCAGGTCTTTTTCTCTGGCTTCTGTGAGTAGGATCTCAAAGCACATAAGGTTGCACATCTCTGTTTGATTGCTTAAAAAAAGTGGCCAGTCTTTGCCTTTACCTTGTTTTGAGGGTGGCTCTGTGTGTGTGTAGGTGGGTCTGTGTGAGGGTGGCTCTGTGGGGGTGGCTCTGTATGTGTGTGTGGGTAGCTTTGTGTGTGGGTGCAAATGCAATAGGTCTTGCATTGTCATTGTAAATGACAATGCCATTTATTCATGTTTTAAAAACAAAAACATATATATAAATAAAGTCATGAGCAATGCCAATAGCTCTAACTTTAACAATGCCGAGACCATTGCATTGTAAATGCTTGTCTCTCTTGGCTACCACTGTTGCAGCCTCCGTGCTAGGGGGAGAGGGTAAAGTTTCCGGTCTGGCAGCAGCTGGCTGTGCGACTTCCTGGTGATCTGTGTTGTGTCCTAGGTGAGCCTGGGACCCAACATGGCCCTGCTGTGCTGCAGGATGAAATATTGTAGTTGTGAGTGCAGGACAAATGCAGGGCAGGGAGCTCTTTTGAATAGGATTGCTCCCAAGATACTGTTTGTAAGCTGTAGCGCAAATAAAATATTCCACATTAGGCAAATGCAAGCATTTTTAAAGTTGAAGGAATGGTGGCAATCTGCTGCCATGGCCATTCATTCCTCAGAAACGATTCTGAGGAATTCCATAGATTTCCATCAATCGTGAGCACTCAAATTGTAACATTTGAAGAGGTTAAAGCGCTTTTGTATGTTGGCGGCACAGCAGGTTGCCTTTTATGACTGCATTGAGACCTTCCAAAAGGGATAATTTTTAACCCTAAACTTAGAAACATCCATGCTTCCTTGCCCTAACGACAATTCCACTAGGGAACTAAGAGGAAAGTCAATTGGAAAGGTCATGCATGATGTGCGGAGGAGAATTGGATCAAAGCAAAAGATGCAGTTCCTCAAGCTATGTTACGCTCTTGTAAAGTGCAACTGCACAAAATGGGTTGAAATGATTCCCATGCAAGGTAGGTATGGTGTATTTCAGTTAGGATGGTCTTCCATGTCGCAAAGTGATGGGATAATAGTACATAACTCGAATTAATACAAATAGCTGCCACGTTTTCCGATTTTATGGATTTTTTACAGATAAATACAGACAGAAAACAATATGTTTTCTGTCTGCATTTATTTATAAAGTGGATAACTACAGAAAATTGTCCTACTTTTAAGGGACTCTCTGCGCTGTCTTTCATGCATTATGGGCCAGCAGCTAGACAGCATGGAAATTAAAAAATAGGAGTACATTTCTTTAAATAATGGCATATGTCAACATACATTTATGGTATAATGTTAGTATTTACAGTGGATGTATTGTTATGTAATATGTGCCCGCTTAAATAGCTAAAACACGTCAGGCATCAAAGAATGAGTGCGCGTCTATCAGTTAAATAAATATGGAAATGTACAGTTTGACAACTAAATTTATATGAAAAGCGCAAAATAAATATGGATAAATACAGATAAAATGGGCAAAAGATAAATATGGATAAATACAGACAGAAATGTAAAAAAAACAAATACCATAAAACCGTGAACCCTACTTATGTGTGACAAATCCATTGTTTCAGTATGTGTGACACTTAGAGTGACACTTTCCACTCTGAGAAAGCTAAGCTATAGATATCAGTCATTGCACCCTATTCAGCAATGAGACGCTCTACAATGTTTTGAAACTGCTGCAAAACAACTGGAAAAAAGTTGTGTTTCATACCATGTTCACACATTCAAATGCAAACTATAGTTGTGAGAAATTGGAGAGCAAATACTGATTAGCCTACACATGCTTCAAGCTAGGAAAATGTAACTTTCTAAAAGCCAGCCAATTAAAAGCGATATACAGTCTTCTGTGGCCACCATAATGAGAACTATACATTATTATTCTGATGGAAATGGCACTACCAGCCATTAAACAGCTTCTTAAACTTACTCTAGTGTAAAAAACAAAATTCTCCTGGTTTTCTGTAATGTGATTCTCCAGTTATTCCGAGAATTTAACTAGGGGAATAACTAACTGACAGAACCGGAGAATGTTAATTTAAAATGATAATGCATTATATAGAACTGTGTTGGGTGGACTCCCTGTCCCCTTAATGCGTCATTGGTTATAGGAGAACATGCATTATATACTCCTCAGGTCTGTCTACATCATGTACAAATTAAACAACAGAGGTGAAGGTTCATTCAGTCTACTGTTATTGAAAGTTTCGCAGATTCCCCAGGCATTCACAGTAAAGTGCCTATTAAACTAAGGTGCTTGGCATTTGTGAACAATAAAGCGGCCTCCAACCAATCAAGGGGAATAGCCGTTTTTACTTTCTGAACAGCATGGTGTAAAATTTGGGGTAATTCTTCCAGCAATCGGCAGAGTGAAGATGCAGGGGCTCTAAGAAGGAGTGAAAACGCAACAAAGCCTCTTTCACAAGCAAATGGTCTTTTAAAGACCTGTGAAGTACTCGATGTGGCTGTGCATGTGCCGGGAAGCTGTCTGAGCCCGGGCTGCCACACACGACAGAGGGGAGGGGTGGCTGGAGCCCTTTGAGCACAATGGGCATTTACAATAGCCTGTATGGTTCTTGAAGACAAGATCAGCTTAGCTACTTCAAAATTAACATTGACTTCTATCAACTCTAAATCATGTTTTGTGACAGCCCTCTGTACCATTGAATATACTATGACTAGATAGTGTGCTTCAGAATAGGGATCACCTACGAGTGGGAATTACCCTTTATCTCCCAATTTCAATTATTTCTAAATCTGTTTTGGAGGAGATGGAATTGGGCGATAGTCTAATAATTAAAACTGATTAGGAGATGTAAGAAGCTGAATGCCTGTTGCATAAATGGGAACACAAGAATGTTATCTTAGTTTTTTCGCCATGGCATTTTATAACGGCTGTTACTTTCGCATGAACTCATTCAGACAGCATACAGCATGTTTTGATGAGCGATGTGCAGTAGGATTCACACAATTTCCTGAAAAGGGCTCCACAAGAGAGATGGGGGTCCAACATTCCTGGAGACTTGTGTTGTGGAAGATATCTATTCATTTTAAAGTGCATCATTTGCAACATACAGAAACACCAAAACCCATCCTTGCACCAACAGCGATCCACAATCAGTGGGTAAAAGAAGAGCTAAAATTACAACAGCCACAGAGGCACACACAAAATTATTCAAGAGCATCAATATTTGTGAAACTGAGGCATATTAGACATAAATCACGGAGAGACAGGAATGATACCCGATAAGCTGATGACAATAACAGAACCTTCTTCATTCTAGCCTACTTCCAAAACTCACTAGGAGGGTGGCTCAGCGAGCCAACTACTCTTTCAAGATACACGGTAATCTGTAGTTTACTAGTTCAAATCATGGCAAAAACCAACTAATCCTCCTGGGTCCGGTAAACTGAGTATCAATCCCTTGGGTAATAATAACGATACATGCTATTTACAGCACTTATTAAGAGAGCGTCGACATGAAGTGCTAAATTTAAAGGAACTTATCATCATTAAAATCCTGGTTCCTTCAGCACAGAGGTACTGTATGTTATTAGAGGCTCAGTTTACATTTAAAAAGTAACAAACTGGTACCACAGACTGCACAATGGGACATGTCTTAAACTTTAGACTAGGCTGCAGTCATGTCCACAAGGTAAATGCGTGAAATAAAGCAAAGCAAATCAAGTTAGCAGCCAAATTTTTAACAATTTGTAGTTTTGTCAACACATATGTGGCCAAATTCAGGTAGACAGGAGTTAACATAGATCAAAGGGACTCCAATTATGACAGTAACTATATCACAGTCCCCAGGAGTTAGGCATCTGAATATACTGTGAAGAATCTAAAGCGTGTAGCACACAGAGGCTATAGCTTTCACCTGGTGTACAAGGAACGTGATAGAAATGGTTTTGAAAGCCTGATTTTATACCTATGAAAATATGGCCCAGAAAGGCACCTGCTAGTGACTAACTGCATTTTCCTAGATGCTGTCTTTGAAAGGAACAGGCCGTTAACGACGCTTAACAGAAATAGCACAGAGATTTGTGTTCTTCTATACTAATTAGGTTTCAGTCTGCAGGAGACATTACCTCTGCGAGATGACTTTGAAGGACTGGACAGCAGTCAGTTATTTACTACAGCCAGTACAATTTTAGCCTGTGAACTTGAAGTTGCGCACACTGTTCCACAGGAGCATTAACCCACTGACTTTCCCTTAAGTTTAGAACTGATGGCCAAAATTATTAGCTGATCGGCAAATCCCTTACCTTGTAATGGACTTCACAAAGCCTAGCAGAAAATACTTTTCCGTCTCCAGCAGCAAATTTTAACTCCTTCGCTTCGCTCTCTGGCAGGTCAGGTAGGTCAGGCAGCAGGAAAGGCCAGGAAAGGAAGTGGAGTCTCGTCGAGTGGGAGGGCGAGACACGACGATATCCGGATCAGGTGACTCACTGACTTCCCAACAAAAAGGAAAGGAGCCAGAGCACGGGAGCCAGAAAAATAAAGGACATAGCAGCAAGGGGCGGGACTGTCGAGTTGCGCCCATGCCAATCCTGTGACGACTGCTATGGCCACTGTTTGGTCCCAGGTCACAATGTCCACTGGTAGGCGCCGGGCAATGTTACAAGGCGATGGGGGTAGGGTCAAAAGGCAAAGCATAATTTCGATAGGTAGCGCATTTGCGCGCCACACAAGAATCTGGGGAGAAAGGGTGTGAACTGAAGGAAGCCAGATGTGTGTGCTGAGAGCAACTGCGAGCCCTGTACTGGGAGCAAGGATAACCTTATCAGGATTAAAGTCCCGTAGCCGGGAGTGTTGAAACGACGCTGTAGCCAGCCCTGTCGTTGGGAGGGGCAGTGCGGGCAAGTGGCGCCATCATTGAAAGCCCAGCTTTTGAGCAGGTGGACGTCGTCCACCCCGTAAAATAAGTGGGGGGACACCGTCCACCCATGTGGTACCCCGACTCGTGCCCTGCTCGCCACCATAGATGGAAAGATTGATTCTCTTTCTTTTCGCATGGACCGCATGTTGGAAAGATTTAACAAACATGGGGAGAGAATAAATATGGTGGAGAGACGGGTCTCGAAGATTGAGGATAGCAATGTGGAGACCTCTGGAGCACAGAAGCGGGCTGCAAAGCTCGTGGAAATCTTACAGGCCAAGACAGAAGACCTTGAAGCGCGCTCCCGGCACAGCAATTTGCGCATAGTGGTCTCCCGGAATCTACTTCTACTGGGAACATGGAGCTCTACGTGGAGAACTTGCTTACCACACTCATGGGCCAGGACACATTCTCTGCCATGTTTGTAGTGGAGCGGGCGCAGTGGTCCCTGGCGCACCCGGGAGTTTTCTTGACCAAAACAATTGATATGTAGGTGCTTGTGCATTGGACGCTCAATAATTAGATGTAATCTGCACAGGGACTATCTTCCTGGTGAGACATGCTGTGTTCTTATACAGTTATAGCTGTGATATGGGACTCTTTGCCTAAGTTCCATCCTCATGCAAAGTTCGGTTGTGGGATTGATTTCTTGGCTGCGGGGCAGTGGGTGAGGGGAGTGTCTGTTGATTTGTATATCATTGCCTCTGGGACAGTCAGCTTTGTAGTCAAAATGAAACGTTAGTTCAGCATTCAATAGTTTACGCCATGGATAACTGTTCTTAATAATGCAATATCTGTAGCGATGTTTGAGTTCACCATAATCGGTTGGGCACTCACAGACCCTCAGTGTATTACACATTGTCACTAGTTGGGTGTTTGAGGTTTGTGGGAGGGGAATATGTCGCCATGTCGAATGTTGGGGGACGTGTCGTGGGTGGGGGTGGGCGGGAGGGGACCTTGGGCATTGTGGAGCAGCAGCAACATGGACAAGAGTTATTATGTTTACTCTGGCAGTTATGTGTTTACTGTAACAGTTATTCAAATGCATGAACATGAGTAGGGGGCATAATCAAATTTCTTCCTCAGACAGCCAAGCAATACATTTACTGACTTGGAATGTAAGGGGGCTAAATGATGTGCATAAGATACTTAAGGTGGTCCTTTATTTACTTAGGCATCTTATAGATGTTGCAGTGTTACAGGAAACACACTTGGCTCCCACTACAGGCCTGTTGACACAGAGGAGAATGAAGGGCATCTGTGTGGCGGCTGGCTGCACTTCACATGCACGGGGGGTCCTGGTTTGGGTCAGAAAGGGGTCCAATATAACAATACAAACGGTGGAGCTCGACACTGAAGGTCGATATATGTTATAGTTCACTGTCGCAAGGGCAGCTTTGATGCACAAGAATGGGAGTGTATGGTCCTAACTATGAAAATCCACAAGTTTATCGCACACTATACACGAAGCTCATGACGCATGCGACAGTGCCCACTCTCTAGGGATGCGACTTTAATTGCGTGCAATCCCCTGCACTTGATCGCTGACGGGGCGCTCCGTGCCCAACGTCAGCAGCTGCTAGGGCGATTAGGGAAATGGCCGGCTCGGAATGCCTAGTAGATATATGGAGGTACAGGTCACCAAAGGATAGAGAATATACACAATACTCATCGGTGCATGACATCCATACGCGGATAGACTACTGGCTGGTATCCCGCGCACTCGTCCCGTATGTAACACACTGTGAGCATCTACCTCGTTCATATTCAGATCACTCGCTAGTTAAATTACTGTTAAAAATAGACAATATTCAACCCAGGGTTCGGACATGGCCGTTTCCCCAATACTCATTGCTTAACGAGGTATTCAGCCCGGAGGTATCGCAGGAAATAGACCTATTCTTTGCCACTAACCTGGGCAGTGTCCCGAAGATGGCCACCATATGGGAAACGTTTAAGGTCTTTATGAGAGATGTGGTCATTGCGAAGCATGCTTGGGTGCTGCATTCTATTAGGGGTCGACTACAAAGACTCGAGACCAAATTAGCAGAGCTGGAACGACAAGCAACAATAGACTCATCTCCTGAGGTTTTGGGCCATATCAGGGCTAAGGCTGATGGATATAATGATTAAGCCCAGGCAGAGGTGGTACATCTGGGAAAGTATGCATCTGCAAAGGTGTATGGGGAGGGGGAGCGGCCTGGCGCTACGCTAGCCGCCTTGACTAGACCTACGGGGTATCAAGTGAGGAATTGGAGTTGCAGGATGAGCATGGGGAGGCACTGCGTGGTGCTGTGCAAATAGTGGATAGGTTTTGCGCCTATTACACGGAACTGCATAGGTGGCGACCATCTGACACTGATGAGTCAGGCGAAGACTACTTATCATACATAGCCATGAAATGGTTGTTGAACTCGGACAGGGAGCATTTGGTAACACCCTTACGCCCTACCGAAGTCACAGCAACATTGAAGACAATGGCCAACCATAAAACCCCGGGATCGTACGGTCTCACTGTGGCCTTTTACAAAGCATATATTGATCAGTTGCTACCTCATCTAGTGAATCTATTTGAGGAGATGGTCGACAGACGGAGTGATGCCCCAGAGTATGGGAGAGGCCACTCTGATCACACTCCTAAAGAAAGACAGACCACCGGATCAATGCTCTTCATACAGGCCGCTTTCACTGCTTAACACTGACACCAAGATTTTTGCCAAAATCCTTGCCAATCGTCCTGCCCCCTTGCTCCCTAGGGTGGTGGCCCCAGAACAGGTGGGCCTTGTGCCAACCCTCTCGTTGACAAGGAACTTGTGCACCTTGTTCAATACAATAGCCAATATTGACCCTAAATTGCAGGCCGCAGCGTTCTTCCTCGATGCAGAGAAGGCCTTCGACTCAGTTGGTGATGCTTCTTGAGAGCCGTTCTGAGCAGAGTTGGCGTAGGGGAGGTATTCCTCACATTAGTTGGCTTATTATATGAGAAACCCACTGCACGTGTCCGTGTAAATGGGCTTCTTTCAGAACCTATACACATCACCAGGGGCACAAGACAGGGATGTCCTTTGTCACCACTCCTAAACGCGCTTGCGGCAGAACCCCTGGCATGCACGTTGCGTGAATAACATGGGCACTGTGGCCTACGGCTCCCCCAGTATAACTTGATCATAGCTACTTACACAGATGACATGCTGCTATATATCAAAGAGCCCTGGCGGAACTTAATACCGGTCTTGCAGGTAGTAGAACACTTTGGTCACTGTTCAGGTCTATGCATTAATTGGACCAAATCTATTGTGTTCCCCCTTACTCCTTGCACAGTACCAGTGTGGACAGATTACCCTATTGCGTGGACGATAGAGCCGACCCGCTACATAGGTATTCAGATTCACACAGATCCAGAAATTGGGGTTCGCGAGAACCACGGGAGGGCGATGAATAAACTGTCCGAATCTATTGAGAGGTGGATCACATGCCCCTGTCGTTACTGGGGCGCATTTCCCTTCTAAAGATGATTGTGCTCCCACGTTTTCTGTTTTTATTAGTCAATATACCTATTTTGATGCTGAAATAATTTTTTCGTACACTCCGCTCTCTTTTGCTCCGATAGGTCTGGGCCGGGAAGCAACTGCGTGTGAAATAGGAGACACTTATGAGACCCTATTCAGCAGGGGGACTTAATGCCCCAGACTTTGCAGCATACTATTGTGCAGCAGATGCATGCATATTATTGGCTGCATGCTGCCCCAGACACCCCACAGTTATTTATTGAATCAGAGGCCGCTGAATCCCATTCACGAACACAGTATCTCTGAGACACCAACTAGGTGCTATCATGTCATTGGCCCGGTGGGGTGCACGAGGAGCTCCCTCTGGAGAGAGGCTACTCTGCGAATTTTCACTTTACTCTATTCCCCCAAATTGCCACTGGAAATGTGTGAGAGGTTAATAATGAGAAAGGAAAAGGAATTTATCACAGCAATGCATGCATTGGGCATAAACACTATGGGTGACTTTTTTTGTGATGGGAAGGTGAGGCAATGGGACACACTCCAGACAGGCACCTCGACGATTCCCTGCTAGCGCGTTTTCATTGTTTTCGTGCACGCCATGCGCTCAGAGCGACACTAGGAGAGGGCATGCCAGAGCCACCTGAATTCACTATATTAACGCACTTGCTGCATGCGCAAACCCCGTAACACATGATTTCGACACTATATACACTCGCTAAAGCAGACACAGACCCCATTGACTCGAAAGCACTCCGGGACTGACGCACTGAATTACAGAGAGATATTACTGACAAACAGTGGGCATGTTGCTGTATGTGTACTAGAGACATTTCACAAAATGGGAGACACCGCCTTATACATTTTAAGTTGTTGCAGAGAGCATACTACACTCCAGCTCACAGGTTCATGTGTGGACTTATAGACAATGATAGATTTATGAGATGCGGACGACTGGCGCAAATTTTACACACCTTGCATGGGATTGCCTGGGCGTCCAGAGGTTTTGGGAAGCGGTACAGGTTGCACTACAAGATATAGCGGGAGTGAGTCTGTGCCTGACTCCTCTGGAGGTGCTGTTGAGCTTCACTAAGGGATTTCCCAAAAGTACACGTAAACTATTAGGACTGGGGGCCATATGTATCAAGCCAAATTGACTTCGCAAAAGCCGAAATTCGCAGAATTTCGACGTTTGCGAATGCAATTTGGCCTAATGGTATGTATCAAGGAAATCAGCTTGCAAAATAAGGAATCGCAAAATTTGTGATTCCTTATTTTGCAATTGCATTTAAGGAATCGCAAATTTTGCGATTCCTTAAATGCAATGTAAGAAGTCAAAAAAAATTGCAAATTGGCCTTAAGGAATCGCAAATTACCACCAACTTCTAGTTGGTGGTAAGTTGCGAATTCCTTTAAAAATGCAGATTTTTGCATTTTTCAAAGTGCCATGTGACGCACATACATGCCCTTAGGGCATGTATGTGCGCCACAAGTGCACCCATGCATATTTCAGGGGTGCAACAGGGTGTCCTTTGGACACCCCTGCACCCTTGAAAATATTCTCAATTTGCGATTTGCAAATTGCGAATCGCAAATTTCCCATTCATTCCTATGGGGCTCCTGGCCCATAGAAATGAATGGGAAAGTATTCCTTAATTGCGAATTCGCAATTTGCGAATTCGCAATTAAGGAATATCAAGAAATCAAAAAAAAATTGCGATTTTCTTGATACATAGCAATTAGCGATTCTTAAATAACGATTTCTTAAAAATCGCTATTACAGAATCGCTAATTGCTACCTTCATACATATGGCCCTAGGTATCTTGATTGCAAAGCGCCGGGTGGCTATGCGCTGGATGAAGGGACCTGTGCCAACGATCAAAGAATGGTGTGCCGATCTGTCCCATTGTAATATCCACTCTGAAAACGTTAACGCTCTCATCCCTACACAGTGCCAGCCTCAGAACATTTGGCGAAGAAGCAGGCAAAGATAAGGACATGACAGGGGTTGGTTGCTTCCGAGGTAGATCTGAGGGTTGATACCGACATCCAGACTAGGTTCCCACCGTGTGTCTTTGTTGGCCAGTGTGCAACAGTACCTGTTGGAATATTTCTCCTGAGTTTAAGAGCTTTCTACTGTTTTAATATTCATTTGTGGTTGCCTGTTCCTGTCTAGGATGTATAGTCCTAATGTTAGGACCTGATGCCCCCATAATTTCAAATGTCAAATGCCTGGTTAACACCAAAACAAAATGTGTACATGCATTCAGTTGTAACTGTCAGAAATAGCTATTTTGTTGTGCTGCTGCCGTCTGTACCGCAATATCTTGTTGATATATACCTTGTATGAAAATGAAAATAAAGTTTAAAAAAAAAGTCATGTTTACAACCATTGATCACTACACGGTATGCTGCCACCACCGCACTTGTGCTGCTGAACACTTGATGAAGGAGGTATCCTTCCACCGCTATGAAGATATCGATTTGGGCACGCCTGCCTGTCCAAAAAAAAAATCACAATCCCTGCGACAGGCCTATTTTATGGTACACACGTACATTCCTCTATGACAAAAAAAATCAGCATTAGGGGTCCAGACAAAAGTAAAGTTGGGCCGTCAGAGGGGAAGTTCCCTGATTGGGTTGTTGCTGGGATGTAAAGACATGTACCTCTGTCCTGTCTCCTCCTCAACCATCTGTCTCTCAGTAAATGAATATTGAAGCTGAGACCCTACAAAAAAATGATCTCACGAGAGAGTATATTTATCGATTGACACAAGGCATAACAGATACATAGTCAAGTCTTTTTTATTTATTATTGGATATGCAAGGAACAATTGAAAGTATAAATTATTATAAATTATAAATCAATCATTCAAACTTTGACATTTTCCATTGAATCTGAATCAATTTATTTTGATGAAAATACTGATATGCTGAAAAAAGGTGAAGTATTTCATGATATTGTCCCTTTTTTCTCACTATAAATGCCCTTATACCTCCTTTTAAAGTGACCAGAATTTACCCATAACATTGTAAGTTTACCCAAATATTTTCAGAATTTATCAATCTTATTGGCACTCAAACGGTACCAATATTTGTGACAAGAAAACATAATATTTTTTGCTGTCAAGAAAACATGTTTTACGGAGGTTTCCCAAGCACAATAATGATTGATAATACTAATAACATTGACACAAAAACCAAAGTTTTGGTATGACATTTTAAGATCACCCTATCCTCTAAAATGCATAAATTAGATTGTTTTAGGAAAAAAACAAATAATGAGTAATTTCACAATGTGTGAAGGCTATTTAACAGAGATATTTCAAGGCATGGGCAAAGTGGGCAAATGCTCAGAGCCCCCACCTTTCAGGGAGCCCCTGGTATTGTGTGCTTTTTCTCTCTTTATCTCACTTGTGTGTCCTTCCTTCTTTATCCCAGCTGCTGACTCACTCTCTGCCTACCTCTCCTCACTATTTCTCTATCTAGGCATCGTACCAAATGTCAGAACAGGAAGCAAAATATATTTCAATTGTATTGGGTGATCGTATTTCTGAAAGTTTAAGTATAATTCAATATTGTTTGGCATCATATGGGTTTGAATTAAAAGAAAATGTATGATAAACTCAAAGTTGTTCCTTAAGGAAGTCCCCAGAATATGTCTAGGTGGGCCCTAAGATTATACTGTGATTAAACCTAAGATTACACTGTGTTGGAGCTGAGTTCATTGAGGATCCTTTCCGAGTCCCACCAGGCCTAAGCTGTGCTCATGCTTTTCCCAATTTTGTGTTACATAATCTATTGAACGTTTCACTGTTTTTCCTTCTATTACACGTTTGGTAATCAAGTTCATTAATCACCTTCAATGTTAATTTGTGTAAACCTTTTTTATCTATTCGTCTCAAGGTCCTTTGCAAATAAATAAATCACTGACCGGTTTCCAAAGTCTGTATTTTCTTTGTACCTTTGGGTAATTTGTAGCCAAAATAAACTTTTATAATCTTTTGGCATGCTTAGAAATAAGTCTGCGAGTGACTCACAAGCACAATGACAACCATTACATGCCCTGTGGAGTGGGAGGTCAAGGCAAAAAAGATTAGCAGTTTAATAGTGCAGACATGGTATAGCCAGCATAGTGGAGCAGATATGGAAACCTCTAACAGAGGATCTACAATATTCCTGAAACCATGCCATAGGTGGACAGAAGGCTGAGTCCTTCCCTAAAAGAACAGCCAACGCCCAGGAAGCAACAACACTGTAATCAACAGATTAGGTGAGGTTTCAGGGTTAGCTGGCAGAACCACCAGATATCCTGGCTCTGGTCATCTAATGTACTGTTAGGTTGATCTTTTCAGAACTGCAAAGGGTAGTGAAAGCCCCTTGGGCATTATGAAAGGAAAGTGACCACTCAGCAGTTTCCATCTGCAACTTAATACCATCTAGTACAGGAGAGTGACCATTAAGAGTATGGAAGAAGCAACTCTTGTCCAAGACGGAAAATGGGTTCAGCTATATTTTTAACCACAGCCTATAGAGGGACGCTGACCTTTTCCTTTGTAGCATGAGTCCTGCAGTAGAAAAGCACAATTCTATTTTTTCCACCTTTACGTATACTATCCGGGCAAGGTTTACATAAAAAAACAGCATCTATTAAGTGACTGAGTCATTTCTAACTTGTTAAAACCCCTGCACCACCTGCCACTGTGTCAGTCTACCCATGGTAGGCTACCTATAAACATCTCACATGTACTGTGAGCCAGGATTACTACAGCCAGAAAGAGCATGATGAAATGTGGGCCGAACACACCTGTTTTACCAGGAGACATGGGTAGATGAGGTTTTGAAAAGATTCTCTGATATAGGTAACCGTTAGAGTTCTGATGGTTTCTGGATTGTGGTCTCTTTACCCACTATTCCTACTAAGACCAAACCCCTCTCCTTCTCCCAACATTATCAGGTCTATTAGAGTCTGAAGGAGGATCTGCCATATTCTCCCTCACCCTTTTCCTCTCAGTCTACCTATCACCACTCTACTAACTACCACCCCCCCTAACCTGCATATTCCCCTCCTGGCTGATCTGCATTCAAGTAAACACAACAATTATAACTTTCTAAACACATACATGATATCTGACTACAACTTTGAATTTCTCTCTATTACCAAAATCTGGTTAGGGCATGACACCGCGCCTACCCTGTCTTTTTAGCATATCCCACCTTACTACATGATCTTATTGACAAACCACTTGCAATCATTTTCAAAAAAATCCTTACTGACCAGCAGTTTTCAAGTGTGTGTCGCTGCAGAAGGCAAATTACTGCATCTCTTGCCTGCTGCTTGGCTACCCAGACCTTTTTATCATTACTGTAATAGTCTTTCTGGTGTTCACCAAGCAACCCAGGATACGAATATGTTGTCCTCAGCATCACTGTTAATATCCCATAATAACCCACAACAACCTCTATATCTAAAGAAGCTTGATAATCTGATTTAGCCTATTAAAGTTCACCTAAACAAGATCCCTCCATCATACCAATAGATTCAGATGTTGTTTTTGTCACTGCACCACCAGGTCAGTTAAATACCCCAGATGCAAGTTTCTGCCCACCAGGACTCATGACAGTAATTGGAAATCTCCACATCATATGGTGCGTTCATAACCTCCTTCGAAATCAAACTACCTACCAGTACCACTACTAATGACAAAGACTGACAAAATATTTTACAGACATTGGAGCAAACTCAACCTTATTGCTCTCAGCTCTTACTGAGCCACCACCCAATTACTTAAGAGAAGTGAACCATTTCTGTCAATAGCTTATCAAAGATTTCAAGGCTTCTATATGGCAGAATTACCCAGATTTAAAGGCACTGAGATCATTTAGCTGAGTCTTTGTTCGGAAATTTAACAAATTGAAATATGCTACTGACAATCTCTACTTCCAGCACCGCTGTAGTATTTCAAATCGGTCATGAAAAATGCATAAAGACTTTACTACTCCTATTAAATAGTCGAATCAAGATGCTTATCTCAGGAACACCACAATGTCCTCTTTGAAGCCTTTAACCCAGAAGGCACAACAACCAAAATACCCCACACTCAAACTGTGATGACTATGCAAACCACCAAGCCTAGTTGCTACCGAAGGCAATACCACAGAATGAAGTTGTTTGTCAGTCTTCTTTGTCAGACCACTAAACACAAAAAGACTTTCAGTAAAAGATAGTAGAACTTGTCTACCTTTAAGAAATCATCCCTAACCCATGTGATGGAACTGTGTTCCACTGTGGCTAAGGCTGTGACAGTGGAAAGAAAGCTGCACTGATCTCCGTCGGAAAACATATAAAGATGAGAGTCAACAAAATGGAGATGCCACTATATTACTTCTGGAACAGTCCATCGCTTTTGATACATTACACCAACCCACCTTACTATAGACAATACCTGCATAATAGTATTGCTCTCCTCTTCTCTTTTTCTCTGACAGGTTAAGTATCATCTTGCTCCTGCTGGACTTGTCAATTCCCATCCTTATGGGCTATAGTGCGGCTAAGATCCCATCCTCCTCCTCTTCTCTTCACTGTTTATCACAGCCTGTTACTTGACCTTATCACAGCATTTAACATATCTACACATATGACTCTTGGCCTAGACCAGTATCCAAAAGTGGTGGAGCAATGGATACCAATGAACAATCTGAAATTGAATTCATCTACAGCTGCGATCCTCACCTCCAGAAAATTGGAGAATTACGACTTTATGATATTGCGAACCTTGGAACTTGGCCCTCCAGTCAACCATTTTGTATGGACTGATTAGCTTCTTTAGGAGAATATGGGACTTAGGATCATAGCAATTGGTTCTACTGCCCAATTCAACTCAATACGGGCATAATCAAACAGATTCTTTTTCGTACGTATAGTCCCTCGTTCTGAGTTGGACTGACGCCGATTCCAAGTTTTACCAAGTGCTGGGCTTTTTTCCACCAAAAGGTGGAAAATGCCTGTGGAAGAGGCCCTGGAATGTGGCAAATG
This sequence comes from Lissotriton vulgaris, assembly GCF_964263255.1. NCBI lineage: Eukaryota > Metazoa > Chordata > Amphibia > Caudata > Salamandridae > Lissotriton > Lissotriton vulgaris. Next base: position 246,661,995 of record NC_141700.1, on the reverse strand, counting down.
ATCAGACAAATTGTTCTCTCATACCGGGGCTGAGAACTTGTGTTTTTAAGCCACGGGGATGGTGGTGTAACAGGATTGGCTGGGGAGAAACTGATTGAAATTGCTAAATCCGTCCCAGTATCTCCCAATTTAATTGCTGGCCATCACACAATTAGGGCCTTTCTGCTGGATGCGGCACATAGAAACAATTAAAAAAAAAAGTGTAACTGATCAAACCTCAATTGCCTACAGAAAAAACTAGCAAAGAACAGGTTGGTTCCAATATAATAGAAAACGCTTTTGTAATGTTCTAATTGAAACATAATTATACCTTTGTTAGTTATTATCTTTTTTTCCAAGGAGGATTTCCTAAGGCAAAGGTAAACCTTTTTTAAGCAACAGTTCATTTTTCATAGTCTTGGTATTCCGCTGCGACAGACGAGACAGATCACAGGGGTGGCAGATCATAGTGCTTAAATCATACACTAAATATTCACAGCACAACCACCAACAAGCTCTTGGTCATCCTAATTTGGGAGGCCTGTGTCTTAGTCCCCATTCCCAATTCCTTAAAAGATGCCTGAATGGGACACTTTCAGTTAGTTGCCCATCTCAAGCTTTGTTGGGCAGTTTATTTTTGTAGAGTAGGTGATAATTTGGCTACTCTGTTTTTTACTTATTGGAGTTGGTAAATTTATTTTCTGTACTCTTGTTTTGGGTGCAATGAATTGGGTATTTAAGTATCTCTGCTAAGGTAAGGCTGGTGAAAAGGCAACGTCTAGTGTTAGGACCTGAGTGAGAAATTCTAAGAATTTACCTAAAATTAGTAACTGTCAGTGGACTCTTTCTGAGATGGCATTGCTTTGTGGTTTAAATTCTAGGTGTGACATTCTAGATTAATAATTGTGGGGGAACCAAGTATCAAATTTCTCAAAGTTAGTAAACCAGTGCCTTACCACGAGATAATGAGAATACTTTGGCTTAATCCCTTGTAGCAATGAGTTCGGTACATAGTATGTATGGTATTTAAGAAGCAAGCATCAGACTAGTCGTTTAGCTTACACTGATGACCTTGCCATTTGTTCGCAAACACCAACAGGACTTCAGAATCAGTTGAATCTTTAAGTGAGTTTAATCAAATAAATGGCTTAAAAGTTAGCATTCCAATGACAAAAATCCTTTCCATTGAGAAGACAATGAGGAAACTTAACTGGAAGCTAGGTTAACAATTAATTGATTCTTTAACACCTTGGCTGCTAGGGAGATTTTCCTCCTGTGCTGATCCTCATAGAACCCCATTGTTCATGACGAGCTCAGCTCGTCATAAGCACACAACCAGTGTACTGCATGACGAGCTGAGCTCGTCATGAGCAGCGAAGGGGTTAAACACCCATATATATTTAGGCTTTATCCTCCATACAACATCTCAACACTTGGAAAAATGAAATCTAAATCATCCATGGGAACTGAAGCCATAAAAAGGTTTGCACAATTATATAGCAAACGCGCATGTAGCCCGACAGTTTGAGTTTTGACCTATGAGCAATTGCACTCAATGAAAAGAGTCTTGGTAAGCTGGAAACTATTTATGTACAAAATGTACGATCTCTATTCAGTCTTTGTTCTTCGACCCCTCATTCAATAATCATTGGGAACTCATTCTTCCATCTATTACATTGTTAGATGTATCCCAAATGATTAACTATTTTTGTGAATGCGCTATCTCAAAATAAGATTCGATGAGGGGCATCATCTATCAGTATCTCCTGATACATTATTCGAATCTTCCCTATTTTTATTTACTGATATTGCTGCTTCAATTAAAGAACATAATTTACCTTAGATTGGAGATCTATTGAAAATGTCAAAATCCAGTCGTAAACATGTAATCAGAAAAGGATAACTTGACTCATTTGGAATACGGGACCTAGTGTATGTGTCCTTTTATAAGCATTCAGGGTACCTTCAGGAGTCCAACTTTCAGCCCAGCTAGCAGTTTATTGACTCCAACCTGGAGGCTGCAGCTAAACATTTATATATTTGAGAAGCTTTATTGAGAAAATTGTTAACAAGTATAGACATAAGCAATAGGAACAGAAAATATGTTCAAGTAAAATATGAAATACAAATCATGCTGATATCAATATTAAAACAAACAGTGTTTTGTGGAGTTTTTAAGATGAAGGGAAAGGGGGGAGGGGTAGAGAAGGAGGAACAGAGAGGAGGGAGGGGATTAAAAATAAGTCTAGCAATATATAAATCTTAAATAGTAAAACTATGAATAGCGGCATACATATAAATGAAATAAACATTCAATGCCTACGTTCAACGTTAATTTAGTATAACAAAAGAATCCTGTAAAGGATGACAACAGGATAGAGAGTCAAATGTTTAAGAAGGTTTAAAATTTTCTGAATTGATACATAGAGATTTCTTTAAGGACAAACGGTCCAAATAGGAGGTAAAAGGTAACCAGAAGAGATCAGTGTGTCGAATTGTTTTACAGGAAGAAGCAAATGCAACATCGAATCTGTGGAAATTACATAGAGTGTTCCACCAACTTTGTATGGAAATGTTTGTGAGGGACTTCCAATTAGATGAAATATGTTGAAATGCAAGGGCAAGCATGAGGTCAAAAAGACCATGTGGATATGGAGGAAGGTCCAAAGAATCAGAGCGACTGCCCAAGAAAAGAAGAGTCATAGAAAAAGGGACAGAAAGCGTAAAGATGTGAGTAAGATTTGACCAAATTTTGTGCCAGAATCTAGAAACAGTAGGACAGAGAAAGAAGAGATGGAGAAGATCAGCATTTGGGGAACCACATGTCCAACAGTTAGAGTTAGAAGAGGCTGAAAAGCGTGAAAGAGAAAGAGGAGAAAATGATATAGGTAGAATAAAGATTGAGTAAGGGAAGCAGAACGAGAATTTTTTAAGGACCTGGACCATAACTTATCTGAAGGAGCAACAGACCAAGAACAACCAAAGTCCATTTCCCAGGAAAGTTCCAGTTTAGTTTTATTGCGCTCCGGATTAGGAGAGGTGAAAAATGTATAAACAAGAGATACTTTAGGAAGAGTTATGAGGATTATAAGGAGAGAAGAACTAGATATAGGTGATGAGGAGGATGGAAGAGGATTAAAAAGGTCAAGAATGATTGCCATGAGAGTGGTGAATTTTTGGAAAAAGGATCGGTGGACAATGAAATAAAAGTTGGAATTGTGAAAAGGAACAAGGTAAAACTCCATCCAAAAGTTGGTTAACCCACATGACGCCCTTTAGTCTCCAAGCTTTTCAAAAAATGGGTCCATTATTTAAAAGTATCAATGAGTTATACCAAATGGGGGAGTTTAAAAAAGATTCACGTGTAACAGTGGTAGGAGAAACCAGGGGCCTAAAAATAGAAGATGTGTGTTTGAATAAGGGAAATGAGGTATGATGGGATTTGGCAGAGAAACGTATAATTTCATCAAAGGAGAAGGGTAGCAATAGTGTTTGTTCAATGAAAAGCTAAATGGAGGCAAGAGGGGAAGGCTCTGATGAAAGCCATCTTGAAGCTTGGCGTAATGAAAAAGAAGTATGATAAAGACGAAAATCTGGAAAATTAACTCCACCAATAGATTTGGGTTTACGAAGAGCTGCAAGAGAAATTCTAGATTTTTTGTTTTTCCAAAGAAACTTCGAAAGGAGTGAGTCAATTTGTTCAAAATGAATCAAAGGAATATGAACAGGTAACATAGAAAGAATGTATATTAGAATAGGAGCTATCATCATATTAATTGAATCTAATCGACCCCACCAGGAAAGAAAAAGCGGATTCCAAACAGAGAATGATTTATCAATACGTGATAAAACTGCAGACATGCTTAAGTTAATTGAAGAGGGAATAGAGTTAGAAAACCAAATACCTAGGTATTTGATCTTGGAGCTATTCCAAGGAAAGCCAGTAGAAGAGAAAAGATGGGGAAGACAAGTTTTGGTTAAAGGAAGAATTTTCGTCTTATCAATATTAATCTTATATCCGGAGACCTGTGAAAAGAAATCAAATTCGGATAATAGAGGGTGGACAGATACTTCTGGTTCGGAAATAAATAAGAGGATATCATCTGCATATGCAGAAAGCTTCAGTTGATTATTCCCATATGGAAAACCAGAAATGGAGTGGTTGTTACGGATGGAGGACAAAAAGGGTTCAAGCGCTAAAACAAAAAGGAGTGGGTATAAGGGGCAGCCTTGATGTACACCTCGTTTAAGAGTAAAAGGCGAGGAAATCTGATCATTCACAAGTACTGAAGCTTTGGGTGCCGAGTTTAAAAGGGAAATAAGGGATATCATTTTTGGACCAAAGCCATGCCAACGTAATGAGGCGAACAAGAAAGACCAATCAACACGATCAAAGGCTTTTTCTGCATCAACAGAGATAGCAGCTAGCGGAATTGAAAGAGATGAGGCTTTATTCAACACATTAAGTAAGAGATGAGAATTATCGGAGGTGAGTCTGCCTTTAATAAATCCACATTCCTCCTTACCAATGAGATGGGGAATAAAAGAGTCTAGGCGCATAGCAAGTAGTTTAGCGAATAATTTATAGTCCACATTGAAAGAGATGAGGCTTTATTCAACACATTAAGAAAGAGATGAGAATTATCGGAGGTGAGTCTGCCTTTAATAAATCCACATTCCTCCTTACCAATGAGATGGGGAATAAAAGAGTCTAGGCGCATAGCAAGTAGTTTAGCGAATAATTTATAGTCCACATTGACTAAAGAAATTGGACGATAATTTTTACAGAATTGGGAATCACGACCATCTTTAGAAATAAGACAGATGATAGCATCTTGAAAAGTACCTTCTGCTTTACCCATTGAGCAAAATGATTGAAAAAGCGTGAAAAGTCGAGGAAGTAAAAGATCAGAGAAGTGCAAGTAAAACTCGACTGAGAATCCATCAGGACCAGGTGTTATACCTTTAGTGAGGGATGATAAGGCTATAAAAAGCTCATGTATTGAGATATCAAGATCCGGAAAATTAAGTTGAGAAGAAGAAGGTGTAGGCAGTCTGTCAAAGTAGGATTGAATAAGAGAAGGAGTAGGAAGAGATTCCAGAGTATAAAGTTGTTGGTGAAAGAGTTGGAATTGAGTATGTCTCCATCTTTATGAAGGAGAGTATTGTCAGAAGATTAAATAGATTCTATAAGGGTACGTTCTTTACGTGATTTGAGGTAACTAGCTAGAAGTTTCCCTGATTTATTGCGACCACCATAATAACGAGCACTACGAAGAAGAAGAATCGAAGATGCGTTATCTGTAGTAGATTTATTGAATTCCAATTTTGCTTGTAAAAGTTCTGGGGATATAGACTGGAAGTGTAGAATTCATGTTCAAAAGATTTTATATGAGCCAATGACTCTTTCTGCTTTTGAAGATATTGCTTCTTCTTCTTAGATACAAAATCTATTATAAATCCTCTCGCAGTGGCTTTAAAGGAGTCCCAGAGGATTTGAGGAGGGATATCAGGGCTGCTATTGAGCAAAAAGAACTCATTGGTAAAAGAACGAAAGGAGGAAGTAAAATTAGGATCAGTAAGAAGGGAGCTGTTGAAGCGCCAACGAGAAGATATGGGACGGGGCGAGAGTAGATCAAGGTCTGCTACAATAAGAGCATGATCCGAAATGACTATAGGTTCAATAGAGGAAAACAATAAGTGTTGAGATAGAGAATGAGAGAGAAAAATGTAATCGAGACGAGAAAATGATGAGTGAGGTGGAGAGAAAAAGGAATAATCCAAAGTATCAGGATGAGAGAGTCTCCAGGAGTCAATGAGACATGAATCCGAGATAGTATTGAGAAATTGTTTGTGGGGTATGAATCGTAGAGTGGATTTGCGATCAAGGAACGCATCAACAATCTAGTTACAGTCTCCTCCTAAGATAAACAGGTCATCTTTATGCTGAATATATTTTTTCGTAATTAAAGGCCAGAAAGAACCATCAGGTTGTGTGGGGCCATAAACATTAAAAACAGTTAAATGGATAGATTTAATTAATAACTTAGCTAATATCCACCTACCATCAGAATCATTTTCTTGTGATAAAACCTTACATTTTAGTTTTTTGTGACATAAAATGATAACTCCATTTTTTTTATTAGCAGAAGGTGAAAACAAAACCGTACCCACCCAACTCCTTTGTAATTTAAGGGATTCAGCTTCTGTAAGATGAGTCTCTTGTAAAAGAGCTATATCCGGGTTGTGAGAGGCTAGATGGGAAAGGATTCTCTGTCTTTTAATGGGGCTAATAAAACCTTTTACATTCCTAGAGATAACTCTGAATTTTCAAACAATATAAAATGCAATATAAGTAAAAACCACAATATCACACAAAAAAGAAACATTGATAAAAAAGAAAAAGAAGAAATTAGAAAAATAGAAGGCCTCAGAAAAGATGCCGGAATAAGATAGAACAAAGGAAAAAAGAAGTTTCCACAAAAGGCATAAGAGAAGAATAAAAGCAGAGGAAGTGTGCGTATAATCAGCGAATAAGAAGGAGAAAGAAGGGAGAGAGGGGAAAGGAGAAAAGGAGAAAACAAAGGGAAAGGAAGAAAGGAAGAAGGTACAAGAATAGACCGTACATATTCAAAATGGACGACTGAGAATAACATACCTGAGGGGAACATAAAAGAGAACAACAGGGGAATGGCGACACTCAACAAGACGAATCAGCCAAGAACGGGAGTCCAGACTGTATCAGGACGGAAGGCGAAGGAAGGGAGCCATATAAGTTGAAGGGAAACCTAGTAAGGCATCTATATAAATAAATATAAAAGATGATTAACATCAGGGACATACATTAGGGCACATGCAACAGATCAACATTCTACGTGAAAACAAGGAGAAAGCAGAGATATATCAGCATTAAATTCGAACTTCATGAAAACGGATGGCATAGAAGAAAAGTTTAGCATAACTAGAGAAGAAACAGCAAGAACCAAAACTGCATGAAAACAGGAAAATACAGGAACAACAGCAAAAATCTTGGGGGAACTGAGAAGATGAAATAATCAACCATTAGCAGAAGTAGAAGCCTCCATGTGAGTATTAGTCTGAATATGAATAAAGTTCTTGAGTTCCGCAGGATCATGAAACGTCCATGTTTGGTTTTGATAGGTAACTTTGAAAATGCATGTATGGAATAAGCCAAATCTAGCACCCAGAGTTCGCAAAGGAGCACGAAGGTTCACAAATTTCTTTCGTCTAGCTGCGGTAGTGTTGGATACATCTGGAGATAAAAATACTCTCTGACTAACCAGGAAACTTGACGTTTAGATCTAGCTGCAGAGAAAACTGAAAGGAGATCCGTAAATTTCAAGAAGAGAATGATTACACCTCGTGGCTTAGATGAAGCAGAAGCAGATGACCGGGAACCAAGCCTGTAGGCTCTTTGGATGCTGAGAGGTCGTTGTTGGCATTTCCAGAAGCTTTGGAAGAAAGTAGGTGAAGAATGTTACAGGGTCATCCCACTCCAGAGATCCTGGTAATCCATAAATGCGTAGATTGTTCCTCCTATTCCTATTTTCTAAGTCTTCAATATGTTGTTGTAGAGCAAGAACTGATTTTTCCAAAGAAGTGATGCATTGTGAATTGACTTGTATATCTGAAAATTGTTGTTCCACGGACGACACCCTGGTATCCATAGTAGACCACTTTTCCTCAAGGAATTACATCTTCCTATTGGTTTTTTTCTACAAATGGGAGCAAGGCTCGAATCTCCTCTAAAATGAGTTCCATAGATATAGGCGATGGAATTTTATCCGGAGGTGGAGAGTCTTGTTTTAATCGCTTAGAAGACATAGCAGGTGGAGATGATCTATTTGAAGTGGATTGTGTCGAGGAGGAACGATTAGAGGTTACACCCGCAATTTGATCAGTGTGAGGCGAGAAGCCAGATGCTGAAGACACTGAAGACGTTGCTGAAGAGGTATTTTTGGAGGGAACAAAAACAAACTTCGGAGTACGTAGTTTGCTCATAGACATCAACCCTCCGGATGTAGACTGCTTGATGAAATACTATAAGGACCAGTAATATTTGCCCAGAAAGACAATTTCGCTATTTCAAGAAAGTTAGTGAGAGGAATTTCAAAAGAGCAACCTCCAGAAGAAACGAAAAAACTGTCTTGAAGTAAGGCAAGTTAAAGCAGGTTAAGACAAATATTGAAAGTAGAAATGTTCATTTGCAGGTAATGATATTCAAATAGGCAGTAGGCGCAGATGTAAAGAATAAGCCACAGAAAATGTTCGTATGATCAAAATTTCATAGGAGAAAAAAGTGGCACACTGCAACATTTGAGTCATAGGTCAAAAACTTGTCAAAATAAGCAATACAGGCATTAAACGTGTCATCCTGTGTAAATCATGACAAAAGGCACACCTAAAATGGCGGACTATCTGAGGGAAAATTCTAACCAACAAGGTAGAATTACACCTAGCTCCTTGAAGTAAAGAAACTAGTATTCAGAGTCATTTGGTATGCATAATATGGTAAAAAGGGATACTGTCATGCACAAACAAATGAAGGATCCTTCAGGAAACATTTTCGAAGGCAAGAGAGCTCTGTGTAGAAGGTGCAAGCATTCAAAATGGCATGCGTTATAGGAATTGCGAGGCGGCAGTGAAATAAGCCATATAATATTAAGCGCTTATACGTCGGAAAAGTCTCACCCGGGGCAGCGAAAGTTCCGACGCATGATGCAGCTGATTCCAGGCGAAAACTCCAACGAAAAACAATCTGCGACTCCAGAAGCCGTTCCGATGCGGCGGAGCTGCTCGTCTAGGCGGCCATCTGGTTCGGCGTCTAGACCACGCCCCATGCAGCAAAGCATTTTTAAGATTTTGTTTTCTTCATATTCCTCTGAAACAGTTTGAGGGCTCCTGCAATACACACATCTTCAACCAACATGCAGATTCTGTAATCCTGCAGATGAATCTTTCATACATATTTTATTTCTTTACCCTGAGGTGTACATTGTATACAGTACATATATGCTACTGACTTTTAGGAAACTTTCGCTTCGTAAACTAAAAGAAGCTACAAAGGCATTCTTTTCCCTGCAAACAATAATTTTAATTGGGAACTTGACAACGTTTCTGGATATAGTATATGATAGAATTAAATCTGGAGACTATATCTACAGGAAGTTAGAGTTATCACCCGCTAGGGCATGGCAATTAACTTTGCAAAATGGTGTCAATCGTGGCTTATATCAAAACTTGTAGTTTTCCTTTCTTGTTTCATATGCTTATGATCTGTTGTTATTCATTTATTCCATTTTAACGTTATATATGGAAAAAAGTTGAATATTTGTTTTTAGGTTTTAAGTCTTTGAGGACTTCAAAAAAGTACACAATAGTAAAAATATGAGTTACTTATTTAAGTAGCTTCAAACATTAACAAGAAACTATGACGGTTGCGCTAACCTGGCAATCCAGATCCAAAAGGAGATGTTAATATCCTCTCTTCTCTAAACCCACTGGTGACCATGCACAGGATGTTTCTGCTGGTCAGCAGTAGATGTGGGGAAAAGGGATGGCACATGAGAGAGAGAAACAGACACTGGTTAGCTTCACTTCGCCTATTCTTCATGCCAGTCTCAGGTTACACTGTAGATGTGTGACTATCAAAAACAAAATAATACTCTTGAAGGTTTTGGTCGGCAACAGTCCAGTTTACTGGTTCAGCTATGTAATTTCTAGTAATAATCTCTGCATAACCAACTATCAGAAGTAGCTGAAAACTCTAAGATTTCCTAGTGGTGAAAGAAAGGAATAATCTTCAGAAACATTTTGTACAATAGCCTGAGCTGTTATGCGCGTTTAAATGTAATACAGAGCAATTGTGGCAGATTGAAAGGTCTTGGTCTCACGTAGCACCACACCATGAATCCTCTTTTAAAGTGATACTTTCCAAGGGGTTGTCCCATAGGAGCATAGACGTTCATGGCAGATCGGACCCTTTTTTTTAACACACTTTATTGGTGACCGCCGTGTAACATGTACTTCCAAAATATAAGCATTCAAATGCAGTCTTTTGTTTTTTCTCCCATCTTACCATTCTCAATGAGGATACTGACATAATATCGATGACACAAATATAGACTTACCAAAATATCGAGGAAAAAACATAGAATGCAAAAATATTGAATCCCTATCTCCAAACAGGTAAGTACAAAAATACTGAATCAAAAATATCGTTGTAAAAAATATAGTCAAAATATCGAATATCGAATTTTTTTAATGTCTTAAAAGTAATTGAAATTTAATGAAATAATATATATAATTAACTTAAAAATACTTAAAATACTTAAATAACCTTAAAATTAATAAATAATTATTGTAAGTTACAAAAACATACAATTGAATTTTTTATATATATATATATATATATATATATATGTGTGTGTGTGTGTGTGTATATATATATATATATATATATATATATATATATATATATATATATATATATATATATATATATACACACAATATTTTTACCGTCGGATAGCGGGAGGGTAAAATTTACTATTACCACTCCAGTGAGTGCAACAGTAGAGAAAGAGTTGGATAGCGTAGGGGTAAAAATTACTATTCCCACTCCAGTGAGTGCAACAGTAGGGAAGGCGTTGGATAGGGTAGAAGTAAAAATTACTATTCCCATAAAGAAATAATATATATAATTAACTTAAACTTACTTAAAATTCTTAAATAACCTTAAAATTAACCTATATACAATATTTTTACCGTAGGATAGCGGGAGGGTAAAATTTACTATTACCACTCCAGTGAGTGCAACAGTAGGGAAAGCATTGGATAGCAGATGGGTAAAAATGACTATTCCCACTCCAGAGAGTGCAACAGTAGGGAAAGCGTTGGATAGCGTAGGGGTAAAAATTACTATTCCCACTCCAGTGAGTGCAACAGTAGGGAAAGTGTTGGATAGCGTAGGGGTAAAAATTACTATTCCCACTCCAATGAGTGCAACAGTAGGGAAGGCGTTTGATAGCGTAGGGGTAAAAATTACTATTCCCACTCCAGTGAGTGCAACAGTAGGGAAAGCATTGGATAGCGTAGGGGTAAAAATTACTATTCCCACTCCAGTGAGTGCAACAGTAGGGAAAGCATTGGATAGAGTAGGAGTAAAAATTACTATTCCCAATCCAGTGAGTGCAACAGTAGGGAAAGCGTTGGATAGCGTAGGGGTAAAAATGACTATTCCCACTCCAGAGAGTGCAAGAGTAGGGAAAGCGTTGGATAGCGTAGGGGTAAAAATGACTATTCCCACTCCAGTGAGTGCAACAGTAGGGAAAGCATTGGATAGCGTAGGGGTAAAAATTACTATTCCCACTCCAGTGAGTGCAACAGTAGGGAAAGCATTGGATAGAGTAGGAGTAAAAATTACTATTCCCACTCCAGTGAGTGCAACAGTAGGGAAAGCGTTGGATAGCGTAGGGGTAAAAATGACTATTCCCACTCCAGAGAGTGCAAGAGTAGGGAAAGCGTTGGATAGCGTAGGGGTAAAAATGACTATTCCCACTCCAGTGAGTGCAACAGTAGAAAAAGCGTTGGATAGGGTGGGAGTAAAAATAACTATTCCCATAATGAAATAATATATATAATTAACTTAAACATACTTAAAATACTTAAATAACCTTAAAATTAATAAATAATTATTGTAAGTTGAAAAAAACATAACATTTAATTTTTTAATATATATATATATATATATATATTCAATGAAAAAACCATAGGTTATAGAGAATATATAGTTAGGAATTAGCATTTACAAAACCTTGAAAATTCACTGAAAAAACCATAGGTTATAGACCATATATAGTTAGGGATTAGCATTTACAAAACCTTATTTTACTCGCATAAAACCATTGAAATTCCATATATAGTTAGTTGCACTAACTATATATCGCGCACCCGCAATCCACTGCTGATGATGGCACATATTACATCATTCATGACATGGTCAGTGACATCACTGATGACATCACTGATGACATCTCAAATGACATCACTGATGACATCACTGATGTCAACATCCAGTGACTGTATGTTTCTGTAAAGTTAAAATATGTCTTACATATTGAAGAATGAGTGGATGTATAAGTGTCTGGATGAAGGATTTAGTAGGTGCATGACTAACTGTATTAGTGAGTGATTAAATGTGTCTCACTGAGTGCATGGGTTAGTGACTAAACTGTCTTAATTTGTGCATCATTATGTCTGTTGTTCTGTAAACTGCTGCATGTGTTAATCAGTAGCTATATGAGTAACTATATGGGTTATTGATTGGTTGTCCAAGTATTTGTATGGGAGACTGAGTATGTGTGTGGGTGGCTGGGAGGGGTATGACTCTGTGCATAGATGTGTGAGCAGTTGATTCACTAGATGTATGAGCTCAAAAGTGCATGTGGAAACAGCTGTATGGGCAGTTGACTGTGTGCATGAGTGTATTGGTTAGTGAATGGATATCTCAGTGCTACATGTCAAAGTAAGTACATATGTAAAACACAGTACATGTGAGAGTTGACATATATAAATAACTGTGCATAAGAGCCAGTGAATGTGTGAGTGGCTGTATGGATCATTGTGAACTTCAATCAAGGATTGTATAAAAGAGTAAATATGTGTTAGTATATGTTTGAATAAGTTAGGTGTGTATAACTGTATAGTTGAGGAAATGGAGGTGTGATTGATTCTTTGCATGACTGAGTAGGTGTGTGAGTAACTCCATGGATGAGTGACAGTCTGTGAGTGTCTGTTTACACTGAGTGTATGTAAGGTTATATTAGAGTCTGAAGAGGTTCATAGTATTATCACATGAATGATATCATCAGTGATGTAATCAGTAATGTCAAATGAGATGTCATCAGTGATGTCATCAGTGATGTCATTTGAGATGTCATCAGTGATGTCACTGACCATGTCATGAATGATGTAATATGTGCCATCATCAGCAGTGGATTGCGGGTGCGCGATATATAGTTAGTGCAACTAACTATATATGGAATTTCAATGGTTTTATGCGAGTAAAATAAGGTTTTGTAAATGCTAATCCCTAACTATATATGGTCTATAACCTATGGTTTTTTCAGTGAATTTTCAAGGTTTTGTAAATGCTAATTCCTAACTATATATTCTCTATAACCTATGGTTTTTTCATTGAATTTCAATGGTTTTTTGAAAGCTAATATCTGTAGCTGTAAAATGTATTCTTCTTTAAATCTTAAAATATATTTAACATGTTTTTTATACATTTTTTTAAAAAATATTTTTTTGTTTCGCTCCCAGTCCGCGAACCGGTCAGCTTCCCGTTAGCTCAATTTAAAGCCGCGGCTCGGTCCGCGAACCGGTAAACGTTCCTTTAGCGTAACTGTTACGTTAGCATGACGTTTTGCGTTGTCGCGTAATACGTCATTAGACGCGCCAAGTTAGCGGACCCGGAAGCGGACCGGAAAGCGGAGCAAAGCGCGAAACGTAAACACAGCAGGTCATGTGACTTGGTAATAACACTTTTCATTGGTTCATTTCACTTTTGGTTTCCTAATGATGTAATACTAGGTCATGTGATCTAAAATTAACACTTTTCATTGGTTTAGAACTTTTGCTTTTCCCAAATGATGAAAACCCCTCCTTCTTTCCTCACTCTGACTTTCATCTTGGTGAGAGAAAGACCCTTTTACATTCTAGAGAAATGGCTTCAATTGTTGCTTCTGCTAGTGTTCCCCCACCACCACCTTCACCTCCTCATGGGAAGAAAGGACCACCTGCTCAACCAATCTTTGAAGAAGAGGAAGATCAAGAAGAGGAGGAAGAGGAGGAAGAGCCTGAGTTTTTACCAGAGGAGCCCAGGAGGTACAACAGAAAGAAAAACTTCATCTGGCAATTTTTTTAATTTCCAGCAGGGCAAAAGAAAGTCAATGCTAGATATGTCTTTTGCCGTATTTGCAACGATCGACTTTCAAGGGGGACGGACAAAAAATATAGTTTTGGAAATTATACGATGCACAGGCACATGAGTAGGTGGCACCCAAATAATTATAGTGCTGCCCAAATTCGTGATGAGCAGCAAAATCCCCCGGCAATGGCGAGAAGATCTGTCGTCCCAGAAGTATCGGGACCAGAGGCGAGGGAGGTCATCCCGAACATTCAAATGGACATGGGGGAAGTAAAACAAGTGTGCGTGTGGTGCAACCAATTGATATGCTACCGAGAAAGTAGCATTACACTTATAATAAAAGCTATCAAAAATCATGTTTGCCCGAAACGCCCCAAAAAATAAATTCTTCTTTTTTTCGTTGCTCCTGTTGAGCCCTCTTCAATGAATCATTTTTGTTTCCCCCTCCCCCCCAAAAAACAAAAAAATTACAAAATGTTCAGAAAAAAACAAAAAAATATAAAAAATGTTCAGAAAAATAATAAAAAAAATGTAAAACAACAAAAACCAAAAAAAAAGTTCTTTTCAGAACTACCTCCCCATTATAAAAAAAATTGGTAGAATTTTTGAAACTCTGCCAACCTCTATTTCTTTTAGTTCGCTCCCAGTTCGCACTCCGGTACGCGAACCAGGAGCGAACCAAAAAAATTTTTTTTTTAAAAAGAACAGTAAGTATAAGGAAAGGAAACAGACAGTTATGTTACAAGAAAGACAGCTATAGGGAGTAAAGAAAAGATACTGTTATCCGCAATTCACTTCTGATCATGTCACATATTACATCATTCTTGACATGGTCAGTGACATCATCAGCAGTGGATTGCGAGTAACAGTATGTTTTGTTTACTTCCTATAGCTGTCTTTCTTGTAACATAAATGTCTGTTTCCTATCCTTATACTTACTGTTCTTGTTTTAAAAAAATTTTGAGATCATTCAGAAACAGTAACATTAATAGAGACAGAATGAGTGAATAATAATGAAGAAGTATGAGAAGAGAGGGACTGAGAAAAATACTGGAAGGAGTAGAATAATTAAGTAATAGAGAAAGGAATAAGGGAAGTAGCAAACGCAGGAAAGTAAGGATTAAAGAAATGAAGCAGTACGCGAACTGGAAGCTAACCGCGCAAAATTTCAAAAAAAATGTTTTTTCTCCGCACATATGGTCCTCCTCAGCCACCCTCAGAAAACCTAGGGGATCAAAATACTTGTACCGTGCCCCCTTCTACCCATTCTGAACATTATTTACCCTCCATTTTATATCTTAATTCGACCGAAACACAAAATGGTGGACTCCCGTTACGCTCCTAGTTCGCGGACCGGACCGCTTCCCGGGAAGCGGTCCAAAAAAAAAGGTGGGAAAGTAATTAACAGAAAAACGACTGGAGACACTCTCACCAAATATAGATTAGCTTATACTACATAACAATCCCTTTCATTTTCACAAATTTGATTGAAATTCCATTTAGCCATTAAGCCTGTAGACCTCTCTAAATACCGTGAGGTAAATTACTTCACAAAACACATCTGAAGTGTTGGAATTGACAACCAATGAAAATCTTACTTTCATTTTCTACTTATATTACCTGACATTTGATTGGTTATATACCTGAATATATATAAAGGAAGAGAAGAAAACACAGCCATTTTGACTACTACTTCTTATTGTACATCACATTTGAATAGCTACCAAACACTTCAACTTGTTTGTGAAGGTAAGTTGTTATTTTTAAAACTGAAGTATATTGTGCACTATAACTTAATATGGTAGACTTTTTCTCATAGATATATACTATCCCTCTGTAGTAGTTATGGATTTAGATAGACTTCTCTGTTATAGTTATGAATGGAGTTAGGCTTCTCTTGGTTAAATTACATACACTTTTTTATAGTCCTATTTCCACTCTGATACTATACACTGCCAAAAGAAAAATTCACTGATAAAAACTGCCTATCTAAAATTAATCCCAACAGTGCCCTATCTCTACTAATATATATTTTTTTAATCATAATTTCAGGCAAAATGGAAGGCGAGCAACAAGTTAAATTTACAATTGTACTGGAGGAGAGCAGCCAAGAAAAAATTGATGATTTTATGGTTCAAAGTAGAGACCAGGAACTACTACAATGTGTTGAAGCAGTGGATAACCTGCTTCAAAATGAGAACATGTTACACCCTATATTCAATTTTGAAATTTCTGACACTGAAATGTTAGAAAGTTTAATGAATTATGAAACACAATCAAAATAAAAAAAAATACTTTAAAAATAAAGAAAACAAAAAAAAACAACAAAAACAACAAACAATTAACATACAGTATTAGAAAAGTCTATCATTCTATTATCCTTATAGTACGCTGCCCAGAACGCTTTCCGGTTCGCGTACTAGGCGCTCACCACGCAAAAAAAAAAAAAATTTTTTTTTTTTGCCCTGCTGGGACCTTTTACAACCTCCACATAAAACCTAGGGGGTCAACGAGGATCTACTATGCCCCCTTATGGTAATTTCCCCCTTTGTTTTAGCCTCCTCTTGTCTCTCGATCCTACCGAGAGACAAGATGGCGGCCGCACCGGACTGTTTAGAATGTTGACAGACACCGAAGAGCCAATCAGCTTCGCATCGCAAAGTTCCGTTACGCGAAAAGTACGCGAACCGGAACGCTACCCGGAGCGCTGTTACAGATATATATCTTATTTTAAACGTTAATTTCTCAAAATCCACTGGAGCACATATATTGAGACCTAGCAAAGGCACATCGGGCTACCAGTCCCTACAATTTTGCCAAGTTTCGTGCAAATCCATTCAGCCGTTCGGGCTAAAAGTGAGGCCAACCGCCCTATGGAAATTAACATGGGAAAAACGCGTTTTGGGACCCCCCTTTTTTCTCTGCCCCCCCCTTGCCAAACCCCCCCCAAAGTTTCAGGGGCTGCTCAGAAACAAAATGTGCCATTTTCCTGAAAATTTCAGCCGATTCCGTCCACAAACGCCAAAGTTATTAGACATAGAATTTTCAAAAATCCCATAGGGAAAAAATCCTAACTATATATACCTACTGGCGACCGCCAGTAGGTAATATATATATATATATATATATATATAGCTATCCAACGCTTTCTCTACTGTTGCACTCACTGTAGTGGTAATAGTAAATTTTACCCTCCCGCTATCCTACGCTAAAAAGAATGTATATTTTTTATTAATATTATGCTCATATATATATATATATATATATATATATATATATATATATATATGAGCATAATATTAATAAAAAATATACATTCTTTTCAGCGTAGGATAGCGGGAGGGTAAAATTTACTATTACCACTACAGTGAGTGCAACAGTAGAGAAAGCGTTGGATAGCGTAGGGGTAAAAATTACTATTCACACTCCAGTGAGTGCAACAGTAGGGAAAGCGTTGGATAGCGTAGGGGTAAAAATTACTATTCCCTCTCCAGTGAGTGCAACAGTAGGGAAAGCGTTGGATAGCGGGAGGGTAAAAATTACTATTCCCTCTCCAGTGAGTACAACAGTAGGGAAAGCGTTAGATAGGGGGAGGGTTAAGAATTACTATTCCCACTCCAAGGAGTACAACAGTAGTCAAAGCGTTGGATAACGTAGAGGTAAAAATTACTATTCCCACTCCAGTGAGTGCATCAGTAGGGAAAGCGTTGGATAGTGGGAGGGTAACAATTACTACTCCCACTCCGTAGAGTGCAACAGTAGGGAAAGCATTGGATAGCGTAGGCGTAAAGATTACTATTCCCACTCCAGTGAGTGCAACAGTAGGGAAAGCGTTGGATAGCGTAAATGTAAAAATTACTATTCCCACTCCAGTGAGTGCAACAGTAGGGAAAGCGTTGGATAGCGTAGGGGTAAAAATTACTATTCCCACTCCAGTGAGTGCAACAGTAGGGAAAGCGTTGGATAACGTAGGGGTAAAAATTGCTATTCCCACTCCAGTGAGTGCAACAGTAGGGAAAGCGTTGGATAGGGTTGGAGTAAAAATTACTATTCCCACTCCAGAGAGTGCAACAGTAGGGAAAGCGTTGGATAGCGTAGGAGTAAAAATTACTATTCCCACTCCAGTGAGTGCAACAGTAAGGAAAGTAAATACTTCACATATGAATATAAATAAATTAAATGTTAATACCAATTACAAATTAATTAAAAGTAATTACCAATGTAATATAATATAATAATTAATCAATTAAAAATCAAAATTAATTATTAAAATAATTGCCTATTAATACAAATTAATTACCAATTAACAATTATTTAATTAACAATTAAAAAAATAGTTCAAAATTAATTCAAAATAAATACTAACAAATTACAAAATTTAATTATTTACAATTAAATTACTTCCCACCCTATTCCCCTATAAACCCACAACACGCAACAGAAAATAAATTAATACAATTAACATAATTATCAATTAATCAATTAATAAAAATTAATTACTAATTATAATTACATCAATTACCAATTAAAAAATCATTAACAATTCAAGATCAATACCAATAAATAAATTAAAACATTTAATTAATTAGAATTAAAATACTTCCCACCCTATTCCCCTATAAACCCACAACCCATTACAGAAAATAAATTAATAACATTACCATAATTATCAATTAATAAAAATTAATTACCAATTATATTTTAATTAATTACCAATTAAAAATTATTTAACAATTAATTCAACATAAATACCAATAAATAAATAAAAATATTTAATTAATTATAATTAAATTATTTCCCACCCTATTCCCCTATAAACACACAACCCTCTACAGAATTATATTACCCAAAAATTAAATACCATAAAATGAATTACTTAAAATAAATTATAAAATAAATATACGCTTTTCACACATATACTCTAACATAAAAACACTTTAAAAAATTCGATATTATTGAAAAATCAATATTAACTTACCTCAAATTCAATATTTTTGTTCACTATATTCTGTCCATTCGATATTTTGTCCATTCTAAATTTTGAATTCGATATTACTGCAATTCTATTCAATATTTTTGTTGACTATAATCTGTCCATTCGATATTTTGTCCATTCTATATTTTTAATTCGATATTACTGCAATTCTATATTTTTGACTCAATATTTTGACTGTATACCTCTCAATGCATTTGTACATAGCAATTTGATTTTTCATATCCTGCATTATAAAATAGGCTTAAAAAGGGTATTTTCAGGCTTGTCATGTTTCCGAACCATCAATGGACATGCAGTGTCACATCCGCATTTCAAAGTAGTGCATTTTTTATATTCAACTAGTGAAAAAAAAAACACCTATCCCACCTCCCGACCTCCTTTCCCACCCTATCCCCCTCCTGGTCAGTCGTATTGCAGCTCTTACGATGTTAACAGGGAATCAGTATATGAGTGTCTTCCCTAAAGGTACCATGTGCAGGATCACAGCGTCTCTGTTCTACGGGCCGAACGAGCAAGCATGGTCCCACACTCTGCGCTTTACTAACGCGGTATCTTGTGTAGGGGCCAGGTCTAGTGTTTCCAACCCAATCAACATTGCCTCTCAATCCAGAGAGATGTGTTGCTTCCTCAGCCCCCTCTCTTCCTCCCTCCGGAGAACAGCCCCCTCCCCCCCTTCCCCATTGAAGCACGTCAGCCTGCCAGACCTTTAACCGCCGGGCACCTGGGGGAATTCCATCTCATAGTGAGCACCCTGATTGCCAAAATGAGGGCAAGATCCACAAACTTTAGCCGCACCTTCTGAACCTTGAAGCGCCAGCGAAGGCCCACCAGACAGGTTAGGACTTCGTCTGGAACCGGTAGTTGTGTCACTGTGGCTAGGGAGTGGCGCACCCCATCCCAATAACCTTGCAGTCGAGGACAAGACCACAGCATATGGATGAAGTCCGCCTCATCTCCCTTACATCTGGGGTAGCAATGGGGGGAGTCCAGGAACATACGGTGTATCCGTTTTGGCATAAGGTACGATCTATGCAGCACCATCGCCTGTATGAATTTGAGCCGTGCATTACGCAACACTTTTTTGGGATGCTCCAGTATGCGTTTCCACGCGTGGTCTGTAATCTCCACACCGGAGTCCGTCGCCCAATGTTCCCAGGGAGAGGTAAGCGTGATTGCAGCATGTGTCCGTACTCCGGCATATAACCAACGCACCAGATATCCCCCAGGTCCCATGTAGTATAGGAGATGTACTAGGGTGTGTTGTGGGGATTCAGTCCTTCGTGGAGCCCAAATGGCTCTAATGTAGTGGATAGTGGCATGTAGTAGATAGAGGCGTGGCGGTGCCCTAGTGGTCTGCAAAGAGGAATCATGGTCCATCAGAGTGCCATCTCCGAAAAAAGCTCCCACCTCTTCTATCCCGCTGTCCATCCAGGCCTGAATTCTAGTAAGTGTGAGTCTCCCCTGTGGTGTAGGTATGCCCAATAAGGGTTTATTCCCAGCGTATGGAGTTGCCACAGATGTGTAAGCCAAGGCCTTCCTCCAACATATTAGGGCGGTCCGCAATAGGGGGGCAGTCAGGAGGGATCCGAGCCCTCTGCAATAACAGGGTGTGTCGCTCCCCTCTATCCAACCTCTGCGGTGTAAACCCAATCTCCTATAAGGTCCTCCCCGCAGTCCAGTATGACAGCCACTGGAGCTGGCTAGCATAGTAGTAACCTCGGAAGTCGGGAACCCCCAGGCCGCCACTCTGCGTCGCCAGCTGATGCTTCTGAAGACTTATCTGTCTCTGACCCGTGCACCAGAGGGGGTAGTCAGTATGGTGTCCATTGTATTAAAAATGGGTTGTAGGAAAACCACTGACAGATTCACGAAGTAATATAGCAAACGAGGCAGCATTACCATCTTTAAGATGGCAACCCGCCCCATTACTGATAGGGGCAGAGAAGACCAGAATCCCACACTGGCACGCAGCCCAGTTATTGCCCGCTGGATATTGCCTTCTATCTGATCCTCTTGTGTTCTATATACATAGATACCGAGGTATTTAAAGGTGGTGGGGGCCACCGAGAAGGAGTGAGTGCCAAATTGTAAATGAGTAATGTGTGGTGTTTCTTGGAAAAAGTAACTGGTCGATTTTTCGGGGTTTATGGTCAGTCCCGATAGACATTCAAAGGTAGTAAATATATCTGGGAAGGAGGCCGTGTCAGCCGTGAGGTCTCGCAAGTATAAAAGTATGTAATCTGCATAGATAGATAGTAGATGATGCACACCATCGACGCAGATACCAAGCTGGTCAGCCGATCTTCGAAGAGCCAGGGCCAGTGATTCTAATGCCAGCACAAACAGCAAAGGGGTGTCTCGTGCCACGATGAATGTTATATGTATCAGAGATAAAGCAGCCCGTACCGGCCCTAGCCGTCGGGGACGTGTACAATAAACGGACTCATTTTAAGTATGTGTCCGGAAACCTAAATCGCTGCAACGTCGCAAACATGAAGTCCCATGATAGGGAATCGAATGCCTGTCTGAGGTCAAGCGCGATGCTCCCAGCATGATGGTGGGCCCTTGGGGTGGCCGCCATTACTGCGTGTAACCGTCTAGTATTAAGTGAAGTGCTGCCGTTTGGGAGGAAACCGCACTGATCACTGTGGCTAAGCGCGGGGAGGTGCGGTTGTATGCGGTTGCCGAGGGCCTTACTTAGTATTTTGTATTCGGTGACTAACATAGAGAGGGGTCTATAATTTGACATTTCTAATCCGTCCCGTCCCCGCTTGGGTGTAGACATGACCAGCGCCTGCATCGTGGAATCCGGTAATCGGCCCGTCTCCAGAGCCGCCTTGTAGACGGTCTCCAGGGTAGGCACCAAAGACTCCGCGTATGTAAGATAGAACTCAACAGGGAGCCCGTCCATACCCGGTGTCTAATTACGATTTAGGCCTTTAATCGCAGTACGGATCTCCTGTTGAGGAAGAAGACCGTCTATATTTTTCTGCACATCCTCCGGCAGGATCGGGAAGGGGAGGTCTCGAAAGAAGTCAGCATTTAGAGAGCTGTCCACTAAAGGGGGGGGTGCACAGAGCTTTTCTAGGTGGTCATGGAAGGCAGTATTAATTTCGGCTTGCGTATGGACTACTTGTCCCGCCAGGGTGCGGATACTAGATATGATCAGCGGGTCGGGTCTGTCTCTAACCATGAGGGCAAGTAGTGTACCGGATCTGTCTGCCTCCGCATGTTTACGCTGAAGAAATGCTCTGAAGTCTATTGTCCGCAACGTCTCCAGAGTCTCTGCATGGTCCATGTGAGTAGTTTGTAACATCTCTCGCTAGGTAGGGGCTAACACTGCCTCCCTCTCCAGTATGTGTAACCTGCTTTCAATGTCCTGCAGTTGTTGATGTGTTTCTTGTCTAGCCCCCACCAACTGTCCTATCGTCGCCCCTCTGACCACTACCTTCAGCGCATCCCATTCGATCAGGCGAGATGTCGCAGTGTTCCAATTTTCGGCCAGGTAATTGGTAATAGTGTTGGAGAGTGTCGTGCGAAAGGGGGCTTCCTCGAATAAGTGTGGATGAAACTTCCAGGAAGGCACAGGAGTGAGTACCATACCCCATTAAAGTGTGAGCACTAGGGGACTATGATCGGAAAAGGTCTTGGCTAGATTTGTAGAGCTGTGGACCTTCATGAGAATCAAACTTGAACAGAGGAACCAATCAATTCTGGTATGAAGGCCGTGCACTGGGGAAAAAAAGGAGTATTCCTTATGTGTCTGGTATAGACAGCGCCACCCATCTGAGAGTGTCCACCACTTGCCCATTTAGCGAATTAGTCCGCGATCTTACCAGCGGTTGTACCGTGTAGAGGGTGATGTGATCTGTCCAGGCCAATCTCCATCACTGCATTCTAATCCCGTCCCAGCACCCAGAGAATCCCGACCCAATCAGCCAAGACCCCAGTCAGCTTACTCAGAAAACGGTCTTGGTCAAAGTTGGGGGCATAAATACTCCAGAGGACCACCAGGGAACTATCAAGGGTGCCCTTCACCAATATTTACCGTCCCTGATCATCTACCCGGCGTTCAAGTGCAACAAAGGGAATCCCATGACGCACTCAGATAGTTGCCCCCCTAGCGAAGGCGGAATAATCAGTGGAGTAGATAGTACCTCTGCATTTTTTCCTCATTTTCTGTGTTTCAGAGTCAGTCAGGTGAGACTCTTGAAGAAATGCCACTTGTGTCCTATGCCTGAGGAGGATTGTTGTATGCGATGTCTTTTCTGTATTGCTCCCAGGCCCCTCACGTTCCATGTGAGCAAGCTGTACGACATTGTGGTGGCAGTCCTTGCCAAGGTCCCATGTGGAAGCGGAGCTCAACTCCGCGTGACGCTTGCAAGGCAGTACTGACCAGGAGTCCCCTTTCCCCAACAGCTTGAACAAAACTTGGCACACCGTCTAAACTGTGCTGGGCCCAACAATGGTGTACGAATGGTACATAACAAATAATGGTGCATACGCCATGAGGGAGGTAGACAACCTTATGTCCACACATGGTCCTAGAATGGCCTAAGACCCAATGGCTCAACAGTACCCTGTCTCCCGGGGAGGGGGGAGTGTACTTCAGGGTGGGTGGGGCGCTAACAACAGCATAGCAAGTGTAATATTAAACATCACAGCGTGGTTACTTGTTGTTGGAGTTGCTGTAGGGAGAAGGAATGGTTTGTCACCGTAGGGGTGAGGTCCTTAACCGTGTCCGCCAGTTTGGCATGGTCAACCTTCAGCAGAGTCAGTCCCGTAGCAAGCATGCATCTGCAGCTCCCTGGAGTCCTGTATCTCCTGTAGGATGAGATCCAGTTTTTCCAGTCCCCCAGCGTGATCAGTCAGGGTTGCTCTCGGCAAGGGGGGTCGGCTAGTCTGGCCCGACATGATGGGAGGGGGGTCAGTACCCTGTTGTCCATCCGCTGTCTTAGCCCGGGTCCTATCCATTGCCCGATGTCGCCACCAGGCCTCCCGGCGGGGCGTCCCCGCAGTTGGTCTTGTAGGGGTATCAGTCCCGCTCCTAGTATTATTAATGTGCAACTACGCACTTCGAGTATGCTCCAATGGGGGGGGGGTCCCCCTCCTGTCTGTTCGGGTTCCCAGCATGGCGGTGGGGTGCAGCGCCAGTGGAGTGCAACTCCCTCAGCAGTGTGTCAAGGTGTAGTGGCCCATGGGGGCACCTGAATCGCCATCCGCACGCTCCTCTCTCCTTACAGGTCCCCCCCGCCTCACCTGCGCCTCCAACCGTGATCACCAGCCGGGTCTCCGGGGCCTATTAAGTGTCCCTAAATCCTCCTCACCGCGTGAATGAGGCCTCCGGCGTATACAGCACCCGGGGTGGGGGGAGCCCTCCTCCCTCTTGTGCACAGGGGGGAGGCACCGATCAGTCTGTGCGGGGGCTCCCAAGTCGCAGGCAGGTCCAGGGCAACTCCCCCAATGCTGGGCAGCCAGGCAGCCTCGGACTCCGCACTTCTCACTCCGTCGACAGCCCGTCCTTACTGAAGAGCCTTTATCAGTTGCAGGCCTCTGGGGCTTAAATTGTCGCAAATCGCCTCAGGCGCTGCCCTGGCAGTCTCCACAACACTCGTACCAGGGGGGTCCACACATAGAACGGAGTGGGGCCGTGCGTCCTTCCAGCCCGCCGCGTCAGGCCCTAGCGCGCCTCGCCGCTACTCACGCTCCACCTTCAGGCCGCTCCATTTTCATGGAGCCCGCCGCTGCCCAGTAGATCTCTCGGGTCCTCGGCAGCCGCCCTGCGCTTCTCGGAGGGGGCTTACAGTCGGAGCGGGACCCAGCAAAGAGAGCCGATGCTCCTCGGGTCACAGAGAGGCCCGGCCCAGCAGCACCACTCGCCGGCTCACTCTCCAGGCAGCTCCCGGCTTGCGTCAACGTCACGGGACAAGTAGGCCCCAGATTGCGCCGGCCTCCCGGGCACTTCCCAGCACCGATCGAGCCTCTACGCCACCACCGGGGTCTAATGTCGTCTGCACCAACAATCCCCCATCAAATGCAGCCGCGTGGATGGCATAGCAATGTAGATTCCCCCCCGGGAGGGTCCAGAACTCTATTAGGCCACGACCGCCATCTCTGACGGCTAGCCACGCACCCCAGATCGGACCCTTTATGTGTCGGATTGCAGCTTTCTGCATGGGATCAGTGGTGTTCCCCAATTCAGTACCTGGGCCAACAGAAGTGATGTGGCAGCTCATTCCCCCCCACCCCCCATGGAGGGTCTTACCTGCCTAGGGACTTCTGACTGCTGATTGGGACCGTTCTTCCAGAGGCACCGAAGACACTGGAGGAGCTGGGATGATCTGGGGCACTGTGGGGAGCCCTGGACTGACCCCTAGGAGTCTAGGCTATGTAATGTGAGGCAACATCTCCCCCCTTACACCTGTGAGTGATTTCCCCCCCAGCCCTGATGCCTGTCCATGACTGACTGGTGGCCAGATGAAGAGGACTACGAATGCATCTACCCTGGTCATCTTGGATTTGCCAGTGTTCCCATTCAGCCTTTTTTATCCCAACGTGACCCACCTTGTCTAGGGCAATTTTTTTAGTCATGAAAGTGGAAATCCTGCTATTAGGGTGCACACAAGAATTGGCGGAGAGTTGGTGGGAACAATTTGACTTACTCAACCTGCTTAAGTACCTATATGTTCCCTAAGCTCTTTTCTCTTGTGCTTGCACCACTTAGGTGAGACCGAGCCACCCTGTCCCACTCTATGTGTGATACTCCCGGACTGAGGAGGATTACGAGATTATGAGACTTCTGTTCACCCAACTGACTTGTGACTCCAACCTTTTTGTTTTTTTGTCCTGCCCATTTGTGTTTTTGGCTGTCTCAGTCTTTTAAAAATGGGAAAGTGTAAGGCTGTAACCAATCCACCTAAACCACCAATGAGCACTTCTCTTGATGGGTTCCTTCAGCGTGTTGTAGGTGTAATAATAAAGACAACTGAACTTGCAGAACCATGTTTATCTCTCATACCTGATCCGCCAGCCAAACTACATGCCCTCCATTGAACTGTTCGCCATCATCATCAGAGGCGTCTGTGGCATCAGTCACCATCCCTGCAGCTGAGACTTCTTGTCACTGTCTGCACCTTCTATATCAATGTCCTGCTTGGCTTGCACACCAGCTAGTAGTCTGCCAGCTAAACGTAACAGTCAATTATCAATCCAAAGATTAATTGGTCACATTCTCCGGCTGCTCAGCAGGATTCTGCTGGATGGATTGTGGCTCATTTTGTGGACACAGAAGGGGAATTGTGTGGGAAAGTAACTGTCAACTTGGAGCCCAAGTTAAAACCCACCTACGACTTTTGGGGCGGTATTGAGGCTGAACTATCTAAACTGCATTCAGTGAATTCTGTCCCTTCCCAGGCTGTTGAGTCTGGATTTGGAAGTGTAGCTCTTCCCAATTGTAACACACATGTGGTGGGCAGCTCTAGTTTTACGTCCATCCCGCCTTTAACGAAGGGAAAATGAGGCCTGTTCTCAACAATGCACATACTCCACTTCGATTATGCAGTAATGGCCCAATGGGTGGGAGGGAATGGGTGAGGGAGAATGGGGTAGATGCAAAATTGACTCCACAGGGCCCATGCCTCCCCCTGAGGCACGTGCATATGTGGCAGTGTTGTCAAATGTCCTGTGCTTGGCCCCAAACAGTATTGAATCTCCCATCCAGTTTAAAACCAAAGTCTTACACTGGTTAAACCCCCTTTTATTGGGTTACTTTTATTGTCACCCAGAATCTGAGTCTCTGAATACAGTCCATCAACCTAGGGTGTCCCTCTTCTGTATTCCCACAGAAAATTGCTTTTTGGCATTCAATATCTTCCCAGGGACTGATTGGCCTGTTCATGCCCATAAAGCAACAGATTTTTCTGCGCCACCTACCACCCATTGTTGTGAGTTGGTGATTATGTTTTCAAAATGGATTGCTAGCAAATCCATTGTTACCCATGCTCCTGGATCATTGATGTTAAAATCTACATTCATTTCTGGGACCTAGACTAGCCCATACTCGAATAACTCGCCAGCAATCACTGCTGCTTTAGGGGACCCTTTATTAGTTGACAAAGATATAGCAGCGACACTTCCTGTCCCATTCCCAACACACTTAAATACTATAAATATTCTTATTTTGAATGTCGCTGGGATTAAGTAAATATTAGGGGATTTTGAGTGGGGTCAATTTATTGATGGACAAGAGATTTGTCTTTTCCAGGAGTCATGGGCCGTAGAAAATCTTAATAGAAGTGTATTTAAAAGCTACTGCGTCCCTGCTGTAAGTTCAACAGTAGGGCGACCATTGGGTGGTTTGCTTGTTTGGCTAAATATTACATTGAATTTTTTTATTTTTAATGGAGTTTTATATAGCGCAAACTTGACCTGAATCAGGTATCAGATCACTTTACATAGCACCAGTCGCGTTACATGAGGACACATTAATTTTTGTTAGGGACGGGGAGATTAAGTGATTTGACCAGAATCACAGGATGTTCAGCGTCATTGCCGAGACTCGAACCCAGTTCCCCAGATTCAAGGTCGACCACCCTAGACGTTAGGCCAACTCCTCTCCCCAGATTTGCTAAGGAATGGAGTTGTTTGTTTTGTCGCCTGACATCCAAGAGGTGGTAATAACCCCTTCCATAGGAATACCTTTTGCTAATTAGCATCTATAACAGGAGTTCGGGTGACCAGAAGGAATCTCCAACCATTCACTCATTGGATGCGATCCTCTCTTAGCATATCAGGTTCCATTGTGTCATTGTTGTAGGTGAACCAAATAGTATTACCCGGAATTTGTGTGCTAATGAAGATGCATTGTGAAGGATTCCTGAGTTGCCATCCCGTGTGAGAAGTCACCTCTTCAGGGTTGCCCTCCAAATGGTTGACCTAACCCTTACACACAACCTTCAAGCATTAAATGGCCGCTCTCTCTGATGCCACTCCTGTTCCCACCTTCTTGAGATGGATGTACTCCATTCATATTGATTACATTCTTCTTGGATCAGGATATGGAGATTTATGTGGGACATAGTAATGGTATTCAGGAGTGAGCGTGACCATAAACCACTGATTTTAACTGTCTGGGACTTGCTACCATGTAAACCATAACACAATAAAATTTAGGAAAAGGGGGTCCTAGGGAGAGTTTAGAGACCTCAAGCACAGTTATGATCCCCAAAACTGACAATATACTACTACAGAATAACTGTGGGTCTAACACTTAGAAAATAACTCACCTGGCTACAGCTCAGGATCAGGGAGCACCGCTCTGTCCGTCGGTACACAAAACCAGCATCTGAGCTGATCCTGAGCTGTAGCCAGGTGAGGTGATGAGTATGCCTCTCACACTAAAGAGGAGTGAGAGGACTGAATGAGGTGATACAAAATTAATTTTGACCTCTTACTTGTTGTTTTCTTCACATAACACTTTATGATAGCAGTAGCAAAGATAAGTAACGGTCCTGAGGAAGCAGTAGATACCAGCTGGATCAATAAATCTGCAGAAACATGTCGACTTAATATCTTACACAGTAGATATTTGTTAGAAACTACTGTCTCTTTGCACATTTCAGCTTTTAATATTTGGGAATGGATGGCCTATGAATAAAGTTGTTGCTGCATCCATTACCCAAATTTTAATAGAGAACTTTTCCTTGTCTTTTTCACTCATATTATTTTGAGTTTTGCACTGCTTTTCAGTTACCATACAAACAGATAGAGTCCTGTTTACAGCTAGTCAGACACTACACGAAGCACTGTGTTTTTGTCTGCGACGAGGACTCCTAGCTCTGTGCAGCTGACCCAAATGATGACAAAAGGGCGGCATAGTTTGTGTAACTGATGGGAATCTTTTCGCACGGATGAGAGTCCTGGTGTAGGCTATATACACTGTATAGAATACACAACTCAGCAGGTTGAAACGAACAGATGAGTTATTTTCTAAGTGTTAGACCCACAGTTATTCTGTAGTAGTATACTTGCTACCATGTACCATGTTGACACTTGTCCAGCAAACCAAGAACAAGCTGGTGGTGACTTACAACTGACAAGAGAACTTAATTGATATATTGGAATTGTTTATACATCTATTAATTCATGGAATATATGGCTGTTGTACGTTTATATCATAGGACAAAAAACATTTATAAAAACAAAATACACAACATATAATGTGGAGGTGTAACATAGATATTTACAACTGATAACTAATGCACAAATCTAGACAATACAAAAAATGATGTAGACAATATGTCCAATTATTACATATATTGTTCAATCTACATCCTGTATTGTCCTCCGCACTGATTGTTAGGATGTAGTGACTCTTGATGTGATATTGCTAAGCTTATATAAGCTAAAATATAATGAAGGTGAGTTTCTATGGATAGGCAAACATACATATATATATATATATATATATATATATATATATATATATATATATATATATATATATATATATATATATATATATATATATATATATATATATATATATATATATCTTCAATACCTCATTGCACTTATCTTCTCTATAATGTGATCCTCAATATTTTTGACATATATTCTGTCCACATGATATTTGTTTCCTCTATAGTCTGTCACAAAACCAACAATTTTAAAAAAGATGGTCCCTTGGCATCCCTAGTATTTCTTTTGTTTTGCTCTAAGGTTAACCAATGTATCTCACGTCAACAGAAAGATTGCTTTTTGCATACAATTAGTGGCGGCTTCTCCACATTGGCGGAGGACCGTCACCCCACTACTTTCAAGCAGTGCAAGAAGAGGTAACATAACATGATAATAACTTTCAGTTATTATCATGTTATGATTCCTTTGCGGGCGGGAGGGTGGGCTGTGTAATAAAGTTGAGAGAGTCCAAGTAGTTTAGATAAGCAAGTATAGTTTATTCAGCCCCAGCCAACAGTCAGCTAACAACTGACAATCCTGGAATTACCAGTCATGGAAACCTTGGTGACATATGGTTCTAAACACTAGGTTCCAACATGGAACCAGAATATCTAGAAAGGCAAGTCATCACACTTCTCCCTCTTAAACATTAAACAGGTTTACACATCCAGCAATGAAGAAGGCAAAAGAAGGATAAAGAAATAAAAGAAGACACTACCTAGACATAATCTCGCAAGTGAACAGGAGGCCTGCATACTCTCACACTCTTGCGAGGATAATTAGCGTGCAGATCAGGAACAGCAACAACATCATCATATTTCCCTTTACCCCCAAAATGAGAAACACGACTATTGTTCCAGATACGACCATCCTCCGTCTTTACAGCATTTTTGAAAATTTTCACAATGGTTCTAGGAACAGAAAACTTGGACCAGTTTTGACAGCCAACAGGAGCCCTGATCTTCACTATCTCCCCCACCACAAACTTTGAATCCTTACCTGAATTTCTTCTATCCACATATATTTTCCTTTTCCTCTGTAGTTCCAATTCCCTTTCTCTCCATGCCCCCACCTCATTATTTTTTACACCTTTGTCTGCAATCATCCAGGCAGGACATAAGCAAGTGTTAGGTTCTCTACCCTTGAAAAGTTCAAACGGGGTTTTTCCTGTAGTTGAGTGAGGAGCGAATCGATATGCTGAAATTCTATTCTGTAACTCCTTTCTCCAGTCCAAATTGTTGACCCTTGCCAATTGAATGCTTTCCTTCAAAGTTTTGTTGAGTCTTTCCAAAGCACCATTTGCCTCAGGGTGATACAAAGAAATTCTCTTGTGAACAATGCCACACTTACTGAGATACTCCTCAACTTTCCCTGAACAAAATTGTGGTCCGTTGTCAGAAAGAATGGAGTTGGGAAAACTCTCACGTTTAAAGACAGACTCCAAAAAAGAAATAACAGACTCGCTTGTAATCTCCCTTACCAAACTAACCTCAACCCATCTAGAATACAAATCCAATAGAACCAACATAAATGGAGTTTGGTGCTCACCATGTAAAGGCCCCACAATATCCACGGCAATTTCATCCCAAGGGGACCTAGGCAACCTTCTGCAAACCATAGGAGAAGACCTCGTCCTCAAGACTTTATCACTTGCCTGACAAGAAGAGCAAACTCTTACAGTGCGCTCCACCAACAAATCGATACCAGGCCACCAGAAGTCCATTCTAATGCGTTCTTTCGTCTTTGAAATACCCAAGTGTCCCTCATGAGACATGTCAACCAGAATACTTCTGAGATTAACTGGTGGAATTAACCTAGTCCCTCTCATGAGTAAGCCATCCACCACTGCCAACTCATCGGCAATCAAAGACCAAGGTTTCTTTAAAGAACGAGACCTACCACCTTCCAGCAATTTAATGACCTCCTTCAACTCCTCATCCTTGCCCAGCTCTTCTCTCCAATCATCTTCTTTCACCGCCCCCAAGGTAACGTCACACACCTTTAAATCACCCTCAAAATCGTCAGCCAAGGCTTCCTCACCATTCCCTACCACATCCACCAACCTTGACAGACAATCTGCCGAGACATTAGTTTTACCTGGTATGTACTCAAACTTGAACACAAACTCCTGCAACGAAATTACCCATCGCCTAATTCTTGCCGAGATGGAGTCTAGCCCCTTTTTTCGAAGACCTCCTTTAGTGGTTTGTGATCAGACCTGACGGTGAAGGAGGAACCCCACACAAACTTCCTGAATTTATTCACAGCCCAATATATACCTAGTGCCTCTTTCTCTATGACAGAGTAATTCAACTCCGCCCCCTTCAAACACCTCGAAGCACAAGCTATCAGGACCTCCTTGTCCTTCCTCACCTGTTACAACAAAGCACCCAGACCCTTGCTGCTAGCATCCGTTACAATAAACGTCGGATCCCCAGGAACAAACGCCTGCAAATTTGGTGCATTCCTCAGATCCATCTTCACCTGATCAAACTCCCTGCTACACTCTTCAGTCCAATTAAACACAGCATTCTTGCACATGATTTTCCTCAGATTAACAGTCTTATCTGCAAAATTTCTGACAAACTTATTGTAAAATTCCGCCATGCCCAAAAACAATGAAACTTCTTCTTTTGAGCACGGTTCCTTCAACTTCTCAATTGTTTCTACAAGATCCTTTTTTGGAGAAATGCCCTTCCTTGAGATGTGGTGGCCCAAATAATCTAGCTCATTGACACCAAACTTGCACTTGCTTTGACGCAGAGTTAAACCAACTTCCAACATTTTCTTCAACACAAGGCAAACCCTCTCGTCATGTTCCTGCTCGTTCTTACCAGAAATGAGAACATCATCCTGATAACACCTTACCCCCGGTATTCCTTTGAACAGATCTTCCATAATTCTCTGGAATACCGAAGCTGCTGAAACCAGCCCAAAAGGCATTCTTAAGAACTTGAATGCACCCATTGGTGTAATGAAACTAGTAAGCTCTTGACACTCTTCTTTCAGCGGAACTTGGTGATAGGCTGAAGCCATATCTAAGGTGGTAAAATAGCATGCCCCATCTAATGTAGAAACCAACTCCTCTATGTTTGGTAAAGGGTTCTTGTCAACTATTACCTCTTTATTTAAGGCCCGAAGATCAACACACAGCCGAATCTCATTATTGGGCTTCCTAGCGACCACAATTGGTGCGAGCCACTCAGTTGCTTCCACTGGTTGTATAACCCCAGTCGACAACAACTTCTCAATCTCTTTACCCACAGCATCTTTTACACAAATTGGAATGCGCCTTACTTTAGCAGCAACAGGTACTGCACTCAACTTCAGCTTTATGTTGTGGTTGTACCCCTTTATGCATCCTAGTTTTTCACTGAACAACTCTTTAAAGTTCTTTATAAACTTGTTCTCCACATTGTCTACAGCCTGTACTTGAATAACTGGATGAGCATTTGGATTGAGACTCACGCCAACCTTGCTTGATGGGACCAACTCAACAAGTTGTCTCCCCTGTTTACCACATACACTTTTGCTTCTGTATACCTTCCCTTATATTCAATGCAGTCAAAAAGTAACCCATTATTTTTATGGGATGTTCTTGATAACCTGTTGGTCTTATATCCGGTTTACACAAAGACTTATTCTTTCCGAACGTATCCTCAAACACTTCGTTTGAAATAAAGGTGACATGTGAGCAAGAATCAAATTTCATCAACACACGTGCTTCTCCTATCAACACATAATCAGAAGGATGTTCAACCTCATCATCATTAATCTGAAAGCTAACTAACTTGGTCTCGGTCTTCGTTTCTCTCCCTACTCTTGTTCTGCAATTTCTTCCAATGTGTCCCTTTCTTCCACACACATTGCAATTGAATTTAAGGGCAGGACACTCTCTCGCATTTGCCATATGCCCATACCTTCCACATCTGTAACAAGTACCTTGAAAAGGAGTTGTGAATTTCTTAATTGTCTGAGTTTTAGAAATACCACCATCAACCTCCCCTTTCAATTTTTCCTCTTCACACACTTCTTTTTTTCTCTTCTCATCCACTCTCTTTACAGCTTGACACACCACTTCTTGTGTTGAAGAACTACCTGGCTTTTCATCCTTTTTCTCCTTGCTAAGTTCACCCACACATTTTAACATGTGTTCAACCCTTTTTGCAATACCAACCACTTCCTCTAGTGCAGGTTCATCCTTTAACCACAACTCTTCCCTTATTTTATCACTCACGCACCTCAAGACAAACTGATCCCTAATTCGTTCCTCTACCAGAACCCCAAACTTGCAACTTGATGCCAACTTTCTTAGCGCAGTAATGTAGTCCTCAACACTCTCTTCCTTGCCTTGTTCACGTAACCCGAAATAGTACCTCTCCATGATGGTACTCACTTTGGGAAGATAGTGTAAGTCTAACTGCCTAGCACATATCTCATACTCATTCAATCCTCTTTGATCTGCCTGTGAAAGAACTGGAAGTGTCTCCAGAATCTCCTGACCTTCTCCTCCCAAACAATGCATTAATAATGCATGCTTCCTTTCGCCACTCAAGTTCGCACCACACACTCTCGCATAGTTTTCAAATATCTTCTTCCACTTTTTCCACCTAATCAGTGGTTCCCCAGGTTCCATCAGAAAGAAAGGAGGGGCAGTTACATTCTGCATCTTGCTACAACCTTAATATACCTTGACTTTTCCTACTTTTATAATTCACCATTAAAGTAATGCCACCCTTCCCTGATATGGGGTGCCCATCACCGTTGATAGGCTTCCAGTCACACACTCGGTTGCAATTGCTTAGTCTCACCAACACCTCTAGTCGCTTTTCCAGCTTATGCCCCTTAGTCAGTCCAAATGAGCTCCTTTGACTTCACTCCTTCTTCCTTTCCACTTTTCTCTTTGTATCAACAGGTCTGTTTTTCACATATAGACTTCCATGATGTTATCTCCCAAAATACCGATTTTCCTGTCAAAATGCCGAATTTCCTGCCTTCCTCGTTGTCTTCTTCTTTTTAAATTCGAAAAACGACAAAAAAAATTCAAAATGGCCGCCACCAACTCCAGATCTGCATTCGGTCTTTTTTCATAAGACGATTGGCCTTGTTTTTTTTTTTTTAGACCAACCCAAAATGGCCGCCACACAACGATCAGACTTCTTTCTTCGGCTGATCGGGCTTGTTTTTTTTTCTTATTACGCATTCAAAGATGTCTGCCACTTTCCTTCAACAAACAGTCTTTTTTCTATGGGAATTTACCCACAAAAATCGACGTCACTCTCAGACTCCGTTTTTTCTCCTTTTCCTTAGTAAATCAAAGAAAAGAGTCTACCTTTGCCGATTTTTGCCGCGTTTTCGTCTATCTCTTCCACATTTACAGCGCAATCTTCGTTTTGCTGTAATCTTCCTCTGAGGATGCCACTCCGCTTTCCTTCTACCACACAGCAGCCAAATGAGTGTTTTCCTCTTCTTTTCGGTTTACACCTGTTGTTGAGGCTGACTTGCACACGTAGGCCTTTCCTCAAACGTCGCCAGTGTAATAAAGTTGAGAGAGTCCAAGTAGTTTAGATAAGCAAGTATAGTTTATTCAGCCCCAGCCAACAGTCAGCTAACAACTGACAATCCTGGAATTACCAGTCATGGGAACCTTGGTGACATATGGTTCTAAACACTAGGTTCCAACATGGAACCAGAATATCTAGAAAGGCAAGTCATCACAGGCTGCTCTGCTCACAGTTTGTGATAGGCTTAGTGGAGGGAGCCTGGCTGCCTGCTTCCTGTTCCTGGAAGCGGACTCAGGATGGCAAGAGCACAGGAAACGCAGGACATGGCCTTGAGGTACTTTTTTTTCTTTTCTGAACCTTGGACGCAACCCCCATCCCACAACTCCCTCCACGGCCCCACACCCGCCACCTCACCCACAATTCATGCCGACCGCCCCTGTGTTCAATGCATGTTTTAGACAAATTAATGTGACATGTGATGATGATTGAGTCTACTTCTTGATGTGAAATGGTCCCTCTGAATTCCAGTGGAAGTATCCACTAAGAGAAAGGAAACATCCAAACAGCTACAAGCATGACGATATGAATAAAATACTAATCTGGGTTGATGCAAGATGTGGTTGGCAATGTCCCACGCAAGTATTTGGAAGGGCCTCACACAAGCAGGCCCATATTTTGAAGTTGGCTGACCTAAAACGTGAACTTACGAGGTTGTCTTTGCCAGACCTAAAAATGGCACAAACGTCGCTGAAAAATTGACATCAATGAATGATAATTGTGACGAGGGGTCTTTTTAACAAAAAAGTGTACTTCTTTTACACTTAGAATTTGAGACAGACTCTCATACCTTCTTCCTTTCTACATCTGTTTTCCTGCCCCAATGTTTCTCTCCTGTGGCTCACTCTTTCACCTTCTTCTTCCCCCACTCTTCTTTTTGTAACACTCTGCTCTCTCCTCTTGTTTGTCCTCCGAGGTCGGTATGTTGTTGGACATCTAACAGCAGTGCCGCTATCAGCTTTTCGTGTGCAGGATTGTGTGCTGCAAGTCTCCTTTATATTTAAGTGCCTCTTTTTTCCTTCAGATTTTCATCATGTAAGACAATTCTTAATATCAAGTTTAGTTGTCATTTTTGATTTTCAACAGTTTCGTTTAGCCACGTTTGGTTTTGTCATTGTCAATTTATTTTGAAACCATAATACAGTTAAAGTAAATCCTTTAAATGCAATCATTGCAATGTTATCTTCATGGACTATAACCTACAAAATATCTGACTCCTTCCCCACTTGTAGTTATGTTGATGCCATGTTCCTGTTTCCTCACAGTGATTTGCAGGAGCTGCTGAAAGAAGTAGCAAGAGCTCGGTGTATCCAGCCTGACCGAGTCCTGCATGTGATCGGTTTCTACCAGTTCCAGGGATTGCGTGGGCTCCTCACAAAATGGATGCCTGGTGGATCCCTGCACTCTCTCATACACCAGGTACACACAACATACCAAAAAGTAGAAAACCTCATGGTGTATTAACTCGTTGGCGTTGGGGCAAGGGAAGGAGGTGGGCATTCAACGACAGCTCATAGATGTGGAGATGTTCTATCTGAAGGATGGTGACTTGGAGTAAAATGTAACATCTTCGCCAGTGATGCCATATAGGTCAGTACAGTATGAATGCACCTACATAGTATTTCTTGTGCCTAGAGTTATTTATCCATACAGTTTATTCCATAGAGTTTACAGGTTGCAATCCAGGGATTCTACCTACAAGCCGCTCTTGTCCAAGCTCCCATTTTATCATGCATACCTTCCCATGGACTCCAGCCAGCCTGCAAAGCTGTGCCATTTGTACGCTGTGTGCAGTCCTCCGATCGCTGTCTATTTGTGATATGCAGCATTGTAAGCGCACTCACTCTGAAGCGTGAACGGGCTGGATGAAACGATGGTGAAATGAATTATATGGTGATGTTTTTATACAAAAGGCGATGCTATGGACACTGAAGCTCTCTTCAGTAAGAGCATGCCATTATTCAGTGGCTTGAAAAAGCAACCTGTTATCACCCTATTTTGTGATTCTAGCACGTGAAACACCATGTTGAACTTGACCTGCAAAGCAAAAGGTTTATTTTACAGCATAGAGTCAATCTTTTGTTCCAGGTAATAGTTATCTCCCTGCTCTAAGAGTTTGCCCACCCATTCCCGGATGTGGACCAATCCGTTCCGCTGTTCTCGATATATGTTGCAACCTTCCTCTATTCCTGTGGCGTGGGGGTGGGTCTCTATTCTCCTTTGGCATTTCCCTTTCCACTGAAACCTGTGGTCTCCGCCTGCACTGCTGGCGCATCTGTCTGTTTTCTCATTAAACCACCCTGTGCATTTCAGTTTCAATGTGTGCATCATTTTCCTGCTTCAGTCCTGCTTGGTGTGCTGCTGAGTAAAGCATCACTTCTGTTCCATCACTAGACACACTGGTTGCGCACACTGCTTCTGGACTGCTGAGGAAACTGGCACGTGCGCCGGTATACGTGTCACTATCAACCATGCTCATGGCATCCATTCCAACAATTCCAGCTACCATACTGGAAGCTGGATACCAAACATGCACAGTGGTGATTCCACACATGCTGAGTTGAGTTACTCCTTTTTAGCTGTTTCTTCTTTGCTTTAACACCTTTTTGGAGGGAAGGTCTTTTTGTCCACTAAAACGACTCAAGTGTTTTTTATTCCTAGCTCTGCGACTTTTCCTGAAAGTTGCCATAGAGCTTCTTGGTAATGTAAATGTAAATGTAAATGTATAGGCATTTATATAGCGCACTACTTACCCGGCGGGTCCCAAGGCGCTTCGACCGCTGCGAAACCCTTCCTGGCTTCCCTGAGAGATGGTCCCTTAATGGGTATCTCCAGGTTGAGACCAGACATCCCCAGTGGTCTGGTGGGGCCGTTAGTGAAGATGAGGCAAGCTAATGCCCAGAGTTGCCGAGTGTGATCGCTAATCAGAGTGGGCACCGAGGCGAGAGAATTATCGAGTCTGCTGACCCTGGTCCAGAAACCTGCCGCGCCGGGAATCGAACCCTGGTCCCGGGCCGTCCTCTGCTCTCGGGTCTGCCGCCTCTAACCAGTGAGACACACTACTTCACTGGGCTGGACTGGTAATGGGCAAGGGCTGTTTAATGAGTTACCTCTGAAGTGTCTATTCCATGCTTTGGTTATTTACGCTTTTCTGAACCTATGCATGCCCTGTTCTGTCTGTATATTCTGAAGAGGAGCAGATGAGAACACCTTGAGAGTTCCTGCCTGTCATATCAGTAATTACGCATACGACGCAGAAAGTTATAATTGAAGCCAGTGGTTCTTATCCTGTTGACGTCTGTGGACCCCCACTTAATAAGTACTGGAATCCTAGAGCCACCACTGAATCGTTATTGGAATCTGGGACCCCCCACTGAGCCCTTTTTGGAATCTGTGGACCCCAGCCTAAGCAATGTTAATGATTTGACTTGCAAAGCAGTGCATACAATTATGGAAACAAGCACTCATCTAACAAATATGAAAAATAAACATTTTAATTTTAGTGGTAAGGTTGGTGCATTTCTAAATTCAATTGAGGCCACCTATTGTCCATACTGCATGCTGTGTAATGCACGTGTACTGCTCCCCGAATCAACATCAGGTTACCAACCTAATTTTTTGCCTCCTATTCCAAATCTTTCACATTTAGAGGACGGTTTAACATCTTCAGTGGCACATGTTGCTTCTTTATTTATATACACTTAATTCATCTGTTAATTGTATTTATTTATATAAGCTGTCCAGGACCCCTGAGTCGGCGTCGCAGACCAGAGGTTCCAAAAGCAAAGGTGAAGGATGGCTGGTGTAAGCATAACATTGTAAAATTAATCTTGACAACTTGAAGATTATAAAGCACCTCCCTCAAGGTTGAAATGTGGTCTCATTTTGTCAGGTCGAAGATCAGTGCTACTTCTACCCTCAGACATGAATTTCGCTCCTGGCCTCCTGAAGCGTGTATCCTCACTCATACAGAGACATGCCAGTTTATAGCAATTGCCAGGTAAAATAATTTTACACACAGTATACAAAGGAGAGTCCCTACCAGACAATGGTTGTGTTAAAAGAAAAAGTGTGAACTTGCTCCCTCGGCACTTATACTCTTACACATACCAGGGATCCACGTCTCAAATAATCCAATCGCTAGAGACCACCCTTGTCTCAGTGCCTGCCCACTGTATTGTTTCTGCAAAGAAGCTTGCTAGGAAGAATCTTCTCAAAAGAGTGATTCCATCTTCCATCTTGAATTTCAGTCCGCAGTAGCGAAGATACCAAGTACATCTCAGCTCAGATGTGAGTTTCCTTTGCAGTTTGATCTCTTCAATGCTGTGAGGTGCTTGATGTTCATCCGCAAACTCCTCTGGTCCTTCTGATTCAACCAAACTATTTCTAGTGGTATTGTTCTCCAAAGTGTATTCCTTCCTTTGTCTCCATTCTGATTTGAGCTCCATTGCTGCACCATTTCCTTTCCTGAATACTCCATTGCCTAACAAGGACACCAGACAGCATGGAGTCTCTGAAAAGAAAGCAGTGTAATATTTAAAGTAGTAGAATCCCTAAGTGTCTGGTTGATCTGTGATCCACTACCTACCTCTTTCTTGAGCATCCTTGTTCATATACCTGGTCTGCATCTTCCAGCACTGCTGAGTGCTGCCATCTTTGTTGGGTTCATGTGTGTTCAGGAGAGAGAGGTCATCATCACTCCCATTAACACAGATTCTCTTCTTGGGCGAGTGGTGCCACCTTACTAGCAGAGTGTTTACTCAAGCAGCCTTGTCGCTTCCTTACCGTCTGCCTCCATAACTTTGCTCAGAGCTAGTTTACTTGGCTTTCTCTTTTAACTCTCGCTTCGAGGTGCCCCTGCCCTTTCTATATTGCTCTCTTGATTATTCTATATGCCTACTGTTCTCTCACTGAGACAACTTTGTGTTAATGCACTTATTTGTGCTGCAGCTTGTCCCCCACCCTTACCTTCTCTGTGTATTCACCCACAGGGGTGCAGGCTGTGTCTCCAATGGACAGGGGTGAAGTCCTCCCTCCTCAAAACTGTGTGCATTCACCTCCAGGCTTCAGCGTCACTCTCTGGTGAGTGTGTGTTACATTGGTGCTCTATCTGATCAACTTGCTGGTCCTCCCTTCTGTTTCCTTGATTGAGCTCTGCGTGCGATGCGGATCATGTCTGAGCAGAGGACTGGATTGTATGCCAGCATTTCCTTGACTCATTGAGTAAGTCAGGCTGTGCAGGACATAAAACAACCACACAATCACACTTTAAATAACATTTTAAGATGCTCGAACCGAATAACCTTAGGCACTTGTAATACAGCAGATGGGACATCTGCCACACATTGACAGAGTATCTTGTCTGCCAAACTCTAAATAAGATCCAATATTTTGGTTGGGATATGTATTTTGGTTGAATGTACAAGTTCCCCTTTAGGTGTTGAATAGCCTCTTGATTGGTAGACTCAACACTTGCTCGCTACCAGAGTAGGCCGCAAACACCATCTCCTCTGAAAGTATTTCTAGATCAGCAAGGGCTAGGATACATCTGCTACGCCACCTTCATCGAAGCCTCCCTGATTTGCAGTAGCTTGTTTTAAAAAAAATACAGCTGAGGTGAAAGGAACTGCTATAAGAGTTTAGTCTCTATGTGGAAGTTTTACTGTTGTTCTGTAACAATAAAGTCAGGAGTAAGATACAGATACGATCAGTAAAAATTGTGAATCTATAACCTCATGTTTAATACAAGTCCTGGTCACCTGGCTACATCCTGGAGTGCTTTGGTCCGAGTATTGTTACTGTATGCACGATGCAATGTAGTTTCCCTGTAAGATGACTACATTCTTCCTGTTGTAGATTTGGTGAACATACATTTTAATTGTTATGAAATGTAGCTGTAGGCAAATATATTTTAAAGCACACAACTGCAATGGTGGATACTTAATGCCCACATGAAGCAATGAAACGTGCTTGCTGAATTGTCATTAGTAGCATCTTTAGCTGGTCTGCCAGATTTGGGCTATCTACAGACACTTCTATTGGTGACAGTGATGCAGATTACATGGCAATTCGGGTCTGGATGTTTCTTTGGTGGGGTGACAAAGGGATTTTGTGATGAAGTGACCTTTTCTGCAGTAGTATACATGACTTAAAATATATACCCTTTGGATGGTCTAGGGGAAATACAGCCTAGGCACTTGCTGCCTGCCCCTTTTTACTGA
The DNA here is from genome assembly GCF_964263255.1 of Lissotriton vulgaris. NCBI lineage: Eukaryota > Metazoa > Chordata > Amphibia > Caudata > Salamandridae > Lissotriton > Lissotriton vulgaris. The sequence continues at coordinate 246,620,826 of NC_141700.1, read as the reverse complement.
CGAACTGCCTGATTCCTCCCCCATAGGATTGTTTATAGTATACATATTGGGGATTTATCCAAAATAAATTGTGTCTGGTGGTGTCAACATGTATGAATTATGAACAGGAATTACTTATTATCTCCCACAGCAATTAATTTTAGCATTAATGTTTATTACTTTCCTTTTTTTAGGTCTCGTAGCGAAAACACAGCGCGTCAGCGCTGTGTCTCGCCAGAGATCTTTTGTTGCTGACTGTGCTTCCCAGGAGACAGTGCCGGCCGCGCGCATCGCCTTGGAGGCGATTTGAAACTGGAACGCGCGCTGTGGCCAGGCGCTGTCTCCTGGGAAGCTCAAGCACCACACACGCATGCGCATACACACAGACACACACACAAGCGCCCATGCACGCACGCACATACATACATACAGAGACACCCCCCCTCACACATACACACACATGCGCACACACACACACAAGTGCACCGAGGCCCCCCCTCCCCCGCCGTCACCGTCGCACACATACATACACAAACGAGCATACACACACACACACACAAGTGCACCAAGCCCCCCCAGCCTTTTGGAACTTACCTGGCCAATGTCGGGGACTCTGCTCTCATCACGCGGCGCCCAACCTCCTGCTGGCGCGGCCCCGGGGCTCTACACCGCTCACAGGAGCCCCAGGCCGCGACACGCATTGACTCCGCCTGCCTCCTCTTCCGGTCTGGACGTGGCCCCGCCCCCGTCACAGGCGACCGTGCCTGACTTCCGGGGCGGCCGCGGCGGGATTCCGGTGGCATTTTAATAGCAGCCTCCTGCAATTGTAATCACACAGTGAAAACCGCTTTTGCACAAATCTTCCGCGTGAGGGTCAACTATTCCTAATTCTGAGCATTTCACTTTTTTCTATACTAAGCAGCATCCAGCCCTGTGATCGTATAAGGTACACTTTATGGATTGTTTAACTAATATATCAAATAAGTTTTCCTACCTGGCAAAGACGCTTTTCCGAGGCATGTATCTGCAGTGCTTTTAAACTGCAGCCCAGCCATTACACAAGTCTGCAATCTAGATCTGCCCATTTTTGTCATGTTTGTGTGGGTGGTAGAAATGCCCTTGAGCCCATACATGACGTTTAACATCTGTGCCTCTAGTGCAATTTCGTCAGTAACGTACACTAGGCTTACTGATAAGTTACATGTTAAATACAGCGATTTGCTCGAGCCTATTTTACAGGACCATTTTAGGGACGGATCACTCTTACTGTGGCATTAAATGTAAGTGTCCGAACACAGTCTTTATATCAGCAATAATATGGTCCAGATAAAGTCAAAAATCCTAGGTGACCATGCACCAAAGGAGATATTGCAACAATTTCCTTTGGATGACAAGTTTCCTAAGATTCTTTATTGCTATTAAGAACTCAGTCCACCTTCCTTCTTCTGTTGCTACCACGCACTGTTGTATAAGGTGCGCTTGACTACCAAAGCAATCTTGATCGAATCAGCCTTTTTTTTTCGGAACCAACAGTTTCTGATGACTTAATGGGTCATGTTGTAACAATGAATATCATATGCCGAGAATGTTTCCCTTACATATAAAGTTCGCCTTCACATTTTAAACGTCCACAGCGCGCTTCATCTTCATTTTTAGGTCTCGTAGCGAAAACTCGCCAGAGATCTTTTGTTGCTGACTTCCCAGGAGACAGTACCGTCCGCGCGCATCGCCTTGGAGGCGATTTGAAACTGCCACGCGCACGCGAACGCGCGCTGTGGCCAGGCGCTGTCTCCTGGGAAGCTCAAGCACCACACACGCATGCGCATACACACAGACACACACACAAGCGCCCATGCACGCATGCATATACATACATACAGAGACACCCCCCTCACACATACACACACGCGCGCACACACACACAAGTGCACCGAGGCCCCCCTCCCCCGCCGTCACCGTCGCACACATACATACACACACGAGCATACACGCACACACACACACGCACACACAAGTGCACCAAGCCCCCCCAGCCTTTTGGAACTTACCTGGCCAATGTCGGGGACTCTACTCTCAGCACGCGGCACCCAACCTCCTGCTGGCGCGGCCCCGGGGCTCTACACCGCTCACAGGAGCCCCGGGCCGCGAGACGCATTGACTCCACCTGCCTCCTCTTCGGGTCTGGACGTGGCCCCGCCCCCGTCACAGGCGACCGTGCCTGACTTCCGGGGCGGCCGCGGCGGGATTCCGGGGGCATTTTAATAGCAGCCTCCTGTAGTAGGGGTTGGTCTGGCCATTTTGTCAGCTATTGGAACTTCCTTATCTCCAACAAAACACCGGCTGCCCTTGTCATAGTTTCTCGGGCCATTCCGCTCCTAGCGATACAGCACCGTGTGCGACCGATGAACTCGACTTTCTGCTGTAGGCAGAGGGCCTTGTGACTTCCTCGAGATTATTTTGCCTGCTCAACTCTTTCGCCACGAGAGACAGGCAGCAGCTATATTATTAATCTGAAAACGTGTTCTTCCTGGAACGACGGCCCACTTACGGCTGTACTGTCATTGTTGGCACGTTCTGTTCCGGGACAGCACGTTTTTTTGTCGCTGTGAGCATATGTGCGCGTGCGTGGTCCGACTCACACATAGTGCTTAGCATGCAGATGCTATAATGTCTGGAGTTAGATCTTTAGCTGGTAAAGAGCTAGAGAATACTTATTTTGCGTATCTATACTATATGTGCTGCATTTAGTTCATATGCATTAAAGTGCTTTTTTTTTTTTTTTACAGTTAAGAACGGATGACAATCCAGTCAAAGAGGCACTGCTTTGTTTTTCTGTTGCCTAAGTGTGTACACCTCATCACTTCCTTCATTAACATTTGGGCTGCTCTGTTTTTTTGCCGTTCATAGTGAAGTGCTAAGGGGGAGTACTTAGTAATTTAATTCGGGATCGACTAGTCATGTGGGCCCAGGATACGAGAAGCTACTCCAATTGTCAGAGTTCCCGGTGGAACCACAGGATCTGTCTATTTATACTAAGAATATCTCGGCCTTTACCAGTTTCCTTCGGGAAGGTGCAAATCAGGGGAAGACCACGCTTTTCTTGTGTACTAGTAACTCCTTTTGTTTTTAAAGAACCACCACTTTGAGCACTTCGCTATGGGTCTTTAGGGTGTCTGTTTGTGGGTCCTACCACGGTCACGATGTTGTTACAGTTAAATCGCTTTCCCAACTATTTGATGGTGGACACTAGTCACTGTTGCTCATGCAAAAAACGTGGAGGGGCTTGCTCGACAGAAAGAGGTGGCAATTGCAGACTTATGTGAAGGAGATGGAACGTGGCAGCTTCATTTGTGGTGGAAACTGAGAATTGTAGGCAACTGCTGGAGCTGAATATTACCCGAAGTTCCTTGTTGTTGGGGCAGAATGCAAAGACTAATTACCTTTTCACCCCAGACCGTCAACAACTAAATGCTCATCCAGCAAGAGTAATAACAATGATTTTGGTGTAGGGCTGTAAATACCTTCTTTTGATAAAAAGACAATCTCTGAATGGGCACTATTCACAAGATCCAAGCTAAAGAAGATATACTATTGTCGGCGTCTCATTCAGAACCACGCAGTCTCAACAATCACAAATCACAGTCTTCGATTAAAAAAACCTCAGTTCGGAAAAGTGCACCTTGAAGTCCATTTGGACACCACCACTGCCATGCACACACAGACACCACCACTGCCATGCACACACAGACACCACCACTGCCATGCACACACGGACACCACCACTGCCATGCACACACAGACACCACCACTGCCATACACACACGGACACCACCACTGCCATGCACACACGGACACCACCACTGCCATGCACACACGGACACCACCACTGCCATGCACACACGGACACCACCACTGCCATGCACACACAGACACCACCACTGCCATGCACACACAGACACCACCACTGCCATGCACCACATCACTCAGGGGCACCGCCACATCACTCTGGGGGCACCACCACATCACTCTGGGGGCACCACCACATCACTCTGGGGGCACCACCACATCACTCAGGGACACCACCACATCACTCTGGGGACACCACCACATCACTCGGGGACACCACCACATCACTCAGGGACACCACCACATCACTCTGGGGACACCACCACATCACTCGGGAACACCGCCACATCACTCGGGGACACCACCACATCACTCGGGGACACCACCACATCACTCGGGGACACCACCACTTCACTCGGGGACACCACCACACCACTCTGGGTCACCACCACATCACTCAGGGGCACCACTCGTCACTCGGGGACACCACCACATCACTCGGGGGGCATCACTCGGGGACACCACCACATCACTCGGGACACCACCACATCACTCGGGGACACGACCCACTTCACCCTTCCACCAACTCAATTACAATAACTTTTATTTAAGTATTAAAAAAATGAAAAACCATTGTTATTTGTAATATCAATACATCTAAGTCATGTAAATTCAACTCATATTGCATTACAAATGCTATAGGTGTCACATTTGCAAATGTTATAGCTATTGGCATTGTCATACACAATGCCAATAACTCAAACTTTAATGCTGCGAGACCTATTGCATTGCAAATGCTTGTCATTACTTTCTAAATAATGAATTATTGTGTGTGACACAAAACAGCAAGAAACTCAACTGGGGCAAATGTTAAGACGTTCCACACACCAGTAGTAGCTCTTATAATCTCACTATGGTGGATAGAATGTCTCTACACAAATGTATGCAGCGACATTCCACTGAGATCCATCAATAAGACACAGATTTCAACTGAGTTTAAAAAAGAAAATATGTTTTATACTTTGAACAAAATAAAATTGATGACAGGAATCATGGGAAAAGAATGGATAAAATGCACTACGGTTTTGATTGTAGTTTTTTGTTGTTGTCGGGAACGTGATTTCAGCTTGTTCTGTACATGATACTCAATACCACTTTTTAGGTCGAGCCTAGTGGCAGCGCGCATGCGCTGCATGCTCTGCAAGACTGCTGTAGTAGAGTATGAGAGAAGCCGCACCCACTCTCCGCCCATATTTTTCATTGGCTTGTGTCATTGTCTTTCATAAATGCTGCCTTCGGATTCGTTAATTGGCTTGTTAGTCCCTCCTTAGTACGCCCTCGTCTTCATTTGTAACCTCCCATGGCGACTGGCTCTTTACATCGGTTGTTACACAGGACCAGATATTTAGTCTGTCAGCACTATTTACTTTATTGATTTTGTCTTACTGCAGGCCAGACATGCCCTGCTTCAGCTGAAACCGATTGTGGTTTTTTAAGCAGCACACTGGTGCCTGCTTTCAATCACTTTAACTCAGCATTATCTTGTATCTGTTTCAACCCCCCCACCCCTAGTAAAATGGATTTAGAAATGATTAGCGAATTAAGTCATGTAGTGCATAATCGTGTTCTAATGGGCTGAAGATGACACATCTGTGTTACATGTCATCTGCACCAAAGCCACCTGAGGTTGTTTCCAAAAGCCTGTTTTATTAACAACAACACCAATACCACCACCTCCAATGCCACCACCACCACCATCACCAGTACCACCACCATCGCCAGTACCACCACCATCTCCACTACCACCACCACCAATACCACCAACACCAATACCACCACCACCAATACAACCACCACCAATGCCATCACCAATACCTATACCACCTTCAATACCACCACCACCAATACCACCACGAATACCACCACCAATACCACAAATATCACCACCACCAATACCATCACCACCAATATTACCCCACCACCAATATCACACCCACCACCAATACCACCACCAATAATACCACCACCACCAATTCCAATACTACCACCACCACCAATACCACCATCACCACCAATACCACCACCACCAATTGCACCATTACCATCACCAATACCACCACCACCAATAATACCTGCACCACCACCAATACTACCACCACCAATACTACCAATACCGCCACCACCAATAATACCTGCACCACCACCAATACTACCACCACCAATACTACCAATACCACCACCACCAATAATACCTGCACCACCACCAATACTACCAAAACCAATACCACCTCCAATACCGCCAACACCACAACTACCACCAATACCACCACCACCAATTCCAACACCACCAATACCAATACCACCACCAATACCACCACCAGCAATACCATCACCAATGTCACCACCACCAATACCCTCACCAAACCACCACTAATACAAATACCACCACCAATACCATTACCAACACCACCACCAATACTATCAACAATACAACCACCATTACCATGACCACCACCAATACCACCCTCACCACCAATACCACTACCAAACCAATACCACTACCAAATCAATACCACTGCCAATTCCAATACCACCACAACCACCAATACCACCACCACCCTCAATATCACCACCATCAATATCAACACCACCACCAATATCATCCCCAATACCATCACCAGTTCCACCACCACCAATACTACCATTACTAATTCCACCACCACTACCACTGCCAATACCACTACAACCACCAATACCATCTCCGCCAATCCCTCCACCACCAATACTACAATACCACCAACAATACCTCCACCAATACCTCCATCAATACCACCACCACCAATACAACCACCACCAATACTACCAACACCACCAACACCAATACCACCACCAGCAATATCACCAATACCACCACCACCAATATCAATACCACCAATACCACTAATACCAATACCACCTCCACCAATGCCACACGGTCAGATCCTATATCAGTTGAGTTGGATATTAACTGATATCGGATCTGACCGTGTGTCACCTGATCAGGCAGAGACCTGTCCTCCTGATTACCATACTGTCCACCCCCACACACCTGTCTTGAAAAAGACCCGGCGCGACCACCAACTGGGGTGCATTAGGGTCGAATCGTCGACGCTCACCTATGGTTCAGAAACTCCAGGATCCATTAAATGAATACTAGGATTCCTTGGATGTGAAACAGATTCTGGCCAACTTAACCCTTGTATATAATTGTATATATGTATTATTCGATTTCACTGTACATTGCTTCATGCACCAAGCACTTTTCACCAATTGTCACATAATTTTCACTTGTGTTTGACGGTCTATCTTAAGAATCCAATATCATCATTGAATGAATTAATTCAGATGTAACATGATTGAATTCTGATATAAAATCGTTCCAAATCACCCCTTGGCTATATGAAGTTTATCATTAAATTTCTTGAGTATTTATTTTCTCATTGCATATGTGTTTCAGAGAGTTTCTAAATGTTTAATTTGCATTTATTAGCGTTGACAAAGTGAAATGTCTTACCCAACAGAACCACCTTTGTGTTTTTAATTAGGCCAAAGCTAGCAATGCCATTACCCATACCAAGCTGCACACTCAAATCACGGAGCGGGCAGCAAATTGCCCCCACCCCTCCTGCTCTTCCACCTGAGCTGCGACAGAGTAATCACAGAGCGAAAGGTGTTGGAGCGCTTTGTTAGTGCTTATAGCTCAGATCATATGTAACTCTCACTTCACACTTTGTGTCTGTGTAATTTACAACACACTTACACATCTTCACAGCACTATTTATCATTACTCTGAAGACGTTGCAGGCTGGTCCCTTCTTCTGATATTTGCAATCTATCAAGAGGTTGAGAAGGCCCGTTATTGCATTGCAATAGGTCTCGCATTTGCGATAGTTTAAGCTATTAGTATTGTAAATGACTGCCTTTTATTTATGTTTTAAAACCCAACACATAAATAAAAGGCATTGTCAATCACAATGACAATAGCTCAAACTCGCGTGAATGCGAGACCTATTGCATTGCAAATGCTTGTTCAAATAACATCTTATACTGCATTTGGGGTCTTCATAAGTATTGTGAAAAAAACGTTACTATTCTTCAGTTTAGTGGCACTCAATGTACAGACCTCGAAAGTATTTAAGGCAGACCTTGCCTTGATGAACTTCCACAGATATGTAATATAGGGCTGTCAGCTCTGAACATATGAATATGGACTGAAAATCAAGAAGCAACAGCTGGGGGCCCTGGCAGTCATTTTTGGGGGCCGGCACTTATTTTTCCTCTTCATACTTTTCTCGAGAGCAAAATAGGGACACATTCATAAAGGGGAAAAGAATGACGAAGAAAACGATGGCAATCTTGACATCATTGGAGAAAGCAGGAACACAGAAGAGTGGGATAAAGGGCTAAGGAGTGTCTGTCAGTAGATTACAGAGGTCTGGGGTGGATTCAGGACTACGCATCCTTGGAATTCTGTGCACCAGTGCCAAGGTGGGCTTCTGAGCAGAGCTTTGGGCGCCAACACTCTTCTCTTAAGGATTAAGCACTGCATATCACCAACCTGAACAATTCCTGTAATTTTGTACAGTTAGGGTGAGCATGTAGTGCTGTGCCCTGTCCGCTACACACAACATAGAGCCTAGAGGCCACATCTAAATATTTAGATGAAGAAAATTCAAGGAACCTTTTGCTTGAGTGACCTTTGTTAAGAGCCTACGCCAGAATGTATTTATGCACATAAATGAGGAATGAATAGTGAACAAGAAGCCCAGCTTTGTCTCTCACTGGAACAGGATAGGGTCAAACACTGCAGATATTATTTGTAAACAGACTTCATCTTAATGTACAGTATACGTGTCTGCAGTACAGTTAGTGCTCCTCTCAATGTTTACACCAGTGACCCACCCCACACACACAAGCACTTTTTCACTCTGTTTCACCCCTCTCTCAGTTCCTCTGTCTCTCTCTTTCTCTCTTACTTTAACTGCAGCTCCAAAATATCTCCCCAACCCTATAACATAGGCTGGAGACAGACCTACAAACAGATACATTACTGGTTGACTAATCTTTTTGTAGGCTGTTGCAAACCAATATAAAACCCCTACCAGGTAAATAACTTCAACATGACTGGTTTAGAATTGGGTAGCAATGGACGCGGATCCGTTGGGGAATATTCCTGCACAGTAGGAATGATAAGGTGGACGATATTCCATGCGCAGGTTCGCCTCTCTATTTAGCAAATCCTCCAGACATCTCTGGGTTTCCGCCTACCACCCAGCTCTAAACCCCTATATCAGATGCCAGATTAAGGCTGGTGTCCTCTTTGCGGACCCAGACAAGTGGCATTGCTGTTAAACAGCCAATTCCTTCTACTAACATCCTAGATTCAAAGTTTGGAATGTGGGACCACGCACCCAATGATTGTTTCATATGAGATAAAGGGGGGAGCGCCATTCCTCAAACAGCTGAAATGTTCTCGCTATATGGTTGAGGTCCATGTGTCCCACTTGTACTAGACTGGCATACCTTCCAGGGCTCCTAAAGTTGGAGGCCTTCCCATATTGGCCCTTTCTGCTCCTGCCCGCTGTTATTTACTTTTTTTTAAAAAAAATTTAAAAGTTATTTATTTCCTCATTTTGCGGATGAAATGTATAAGGAGTATGACGGGAGGCCAGCACTTCCAATAATTTGTACCTTCACTCTCTTATCTTTACTGATCCGGCAACGGAGAGTTTCCCTTCGTTGGAAATAAGTCAGGCTTAGCACTCCTGCATCCTTTACCATATTCAATAATTCTTTGGAAACGGGGGAGAGAGCTAGCCTTCCTGGCTACTCGGCGGGAATGATTCCTGTCTGAATTATTGTCACCGCTTTAATCATAGGATTTGTTTATTTACATGGGTTTATTGCGTACCTTACATGTTAAGTGAACAGTGATTTTCCCAGATTTCCCAGAAGTTTGATTTTTTAGAGGGTTTTCCTTTCCTGTCCAATTTATGTGTTTTTATTATAGAGTTTAGCCATTCCCCGTGTGTTGGTGGTACTGGTTTAACCCAGTTTAGGCATATCTCCCTTCTTGCAAGTAATATTAATACAAACAACAGATTTTCCTGTTTTCTTGTTAACTTCTCTTTACTTAACTCCGCCTTGGTATTAATCCCAAAAATAATTAAAGATGTACTTACTTCTAGATGTCTTCCCAGTACCCGGCATATCGTCTTACCCACTTCTTGCCGAAAGGAGTCAAGGAGAGGGAAACCTTGGAACATGTGCAAGTTGTTCGCCTTTTCGAGCCCACATTTAGGGCAGTGCTTTACACTGGCTCCTTTAAACTTTGATAGCCATTTGGGGGTCCAATATGCCCGATGTACTGTGAGTAGTTGGTTTCTCTTTAGGCGAGCTGGTTTGATGGTTGACCAGCATTTTTCTAATGACCTCTGCCATAAGCCTTGAAGGTCCGGCTCTACTATGTCACTCTTCCATACTGTTTCTGGGATCAGGAAGTTCTCTTCACCTGCAGCTATTAGAGCCCAGTACCACTTTGATATTTCCTTCTTAACTGGGGTTGACTTCATCATTTCTTTCTCCAGCTCTATTCTGCCCGTTTTTTATCCGTTAGTGTGCTTGCCCAACTAGTGAGTTGATAGTATTTGAATTTTGACACCGATGCATTGGTGATTTTTGTTAAATACTCCCATGATTCTATTGCGTTTTCTGTCATCAGTTGGCCCCATTCTTTGATTCCAGCCGCTTTTATTGGTAGTGCCAAGGAGTCTTTTAAGCATTCTGGTGTCCCCGGAGAGTCCCATAAGGGAGCCATAGAGCTATAATAGGGAATGTTCAGGGTGCTTCTGACATGATACCATAGTTTTGCTACGTTATTTAGGATCTTTAATTTTATTTTCTTAAAAAATTTCGTATTGTACTTAAAAGCCTTGTTAATGGTGGAGCCAGGATATCACTCAAAGCGGAATAAAGTTTGTTTGGTAGAGCATCAGGGCCAGCTGCCTTCCCTCTTTTCAGCCCCTTTAGTGCTGTTTTCACTTCTTCAATCGATATTTCCGCATTTAGCTCATCTTTTTCTTCTTCCGATAATTTGGGTAGTATTAAGGGATCCAGATACAAACCAATTTGTTCTTCTGGAAGGATAGAGTCTTCTTTATATAAATTGGAGAAGAAGTTTTCGAATTCTTTCATTATTATCGACTCTTCAGAGGTTAAGCTGCTCTGGTTGTTAAGCTGAATACTCGCTATTTCATTTCTGGTTTGTTCAGTTTTTGCTTTCCACGCCAGTAGTTTCCTGCAGCCCTCTCCATACTCGTGAATGGCGAGGCTACTGGCTTCCCACTTCATCTTTACTCTGTTTTCTAGGTAATCCTCCAGCTTTTCTCTTAATTCTCGCCTGCCGTCCTCCATTGCATTTTTACCTGTATCATTTTCTGCAGTTATCTTTGCGTCTAATAAGTTTATGTTTTTTTCCAGATCTCCAATCTCAAGTTTAGCGAGTTTTGCTCTATGGGCACTCAAACTAATTAGTTTCCCTCTAATAACTGCCTTATAAGTGTCCCAAGTAATTTTGTCTGATGTACCTACTCGATAGTCTTCAAAAAAGTTAGCTGAGGTTATGCCTAGCTCCTCTCGTACCTTAGGGTCTAGTAGTAAGGTGCCTACGACTGTCCACCTGAATTGAGTTTTATTGATTATAGTTTGTAGGGTGAGTTGTACCGCCGAGTGATCTGACAGATGTGCTGGTAAGTGGTCTATGCTTTTAACATTTCTATGCAAGTTTTTGCTTATCAGGAAGTAATCAATTCTGGATCTGTGACCCAATTTTTTTGTTATGAAGCGTGAACGGGGACCCCTTGTTGCCTTTCTCCTTCCACATGTCTATCAAACCCAGGTCTTTTTTTTATAAATTCTTAACCATTCTCTCATCCTGGGTAAATTGGGGAGTCTCCCAGGAGGTGATCTGTCCACTTTAGGGTCCAGGGTAATATTGTAATCACCCCCCAATATTATCGGGGTGGTTGTTGTTAATAGTTCTGTATATAGGCCTTGGAGGGGATTCGGGTCATATGTGTTTGGCCCATAATATCCTACTATGATAAAGATATTGTTGTGAGTTCTTACCCTGGCAAGAGCTCATCTTCCTTTGCTGTCCACTACCTTGTGTTCAATTTTTGCATTAAGTGATTTTTTAAAAATTATTGCAATGCCCTTGACATTGCAGTCTTGATTGGAACATACGTAGGAGTCCACCCATCTGAGGATTTTCACTATTTGCTCCCATTCTGATTTCAGGAGGTGTGTTTCCTGTAGAATGATCACTTCATTTTCCACTTCTTTTAGATATTCGAATATCCTTCTCCGTCTGCTGACTGTTCTAAGCCCATTGACATTCCATGATAAAATATTGAATTCTTTAATTGTTGCCATTGTTTATTATTTTTTTACATTTCCCGGATACTCCTTGTACTTTAATTTTAACTTTAGATACTGAGGATATTTTTTCTATTTTTTCCCTAGTTTGCACCCCTTCCGTGCATTCTTTTTTGTTTGTTTTTATATTTTGTTGTGTACATTGTTTCCCACCCCAAGGAAGCCTCCACTCTTCTTTTTTGGACGGTATTATTTGCCCTTTTGAGCTCCATGCCTCGCCTTATTTACATGTAGTTTATATAATTTCTCCTGTTTTATTTTTCTGTCGCAGTCCGCAGCTGCTCTTTCATTTGTTCTAGGAAAATCTCTACCTCGCTGGGTTCCCTGATATTATACATTTTATTTCGCCACATGATTCTCAATGCAGCTGGGAATCTCATCTGAACTGTGGCTCCAAGGGATTTTATCTCGTGCATGAATTGGCCCAGTTCCCACTGTCTGTCCTGGGTGGCTTTTGACATGTCGTAGCGTATCCTGAAGGTCCAACTGTCTTTGATTAGGGAGCAACTCTTTAGACCCTCACTTAGGAGTATTTCCTTTAGTGTATATGTTTTAAAGTTGATTAAGATCTTCCTTGGTGTCTTTCTCTCTTTACTCTTCCCAGAAGGGTCTCGGTGTACCCTTTGTGTGTCATCAGCCAGATTTGCCTCTTTAGTCCAGGGGAAAAATTCCTCCAGTAGTTGGATGGTGAATTTCTTGATGTCAGACCCTTCCAGATTTTCTGGTACGTTTAAGATCCTCCGGTTATTTTATCTTGCTTGATTTTCTAATGATTCAAGTTTTTCTTTTATACTTTTGTCAGAGTCTCTCAACTTTCTGATCTCCTTCTGGTTGGTATCCACCTTTTTGCTTAGAATTTCAACTACCGCCTCGACTGCGGACACCCTTTCGCCCAGTGCGTTCAACTTTTGGTCAAGGGTCTCACATACCTCCTGGATCTTAGCTTGGTTTATTTCAGACACTGAGAACTTTTCTCTCATCTCACCCAGTACCTTTTCAACGAAGCTTTCCATGAGCTTTCCACTTTGTTCTAGAAAGGAGGGAGGAGGAGGGAGACCTACATTTTTTGCCTCAAGATCGTCTGTGTCTATCAGTGCTGGGGCTTCTAGTACCTCCATTTCAGGGTCCGTATGAGAGTTATCTTCTGTACTCATGCTCTGAGCGTTGTTACTTGGTTCCTCCCTTTGCGGCTGCAGGCTACTCCCAGGGATACTCCTAGGGATACCCGATAAAACTTGGGGGTTTGGTTGCTGAACTTTAAAGTAGGATCTCAGGGAGGGGGAGACTTTCACTTTCTGTATTGTTAAAACCCCTACTTTCTCTGATCTGGGTTTAGATTGTCTATCCCGGTTAGCTGTGCCTCTCGTTCTTCATTTGGGTGCTTACTGGTAGTATCACTTGTTTGGGGGGGGGGGGGGGGAGAGAAGATTTGTTTGGGGAGTTGCCTATTTCTGAGGCAATAACTAGATCTTGTCTCAAGTTCTTCTTCAAGCTCAACTCTGTACTGCGAACTATCTTTTTCTCCTTTTTCTCCTGATGTAGAGCTTGCCTTCTACCTCTGAGGCCACCCCCTTTACAAACTCAGTACCCTTAGCACATAAGCCTCTAGCACCCTTAGTGTTCCTCTTACCTCCTTCTTTTCTTGGTAGGGCTCCTGTGTTATCCCCTTCACACCCCTCTATCAGATCTAGTGCTCTAACCCCCTGCCCTTTCCTTTCCCCTCGTACCTTGCTCATGGGCTCAGGGTTGTTTTTATTCCTCCGGGTGTTCCACTGAACGTCGTCTGTCGGTTTTGTTTGCTGCTTTAACTCTCTCTCTCCCGTATTTGATTCTCCACTCCAGCCCCTCTTGGATCTGCAGTCTCTACTGGAGGGCTCAACACTCTTCTTTGATGTTTGTCTTGCGGCGCTATTTTTAATGTTGCAGTTTATGGGGCTTACAGCTCTCTTCAGTATGTATTTTAATTCGGGACTGGCAGCGATGTTAGAGGGCTCAAGTCGCTTCTCTGGTGCCTGTTCTGCGATGCTACTTCTAGTGCTGCTGTTTACTGGGGTTACAGCTCTTTCCCGTGTGTAGCTGAATTCGGGACCGGCAGCGCTGCCCTTCGTGTCCCGGATACAGTCTTGATCTCGAACCGCTGGAAAAATGGTGTGGCCGCCGATACACTCCCTGCTGCTGCCGCTGCTCTTGCCCCGGAAGAGGTAGCTAACTTTCCCGAACGCTCTCTGACATTCTCTTTGAGCGTTTGAAGCCGCTGCCCAGACCCCTGGGGAAACTATAGTCCTCCCGTATTTGGTGGAGCCTTTATGTTTTTGCGGGTAGGGAGGAGGGTCTCGCATCCCTGACGAGTCTGGTGATCTGGTGCTGGTGGAAATGGCGGTTCGTCCCACACACTCTTGGAGCTTCACGCGAACCTCAGACGGTAGGGTTTCTTTTCTTTTCTGCTGTGATATCGCTACGGCATCGTAGCGGCTGCGGTAATGTGCTGTGGTGAGATTAGGTTTAGACCCTGTCAGCGAGCACGGAGCTCCCGACCGGACCTTCTAGCCAGCCGCCATCTTCCACCACGTATTGCTGCTGTTATTTGATACCCTTGAGAGACCGTTTATGCCTTTCACACTCACTATGTGCAGCACCAGCAGGCTCACACAAGACTACTGTGCTGTCTCAATTCTGTTCTATCAGCACTAGCCAAACCTTAAGCTCCAGTCTATTTGCTTTGGACACAGGCCACAATGAGACCTAATGCATCTACCTATTTTTTAAATCCCTTGGAACACACACAGGATTTCACCAGGTGACGACGTACAAATTTGGAGCATCTGCCAGGCACCCCATGTAGCTACAGGCGCTCATACTGACACCTACCAACGTCCTATTTCAATAAGGGATATTTTCAGCACCTCCAACCAGACCATCTTGTTTGTACTCCTTTGCTGATATACTACAATCACTAAACTCCAGAGCTGCATCTCTCCCGCAGCGCCCAACCTCTACATCAGTTGCACTAGGTAAGCTACAGAAACTCTGAGGTATAAATTTACTTGACAGGGTAATCCAGAGAATGATGTTGCAATAGGTTGTACAACCTAACACAACATCTTCAAGCATAGGCACCTTCTACAGCCCTTATTGTTGGGGTAATTAATGATGCAATCTCTGATAAAAAAGACTAGGCTTTTTATTATCACTGGCTGACCTTTCTAAAGTACTGAATAGCTGTACAACAATGAAAAATGATTGAATAGAAAATCAATTCGTTGCACATTGTTACACCAAGAACTGCTTTCAACACCCAAGAAGTAGAACAAATTGGCATGCTTAAATGGGATCTGACAATGAATGAAAATGTGTTATTTCTACATTTTCTAGCCTGATGTTTACCCAGAGCTGCCTTTATGCGTGATCACAAGAATCCTCTCAGATGTGGCGGAGGGACTATGCCATCTGCACAGACTTCGACCTCCGCTTCTCCACCAGGGCCTCAAACCATCAAATATCCTCCTAGATGCAACATACAGAGCCAAGGTACGTCTATGTTTTCAATCATGTGTTGACATTAACTTGCAGGCGTTAATCCCTTCCACCGCCCTCTTCCCCTGAGGTAACTGACTATTGTCCGGTCCTTGGCACATCCATGTGACATTGTAAACAATAATGTGAGTTGTGGACGGACTTTCAAGTTGACACATTTCTCTGTGGTTTTCATTCCTTGTTCTAGTTCGCAATAAAGTCGTAGTTGTTTTGCAGTGTTTTTACCAACCTACTTTGATTCTGCTTCATGGCTATATTAGCAAAAGTTTAGACTTTGTTGTTCCGCCATTCCTTGGTTTTCCACTCATTGCTTCAGGCAGTATACACTGTGGCTACTTTTTATGAGCTTTGGCAGCCTTTAAAGGCACATTGCTTTGCCTTTCTGCAAGATAATTATCTAGAATGAAGTATGTCACTTTCCATGATTTAAAGGTCTGTCACACCTGCTCTGATTCGTGAGAATGGATTATACATAAATTCTAAGCGCCATCAACTGAGAGAACTTAGAAGTCGATCATGGAGACCTCAGGCAGCAAAAAGAAACCCGACCCTGCCACTAACAAATGTTTTCAACTTTTAATGCTCTGTGGGGAGGGGTTGCCCTTAAGGATAAATTTGTTATTGTATTTCATTTGTCGAGATCTGCTTACGTGCCCATAATGCAGCATCGTCTCTTCTGCTGGGCTCCAGCGTTCTTTCTTTATTCGTCCACATGCCCAAGGTGTTTTTGTTTTCAAGTTACACCCTGTGCACCATTTGTGACTGGTCTCACACATTACAGACCTCATTTTCCTTCTTGTGACCAATGAACATCCTTATGACAGTGATCAAATATGCAGCAAACAAGGGGGCCTGTTGTATGAAAAGGAAGGTCGCAAATAGTGGACGCAAATTGCATTCCGACTTTTTGCAATCTGTCCTTTTGCAAAGTTACCTATATAACTAATAAGTTGTGTCACAAAATGTACAGTCTCAGGGTTTTGCAGAATGACCTGCCCAGTGATTATTTACTAGACAAGCTACTATTTTTGACACCCAGTTAGTTATTGGCTACGAGCACAGGGATGGGAACCTGCAAGAAACAGCAGATCACTATCCCTCATGTTCTCATTCCCATACGTGATTTTTTTTTTAAGCAGCCAAAATAAAATGTCAATATTTAGGAAGTCGCTAGAGGCTACCAGACATATTTCACAATTGTGGAAGCTGCTTCTCTTTTGTGAAACAGTTGCCGCCTCCTGTGAGGTCTCATTAAGTGTTCAATGGTTTCCAACCGCAAATGCAGTCGCAATCATTGATATGTGTCATTACGAATCACCAATGGGAGAGGATGCTCCTTTCATGCCCCTCCCAATTTTGATTCAAAATGAGGCACATACCCTCTTTCCTGATCTGGAAATGGCTTTCTGAATTGCAAAAGGCCTATCTTACCAGAAAGTAGATCTTTGCTAAAATATGGATATGTACTCTATTCTATTTTATTCATGCAAACAAAATACAGAAGGTATAAAATAGATGCTGAGCAATGATTGGATAATCCCTGACCAAGAGTTCAGTTTTGTCTTTGTATGTGTGTTTCCATTAGTAGAACATCAGCAAAACATATTGGAGTGTGGTTTCTAGAATGTCAGTGATGCTTCGCAAAACAAAGATATTTCTTTCTATACCCAAATCTAGATCATGGATTATGGTCTTGCCCACTGGCGAAAGCAGAACTTGAGATCAGTTTCGCTAACTTCCAGCAATGCTGAGACCTCCGACTTGGTGTACCTCTCTCCGGAGACACTCCGAGGAGATAGCCCCACAACTGCGGGTGATGTCTACAGGTAAGAAGTTTCACTCCAGCCAATATAGCACTGCAAACATTGCATGGAGTCATTTCACGTCAAACACTGTGAGGCTCATTTGAACCCATGCAGTAAAATTTGGGCTTAAACTCGCCCGTCTAGTCTCCAGGTAGGCTATGATTTCACTGAGGTTTTGACGTCAGATTTACACATAGGCCAAACTTTGTGCAGTTTTATGCATGCAGCGACCACCAGCTAGAAGCCATAGGTTGCTGTGACCATAGATCTCAAGGAAGGATTATTTGGACTCTGCACTTAAGAGGTCTAGTGTTAAACCAATGCCAACACCATTTGCAGTTGTTTTAATATTGCATCACAGGACTAAGTGATCCAGTCAATATGAAGCTTGCAGAGATGCATGCTGGCACCACAAACAGTAGATTTGGGGTTTTTGGGGGTTATTTGAAGTGCAAACATGATCCAAGGGTATCAGAGCGCTGTAGATATGATAAATAAACATAAACGAAGAGCTTATAGATAAAAAGAACATCTAATGAAACAAATCACAACTTTTAAGAACTCCAGACAATCTGCAGTCTTTATGAGTCATTGGAATGGGTTCCCCTGAGAAGTTTTTCATGATTCTGCTTTGCGTCAGTTCCATTCCAGTAACCCAGGGACATTGTTTGTGTGGGTTCCACTGGGATGGATGCGCTTCAGTTCTGTATTGGTATTCCAGTCATTGTAGCGGCCAATGCATCCAGGACACTGGCTCATCGCGATTTTTAAGAGAGGAACCTCTTCATTGGGATCTTTTTCACCTCTTTTTAAAGACGTGGGTCAATGGGTGAGACCGAACCTTTGGTGGTAGGGAGTTCCAAATCTTTGGCACAGTTCCGGATAAGTATCTTGTGTTGGTTATTGCTTTCTGAATCTGGGGGTTCTAGCCTGAGAGAGTTTGCGCCTTTGAGTGGTCATAGATGTGTCTGAGCAGCAGCAAGTGTATCATCTGCACCACACACATTAAATCTGAAGGGTCAGGAAGGGTGAGTTTGGAAGTTAACCCTGATGGCAATACACCACCTTCCCTCTCTCAGACCTAGGTTCTGCTTCCGGGATCACTGTGGCTACTTGTAGGACTCCCTCTTTCCAAACTATAACTAGGATAGTTCCTTTTTCTTATATTTCTTTGTGCTACATGCATAAACAGAAAAGAGGGCTTCCCTTCCTCAAATTTGTCTGAGAGCCAGTCAACTTGAGTTCTTCCTATATAGATGCAGTTGAATTTGATGGTAAAGATATTATGCGTTGTAGTCAATTGCACACAACAACATACATGAATAATAATGAATGAGTGCTTCCATCAACATGAGTAATATTCATGCATTTTGGGTAAGCAATGTGTAATACTTGTTCGATATCTTCTGGGTTGTTCTATAATGGTATTAAAATGACAAAACAGATTAGGCATTAATGATGCAAACATTAAATACCCTATGTAGGTTAAATAACACATTTAATAAAACAGTAAACACATTTAATAAATATTCATGACCACTCTGGATACTTAAAATCTCTCCCATCTAAAATAAAATGAAATCTAAAATAAGCACTGCAGTTCTAGTTACAATAAATGTTTAAATAAATAGATGGCTCATCTTTACAATTCAGTTGGAATTGTGATGTTATTCAGTTTCTCAACACTATTAATATATCGGTTTTGAAAACAAATGCGAGGTAAGCCTCAGTGGCGTTTCTTCTAAATAAGTTAAAGTGAAATTATGAATACAGTTCCAATGCAACTTAAAAACAATTCAGAAAGCTTAGCTTTGTTTGTTCTTGTACTAATTAAACATTCCCTTTCTTTTAAAATTCAAGGATGAATACATTGAAATATATGTTTTAGCTCGGAGCACATCTAATATGCTGCATTATAGCGCTGCTTCACTAATGAAAACCAAATTAAGGTACACATGATCTATTACATTCTCTAATCGGGCAGATGGGTTTGAGAAATTGGTGCTTAAACGGAGTGAGAACTTGGGGGAGGCTATTACTGTTGATAAGATGAAGATATATTTTGATAATATCTCCCGATTTGTACATTCTTCTAATTTACAGCTGTAGCAATTTCGACATGTGTTGTCTCTATTATACACCGTGAAAAAATTGCACGCTGGTCTCAAGCTGGGAATGTATGGAGTGGGCTTCAGGGAGGGACTCGTCAGAATTGCCCTAAATGTGGGCAACATGCGGCAGACATTGTACACATGTTTGTGCTCTGCCCTTTGTTGAAAGGGTTCTGAAATAAGATCTTGGTGACTATATCGAATAGATTAGGTGGGGATCTTAGGTTGTCAATAACAGAGAGGATCTTAGGATATAAAGAAGATGCTGGATGAATGGCCCTATATTGTCAATAATGATTGTTGCTGCCCGACTAGCGATAGCTAGAGTATGTATCTCTCCTAAACCCCCTACGGAGATGGAATGGTGGTTTATTCTTAAAGAAATTGGGGAAAGAGAGAAGGTTCTATCTAAAGTTAAGGGAGTTCAGGCTCTCTGGAAGTATAGATCTGTCTGGGGGGTCCTAGAGTAGGAGAGTTTTAAGATATCTTGTTTTCAAGTAAAGAAATCACATCAATGAATTTATTCCTAGAAAAGAAGCTCAGTAAGGAATGCTATCGAGGAATCTTGAATATATGCTTGTGCCACTTTTGCTATTTATGCTATATATATGGGTATGCTATATGATTTAAACTGCTGTTCTTTCTATTTCATCATTTCTTCTGTTTTTTTTGGATTATATGTATTTTATTTGAATGATTGATTAGAACATCTCCTCTTTTTGACAAGAAAAAAGAAAAAAAAAGATCAATTACATGTTCAGTAGGAGCGGTCAAGCTTTTTCTTTGCGAGGAACTGCAAACTTTTGCTTGGAAACAGGGTTTATGTTTATCCTGGGAGCTTCTGTTCTCAAAAACACTGATATAGGTCTTTCTTTGGCTTGGTCAGTAAACCCTTCTCTTCTTAATTGGAAAATAAACCACACTGAACTGCATGCTTTCTGTTTCCTTTACTGGAGAAGCTGTGTCTTTGCATTTCTCATTTTCCTTTCTCAGGACTGGTTTTAGAAACATGTTTGATTCTCCATGTCAGCAGCTACCAAACAGCTGCTTCAACTGTTCAGCCTTTTTCAGAATGTCCAGCCCCTCTCCTGATTCTCTTCTGCTGCCTTCTCATCCACTCTCCACCCCACACGGAGGGTTCATATCATGAGACATTAACTTCCGATCCGACCGCTCTAAGGATCGGAGCCATTCTCCTCAAGGCTGCCGAGCTTCTCGTGTGAATGGAAAGGCCACATTCAAGACATGAGATACTGAGTAAATACTGAACTAATAATAATGATGTCGACATTTGATAGGTCTCGTTGCTAAACTGCGACTATAAAATCTTTATGCAGATTATTGCAGGGAGACTGGCCAGGGTAATGCCAAATCTAATTCATCTGGACCAAAAGGGTTTTATAAAGGGAAGGCAAATTTAAGAGATAACGCATGAGCTTTTTGCTGCAATAGATTTGGCGACTTGCGAAAAGATCCCCCTGACTATAATCACTTTCGATGCGGCTAAAGCATTCAACAGAGTCAACTGGTCCTTTCTAAATAAAGCCATTTCCAAATACAACCTCGGACAATGCTTTAGCCACCTGGTGTGTGAGATATACAAAAAACCAAGAGCAAAGATTCTAGTCAACGGAGCTCTCACTAACAATATTGACATACAGAGAGGAACGAGGCAGGGTTACCCCCTGTCACCGTTGCTGTTCAATCTGTATATTGAACCACTGGCAAATACACTCAGAAGCAACGGGTCAATAACTCCTTTCAGATTCCGCGATTGGGCCAAAAAGGTAGCATTATACGCTGATGATCTAATGATCTTTACGGATAATTACCTAAATTCATCCGCAGCAATTAACAACACAATTGTGGAATTTGGCAAAGTATCTGGATATTTGACCAATGAAACCAAAATAGAATCTATGAGCTGGAACGTATATCAGAATATCCCATATTCCAAGGATAAAATAAAATACCTGGGCATAAAGCTGACAAAGGATCTAGAAAAAATACCTCAGATAAACCTCAGTAGGATTGCCACTGAGACCAAAAGAATCCTTAAAGTTTGGGATGGACTACCTTTAAGCTTTTTGGGAAGATCGAATATGATAAAAATGGCAATACTTCCCAAATGTACTTACCTGTTCAATGTTATACCATTGGAATTCAAGAGAGATTCCTTGAAAAATATCCAGGGAGAAATCGAGAGTTTCATTTGGGCATCCAAAGGGTCAAGGATTGCCTGGTACAAGCTAAGAAGAAAAAAAGAACAAGTGGGAATAGCAAGCCCGGATCTCATAGAATATTATAGGGCTTTTCAGTTTAAAAACACGAGATCTCTACTAACCCCGATTTCCTACAAACAATGACTAACAAAACTGACCATTTTTTATTTAAATTCGGTCACCCGAAATTTTTTAAGAAACAGTATGGAAGAGTGACATAGTAGAGCCGGACCTTCAAGGCTTATGGCAGAGGTCATTAGAAAAATGCTGGTCAACCATCAAACCAGCTCGCCTAAAGAGAAACCAACTACTCACATTACATCGGGCATATTGGACCCCCAAAAGGCTATCAAAGTTTAAAGGAGCCAGTTTAAAGCACTGTCCTAAATGTGGGCTCGAAAAGGCGAACAACTTGCACATGTTCCAAGCTTTCCCTCTCCTTGACTCCTTTTGGCAAGAAGTGGGTAAGACGATATGCCGGGTACTGGGAAGACATCTAGAAGTAAGTATATCTTTAATTATTTTTGGGATTAATACCAAGGCGGAGTTAAGTAAAGAGAAGTTAACAAGAAAACAGGAAAATCTGTTGTTTGTATTAATATTACTTGCAAGAAGGGAGATATGCCTAAACTGGGTTAAACCAGTACCACCAACACACGGGGAATGGCTAAACTCTATAATAAAGTATCTGTGACTTCCTCTAAAGTTATGGGGCGAGCTAGGTATTCTCTGTGACCGTCAGCTAACCACGCTATTTCCACATCCGCCATGTAGGACAGTAGGTCCTCTTGCGGTACCGACGGACGTGCCTCATACAGTTTACCTTAGGAAGCCATGAATTCACACGTTATCCCCTTAATGTCCCTCGTTACTATTCCTGTCCGGGTTTTGATAGCAGTGATGTGTTGGGGCGCACGTCCTGTACAAATGTTTTCAGCTAGAGCTCTGCCTGGTCTGCCTCCTTCTCCGTACATTCTAGCAGTTCTACGTTTGGATACATATTTAAGCTCGTCAGCTGCAAACTGTCGATGTTCCACCAGGAGTGCCTGTATTTCTCCCAATATTGCGGTGTCCCCTGTTTGTGTATATCTCTGTTCTAATGTATGTATGGCGCTCTCACGTGTTTTTAGCTGTTGCCTTATTTCCTTCAATATGCCCGTGGACATACTTATACATACCCCCGTATTGTGGCTTTAAAAGCTTCCCTTAATAGACAAGGGTCTTCTGTCGTGGGGCAATTCAGGTCAAAGTAATCTATGATTGCCTTATGTATGGTGTCTACGTACAAAGGGTCACGCAATGCCGCCGCATTAAAACGCCATGTGAAAGGTGGAGGTTCGTAGTTCGGGATATTTACCTCTAGGAGCACAGGGCTATGGTCTGAAAGCGTTCTTGGGAGATGTTTTATATGAACAACCCATGAGATCACATCTTGTGTGCCTAGCCAGTAGTCCGGTCTAGACCAGCTTTTGTGTGCTGCATTTATGTGTGTTGCTATTAGCTCCCCTGGGTGTTGAACCCTCCATATATCAGCCATCCGTAAGTCTTCCATAGCATCTCGGAGCGTCTCCCTCGCTTTAACATGTGGTTCCAGCGTGTGCAGTGACCTGTCTAGTCCTTCCCTTAGCGCTATGTTAAAATCGCCGCCCCATATTATATTGTCGGCTTGGATATCTGCTATGATGTGCCACACTTTCCTGAAGAACCCCGGGTCGTCTATGTTAGGGCCATATGTGTTCACCAATACTACTTGACGCTGTCTCACCGTACCCACCACAATGACGCTTCTGCCTTCAGAGTCTCTGTGTATGTTCGAGATCGTAAATTGTACCCCCTTCCGTATTAGAATGCTGACCCCTCTAGAATAAGATGAGTAGTTTGAGCTGGTGACTGCTTTTGTTGTACAAGTAGTTCTTTGAAACAGGCAAATGCTACTTATAGGTGAGTTGCATTGTATTTATCAATATTTCGCAAATAGTAACATATATAAAGCGCTTTACTTACTTTATATTGGTAGTTAATTGCTGTTTTCTGTATGTTATAGGATGTTGGGCTAATGTTTAAAAAAACTTTGTTCTAGAGGCTATAGTAAACATTATAAAATAGTTCCATGAATATGGGCATTGTAATGTTGCAAGTTGTGTATTAAAATCCATATATGAAAACATTTTAAAGTGCATTTTCATCAGAGACAATTAGTTATAGCTATACAGTTGTAACATTTTCATTTTTTTTGAGGGAGGGGAGAAAGATAGGCAAATGTCTGCAGTTAAAAAAGTAATTGAATGCAGCTTACCTCTGTTATTGTCCCTGACACACTCAGTAGTGTCTTCACAGTAGCTCCTCGTACAGCCTTTATTGGAGACACTGGTGGTGCTGGTGGCTGTAAAATGTATTCAGCCTCCTGGATAACAGCTGACGAAATTGTAAGTGGTGGCATCCTTGCAATCTTTGTTTGTTTTGTCAATAACAATATAGCATTTTTGATAATACAATTCTGAATTATCATTCCATTTTGCTCTTTGGTTTGATTATAGTAATCTTCATTATAACATGTTGCTTTTATACAGCCAGTTTCATCTGCTAAAGCCATATGGTATAAAACGTTATTCTCTTGTTTAGCATTTCTATAATAAGTCTTTGATGAACATCTAATAATGTTGACACGTATTGCTTTTTGGTATGGCTTTGTATCATCTTCTTTGATGTTCTTCAATTCTTCAATGGAAATCATCTGTAAAATATAATGCAGCAATTAAGAAACATTATAGATGATCATTCAAAAAGAATAGTTTGTACAGATAACAATCTAATGCATTTATTCAAATAGCTATCCATATTGGTTTGTGATCACTATAATACGATTCTAATGTGCCGCAATTTGTAAGGTGTACATTTGTAAAAATGTGGTCTAGCAAAGAGTTGTAGTCTGTTGTAGGTGTGGTAATTTTTTGTTCACAATTAAAATGTGTTTTCATGTAAGTTAGGAGCAATTTCGCAATGTGTGTTGTTTGTTGTAGATCAGTATTAAAATCACCCATTATGATATATTTATGATTCGGGTATGCATTTAATGTAGTCGTCAAAATTGTTAAAAATACTTGTATTGCAACTTTGGGCGGTTTGTATATAAATACTATCAAATAATCTGTGTTGTTGATTGTTTGCGTGATTTGCAAAATGTCAATTTGTTGTTCAATTGTAAATATGGGATGT
Organism: Lissotriton vulgaris; assembly: GCF_964263255.1. NCBI lineage: Eukaryota > Metazoa > Chordata > Amphibia > Caudata > Salamandridae > Lissotriton > Lissotriton vulgaris. The sequence goes on along the minus strand of NC_141700.1, from coordinate 246,595,638 downwards.
ATTATATGTTGCTTGTTGTAATATATAGCAATCCCATGTTTTGTATGTTTGTTGAAAAATTTGTCAAATAACATACAATTATAATGGTCAATACAATATGTGTTGTCTGGTGTTTTGTGTGTAATATTGATTTCAGTTAAGCATAATATGTCAGCATTTAATATATTAGTATCAGCTTTCATTGCTTTGAAATGTTTTTGTAATGACCTTATGTTATGTACTATAATTGTAAAATATTTGTTATATTGTTGTATTTGTGTTATAGATATCTCTAACAACATATATGTTTTTAAGCGGAACATTTCTTCATGTACTTTCAAATGTGTTACTATTTTACTTTCATTGAAATTTTTTATGTATATGTTTTTTAAAGATTTTCTCTACTGATTGCTACATAATGCAAGTGATGTGTTTTGCTGTTATTGAAATGTATATATAATGGTTCTATTGTTTCACCTTGTGTTCTATGTATAGTGCGTGCAGATGATTGGCGTAATGGAAATTGTTTTCGTTTTATAGTTATAAATTTTTTGCTATATTGAAAATGTCGAGAAATTGGTAATATTGGTGTCCAAGTATGAGAAATATTTGTATGGTATAGGTGCTTGTTTTGTTGTCTTGTCTTAATTATTCTCGGTCCCTCACGGCATGAACTTTGATAAGGACAATTACACAGACTATTCTTACCATATTTTAAGAAATTGTTTTAATTGCAACAATTGTATTGGTTTTAATTAACTATACAAAATAAAATTTATCTTATCTTATCTTATCTTGTTTTGTTGTCTTGTCTGTGTACCTATTTTGTGATTGTCAAAATGTATCCAAATAACAATTGGAATATCATTTGTATTATCTACATTTTCAACTATTCCTGTTGCACCATTAGTTAAACCATCATTAACATTAATATTAGAAGTTAGATCATAACGTAATTTAATGGCAATATGTAATATATTTGGCAAGCCCATTGTTTGTGTTGAGGTTGTAGGTAATCTTTCTATTATTGTTTTTTTTTACTTCTGCACTTAGGTCTGCTGCTATTGTATCTTTTGCTACTGTTGTATACATTGGATAGTGTTTTATGTGTTGCATTAAAACATTATTATTTACTTAATTAACTTCTTTGTTTGTTGCCATTATATATGGTATGGATTGTATTATACTTGAGTCAGGCTCTATTTGGCGAGCGTTTAAGTTTTCTACATCATCATTTGTATGTTCACCTATTCTTAGTCTATTAAGCATTTGTGCAAATGGCAAATCATTTATTTGTCTCATAATTTCTGTAAGTTCATATAATCTAAAATGTGTTTGCCACAAGTTTGTACTCAATGGTCCATACATCTGCTTTGAGTTTTCAAATATATATGTATCAAAAACTGGTTTTAATTGGTAAAAGTCTCCAATAGCTAATATAGATATTCTTTCATAAGGCTTGTCTGATGCTTTTATTTCTTGCATTCTATTGTGTATAAAGGTGAACATATTTGTATCTACCATTGAAATTTCATCTATTATCAATACCTTTAAATGCATTAGTTTACTTTGTAGTGCACCTCTGTTTTCATGTGTTAATTGTTTATATGTTAAAGTTTGAGAGACTGGGATTTTAAATGTACTATGTAATGTTTGTCCATTTATATGATGTGCTGCTTTTCCTGTTGGTGCTGTAAGTAAAATATAAATATTGTCAGGATTTTCTCCTGCTTTAGTATTGAAGTACCTTAGCAAAGTTTGATAAAGTGCAGTTATGAGAAAACTTGTACCTACTCCTGCACCGCCAGTACAAAAAGTAAAGAAAGCTGTTGTTTGTGTTTTCAGCCAATTCAAATGGTGATATACAAAATTTAGTTGTTCAGATGTTAAATTCTGCATAATACTATTGTATTCTTCTTGCGGTAGTAAATTGTTTACTAATAATTCTTCTTCTGTAAATCTTCTAATTCCTAAATCTAATGCTAGGTCATATTGTGCATCTTGTTGATAATCTTGTGTATTCATTTCTTTGTCATCTATTGATATTGCTGCTGTAGGCGATGCTGGTGGTGTTAGCATATTGTCATCATTATGTGTTTCTTCATCATTAAGCATTGTATGTGGATTATTATATAAGTAATAGTTGTTATCGGCTTCTGTTTGTACTTCTAAGTATCTTTCATAGCATGTATTTTTTTCTGAAATTATATTACTCTCTATTCTCCATGGGTAGTAAAGCATTAGCAATTCTCTGTAATAATTTTCGGGGTCATTAACTTTATCAAATCTGCGATAGCTTATTATTTTGGGTTTTTTACGACGAGTGTATATTTTGCTGGTTGTACTGTTAACTAATTCACCTATTGGAAGTTCTTCATCATCTGCGCTATAAAAATTAGTTTCTAAAAGTAAATCATCATAGGTGCTTTGCACTTTCTTTTTGTTAGCTTTTTGTGTTGTATCATATTTAGATGCATAATCAGCTAAAGTACATTGTTCTAATATTATTGGCCGCTTGCTATACTTATTAATTTCATTGTCAAATTGTACTTTTGTTGATGTTTCTGGCATCATATTTATTGTCTTTATGTCTTTCATTAAGTACTTTGTTTGTCTGGTATACTTGTATTGATAAATACAAATGATCTAGAACTTTTCCTTAATGGCATTTGCAATATAAGATAAGCAGCTTCTTGGGCACTAATTTCAGTGCAATTTAAAAATGTATTGCCAATGTGCTTTAATTGTTCTTTAATGTTTACATTATGGCAAACTTCCTTTGCAGCTTGTGCTATTATTTTGCTCAGCCCTCGCTGAGATTTACTAATATATGATACTATATATACACAAGCATATGCATCTAGGACATACTGTATATATATGTTAGCTTGCCATGCTTGCAAAATTGTTCTATTGTAATTATTTATAAAACATTCAGCTGGTGTACTTTCTAAAACAACAGTTGTTTTGTTTTATTTGTAAGCATATGCATTTTATATATTGTTCTTCTGTTAATTGCATATGCTGTAAAAACTTCATATGTGTAACTTGGAAAATGTTCTGTGGTCATTGTAGAATGAATGATATCTATGTGTTGCTTTAGGATAGTATCTGTTATGTCTAATTGTAATGGCTTTAATATCATAGTACATGACATAGGATATTTTGGGTATTGATATTTGCATGTTCTTTTATGTTTAATACGACAATTTTTAGTATGCCCGTGTTTTTGTAGTGGAAGTAAACATTCTAAAGAAGTATCTTCTGACTTGTGGCATGTTATGCGTTTGTTAATAAAACTAATAACTTTGTCATCTTTGTCTATGCTATACTGTGGTGCATTATCAATCCATAGCAATGTATGTATATGTGGTGATCCTCTTTGTTGAAATTCAACTCTGTAAAAGTAATCTGCTACTTTACCTATCGGATTAGTTTTGTGCAATAAAATACAGTTGAATAATTTCCTTACTTGATAATCAAAGTGTCGTGCACATGTTATAGGGTCCTGCTGAATTAAACTGCATACTTTTGAATTCTTCTCTGGTGCATTCCTTTTTATTTTTTATATGTAAGAGTATATTAATTAAGTGATACCATTTTGTTTCTGCTGCAGATAAAGTTTAAAAAAAAGTTGGGATACCTAATTGTCTTATCATTGTAAACAGATCTCTTTTGCAGTTTTCCCAGTAGGGAGGAGAACTTCGGATTGTTTTTAATATTTTGTATCCTTCATTGTATTGCAGTATGCTTTGCAAGTTATCTTTTATATCATTCACTGTAATAACTTTACAGTTAGTAAAATGTTTTCTGAGTGATATAAATATTTTGTCTTATATTTTTTTAATTTGCAATTTTTTCACTTTGAAAAACATATTTGTTATACTATTAGCTACTCTTTTGTCATAACTTCTTAATTCACATTTACATATTGTACTATAATGTACCTGTACATGTCTATCTTCATTAGCTGTTCTACGTTTCCCACAAAATATTGTTGGGAATGCTAAATATTCAGAATCTTTATCTTCATATAATCCACGTGGTGTATTATGTTCAGCAGGAGCTAAATTTAATACATTGATGTTATCTGCTGTAATTGTTTCATTTGGTAATAATGTATCTAATTTGCCTACAGGTACGTCATCTGTACTACTTGAACTATTATTAACTTCAGAAGTATTTGTATTATTAGTTGTTTCGTATGGAGTATATTCCCGATCTGAATTTATTGTTACTCCATATTCTTTAAACAAATCACTATTGCAAGCTAACCATAAAGCTGCATTGATTTATAGCGTAACCATCTCTTTAATTTAATTGGTATTGTCATACTATCACTTATTTGTCTTGGTAATATTGTAATAGTTGTCATAACATCAGCTGGAACATTAACAACAGCACCTGTTAATGCTTTCTGAAATCCACATGGCAGTGTTCTAATTTGCAAAAAAGGTATTCTTGGAGATATTAATCTTTCTTCTAAATCATACAAATATAGTTCAGGTGGAATATCATAAAAACTCATGCCATTATAAACTGAACATGGTGGTATTTTGTTTTTACTTATGTATTGATTGCATGCATTACATATATTATCTGTTTGATGACTACGAATGTTACATAACCTGAAAGTTTTGTTTTGAATAATATTACAGATATTTCTAACTGTTTGCTTATGCCACATTTGGTTACAAATAGTACATATATATTCTGGGCCATGCTGTATTTGATTATGGAAGTCATCTATTACAGGTATTTCTAATAATATATTAGCATTGATATTTTGTGTAGCATCTGTATTAAGATTCTCAATGGAAGTACCATTTATGTTCTGTTTCCTTTTAATAGGGGTTTTGGTTTGAGAGTCATTAATTATAATATTAGGCATTATGCTGCTTCTAATGATGTTTGTTAGTTGTACATTGCTATCACTTTCTATGTCACTAACATATTTTTCAATATTTGCAGGCATAAGAGCTATAGTTGGAGTGGCTAATTTTGAACTATAATGTATATGCATTCGTTTAGGTGTTTTTACGTTTTTTTGCAGCTAGGCTTTTTTGAGCTTTTTAAAATGAAGTTCTAAGAATTGCAGTTACAGTGATAGGTATAATTTTCAGTATTATTGAATTATCATTAAGGGGTAGCATTTTATTTGCAAGCATTGTCATATATCGCATGACATGTGCATTTGTTTTAGTGTGTATAACCATTTTTGTACAATCATTATGTGATTTCTGCTTATCCTGTGTTGTATATGAATAGTAAATAAAATAGTTGTCATTAGTTTTAGTAATGACAATCAGAATTTTATCTAAAGATATTATGACAGAGTCATGTATAGGTAATGCATTTTTAAGGCTAATGTTATGTTTATTTCTAAAGTATTATCACCTTAGCTGCATGTAAACATTTCTCCCCAGTGCTGTCCATTAGAACTAGTGCTGAATGGACGTTCAATGGTCGTGCGCAGCACTGGGGAGGTAGCGCTGCTGACGACCATTGGCCATCAGCAGCACTTAAGGGGTTATTGTGCAACATGTTATGTATCAGTTGCTTTTGCAGCTGAATTGAATATATTGTATTTTTGTATTCAATGTAATTAGCTATATCTTCTATGTTCATGTTTTGTTCGGGATAGAAAGTTTTCATGTCCATATACATTGTTTTGCCAAGTTGCATTATATTATGTATATCTTGTCAAGTCCATTTTTCTATATTTGTAATTTTACTGTAAAGAATAGCAAATACAAGATTGCAAATATATATGCTATCTATTTGTTTTTCTTGAAATTGTGTATTTATAATGCTAAGATTTACTTCTATTATTTTTGTCACTATCTTTATGGTCATTATTAAGAATGCTCGTTTCACTAGCATCTAATTTATGTGCTGCAGATTGTTGTATTGCATTATCTTCATGACTTTCTTTATTATGATTTTCGCTGTTATGATTGCTAATACTTGTTAGTGTATTTGTTGCTAAAGCCTCTTCTATAATTAGCTTCCATTTACTGTTTTCTTTTTTTGCTACTTTCTGGTCACATTTCATGACATTGTGCAGGTGTTCAGTAAATGGTAAGTCTTGGGTAATTACGCTTGCATATGTTCTCTTGCTTGTATTTGTAGTTTGTATGACACTTTTTTCTAACAGTGTGCTACTTTGAATTTTTTTAGGAGGTTTACAATTTATTGTATTTGTGTTATGTCTTTTTTATGTGTTTTTGTTTGTGTAACAGTTTCAGGTACTGTATTTAATAATGAAGTTGCTACTTGTGTATGTGTACTAGTATGAGTCTGTCTTTCCTGTAACTTAGATGTTGATGCTTCTCCACTTTTCCTACTATTGCTATTTGCCTGTACACAAATGTTTGTGCTATGTACAAAATAAGTTGTCTTTTTCTGCTCTATTTGTAAAGCTTTTTGAAATGATTTATTTTTTATTTGTTTAACATTGATTGGCGTTAATTCAAATTGGACATTTATTGCATTAATTAGTTTTATGCAATTTGCTAAACTGTTAACATAATGGATTACATCTTGAAAAGTTTTTTTTTTTAGTACTACACATGTATCGTTAGGATGTGGCATCCCATCGTTATCTCGACTATGTGAATCAAAAATAAAATAGCTATCTTCATTTTTAAAGATAGAAATAACATACACATCCATGCAAAGTAAGACTCCAGAATGTGCTATTGATAAATCGAAACGTTTAAATATGTTACCATAGTAAGTTTACCCAAGTTTAATTGAATATATATCATTTCCATGTGTGATATATTTCGGTAGTTCATCAGGATACATAAAATCTTGTTTATTAATAGAGTGCATTTGTATATATAATGCATCTCCAAGGTCCATTATATAATGCAAATCTTCTGCGTCCCATATATATGCTATTTTATTGTGGTTGTGAATAATAGCAAATATACTATTTGGTAAGCATTGTTTACCTCTTGAATTTGTTGAAAATTTTTCATGTCCTTGATGGTATTGAGCTTGTATGATGTTATGCATTTTTATATGTTTATATTAGATACTGTATTTAAGTTTTACTCCTTAATTGTACTTGTTCAGTGTATTAATTTTACTTTGTATCTGCAATTTTGTAAGTGTTAATGCATAAAGGTATGTGTGCGATATATTAATGTTGTGTTGTAATATGCATTAAAAGTAATGTGTTACTAGTATTGTGTGGTATATAGTATGGCTAACATAAAATAGTAAAAGCAATGCAAGTACGTATATATACAATGACTTGTAAATGACATTCATTTGTTTGAATACAAGTTTTTTACCTTGCTGGTAGCTTTTTCTGTTTGAAGAACCTGTCAGACAAATGAATGAGTCATACATTTTTTTTGTTTATATATGCATGTATACAATCTGTTGGTGTACAGCAAAATACAGTACAACATGCATGTATAAAAAGATAGTGCAACAAATTGGTGTTGCAGTGGAGAGAATGCTTGCAAAATTATATTATTATAAATAATACTAATAAAGGACAATGCACATTCATTGTGAATTTGGCCAACACATTGGGGACATACTGGTGAGAATTTGTACAGTACTATAATGGTATAGGTAAAAGCTAAGTATTACAGATTTTTCAATAAGCTGAGAGGGGATGGAATTCGAACATCTGTAAGTTTTCTTGCTGCTCATTGAATAAGTTAGGAATTACACTCATGCTTTATTGCATAGCGTGAATCTAACATGAACTGCAATTTTTTAGTACAGAACTCAGTATGCACAGTTTAACTTGCAAAATATAGTATAACAACTAATATAATTGCAGAAAAATGTGTATGCATGTAAAATTTCTGCAACACATTGGCAATGCAGCAGACAACACGGGAACAATCATATAATAATATAGCTAAAAGGCAAAGATCATAAAATTTGTAATAAACTGGGTTTTGTTATGATTTAAACATCCGTAAGTGCTGTCGATTCACGAATCGCGGTGCAGGTGTGAAAATAGCATGAATTGCAATTTTTTAGCACAGTACCTAGTATACATAGCTATGCTTGCAAAATTTTATTATTAGAAGCAATATTAATACAGCAAAATGGCCATGCATGTAGTATGTGTGCAACATTTTAGATGAAGCATTAGAGCGTATGTATACAGCGTTATAATGATATAGGTAAGAGTGCATGTAGAGTTGCTATTTAGAAAGAGCTTAGAGTGCATAGCCAGTGCAACGATAGAACTTGGAGTGCATGTTTAGTGCTACATTCATAAGCTTAGAGTGCATGTATAGCACTACATTGATAGAGTTTAGAATTTATATACAGCATTATGATAGAACTGATAGTGTGTGTATACCTTTATAATGATGTAGTTCACAGGGCATTCATGGTGGTAGTAAGATAAAGCTGAGAGTAGGCAGACAGTATAAAATAGACTTTGGAATGCATGTATACTAAAGTTTATAAAGAAGGAATGCAAGACAGTGTGAGAAAAAGAATGTGAGTGAGAAAGTGTAGTATACAGAAGAAAAGAGAGAGTACTAGTGAAGTACTGCAGAGAGAGTGTTATTTAGACAGAGAGTATTTAAAAGAGAGGAGAAGAGTAAGAGTGTAAAAAGATATTGGTGACAGTAATAGCGTTTGTGACTGTTTGCAATACAGAGAGAACAAGAGAGAGAGTATAAGAGAGAGTGCTTGAAAAAGAAAATAGTCTGTCCTGTATACTTCATCCCCCACATGCATCAAACTCCCGTTTTGCGTTTCCAAATTTGCGATTTTTACCGAATCGCAAATATGGATTCGCAAAACGGGATGCATCATAGAAAGTGCTAAATATTTCCGATTCGGTAAAAATCGCAATTTTTACCGAATCGCAAATATTATGCGAATTCAAAATTGCGAATTTGCTATTCCCATTGATTCCTATGGGCTTAAAGGCCCATAGGAATCAATGGAAATTGTGAATTCGCAATTTTGAATTCACAAATGTTGATGCATTCCATGGGTGCGGGGGGGGTCCAAAGGACCCCCCCTGCACCCCTGAAATGTATTTTCAAATGGATGTTTCACACACACATGTCCTAAGGACAAGTGTGTCTGTAACATGACATTGTTTAAAATGTAAATTAGAACATTTTAAACATTTTTCGCAATTTACCACGAGGTTCAACCTCGTGGTAATTTGCACTTCCAAACTTTGTATTCGCAATTTAATTTCAGAATGATGCATTGCATTTAAGGAATCGCAAATTTGCGATTCCTTAAATGCAATCGCATTCTGGAAAGTCGCAAAATTAGCGATTTTCATCACAAAATAATGATGCATCTGAAAAAGCATTTTTGGAATCGCAAACGGCCGATTTTAAGGAATCGCACCGTTTGCGACTCCAAAAATGCTTGATGCATGTGGGGGCATGTCTAGTTTTATATTGATAAGCTATTTAGAGAGACCTGGCAATGACAATTTGCTATATGGCTGAGATACCCGCCACCCCCTCTCAACACAACCATCCCCAAGAATTGGGAAACCGGAAACAGTTCTTGAACTTTTGGAAGGCGGGAAGGGAGTTACCCTTCCCGGCCGTATTTATTAAAATATGAAGCAAAAATAAAACATTAAAATAACAGTTTCATATTATGTACAATTTCATTTCCACATTACGATGTTTGGCTAACCTTAACAGTTCTCTAATACAAAGGTTCTCCTAGCCGAACTAACATCCTACAAAACATTTCACTTGAAATTGTACATCCTAACGTTAAGGGCCAACGGCAAGGTCGTAACCGGTGTCAGATCCCTAACCCAGAAATGCCCCCCTCACTTGTGAGAGGAGCGACCGCACAGAGGCGTACCTCAAGTGCATCTACCAATTTCCCTTTGTACTTGACGGGGGCCCCAATAAACTCGACACCATTTAACGGTCGTTCGAGGACTCGTGTGAGGTGTCTAAAAGGTAGCGTAAACCCCCTCCCGCACCCCACACAACTTACCCATCTGCCGTCGCAGATGTCCTGGCCCCGGGAAATTCCCCAGGAGGGGCCGTAGCCCCTCCTATCCAGGAAGGGGCCTTGACCACCTTTCCTTTCCTTCCGGCGGCCTCTCCTTAGACAGGACCGCCTCCCCGTTGAGGGGCCAATTGGCCACCTCCCCCGAGCGCTCCCATCCGTAATGGGTGACGCCCCCTCATAGGGATCTTCGAATTACTGCTCACCGATCATGACCTTACCGCCCGACCAAAATAAATACGACAGTTCTACCTAAGTTACTAAGATTACAAAGCAAACATCGCTTATTACCAAGCGTAAATACTGATCAATCCAAATTACTTTATTTGCAAAACCTACTAGAAATAACCAATCTTTATTGCATCTTAAGAAATTTCACGACAATCATCACAACCTGTAAGAAAACAGAGAAAACAAAAAAGATGCTATGTCAACTGCATTCACCACGAATCGCTGTCCTCAGGGGCTGGTGGGTGGGTCAAAATTGGCTCTTCGTTCCGTCTCGAGCTCACGTGCAGCGGGGAGGTGCAGCTTCAGAGCACAGGAACAAGAGGATGCTTTCTTGGCTTCCGCTCCTTTTATTCGTCTTCAGGGCGGGCGTAAACCCGCCCCGCCTGCCTCCGAGGGCGTGGCCAGCCGCGTCGGTGTCTAGGCCAGCCCACTCTAGGGCGGGAAAAAGGCGCGCCCCGGCTACGCCACTTTGGGCATACCAGCCGAGACCCGCCGCCCGCCCAAGATGGCTTCCCGGGGGGATCGTGGTACTCCACCATACGTTCGGGGGGACCGAATGGTCGCCCCTTTCCATATGGCTGAGATACCCGCCACCCCCTCTCAACACAACCATCCCCAAGAATTGGGAAACCGGAAACAGTTCTTGAACTTTTGGAAGGCGGGAAGGGAGTTACCCTTCCCGGCCGTATTTATTAAAATATGAAACAAAAATAAAACATTAAAATAACAGTTTCATATTATGTACAATTTCATTTCCACATTACGATGTTTGGCTAACCTTAACAGTTCTCTAATACAAAGGTTCTCCTAGCCGAACTAACATCCTACAAAACATTTGACTTGAAATTGTACATCCTAACGTTAAGGGCCAACGGCAAGGTCGTAACCGGTGTCAGATCCCTAACCCAGAAATGCCCCCCTCACTTGTGAGAGGAGCGACCGCACAGAGGCGTACCTCAAGTGCATCTACCAATTTCCCTTTGTACTTGACGGGGGCCCCAATAAACTCGACGCCATTTAACGGTCGTTCGAGGACTCGTGTGAGGTGTCTAAAAGGTAGCGTAAACCCCCTCCCGCACCCCACACAACTTACCCATCTGCCGTCGCAGATGTCCTGGCCCCAGGAAATTCCCCAGGAGGGGCCGTAGCCCCTCCTATCCAGGAAGGGGCCTTGACCACCTTTCCTTTCCTTCCGGCGGCCTCTCCTTAGACAGGACCGCCTCCCCGTTGAGGGGCCAATTGGCCACCTCCCCCGAGCGCTCCCATCCGTAATGGGTGACGCCCCCTCATAGGGATCTTCGAATTACTGCTCACCGATCATGACCTTACCGCCACAGGCCGGATAGTTGACCGGCTATCCGGACCCCCCACAAAACACTCCTACTTAAAGGTCATGCTGTAAACTCCTTAACCATGCTATGAAGTCTCCTATGAGTAATTCGTTCCCCACCCGGGACAAATGAACCCCGTCCTCCAAATACATACTGTCCCCTTTAATACAACCATGCGACACAGAATGCAATGTACTTGAACGAAACAATCTACTCACTTTGTTATTAATTTTCCTTACTGAATGATTCAGAGCAGTAACAGAAATAGCCCCCCGCCACACTTTTCGTGGGATCATATGGGACCATGCAATTGTGCACCCTGGAACTCTTCTTGCCAACCAACTTACGGTGGAAAGCATCGCCTCAAGAAGTAGTCGTCTACCAGTGGCCACCAAATCGTTGCCCCCAAGATGACTATGATTATAGACGGCGGTGACCTTGTCCGCCCTAACAAACCCTCAAAAAATGATTGAAACTGGTCAATACAGAGCCCGCCCTTTCCGTAGAAGGACACACTGTACCCGTATTCCCCAGCCACGTGAATCATGTCACCTGCCTTGAATACGTCCGCGGCACGCCTCACGTATGAGTGGCCCACGACCCACACCTCCTTTTTCACAGCCGGTGATGTCTGACCGCTGGTCCCCAGGTGTTGGGTCGACTGCACAGTCCGCCCCGCCTCGTAGGCTTGCGCAACTGAAAACCAAACAAAAACAAGAAGCGTGAGTACATCATTACAGCTTCACAACATGTGCAACCGCACATACCTCTTATAACAGTTCGAGGACCAACGCCCCACACGTTTTATTTGTTCAACACTCAGACCCCTGTCTGTAGCCTCTGTAGCAGCCCCTATCCGGAAGGAATGGGTCCCAAAATCGCCGGGGTTCAAGCCCGCGGCCGAAATCGACATCGCTAGCACCCGCTGGAACTGAAACCTCGTCAGTGGGGTGGCGTCAGCGTGTCTCAACAAGGTCCCCCCCCATGATGCCACCCTTTGCGCTAAAAATTCCTCTACGCAAACCACAGGGCACATGGAAGACCCGGGAATCCTTTGTATGATTATGCAGTCCCCCATCGCACCCTGATCGGTTTTGGACCTGACAAACGAGACAGTCATCGTCTCCCCCTTGACTTGAATGTGCTCTCGGCACAGTCCCCCCATCGCATCCTGCTTGTTCTTCGCCACCAGTTCGCTTACCCGCATAGCCCCATGGAATGCTAGCGCAAAAGCGGCTCGGAATAACACTGTTTCATACTGGGATGAACACGTTGCAGGGAGTACGGAAAATAACAGGGCCAACCTATCTAGACCTATCGGGTGTCTCTCATCTACTCTGCGACCCTCAAGGCGTTGCCACCCACGTAGCGCTTTTTGCACAACGAAAGACGCTGTCGGGTCCTGCATCCCATGAGCCCTTGCCATAAAGGAAATGGCGGCCCGATGCCTCTGGGCCGCTGCTACTGATTTGCCTGCCTGATGTAAAGACAGCAGAAATTTCACTACAAACTCTTCCTGACCCCAAAGCTCCCCCCCAGCAGTACCCAAAAAGGCCCAATAGGAACGGAATGCCCCTTCATATGCCTTCCTCGTCCTGGGTGCTAAACTCTCTCCCACGAGGTTTTGTAGTTCGGGGCACCGAGAGACCAGAGAGCTTCGGGAAAGGGTGCCGCCACCGGGTCCGCTGTGGGCAGAAAACCCCAGAAGGCCTGCATACGGAAACGAGAAAGCGCATCAGCCGCTTGGTTCATCACCCCCGGCACGTGTCGTGCCCTAAACAGTACATTCAGTTGCATGCATAACAACACAATTTCCTTGAGCAGTCTCAGAATCAATTTGCATCGTGCTGCCTGATTATTGATACACTCAACCACGGTCATGTTATCAGACCAGAACACCACAGAGTGATCCCTAAACCCTTCAGGCCATGTTTTCAAAGCCACCAGAATAGGGAACAGTTCGAGAAACGCAATGTTACTCGTCAACCCGCACTCATGCCACCATGACGGCCATTTTTGAGCCGACCATTGTGTACCAAATATGGCACCAAAACCTATACTCCCCGCCGAATCTGTCCAAAGGCCCAGCTCCTCGGAGGACACCGCTGGTTTGTTCCAGACAATTCGACCATTGAAATCCGCCAGAAATGCCAACCAAATGCGCATGTCCTGGCGAACCTCTGCCGAGAGTCTCGTGCGGTGATGTCCGTCCTTCAGGCCGACCATGGCTTGTGCAATCGAGCGGGAAAAGGGGCGTGCCATTGGTATCACTCTTAGGGCAAAATTCAACTGACCCACCACCTGTTGCAATTGATGCAGGTTTACTTTTGTTGCACGAATACATGTCTCAAGGGATAATCTGAATTTCAACACTTTTTCCTTGGGTAATCGAAAACAACCTTCCACCGAGTCGAGCTCGATCCCCAGAAACTCGATCAAGGCCGAGGGACCCACAGTCTTACCTGGCGCCAATGGTACCCCAAATCCATTCATTAAGACACAAAATTCATGTAAAGCCTGTCCACACTCAGGATCCCCGGCTGCCCCCAAAAATAGAAAGTCATCGAGATAGTGCATAACATGTTGAAAACCTGTCTTCCTTATGAATACCCACTGCAGAAAACAACTGAACTTCTCGAAATAGGCACATGAAATCGAGCACCCCATTGGCATACATCTATCCATGTAATAGCGACCCTGAAACATGAAACCAAGAAGACGCTGATCGTCTGGGTGTACCGGGAGCAACCGGAACGCTGACTCGATGTCTGATTTCGCCATCAGCGCCCCGGGCCCCAGGCGATTCAACATGGCTACGGCCTCATCGAAAGATGCATACCGCACTGAACACACTTCCGGGTCTATCGCGTCATTCACGGAAAGACCACGTGGGGCTGACAAGTTATGTATCAGCCGAAACTCACCCGGGTCCTTCTTGGGGACCACCCCTAGAGGGGAACAAACAAAGTTAGCAACCGGTGGCAAATCGAATGGACCGGCAACACGACCTCGAGTCACCTCTTTCCCAATCTTTACCTGTACCACCGCCGCGTGCTGCAAGACCGACAGTTGATTCTTACAGTTTGCTACACCCTGAAAATCCCCCACTGGGATGCGGAAACCATATGAGAACCCGTTTCGCAGCACCCCAGCGGAAGCATGATCCGGGTATTCGTTGAGCCAAGGAATCATTGCCATGGTATCAATCGGGGTAGGTAAAGGCGCCCCTCGGACTATATCAGACCTGTTTGGCGCCTCCCTTACCACCGTTATCACCCGTTTTGGCTCTGCACAAGGACTCAGGATGGGATGGCTGCCCACACCCCCCACACTCATGTCTGAATTTGCATGACCCCTGGGGCCTCGTACATTTCCCTCTGTTAAAATTCCAACAGATCCCCCTTTTTCCTGTGTTGCCACTCGGTTTCGAGTGGTACTCATTACCTGCACCCGTTCGAAAGGGCGTCCCAGAGTTTTGGCGGGAAGATTCTCCTCCGTTACTTCCCACCAATGGTACCTTCAACATTCCTGTACTCTCCATTTTTTGCCATGACACGGAGTCGTAACAATCCCAAGTCAACAAAGGGTTGTGTTCCTTAGCTTTTCTAAACAGATTGTCATAGCAGAACCACTGATTGCCCCCATATGCCACAGAATACTCCATAATACGCGACTGATAAATGGGTAACTCGGTCAGCAACTCGGGCCTGCGCTCGCCCATGATGGAGGTAAATATGCCCCACGCTCTGCCCCAAGTACCAATGGTCTCGTCAACCTTAAAGGCGGCCATTTTTGCGCGCCAAACACTCGGGTGCATGAGCTCCTTTTGGCTCTTCACATGCTCTATCTCGTAATGGTCGGTAAGCAATGAAAACATGTTTACATACTTATCCGCCCAAATCAATTCCTTAATTTCTAGCGGGACATGCTGGGCAATCTTCTCCCTTCGAGAAGGTACAGACCCCTCCCCCGCAATCGGCAATGGCCGCTTACCTGAAGTAGACCCCGTGCTTGTCGCCGAACTTGGGCCTGCTGTACTTCCAGCCGCCGGAACCTGTGGGGGAACAGAAGATGTTGCCTTCGCAGCCTCCCTAGATTCCCGCAGTTGCCTCATTACTGCCCGGGCGTCGTCAGCCGTGGCGCCCTCACTATCTTTCCCCAACCACGCTGCCAATTGCGCCGCTAACTCGGGGGGCATATCCCCCCTGTTCACGGGGGTGACCACCACAGGAATTGGATTCCCCTCTTTCGGCACCGGGATTGGCTCCTCACGTGGGGTATCGGGAACCGGGGTGTCTCCCCCAAGTGCTCCCCTTCTGGGCCTCTTGCTTTTTCCACCGGGGACTGCTCCCTGCAAAGGCTGTTTCGTTACTCCCGGCCCGTCCTTAGCCTCCACCTTTTTCTTCAGATCGGCTATCTCCTTCATGAGCATGTGGAGCATCTGCTCGGTACCGACCCGCTTTCCGACTTTCTTGGGCATTCTCCGACGGGATATCTGTAAGACAAAAGAAAGATTACAACGCTCAAAATTGGCTCTTCGTTCCGTCTCGAGCTCACGTGCAGCGGGGAGGTGCAGCTTCAGAGCACAGGAACAAGAGGATGCTTTCTTGGCTTCCGCTCCTTTTATTCGTCTTCAGGGCGGGCGTAAACCCGCCCCCGCCTGCCTCCGAGGGCGTGGCCGGCCGCGTCGGTGTCTAGGCCAGCCCACTCTAGGGCGGGAAAAAGGCGCGCCCCGGCTACGCCACTTTGGGCATACCAGCCGAGACCCGCCTCCCGCCCAAGATGGCTTCCCGGAGGGATCGTGGTACTCCACCATACGTTCGGGGGGACCGAATGGTCGCCCCTTTCCATTATGTATGTATCACAGTGTGAGTGTATCAATGTCTCCTTTAATATAGATACTTAGTGTGTTCATTGTGTCATTTGCATCTTGTGGAGTCTCGTTGAGTGTAGTGTTGTGAGATAGACTGCTATAGACTGGAATAGAGTGGCCTAAAGTTAAGTAACATAGAGTGGAGTGGCTTAGAGTGTGCCAGAGTATAGTAGAATGTGATACAGTGGAGTAGAGCGGAGTAGAGTGTGATAGAGTAGTGTAGAGTGTAGCACTGTACAGGGAAGTAGCTATACAGTGTAGCATAGGAAGTGATGTATAATGGAGCAACATGTCATGGAGTGGAGTGGTATTGAGGGTAATGGCATAAAGAGGAATAGCATAACGCTGAGTAGCGAAGACTTATATAGCGTTAAGTGGAGAGGAGTAGAATAGCATACAGTGGCATAGAGTGCAGTAGAGTAGAATGTCGTAGAATGGCGTAAAGTGGCGTGGAATGATGCAAGCTAGAGTGGTGGACAACAAAGTAGCATTGCAGAGTAAAAAGTAAATAGTCATAGTGTCATCGAATGTAGGTTGTTTTAATGCAGTATTATTGCAGGCAACACATGTTTAATTGAAATTACTATTACATTTGCACAGACATACATTTTCACTGAAAGAACATACAGTGCACAAATAATAAAGTGTGGGAATGGTATCACTTAGCGATTTGTTTTGATCATATGAAAATATTTGTTTCACCATACTTCAGAATTAAAATATGTCTTTAATTAGTGCTTCTTTAATTCTGTTATATTGTGAAACACTTACATAGCTAATTCACAGGCATGTAAATGTAATCGTATGCTAAGAAATAATAGCATCATTATTAGTGTTTTTCTGAATTTGATACAAATGTAAACACTTGCACAGCTATTTTACAGGCATTTAAATGTAATTGTGTGTTAGGAAATAATAGCATCATACAGCATGCTTCTAGCACACATCCAGGACTCAGTGTGATTGTCAAATAAATCTTTGAAGTCAAACAAAGAAAAGTAAATACCAAACTTCCTTAGAGAACATAGGCGATATTTGATCAGTGGCATTGAATGCACAGAAAATGCAAAAGATATGAACAAAATGTAATGATCTGTTTGCTGAAAGTGAGCACTTTTGTAAGAGGACAGTAAGCAAGCTATACTTCAGGTGAAGGAAAAATACATGCTGGAGAGTGTAAAACGAACAAAGGCAGCAAATGAAAAGCAAACAACTTTGAGTTGCATAAACAGCAAGCAAATGATAAGAAATGGACTTCAGTCATATATTTCTAGAGAAATAGTCTGAATGATCTAAAGAAGTCTTTGAGTCTGGTAGTTCTTTGTCTAAAAATGTGATGCTCATTCAAAAAGGCATACTCTGCTTGCTTTTGGACTGAATATCACATTTTTAATACAATGTCTTGTATAGATGGCTACGTGCTTGAAAACATTCCATATCTAGAAAGCATGCAGATTGTTGTAGGAGGACAAGGAACATTGATGAGTACATATTATCTTGTCACAGAGTCACACAAATTGATACTGTTTACAACTCTCTGTCCAGTCACTTACGAATTGTATCACAACTGCTTGCCTTCAGTAAAGGTACAAAAACTTCATGTGTTGTACAGCCAGCTGCACTAAGATAACATTTATGCCTACAAATCACGGATCTCTGTGTGTGCAGTAATTGTTTTTTCTGTACACCTGTGTTTTTTTTCTTATGTGTGTGACTACTGTGAAATTTTATGTACATTGATGGTGCTTGGTAATTGTTGTTTGCTGTGCTCTATAAAGCATACTAATACCACTTTGTTCAGGGTGTATTATACAAAGTGTTAAATTAATCTATTTAACTATATCGTTCGAACGCTAGTTGGACTTGAAGGGTCATGTAATCTGTACCGAATGAAGGATGTGAGCTGTCTTCAGCTATCCTACATATAGGTCACAAGAACGTGCTTACCAGGTGCCTAAAGTAAACTGCAGAAGAAAACACAGTCATGATAGATGATGACCCATGTGCGATTAGTTTTTGTGTGCCAGATTGTAATGCTAATATCCGTGTTCACACTTCTAGAGGTAGTTACGTTCCTTTACAAAACCGCCTTGTTTGGACTTGAACCCACCAGCTCATAACTTACGTGTACACTAACTCTGCAAGTATCATTCAGATTCTGTACACGAAAAAAGGCAACAGAAGCAGATAGAATAAAGAGGAGTTTGGTGTGGTCATGATAACATAAAACATATTATTTTGCGAGTAACAAATAACGTTTGCTTGAGTATTTGTCATACTAATTTGTAAGCAATATTTTAATAGAAAATGCAGCAGTATATGTAATAAAAATAACGGCTAAATAGTAAAGCATAGCTGAGAGTTTATCGAAAATTCTGGTCTGTTCTTATTTCACCGTGTTTTTCAAGTATTTATTCTTCCATGTACGTTTTAGGTGTATGTGCTTCACGTTAGCACATTGTACAAAGATTGCATATAATGGCAGCTATAATAATACTATCGAACGGTAATTCTATTATAGAAATGTGGCGTTCTAGTTTTTTTTCAGCTGTACGTGTGTTTGGTGATAGACATTTGCCGCAGCCAATAATATTGCAGCATTTCATCACGTAACGTAACGTACTAATTAATGCACGCAAAAATTGTATTGTGTTACGGCGGTGCTTGCGGAAGGAGTGTCGCGTGTTCCGGGCGTGTGCTTAGTTCCTAGGTAATGTACTTCTTTCAAATTTTCACCGTATTTAGATGCACGCACGAATGTTTTTCCCTTTTGTAAATATAGAATTTTTTTTTAGTAAGGAAATGACTGTTAGCCATGGCTTGCTAGTTTTGTTGGCTACCGATCAAATTGCATGTAAGTTAGCAATGTATTGGAAAGGGGCGACCACTCGGTCCCCCCGAACGTATGGCGGAGTACCTCGATCCCCCCGGGAAGCCATTTTGGGCGGGAGGCGCGTCTCGGCTGGTATGCCCGAAGCGGCGTAGCCGGGGCGCGCTTTTTCCCGCCCTAGAGTGGGCTGGCCTAGACACTGATGTGGCTGGCCACGCCCTCGGGGCAGGCAGGGGCGGGTTTACGCCCGCCCTGAAGACGGATAAAAAGGGACGCAAGACCAGAAGGCATCCTCTTGTTCCTGTGCTCTGAAGCTGCACCTCCTCGCTGCACGTGAGCTCGAGACGGAACGAAGAGCCAATTTTGAGCGTTGTAATCTTTCTTTTGTCTTACAGATACTCTGTCGGAGGAATGCCCAAGAAAGGCGGGAAGAGAATGACGACTGAACAGATGGTTCGGGTCCTCATGAAGGAGATGACTGAGCTGAAAAAGCGGGTAGCGGAGAGAGACGGGGAGGGGGGGCCGGAGCGTCCGTCGGCTGGAGCGGCTCCAGGAGGAAGAGCCAAGAGGCCAAGGAGGGGACCAGCTGGGGGAGACGTCCCGGTTCCCTGTACCCCGCTCGAAGCGCCAACCCCAGTACCGGCGGAGGGGAATCCGATTCCTGTGGTGGTCACCCCGGTGTCCAATGAGGATATGCCGCCCGAGCTGGCAGCACAACTTGCAGCGTGGTTGGGCGACAGTAGTGAGGGCGCCACGGCTGCCGAGGCCCAGGCGCTGATGAAGCAATTGCGCGGGAAACGGGATGCAGCCAAGGTATCCGTGCCGGCTGCAGTAGTTGACAAGCCACAAGGGACGATGGCGACCGCAGATGCAGCGTCCGGTGCAGGTAAGCGGCCATTGCCGATTGCGAGGGATGAGTCAGCACCCTCTCGTAGAGAAAGGTTGGGACAACATGTGCCTTTGGCAATTAAGGAGAAGATTTGGGCAGGGGAATATGTGAACATCTTCTCGTTGCTTGTTGACCATTATGAGGTGGAGCATGTTAAGGGTCAGAAAGATCTTATGCATCCGAGTGTTTGGCGCGCAAAAATGGCCGCCTTTAAAGTGAATGAGAATATTGGCAATTGGGGCAATGCATGGGGAATTTTTACGTCGATCTTGGGGGAACGTAGGCCCGAGTTGCTTTCCGAGTTGCCGACCTATCAGTCACGAATCATGGGGTACTCGACATCATACCAGGGTAACCATTGGTTCTGCTACGATAATCTTTTTAGAAAGGCTAAAGAGCATAATAAAAGCTTAACCTGGGATTGTTATGATTCTTTGACATGGGATAAAATGAAGGAGACAGGTATGTTAAAAATGCCATTGGTAGGAAGTAATGTTGGCGAATCCTCCCGCCATTATGGGGGGACGCCCTTTCGTTCAGGTACGAGTACCGACGATTACTCGAGACCTGCCGGCAATACAGGAAAAAGGGGTTTCTGCTTCAATTTCAACAGAGGTAAATGTACCAGGCCCCAGGGATCGTGTAAATTTAAACATGAATGTAGTGGGTGCGGGTCGTCCCATCCTGAGTCCACGTGCAGAGCCAAAACGGGTGATAACGGGGGGAGGGGAGGCGCCAAACAGGTCTAACGTAGTCCGAGGGGCGCCTTTACCTACCCCGATTGATACCTTGGCGATGATTCCCTGGCTCAGTGAATACCCGGATCGTACTTCTGCTGGGGTGCTGCGGAACGGATTTTCGTATGGTTTCCGCATCCCGGTAGGGGACTTTCAGGGTGTGGAGATGTGTAAAAATCAACTTTCCGTCCTGCAGCATACGACCGTGGTTCAGGATAAGATCCGGAAAGAGGTTACTCGAGGTCGGGTCGCCGGCCCGTTTAGTGTACCCCCGGTACAGAATTTTGTTTGTTCTCCTTTAGGGGTGGTCCCCAAGAAGGACCCAGGTGAGTTCCGACTGATCCATAATTTGTCAGCCCCACGTGGTCTTTCTGTAAACGATGCAATAGATCCAGAAGTGTGTTCGGTGCGGTACGCATCCTTCGATGAGGCCGTAGCCATCTTGAATCGCCTGGGGCCCGGGGCGCTGATGGCGAAGTCAGATATCGAGTCAGCGTTCCGGTTGCTCCCGGTACACCCAGACGACCAGGGTCTCCTGGGTTTCATGTTTCAGGGTTATTATTACATGGATAGGTGTATGCCGATGGGGTGCTCTATATCTTGTGCCTATTTCGAGAAATTCAGTAGTTTTCTACAATGGGTCTTCACAAAGAAGACGGGTTTCCAACATGTAATGCATTACCTTGATGATTTTCTGTTCCTGGGGGCAGCCGGGGATCTCGAATGTGGCCAGGCCTTGGCCGAGTTTTGTGTATTAATGAAGCATTTTGGTGTGCCATTGGCACCAGGTAAGACGGTGGGTCCTGCGACTTGCCTCGAGTTTCTGGGGATCGAGTTAGACTCCAGAGAGGGTTGTTTTCGTTTGCCAACTGACAAAGTGTGGAAGTTCAGGGCAGCCCTGCAAGTGTGTCTAAATGGATCTAAAGTTACGCTGCATCAATTACAGCAGTTGGTGGGACAGTTGAATTTTGCACTGAGAGTTATACCGATGGCCCGCCCCTTTTCCCGTTCAATTGCCCAAGCTATGGTCGGCCTAAAGGAGGGCCATCATCGCACGAGACTATCGGCTGAGGTCCGCCAGGACGTGCGTATTTGGTTAGCATTTCTGGCGGACTTTAATGGTCGGGTCATCTGGAACAAACCAGCCGTGTCCTCTGAAGAGCTGGGGCTATGGACAGATTCAGCAGGTAGCATAGGTTTTGGTGCCATCTTCGGCACAAAATGGTCGGCACAAAGGTGGCCGACATGGTGGCATGACAATGGTCTGACAAGTAATATTGCTTTCCTGGAACTTTTCCCCATTTTGGTGGCTCTGAGAACCTGGCCAGAAGGGTTCAAAGATCACTCTGTGATATTTTGGTCTGAAAATATGACCGTGGTCGAGTGCATCAATAGTCAGGCAGCACGATGTAAACTAATTTTAAGACTGCTCAAAGAAATTGTTTTACTGTGTATGCAACTGAATGTGCTATTCAGAGCAAAACATGTCCCAGGGGTAATGAATCAGGCGGCTGATGCACTGTCTCGTTTTCATATGCAGGCTTTCTCGGGTTTCCTTCCCTCAGCGGACCCAGAGCCGGCACCCTTTCCCGAAGCTCTCTGGTCTCTCGGTGCCCCGAACTTCGTCACCTCGTGGGAGAGAGTCTAGCACCAAGGACGAGGAAGGCATATGAAGGGGCGTTTCGGTCCTATTTGGCCTTTTTGGGGACTGATAGAGAGAGGCTTTGGGGCCACGAGGAATGGGTAGTGAATTTTCTGATATCCTTACGTAGGGCTGGGAAATCGGTGGCTACGGCCCAGAGGCATCGTGCTGCTATTTCCTTTGTTGCCAGGGCTCATAGTATCCAGGACCCGACAGCGTCTTTCGTTGTACAGAAAGCGCTGCGTGGGTGGCAACGCCTTGAGGGTCGCAGAGTAGATGAGAGGCGCCCGATAGGTTTGGATAGGTTGGCCCAGTTGTTGGCTACACTCCCTGCCACATGTTCATCTCGGTTTGAGGCGGTGTTGTTCCGAGCCGCTTTTACGCTAGCATTTCACGGGGCGATGCGGGTAAGCGAACTGGTGGCAAGGAACAAACAGGATGTGGCGGGGGGTTTGTGCCAAGAACACGTTCAGATCAGAGGAGAGGCAATGACTGTCTCCTTTGTCAGGTCCAAGACCGATCAAGACGGGATGGGTGACTGCATAATCATACGCAGGATTCCCGGGTCCTCCATGTGTCCGGTAAAGTGTTTAGAAGATTACCTAGCACGAAGGGTGGCATTATGGGGGGGGACCTTGTTGAGACACGCGGACGCCACCCCACTGACAAAATTTCAGTTTCAGCGGGTGCTTGCGATGTCAATTGCCGCTGCGGGCTTGAACCCGGGCGAGTTTGGGACCCATTCCTTTCGGATAGGGGCTGCTACGGAAGCTACAGCCAGGGGTCTTAATGTTGAACAAGTGAAACGAGTGGGGCGTTGGTCCTCCAATTGTTATAAGAGGTATGTGCGGTTGCACATGTTGTGAAGCTGTAATGATGTACTCACGCCTCTTGTTTTTGTTTGGTTTTCAGTTGCGCAAGCCTACGAGGCGGGGCGGACTATGCAGTCGACCCAACACCGGGCCAGCGGTCAGACATCACCGGCTGTGAAAGAGGAGGTGTGGGTCGTGGGCCACTCATACGTGAGGCGTGCCGCGGACGTATTCAAAGCAGGTGACATGATTCACGTAGCTGGGGAATACGGGTACAGGGTGTCCTTCTACGGAAGAGGCGGTCTCTGTATTGACCAGTTTCAAACATTTTTCGAGGGTTTGTTAGGGCGGACGAGGTCACCGCCGTCTATAGTCATAGTACATTTAGGGGGCAATGATTTGGTCACCACCGGTAGACGACTTCTCCTGGAGGCAATGCTTTCCACTGTAAGTTGGTTGGCGAGGAGAGTTCCGGGGTGCACAATTGCGTGGTCCCATATGATCCCACGAAAGGTGTGGCGAGGGGCTATTTCTATTCCTGCTTTGAATCATTCTGTGAGAAAGCTTAATAACAAAGTGAGTAGGTTGTTCCGTTCCAGGACATTGCATTCTATTTCGCATGGCTGTATTAATGATGACAGTATGTATTTGGGGGATGGTGTGCATTTGTCTCATGTGGGGAGTGAGTTACTCATAGCAGACTTCTTAGCATGGTTAAAAACGTTAAAACATGACCTTTAGGTAGGAGCTTTGTGGGGGGTCCGGATAGCCGGTCAACTATCCGGCCTGTGGCGGTAAGGTCATGATCGGTGAGCACTAATTGGAAGATCCCTATGAGTGGGCGTCACCCAACACGGATGGGAGCGCTCGGGAGAGGTGGCCTTTGGCCCCTCAACGGGGAGGCGGTCCCTTCTAAGGATGGGTCGCCGAAAGAAAAGGAAAGGCGGTCAAGGCCCCTTCCTGTGTAGGAGGGGTTACAGCCCCCTCCTGGGGAATTTCCCAGGGCCAGTGACGTCTGCGACGGCAGATGTGGTAAGTTGTGTGGGGTTTGGGGGGAGGTCTACGCTACCTTCTAGATACCTCACACGAGTCCTCGAACGACCTTTAAGTGGCGTCGAGTTTAGGGGTGCCCCCGTCAAGTCAAGGGAAATTGGTAGTTGCACTCGAGGTACGCCTCAGTGCTGTCGCCCCTCCCAAGTGGGGGGGGGTATGTCTGGTTAGGGATCTTGACACCGGTTACGACCTTGCCGTTGGCCCTTAAACGTTAGGATGTACAATTTCAAAATTTCAAGAAAATGTTTTGTAGGTTGTTAGTTCGGCTAGGAGAACCTCTGTATTAGAGAATCTGTTAAGGTTAGCCAAACATCGCAATGTGGTAATGAAATTGTACATTAATATGAAAATGTTAATTTTTATTTTTTGTTTTAATAAATACGGCCGGGGAGGGTCACTCCCTCCCTCATCCAAAAAACTTCAAGAACTGTTTCCGGTTTCCCTCCTTTGGGGATTGTGTTGAGAGGGGGTGGCGGGTATCTCAGCCATATGGAAAGGGGCGACCACTCGGTCCCCCCGAACGTATGGCGGAGTACCTCGATCCCCCCGGGAAGCCATTTTGGGCGGGAGGCGCGTCTCGGCTGGTATGCCCGAAGCGGCGTAGCCGGGGCGCGCTTTTTCCCGCCCTAGAGTGGGCTGGCCTAGACACTGACGCGGCTGGCCACGCCCTCGGGGCAGGCAGGGGCGGGTTTACGCCCGCCCTGAAGACGGATAAAAAGGGACGCAAGACCAGAAGGCATCCTCTTGTTCCTGTGCTCTGAAGCTGCACCTCCTCGCTGCACGTGAGCTCGAGACGGAACGAAGAGCCAATTTTGACCCACCCACCAGCCCCTGAAGACAGCCAGTTGTTTGTAATAAAAGTGACCGATAATTCTATTTCGTTTACAGGTTGTGGTATTATCGTGTTGATATTGAGTGAGTAATAAAGTTGGTCTACTTTATGTCTGTTTGGTGATTAAAGAAATTCGGATTTAGGGCACATTTATAAGTATGCTTTTTCGGTCATAGTGGCCAATGTATTGTTAGTTTTGTTAGCATTGTCGTATTTATTTTGGTCGGGCGGTAAGGTCATGTCATGATCGGTGAGCACTAATTGGAAGATCCCTATGAGTGGGCGTCACCCAACACGGATGGGAGCGCTCGGGAGAGGTGGCCTTTGGCCCCTCAATGGGGAGGCGGTCCCTTCTAAGGATGGGTCGCCGAAAGAAAAGGAAAGGCGGTCAAGGCCCCTTCCTGTGTAGGAGGGGTTACAGCCCCCTCCTGGGGAATTTCCCGGGGCCAGTGACGTCTGCGACGGCAGATGTGGTAAGTTGTGTGGGGTTTGGGGGGAGGTCTACGCTACCTTCTAGATACCTCACACGAGTCCTCGAACGACCTTTAAGTGGCGTCGAGTTTAGGGGTGCCCCCGTCAAGTCAAGGGAAATTGGTAGTTGCACTCGAGGTACGCCTCAGTGCTGTCGCCCCTCCCAAGTGGGGGGGGGTATGTCTGGTTAGGGATCTTGACACCGGTTACGACCTTGCCGTTGGCCCTTAAACGTTAGGATGTACAATTTCAAAATTTCAAGAAAATGTTTTGTAGGTTGTTAGTTCGGCTAGGAGAACCTCTGTATTAGAGAATCTGTTAAGGTTAGCCAAACATCGCAATGTGGTAATGAAATTGTACATTAATATGAAAATGTTAATTTTTATTTTTTGTTTTAATAAATACGGCCGGGGAGGGTCACTCCCTCCCTCATCCAAAAAACTTCAAGAACTGTTTCCGGTTTCCCTCCTTTGGGGATTGTGTTGAGAGGGGGTGGCGGGTATCTCAGCCATATAAGTAAAAGCTGTTATCGGAGAAACATGCATATAGCATTAATTTCATTGTGCTTATAAAATGTGTATTTTCAAAAGTAAATTTTACAGAGGGCAGGTACAATACGCTATTCTAAACATATGCAATTAAAATGTATGCTACGTATTTGCTACGTGTGGCTGGCATATTTAGGTTTAACAAATAGATTAAGCGTTTTTAGGTTTCGCCTGGCGTTCACTGCGCAGCAGTGTCACGCAGGCGAAATTTAATGTTATCTCAGTATTGGGGACTTAAACCCGGCCCTTCTTCCATTGGCTAGCTCCATAAATGGAGGCTAGCCATTGGAAGACATGGTTGTCAATCACTCTTTCCCCCGTCACAACGCCATTCGTGGGCGTTTCTGGGTCTTTTTTTAAGTCCCGCCCCTTTTGTCGTCATGCCTTTCTGGGCGTTTTTTGTTGCTAGGACTTCATACGACCGGTAAGCATTTCTCCTTTCCCCACCATTAACCTCGGCGATTCCGAGTACACCCTTTCACCTTTCCCACGTTTCTTTTAGTGTTACGAGCACTTTTCACTGCTTGTTCCCCTTTGTTGCGCCACGCGCCTCCGTCGCACGCTGCCGTTCCCCACCCCCCAACGCGACCTCCCTGCACACCCGGCCGCGGCTCCTTCGGGGTCCCTTGGGGGGACGAGGGGTTCAGAGGCCTCTCACCTGGGAAGGGGGGGGGGGGTATTTATTTCTCACCCAGGCATGTTTAATGTTGGGGACGGATGTCGCCCTTCCCCCACCGCATGCCTGGCAATGGTTATACATTTTAAAGCCTTTTAAAACGACCTTTCCCCAGGGAAATGTTTTATTAAGAGTGTGTTAGCGTTTCAGTGTACGTTGTCGAAGGGGCGCGGGGCTTGGCGCAGCTTGGACGGTACTGGCGGCCCGGTGTCCTTAGTAAATTAATCCAATTTCCAGGATCCTTTTTTTCACGGTGCCTACTTTCTGATACGCGGAAATGTGTCTCCCGTGGAGTGGAGGTCGGAGCCCCTCGTGCCCCCAACAATCTTTGTTCCTCTCTCCGGGCACCTACGTGTGCCCGGGGATACTACACGTTAAGAGCTCCGGAAATGGAGGGGCGTGTTCGAGCCCATCGGCTTCTGGGGACGAGGCTTGAGGCAGTCTCGGGCCCCTGAACTGCTTCCTTTCTGGAGCAGTCTTCAGCTGACAGTGGAGGGGTGGGCAGGCAGGGCTTGGTAGGGGTGCTCAGGTTCCTGCCCCCAGCAGTCTCCATGGAGTTGAGGGATCCCTTCCTGCATCTGGTAGTCCCTGGTGACGTGCAGGCGGCTTCCTGCAGCAATCCCTGCTGCATACCCTCCTTTGTCGGTTCTTATCAGAAAAGTGGTGGAATAGCACACCTGTGTTACTGTGAACCTGTGTATGTTTAATCAGTGCTATTAATGTTTAGTGTGCTCGATGGTTGAGAGGGAGCGTGCCCCGCCCCCCCCCAGCTTTGGCAATGCGGGGCCCTTTGGTCCGCATGACTTTACACATCTGCTAATGAGACTCTTTCACCACCACAGGGCATCTATCTTGTGTTTCGCATGTTACACACACACATTGGTAATACACATGTACATCTCGTTTTCTCCAGTATCATCTAGAGGATTTTTCACCTTTGAGCCTTTGGATACTTTCCTCTCTCATTTTATCATTCTTTGGTTTCTTTTATCCTTTGGGTGAGCACTGGTTCAGCGTTACTCCCCAGTCTCGTTTCCCCTTATGCCAGCATGTACATCTAGAATATATGTATGACATGTGTTCATAAAATGTGTATTATTGTTGCCTCGTAGGTCCTGCTACGTCGTACCTCAGAACACAGTGACCTCGAAAGTGTTTTTGAAAACATTGTCATCACAGTACTCATTGATTTATTTTGATACTTCCCCTGCATGAACTCAAAATGCATTGGGAAACTATGTTTGAAATTGGAACATGTGTGCCTTAAACATATATTTGATAATCAGAAAGTTTTTGTTTACAGTCAATAAGTTTTTGGAATTTTCAACGTGTGTACAAACACAGACTGCATGTAGATGTATGAATATTGAGTTAAAGCATCATTGTCATTCTCATGATGAAAATATAAAACGGAAATAAACCACTGGTTTAAATTTGAATATAAAAAAGCTTATGGTTTGATTAACCTGGTGAGGCCATTTCGACCCTCAAAGTTGTGCCTTTGGTAGCCCAGGGCTTCCCTGAGCTCCTTTGTCGGTTCACCATGTTTGCTGCTCCGCTTCTATTGTTCCTGCCGGGGGTCTCGCCTCCCCTCCCTTGCCTTTCCCATGCAGACCCTAGCCAGGGGGTCATTTCTTTTAACTTGACAGCACGCAACCAACAGAGCTGACATCTCATGTGAAGCCTGTCCCTCTGCATGTCTGATGTGCCCCTACCTACCCCCCCTGTGCCTGCCTGCATACACACCGTCTCTTGTAGGCGATCGCAGACACATGGCTGTACGGGTGACTTTACACCTATTTTTTTTAGTAAACCCCATTTAGTAGGGCCCCGCCTTTATTACATTTTGGTTTGGCATTCAGAGCATCATCGCCATCCTCACGGGCTAGTTCTGCCCCAGCGTAAGCCGCTGTGAAATTTGCTGTTACTGCACCTATTATCTCCTCAAATGGTTACAGTAATATGTGCTTTGTGGGGCTCGCAGTGTGTGGGGGGGTTCCGTGTGGGTGTGTGGGGGGGGCTCGCAGTGTGAGGGGGGACTCGCAGTGTGTGGGGGGCTCTGTGTGGGTGTATGGGGGGCCTCTGTGTGGGTGTGTGGGGGAGCTCTGTGTGGGTGTGTGGGGGGGCTCTGTGGGGGGCTCTGTGTGGTTGTATGTGTGGTTAGCTCTGTGTGGGTGTGTGTGTGGGGGGGGCTCTGTGTGTGGGGGAGCTCTGTGTAGGGAGGCTCTCTGTGGGTGTGTGTGTGTGGCATTTGCGAGAGATTAAGCTATTGGCATTGTAAATGACAATGCCATTTATTTATCTGTTTTCAAAACGAACACATAAATAAAAATGTTGTCATTTACAATGCCAATAGCTCTAACTTTTGCAAAGGCGAAACCGTTGCATTGTAACTGCTTGTTTATAGTTGCTATTTGTCACGAGTATAGCTTCTTGCATAGTATGATTGCCATTGTTAGTGGTAACTTCGAGTATTAAAATTGGCTGCTTAGCGTACATAGTATGCCAGCATTTTTTATTGTGTATTTCTTGGTTGCAATGCAAACTTGTAAAAATACATCAGAATACTGTTTAATAGCAATATTTGCAATTGCATGTGTGGCATATGTACCCTTAGCTAACAGATTGAATGCTAGAGCGACACATTTTGTTGTTTTATAAATTGGCAAATACGTTGCATGTCTTAGGCGAAATTTTTATAAAGTTGCTTAGCTAATGTGTATTTTGGAGTTCATATTGAAGGTCTATTAGCGTATGTATTTTCATTGTAAGTAGATGTACACGCGTGTGTGCATTTTTTATAGAAATTGTATGTATTATTTTAAAAACGCACTTTGTAAGCTACAATGTCTATTTTACAGTTCGGATCGAAGGTATATTTAAGGAGGTATTTTTATTGTAGTTAAATTTATACGCGTGCATTGTAATTAAATTAGGTTGTATACAGAGAGTACCTGTACTACATATCGTCGACGTTTTAGACAACTTAACGTATTTGCACCGTTAGGAAGCTGCGTGTTTTTTATATTTGTGATTCGCTGTGACTATGATTGTCGCATTTGTTTGCTGTATCGCCTCGTGTAAGGTAAGTCATTTTGCTTTTTTTGTTATTTCACAGTTACTCCCAAACTACCAGACTAGGCTGTCCAAATTAGAAAGGCCGATTCTAGGCATGCTTACAAACTTTGGTGTGGCAAAGTGTTGTGTGTGGCTAGCGAGATTCTTTGTAGAAGTGACAAAGGGCTGCTCTCTGCCCATAGCCCAAATGCGCATGTTGATATAATTACTTGAGGCAAGTGTAGTTAAAATTAGATGCACATGAGAGGAGTGAATAAAATAAAAACAAAAGAGGTAATTAAATGCGCCTGTATGTTACTGACTTTAAATGAACTCATTACTGTACGAGTAGCTTTGATTTTACATCCCGACAGCAAAATGTCCGAGTGCATTGCAACGGCAGCAAGCAAATCTTTTTTGAATTTCTGCTAGAATTGTGAAGAGGCGTGCAATCTGAAAGTTGCATTTTATTAAATAGCATTGAGACAACAAAACACGAAAAGAGATGTGCAATGCACAATAAAGAGGCCCAAAAACTCTGCCAATATTTTAATACCAGGAATTGCCAGTTGCGTGGGAGAGAAATGTACTGTTATTTAACGCGATTTAAAAAGGCAACAGAGGTAGTATTAATTGTACGCCCCCAATTATTAGTAAATAGTTTTGCGCATTTGTATATTAGTGACTTAACATTAACTCATTAGTGCACGTACAGCTTTTACTTTATGTTCCATGACAGTAAAATCTCCGAGTGCATTGAAACGGCAGGAAGGTAAGTCCACTAAATGTTTGCTAGAACTCTAGTAAGGCGCGTAATTTTAAAGGTGTATTTTAAAGATCATTATCGATACAGAAAAATATGGGAAGACATTTGCAAAGCAAAATAAAGAGATTAAAAAAATAGCCAATATTTTGATGGTAGTATTTGTCAGTCGCGTAGGGCAAAACGTAGTATTTTTAAACTCTTTTTAAAAAGGGAATAGAAGTAGTAGTAAGCGCACACTCCTAAGTATGAGCAAATAAGTCCCCCTCCCGTATATTAGTGCCTTAACAGTAACGCATTACTGTCTGTATAAGTTATATTCTACCTCCATGTCAGCAAAATGTCAGAGTGCATTGAAATGCCAGCAAGTTAATCATTTTAATCTTTGCTATAACAATGTTAAGGCGTGTAATATGAAAGCTGTATTCTACCTATCATCACTGAAATGGCAAACTTTGAAAAGAGATAGGCAAAGTCAAATAAAAAGAGGCCCAAACATGTAGCTAATATTTTGATAGAAGGCATTGCTAGCCGCTCGGAAATAGAAACAAAGGAAAGTGCAGCCTTATTACATTTCTGTTTTTTTTTAAATTATTTTTATTGCCAACAAGAGATCAAACCAAAAAGTAAAAATACACAAAAAGATGCAGAATACATTTCACAAAATCTAGTAAGAAAAGAATAAAGCCTAACATAAGAAACATTTTTTTACAAATAAGTGATTGATTCCAGCATTTTAGTTTTTTACAAAATACATAAATAAATCATAAAAAGATTCTAATTCTCTAAGTAATCTTTAAGTACACCCCATATCGATATTCCAATCTTTTTTTTCCTTGTCCCTTTTAGAGCATATAAATTCCATTCTAGTTCAAATATATTCAATAATTTCCTTTTCCAGAATTCAAAAGCAGGTGCTTCAGGTTGTAGCCATTCAGTAGCTATACATAATCTAGCGACTATCATTGCTACAAATAAGAAGTGTTTATATTTAGACAAGTCTGTATTTTCATTAATAGATTGAGTCCTTCCTATTAACATCAAAGCTGGAGATATTTTTAAAGGATAGTGAATAATTTCAGATATGAACTTTTCTATATTTGATATAAAAGAGTTCAATTTAGAACATTCGTAGAAGATATGAAGTAAATCGGCTTCTTCTCCTCCACACCTGAAGCATTTTCCATCATATTGTGGACCCCATTAAGCTATTCGCTTAGGTGTGTAATATAGTCTAAATACCGTTTTATATATTTGTGCCTTCATGTTGGCTGAAATACAAATGTCTTTTGTCATAAGAATAGTATCTACAATATTCAGTTCTTTGTCTTCCAGCTGGGTTTGCCAATATGTGTTGTATTTATTCAAATCATCTTGTTTATACTCCAACAATAATTGATAAATCTGCCCTATCTTTTTCTTTGTTTGTATTGCCTCGATTAGATTATTAGGTGTTAGATTAGTTACTTTCTTTAAACAAAAATCCCTAATTTGTAAATACTTAAAGAAACTAGAATGCTGAATATGATATTTATTACTCAATTCGGAAAAAGCTTTAAAAGTTCCATCCTTCTGATATGTCGCCAATTCTTACCATCCCTAGCATACTCCAATCCTTAGCCACCTGATCCCTGAAAATTGGTTTTTTCTCTCTGCGGAAAATGGGGTGTAGAAAATAATTTTATCTAATTTCAATATATTTTTGACTTTCCTCCATACTTTATATGCTGCATCAATCACCCTAAACCGTGTGTGTTTATAGTAGTTGCCTTCCAGCTCTTTCAATAAACAGCCCTTTGAGTATTCTCCCAATAAAAAATAAAATATTGAGGGAAACTCAGCCGGATCCTCTATTTGCTCTCCAGTCAGAAGAATTCGCATTTTCTGTAGAAAACATACATAATAGTAAAACAGAAAATCGGGGATCCCCCGCCCCCCCTCTCTCTTCCGGCAAAGTTAGCCATTTCATTGCTCTTCTGGTTTTCCCAGGTGGCCCAAAAAAAATTCGTACTTAGTGTTTGTATTTTATTTATATAGTTTTGAGGAATTACTAGAGGAATGCTACGGTAAATATATAATATTTTAGGTAGTATATTCATCTTAATAATGTTGCCTCTACCAATAAAAGAAAGTTGGAGTCTCCCCCATCTATCTAATGATTGTTGGATTTGTGATGTTATCCTAGTCAAGTTAGCTGTCACTATCTCCTGAGTATGCGATTTTATAGTTATTCCTAGGTATGTTACTTCTGAGACTACCCTATTATCATTATATTGAAGATTATTACATTTCTGATTGACAAACACACCAGAAGCAGATGGCCGAAAAAGGAGTTTGTTGCGGCGTAATTTATATCTAATTCTAACATATCTGCATAATCAATGGTGCTTTGGCCTAGTTAGGCAGACATTTAGCATATTGTAGTAATAGAACATGAAGCCTGATGAAGATTGCAGTCTTCATGAAGGACAACAGCATAATGTATACAAACATCCACAGGCAGACAGGGACAGTTTAAAGAATTTCAAGGCTCTGGGGTAAGTTGTACTTAAAATCATTTTTTTTCTTATTTAAGCGTGTTTATTTCTATTTAATTTCTCGTGCATGTCTTAATGTGTATGTGTTATATGTTTTTCTGATTGTAAAAAGGTAACATAAAATGGCGTCTCTAAATACTGTTACACGCTAATTCTATTTTCAAAATGTCACGGTCTAGTTTTCTTTTTAGGTGTACGTGTATTTTACAGTAGACGTTATGCGCTGTCAATATTATTGTAGCATTGAATTGAATTGAATTGAATTGAATTGAAAGGAGATTTATAATGCGCAAAACAATAACCCGCAGGTATCAAGGCGCCTAGCAAAAAGATCAGAGAGTGATTCAGAAAAAAAAAAACATGAAACCCTACACATATGCTTGCTGAAAGAGATGGGTTTTTAAAGCAGTGCGGAAGTTCTGTAAGGACGGGAGAGATCTCAGATCCAAAGGAAGTTCATTCCACCACTTAGGAGCAAGAGTGGAGAAGGCTCTGCCACCCCATCTGGCTCTTCGTACACGGGGGGCTGCCAGACGCAGTTTCCCAGAGGAACGCAGGTTCCTTCGGGGGACATAGAGGGAGATGATGGATCCTATTCCAGTGTTGCTCTTTTTGGCAATGGCTCTGTAGGTCATACATAGAACTTTAAACCGGATACGGTGTTCTACCGGCAACCAGTGCAGCGTTTTCCTGGCTGCAGTGGCTGAGGAGCGTCTGGGAATATCCAGGACAAATCTGGCTATGGCGTTTTGGACTACCTGTAAGCGCTGCAGCTGTCCTTTGTTAAGTCCAGCATACAGCGCATTACAGTAGTCCAGGCGCGAGCCGATGAGAGCAACGGCTATTTGTTTTCTTGCCTGGAAGGAGAGATATTTCCTGATCCTACGTAGGGTGTGAATCAGGCCCCAACAGGTGGAAACAGTTCTGCTCACCTGGCTGCCTAAGTCAAGTGCAGGGTCTATTAGCACCCCGAGCTCCATTGCATTACGTAACGGAATTAATGCGTGTAAAACTTGTATTGCGCTACAGCTGTGCTTGTGGAAAGAGTGTCTGTCACGTGTAGTCCATCCCTAGGTAATGTGTTTTTTACGACTTGTTAGCGTACTTAGATATGTATACGAAGGCTTTCCTTGCATGCAAATATGTAAATGTTTGTTTCCGTGAGGAAATATACTGTTAGACATGGTATGACTAGGAAATGTATTTGTAACCTGATAGAGTAGGCGTTTTTTATAGTTATGATTTGCTATGAGTCTAGCTCCTCTAGCAGTGTACATGTTGTTACTAGAAGCAACTTGGAGTATAGAAATCGAGTTTTAGCACGCAGACCTTGCTGATATATTTCAACTGTGTATTTTGCAACCGTAATGCAATGTTTAAAAAAACGTACAAAAATATTGCACTGTATCAATATTTGTTGCGCTGTGGCTGTAATACCTAAGTTTAACAAACAGACTGACTGTTTCTTTTAGCTACGATTTTCAATGACTATAGCGTCTTTCGTTGTGTAACTGCCATTGGTAGGAATAACTTGTAATATTCAAATCAGACGTTTAGTGCACTCACTATGCTAGCATCTTTTAACTGTGTTTTCTGTGAGCGTAATGCGAATTTCAACAGATTCAGGAAAATGCTGTGGTATACTATTACGCGCCTAGGTATGGGCGGCATATGTACGTTTAATGAACAGACGGAGTAGCACAGTGACAAATGTTGCTGTCGTGTGCGTTTACAAAAATGCGAGTTTGTCAAAGCGTATTCTGCAGAGCAGAGTTGGTGGTACGTTGCGTATGTATGTTTAGTTGCATGTAACTATGCAGGCGACATAAAAATGTGAGTTGCATGTAGTACATCTCAGAGATGAGGGAGTGTATTTGTAGCCTAATAGAGTAGCCGTTTGCGATAGTTGAGAAGTGCCATGGCTATAGCATCTGTGTAGAGCTTACAGTATGCTGTTGCAATAGGATGTTTACAAATGTATGAAAATACTGCCCAGCATGAGGATTTGTTAAGGTGTGGGTGGCATGTATATTTAACGTCTATTTATAGAGGCATTTATAATGTAGAGAAATGGACACGCGTGCATCCACACAATAGCAAAAACTTCATGTACATTTTTAAAAGGTAGCGTGTGTGACGGTATGTATGCAATTGTTAAGGATAAATATAAATATAAAAATTGAATGCACGGTGTGTCTGGCATGTCTAGTGGAGGTGTATTTACGGAGGCATTTATAGTAGACAAATTTGCATGCCCGCATGCATAAATATGTGAAAATGTCTGTAAATTTTAAAAACCGTACTTTGCAAGGTAGACGCTGTAACACATAAAACTTGTATACTTGCATGCTAATGTATTACAATCACAACGCCGTTCTAAAAGCAACGAATATAAAAAAGATTAGCAAGTACTTACGTTGTTGTTGCCGAAGATGATTGCAAAATAGTATTTTTGTAAACTCTGCACCGTAGTACCAAAAAGTACTGAATGCTGTAAGAAAATATAAAAACGATTATTTCCGGTAAATATAACATTTCCTTAAGTTTACAAATATTACTGTATTATTAGAATGCTACTATAGAATGCAACAATTACATTAATGCTAATGTGTTATCGCTGTAGGAGACAATGGGATGTAAAAGGTCTAAGATGTGCGTGTTCTTAAATAATCTTTTGTAACTGTTGTCTGCAATACATAAGTGTTATATAGTATGCTGTTTTTACGGCGTTATTCAAATATAAATGTTTTCAAAAACAAACTAGACGATAACATATGTATTATTTTGGGAGCTTTAGACTAAAGGTAGCACATTGAGCGAAATGTAAGGTGTATGAAGTTTCCTTCAGGAGTAGAAAAAGCAGGAAGCAAGCTTACCTTTTACAAATAGATTGAGATTGTGTAGCCGAAGCAGAGAAATCACCAGGGAATAAAATCCAAAAGTTTGTCGATGTCCACAGCAAGCACCGATGTGTTTAGCAACTGGTAAACCTTTCTGCCTAAGTACGGTTTTCGATCAGATAGCAGAGGTTAAGGGCAATAAAATGCAAGGCTCAAACGACATAGAAATGCATAGGGATAGTGAGAAAAATGGCTAAGTGTGAAAGAAGCTTGTCTGCCAATTGTCAATGTAAACGAAAAGGGCAAAGGTGAACGTTAGTTTCGGAGCAGTTTCGTTTCCTGAAATGCAGTTAAATGCTGAGAAACGTAGCCAAGTTTCTGTTGTATCGAAAGAATATCAAATGCATTATTTACTGAGGTTTTGTGCCAAAGCGTACCCTATACTTGCATAGCATTACCTTACAGCCAAAGCATTAAATAAATAAACATGATATGCTGTTCTGTTGCAAGCAGTATAAGCTATAATTTATAATCAGGACTTCACATGGAGCATATTTAAACTTACCTTCTCACGTTTGCTAAAATAAGAGCCTGTCTTAAAGGGCATGTTTTGATTGTGTAAGCTGTTACTCCAGGCATATCCAAACGCTTATTTTCGCCAAAAGCAAAGTCCGTGGCAAAGTGCACCATATGTTTTCATGCCATTACCTTGGGCCAAAAGCATCAAATAAGTAAACGTGACCCTTTCAATAACAATAGATAATTTATCCCAGGTGCCCCAAGCATTAAATAAATAAACGTGATATGCTGTTCTGCTGCAAGCATTATAAGATATTCTGCGGACTGAATGTGTTTGGAGATGCTGTATGCGCACGTAAAAGGTGTAAAAAATAGCCCGTAGAGCATATTCAAACTCTTATTTTAGCCGAAAGCAAAGTCCGTGGCAAAGTGCACCTTATGTTTGTATGGCAGTTTTAGGATATAACAAAGAAAACAATAGACATAGCATGGCGCCAACTTTTAGAATATAACAGTATTTGCAAGCACTTTGAGATCACGCTGTTCTCAAAGTGCTTGCAAAATACCCCCTAGCTGAGTCTTCGCACTCGTGAAATAAAAGGCTGATAACTGCAACTTTCAAAGTAAGATCGGCTTGCAGAAACAGGTAACTGTAGGAATTGGAGCTGAAATGTGCACATGATAGGCAGTTTTAGTGTATAACAAAGAAAACAATAAAATGTCTGTTCACACTTGCTGTGAATAAAAGCAAAACTATGCAAGTAACATGCCGCCACCCAGCAGTGAATGTGTTTGGAGATGCTGTGTGCGCACGTAAAAGGTGTAAAAAATAGCCTGTAGAGCAGCTTTCAGGTGCATAAAAGTACGTTATTTGTAAGCATCGCCTATGCCACTTTCAGACATCCCCCCCGACCCCTTCTAGGTAAATACACTGAAAGTTTCGCTAGGGCTCGGGTGTAACTACAGGCTTTAATCAGGACTTCACATGGAGCATATTTAAACTTCCCTTCTCACGTTTGCTAAAATAAGGACCTGTCTTAAAGGGCATGTTTTGATTGTGTAAGCTGTTACTCCATATGGAGCATACACAAACTCTTATTTTAGCCAAAAGCAAAGTCTGTGGCAAAGTGCACCATATGTTTGCATGCCATTACATTGGGCCAAAGGCATTTAATAAATAAGCCAAAAGCACAAAGTTAAGACCAGTCTTTGTAAGAATAAAGGCGAATAAGGCGAACATCTGGCAACTCTTAAGAAACTGAAAGCAGACATGGCGCCTGCAAAGCAGCTTTTGAAGTACCCCTGTGAGTTGTAACAGTCTCTACATAATGAAACAGGAAACAAATTACTGTGTCACACTTGATAGTCTCACCTATTTACAACCTTGCT
This sequence comes from Lissotriton vulgaris, assembly GCF_964263255.1. Lineage (NCBI taxonomy): Eukaryota > Metazoa > Chordata > Amphibia > Caudata > Salamandridae > Lissotriton > Lissotriton vulgaris. The sequence goes on along the minus strand of NC_141700.1, from coordinate 246,557,639 downwards.
CGTAAAACAACGTAGCAAGTGAAAGAAAGTATAGCAAATGTACCAGTAATAGCAGATGGGAACATTTTCATGTCAACAGTTTCAGGCTAAAGCAGAAATAACTAAACATTCTACACAGTTAGTGGCAAAATGCACCACTTTCGCACCCCCCAAAAAAATGTTGTTTGCACAAAAAACACGTTGTCGTAGGTAGTTTGTAGCAAAGCGGACCTCACATTTGCATGGTCCCAACGCTGACCTAAAGCATTAAACAAAAAATAAAAAATGCCCTTAAAATGCTAGCACAAGATATTCTAAGACTAAAGTTTAAGCATTTTATTCCCAAACCCGCCAGCACCCAATAGTGCACGTAAATAGAGAATTAATCAAATGCGGAAAAACGCAAACTGAAAGCATTAATGTACTGGTAATAGCAGTTGGCTACATTTGCATAGCGTCAGCTTCAGGCTAAAGTGCAAATAACTAAACAGCATAGGCAGTTTTAGTGTATAACAAAGAAAACAATAGGCATAGCATGGCGCCAACTTTTAGAATATAGCAGTATTTGCAAGCACTTTGAGATCACGCTGTTCTCAAAGCATCTTCCAAAATACCCCCTAGCTGAGTCTTCGCACTCGTGAAATAACAGGCTGATAACTGCAACTTTCAAAGTAAGATCGGCTTGCAGAAACAGGTAACTGTAGGAATTGGAGCTGAAATGTGCACATGAAAGGCAGTTTTAGTGTATAACAAAGAAAACAATAGACATAGCATGGGGCCAACTTTTAGAATATTTTTTTTGTTTTTTTGTTACGCTAAGGAGTTAGGTCCTGGGACATGGAGTCAGCTGGACCCTAATACTATCTCAAAAATATACACAAACTGCTAACCCCACACTTCTCTCTTGTCTCCAAAACTAAGAGCAACAAACCAATACTAGTCTTGTGTTTGTTGGGTATATTTATTTTTACCCTTTAGTTTTCTACTTTTTAATTTTTGATTTTTCAATTTTCATGAATGAGAAAAATACTGTACATTTCACACAAATTTGCACATATATACAAAACAATTTTACAAAATACATACATACACAATATATACAATCCACATCTATATTAAACCACTTTTTCACCACAAACAATTAATCTTTGCACGGTGTCTTTTAAGTAGTGGTAACTAAACATAAACACCAATGAAGGACAAAGTCATGCTCGAAGGAAGATTAACCCCTCCCCTGCTGATGACGGAACTGCTCCGTCATCAGCTACAGTTGAGCTGTGCTGATGACAGAGCGGTTCCGTCATGGCCCGGCCGCCGCGCCTGCGCGGCGCTGATTTCGCGCCTGCGTGGCAGGTTTAATGAGCGGGGCGGGTCATGACGGAACCGCTCCGTCACCAGCACAGCTCAACTGTAGCTGGTGACAGAGCGGTTCTGTCACCAGCATGCGGCGGCCGCGCGGCCGCCCCGCCCCTTTAGCGCTGCGGCAGAATAGCCGCCGCAGCGAAAGGGTTAAATGGAGCTCAAGATAATGCTTTAGTCGAATTCACAATCAATGTTGTTATTTTATTCTTCCTCTATGCCGACGCGTTTCGAACCCGGTGTATACAATTGCCGGATTCTCATCAGGGCTTTGTCACTTTTGTTTGTCTATGGAATATATAGAAAAAGGGAATTTATTTTAATTCTCTATTCTGAGACCTTCCCCTGTTGTTCTACATCACCCAAGTATCAATATGTACCTGTTGTCCAGCTTTTAGCTACTTCCACAGGTGCATTTTCTTTTGAATCAGCGCAAAATAATCCAATTCCGCTTTTTAATTCTCCTAAAGTGCAAGGAAAAATATATCTGTCACTCTCTGTCGCTACTAGTTACATGGTGCCTAGGTGCCCAAGCACTCACTGGACCTACCTCTTAGTGTCTGAGCGTGTATGAAGGCTCTGTTTGTTGTCTGCAGTCTTTTAGTCTGCGCAATCTGAAAAATGATCAGAATATGCCCTTAGTATTATGCATCCAGCGTAAGGTCTCCCCTGCTCCAATTCTCAGAGTGAGGCGTACCTTCGTAAAACCGCTCTTCTCGGTTATGGTGGGCGTTCTTTCACCGCCCGTTCTTTGTCATCCCTTTCTAATTGGTACGCTTCGTCAGCGAGGCGTCATTCTGCCTCTGACTCCCTGCATATAATTACAACCCCGTTAGTTTTAACGGTGTATCTATTGTGCCTATCTAGTTCTCAGCGGCATACCTGTGTTTTTCTCCCACTCGGTGGATCAAAATTCAGTCTGTGGACGCGGCAGCCGTCTTGGGTCCCTCCCATATGTATCCCGGCTTTGTGGTGCATTCTGGGCAATGTGGTTGTGTCACTGATCGCGCTGTAAGTCACAAATTGTTTTATTGTGGGCCATGTTCCTTCTTATAGTCGCGATACCTCTGACAGTGTGTTCAAGCCAGTTTGGGTACTGTTAAATTTTAAAATTAGGTATGCTTCTTTTTTCAATAAAACTTTATCGATATCTGTTGGACATTTTGTTTGATTTATGCTAAACAGAACAGACCATTTAAAGTCATTCTCTCCGGGATTTTTTTCAATAAAATGTTGCACCATAGGCGCAGTCATGACTTTATTTTTTATACGCGATCTATGTTGGGTCATCCGGACAATTACTTGCTGGTTCGTTTTTCCAACATAGATTTTTGAGCAGGGGCTCAGAATTGCGTAAACTATATTTCGGGTCCTACAATATGAGAAGCCCTCATGTTTCCACTTAACATTGGCATGTTGGAATTCATTCCCCGCAATCGTGGTTCCACAGGACCCGCAATTACCGCACCTGTGATGTCCTTCTATAGGTTTCCAACCCCATTGCGACAAAAGGTAATTTTGGGGTTTATGCAAAGCAATGTTGGCACGTACAATTTGCTGGCTGATGCTTTGGTTCTTCCTATATGCAAATATAGGGCGGGTGAAGGGGCACTCCAGCTCTTCTAGAAGATGCCAGTTCTTTAGTACCATTTGTCTTATTGTATGGGTGTCTGGACCGTATGTAGTCACGCACACTATTCTCTCCAGTTCTCGTTTTTCATTTGCTTCCAGCAAACACTCTCGTGGAGTGCAACGTGCCCTCTTGTAGGAATGTTTTAATACATTTCTCGGGTACCCTTTATGGATCATTTCGTCACAAAAAGACTGTGCATGTTGATCGTAATCTCCTACTTCTGTACAATTCCTTCTTATACGAAGTAGCTGTCCTTCCAGGGTAATGTCTGAGAAAGACACTTTATCTTTTACTGAGAGCCACATACAAAGTCTATTGCCTCTTCCCCGTTCGCAAACGTCACACTAAGTACCTCTGCTCAACAACAGAACAAATCAGAGAAATTGATCAGGCTACACAAGAAGCATATTCGAACAGAACTTCACGGGCATTTTCTCCTGAATCACCTCAGGGGAGGCACGATTCCCTGGGGACTTCAGGTGAAAAATGTCCCAGTGATATTCACAGAGGATGCAGAATTCAAGAAGGGCTTTAGCTGCATTAACACAAAGTGTAGCCGCGACCTGATGGTCCAAACAATAGAAACAGCGCAAAGACTTTGCTTGAAAGACCTACAAGAAATAGAGGAGCTAACTCAAACTATCAAGGATAGCCAGGTGGTGCCTGGTGCCAAAGCACTTTTGGAAAAAAAAGAGAAGGAAATCCAGTCCTTTAAAGACAACACCATTAATGGTAAGACTGCACAATACGAGAGGGATTCTAAATCTTTCACATTAGAGAAGGCATACCCGTTCCTAAAAGACGACTACCACTCACAAGTAGATTCACGCGGGGCTCTGTATAACTACCAAGGGAGGTCACGGAGTAGGTTTAAAACTTTCTCTGAAACCTCTTCATCTGATTCCTCTGGATCAGAAACGAGAGGAAATAATAACAAAAAGCAAGTTTCTTTTTTAGAGAAAGGCCAGCAACCAAAAGTAAGATTCAAGATGAGAACAAGGAAAAAAACTACGTCATAGGGGGTCCCTCCACTATAGTAAATCTATCAACAAAAGAACTAACAAGAGATGAAGAGTTGGTATTAAATCTAGGACTCAAATTTGTCCCTTGTAAACAAACAGACTTCACGAAAATCAAATTAGAGACAATTGAGGTTTTTTTTTTTTGGTTTTTTTTGTCCTCATTAGCCAAAAAGTCGATCCAACTGTGCTCCTGTCCTCGCAGTCATGAGGACCTTTCCCCCCGTAGCACCTAGGAGCCCAATTCTAAGCTCCAGGTGCCCAGAGAGTCAGCCCCGACACCGCCGACAGAGCTTGGACGAACATACTCCCTTCGGACCAGTTCGGTCAGTTGTCCAGTAATTATACGATACCACCCTTTTGGACAGAGAGATTTTAGGCCTAATCATCGGACCCGGGGAAAAAAAAAAAAAAAAAAAACCCAGGTTAGCTAACTATCCCTCCTCCAATCAATCAAAAAGTCCCAAAATCTTAGAGATCGAGGGCTACAAGTTCTCGATAGATCTAGCTTTGATGTTGCATATAATGAAGACAGCCACTCTACATGTGTTGGGGGATTTATGCCTACCCAATTTTTGCAGATTTCTCTTCTAGCCAGTAAGATGGCATAAAACAGAAAATCTCTCTTTAAACCCTTGATGTTGTCATTTAGTCCGAAAATGATTAAAGACCATGAGCACGGGATAGATACTCCCAGAATAGATTGGAGTGTTGTTCTGACTTCGTACCAAAAGGTAGCAATGTTCGGACACTCACAAAACATATGGAGATCTGAAGCTGCTGGTAAAGAGCATTTACCGCAGCACTTCCCGGATTGAAATTTCGACAGCCTTTTTGGAGAGTAATACGCTCTGTGGAGTGTGAAAAAATGATTACGCCTCAGCCATGCTGGCTTGGTGATTTTATAGAGGAGGGTAAAAGATTCCTCCCAAATGTCCTCCATATGTGGTTCTCCCTCCGCACCCCATAGTTTTTCCGGGAGGTTAAAGTCTCGCTCTCCATCCTCTATAATCTGCCAATAAAAGAGTGCTACTTCCTTTTTTCCCACTGGTCTTTCAACTAGGATATTTTCCAAAGGACTCTCCTCTCCCATCATTCCTTTCTTCTTAGTTTGAGTCCGAATCCAACTTCCTATTTGTAGATATACTATCCAGGAGAGTGATGATGTTACCTTAAGCTTGAAAATATCCCAGTCAATGATTGCTGTTTCCATCAGCAGATCACCCCAACTTGTGATCCCTGCGTCTAGTAGTACTCTTTTAGCTGTGTTGACTTCTTGTGATGCTAGTCCAGGTAAATCCCAAATCGGGGCATGTTCAGATAAGTATCCTATCCCGGCTTTAGATTTTATTTGAGACCACACTTTTAAACTACTCAATAGTGTCTTTAATCTAACTTTTTTGAAAAACTTCCGGTGGCCGAACTTGAAGAGAAAGCCATTCACTGGAAGGTCCGAACCCAATAGCATTGCCTTGTACATAAGCCCATTTGCATTTTCCAAGGGGATCTTAAGTAACATCCTGGAATGGGACAGATGAAATGCCCAAGCATAGTATTCCAGATCTGGCAATGCAAGCCCCCCTTTTTCTCTTCTCCTTCTCAGTTTTTTCCAAGCTAGTCTACTGGATTTATATCCCCAGATAAATGAATTAATATTTTGCTGACATTTTGCAAGCTGCTTGGTATCAAAGACTAACGGAATGGAATTAAAGATAAAAGTGAATTTCGGGAGAATACTCATTTTTATCAATCTAGTTCTCCCATAAATAGTGAGTGGGAGGAAAGACCAGGCCTTCATCAAAGTTTGGGATTCTCGGGAAATGCGGGCTAAGTTGTTTTGGGCCAAGTGGTCTAGATCTTTGGTTATTGTAATTCCCAGGTACCTCATTGAGGATTTTACCGGGAGTTGAAGATTGTGAATATTCCAGGCCATAATTTCAGTTTTCCCTGCATTAATTTCGTACCCCGAGAATTTCCCGAAGTTCTCTGCTTTTTTTATAGTTATGGGGAATGCCAACGTAGGGTCAGTTGTATAAATGAGTATATCATCGGCGTAAAGGCCAATCTTCTTTTCCCAGCCCGCAAAAGTTAAGTGTGGAATGTTAGTATCCTCCCTAATAGACTGTGCAAACGGTTCAACATACAAATTAAAAAGAAGGGGGGATAAGGGGCAGCCCTGCCTTGTTCCTCGGCTAATTTTAAAAGGAGTTGTTTGTGTGCCATTTATTAGTAGAGATGCTCTAGGGTTGTTATATAATAAGCCTATGGTCCTACAAAATTTGGGTCCCAGATGGAATTTATCCATTATTGAATTTAAGTATGCCCAATTTACCCTGTCGAACGCTTTGGTGGCGTCGAGGGTCATGATGGCCAGGGGTAGGCCGAAGGTTAAGGCGATATCTGTAGCTCCCACCAAATCATAGGTTAGATCAGCCAGTTGCCGACCTCTGATAAAACACTTTTGGTGGTCAGAGTGGATTATCGACCCAATCTCGCTTCCCAATCTCGCAGCCAATATTGAGGTGAAAATCTTGTAGTCATTATTGAGAAGCGAGATTGGATGATATAATCCACATTCAGCTGGGTCCTTACCGGTTTTTAATAATAAGGCTATATTTGCTTCCCCCCAGGAGCTTGGTGGTGACTGCCCTCTAATCATTATGTCATTAAAAAGGTTTGTGAGAACTGGGGTAAGCGTGGAATTAAGTACCCTATATAATTCTCCTGGGAGTCCATCTGGTCCCGCAGCTTTGCCCTGTGATAATTTCTTGATGGTATTAGAAACTTCTAATTCCGTTATATCTTTATCTATATTTTCAGTTTGGGAACTTTCCAGTTCCGGGAGAAATATATTGTTCAACCATTCGTTTCTTTCATCTAGATTAACGTTAAGTTCCTCTGTGTATATATTCTGGAAGAACTCACTAAAGGGTTCCCCTATGGCAGTGGTTCCCAAACTTTTTTGACCCGTGGCTCCCTTGACCTAATTGGCAGTTGGACGTGGCTCCCCACCATGTTTTTTACCCGCGCACCGGGGTGCCGCGGCGCACCCTTTGGGAACCACTGGTCTACATGAAGATCAAAGCCTAGACGTGATGAAGGATTCAGAGAGTAGCCATCACTGTCATAAAACTTTATTTGCAACCACTCTGCCTTGCACCCTTCTCCCCTCTGCCTTGCACCCTTCTCTATCTTGCACCCTTCTCTCCTCTGCCTTGCACCCTTCTCCCCTCTGCCTTGCACCCTTCTCTACCTTGCACCCTTCTCCTCTCTGCCTTGCACCCTTCTCCCCTCCGCCTTGCACCCTTCTCCCCTCCGCCTTGCACCCTTCTCCTCTCTGCCTTTCACCCTTCTCCCCTCTGCCTTGCACCCTTCTCCCCTCCACCTTGCACTCTTCTCCTCTCTGCCTTGCACCCTTCTCCCCTCTGCCTTGCACCCTTCTCCTCTCCGCCTTGTACCCTTCTCCCCTCTGCCTTGCACCCTTCTCCTCTCCGCCTTGTACCCTTATCCCCTCAGCCTTGCACCCTTCTCCTCTCTGCCTTGTACCCTTCTCCCCTCTGCCTTCCACCCTTCTCCCCTCTGCCTTGCACCCTTCTCCCCTCTGCCCTGCACCCTTCTCTACCTTGCACCCTTCTCCTCTCTGCCTTGCACCCTTCTCCCCTCCGCCTTGCACCCTTCTCCCCTCCGCCTTGCACCCTTCTCCTCTTTGCCTTGCACCCTTCTCCCCTCTGCCTTGCACCCTTCTCCCCGCCGCCTTGCACCCTTCTCCTCTCTGACTTGCACCCTTCTTCCCTCTGCCTTGCACCCTTCTCCCCTCCGCCTTGCACCCTTCTCCCCTCTGCCTTGCACCCTTCTCCCCTCCGCCTTGCACCCTTCTCCTCTCTGCCTTGCACCCTTCTCCTCTCTGCCTTGCACCCTTCTCCCCTCCGCCTTGCACCCTTCTCCCCTTCGTCTTGCACCCTTCTCCTCTCTGCCTTGCACCCTTCTCCCCTACGCCTTGCACCCTTCTCCTCTCTGCCTTGCACCCTTCTCCCCTCTGCCTTGCACCCTTCTCCTCTCCGCCTTGTACCCTTCTCCCCTCTGCCTTGCACCCTTCTCCTCCCTGCCTTGTACCCTTCTCCCCTCTGCCTTGCACCCTTCTCCCCTCTGCCTTGCACCCTTCTCCCCTCCGCCTTGCACCCTTCTCCTCTCTGCCTTGCACCCTTCTCCCCTCTGCCTTGCACCCTTCTCCTCTCCGCCTTGTACCCTTCTCCCCTCTGCCTTGCACCCTTCTCCTCTCTGCCTTGTACCCTTCTCCCCTCTGCCTTGCACCCTTCTCCCCTCTGCCGTGCACCCTTCTCCCCTCTGTCTTGCACCCTTCTCCCCTCTGCCTTGCACCCTTCTCCCCTCCGCCTTGCACCCTTCTCCTCTCTGCCTTGCACCCTTCTCCCCTCTGCCTTGCACCCTTCTCCCCTTCGTCTTGCACCCTTCTCCTCTCTGCCTTGCACCCTTCTCCCCTACGCCTTGCACCCTTCTCCTCTCTGTCTTGCACCCTTCTTCCCTCTGCCTTGCACCCTTCTCGGCTACTCCCTTTCACCCTTCCCACCCAATGGAGGGGGCTGCCACCTGGAACAATGGCACCATTTCAAAAACATGATGGACTCCCCGTGCCTAAAAATGAATGTGTCCATCTGTAACGCAACTGGCGCTAATGTAAAGCGCTCTGATGCCTTCCGGTGGAGTTTGCGCTATATAAAACTGCAAAAAAATACTTGGTAGGGGGACTTGTGCTACTTTTGGGGAGTACCTAATCAGATGACGTAGTAAAATTACAAAGAGCACGGCGCAAGAGGCTTTTCACATCAGCATAAATTCGTAAACAGCCTCTGACCCCGCACCCACCCACCAAATGCTCTCCACCAGGCATCTGACCCACTACCCACCCAACGCTCTCCACCAGGCATCTGACCCACTACCCACCCAACACTCTCCACCAGGCCTCTGACCCTGCCTGCTTCTATGTGGGATAAAGGCAATCCTATGGACTCCCCAGACAACCCCTTGTGGAAAACCAACATTAACGGCTAAATTACAACAAAAATTAAAATGAAGTAACAATTTATTCTTAACAAAATGCTCTCTCTCTGTGAACATGGGAAAATGTGTAGTCCCTACTTGTGAGATGTCTTTTCACTACATGCATTCCCCCACTGAGGCAGTAAAAATAAAATAAAAAGTGTGAAATATCGAATAGGCACAGTGGGGACACATGGGATACTGGAATCAGTCAACAAAACAACAAACCCTCAAAGCCTCCTTAACCAGTTCCAAAGGAACGTAAATGCGCTTTTGAAGACCTGTGAAAAACGTATGTGTTAAGCCGCCAGAAACAGCAGCTGGAGCTGCAGCAGCCCGGGCTCAGACACAGGCCGGAGGACAGAGGAGAGATGGGAGAGGCAGGGGTTTTAAATTCCTTTTAGCCCCTACAAGCTGATCACAGGTATCAGGAGGCAGTTACAGGGTCATCATTATGCATAGCGCTTTCGCGCGCTACTGGCCCTGTTAATCACAGAGGAGAATTTCCTTTGTCCCTTTGCCCCCCCCCACTCTTGCCCCCCCCCGTGTGCACTCCAAACTCTGGGGGATATATCCCCCTCGTCCCCCACACTTCCTACGCCCATGTCTTGGGGTCTGTGATTACACCCCAGGCGCCCCGGTCGCTTCAGTGTTATTTAAGATTTCCTTCCGGAAGTCCTGTGTGCACAGCTCTGTAATTTACCCTGAATGAATTGCAGCTCCAGAGCCAGCTATCGGCCTCCGACCGCCACTAAACCCTGGTGCTTCCCAGGGCTGTCCAGCCACAGCCCCATTCACAGACCTCTCTGCCCTCCCAAGACTGCGGGGCAATGTCTGGCATGTGTGAGGCTTTCTTCGTCATTCACACATTGAATCCACATCCTGCGCCGCGGCGCCCCTGGCTTCTAATCACGGCGCACCAGGGCGCCGCGGCGCACACTTTGGGAACCACTGCCCTATGGCCATGTTTGTTGACCTGCTATTGGCTTCTCCTGCGACCCTCACTTCTTTAATAAAAGTTCTAGCTTGGTCAGCTTTAATTTTCCAGGCCAGCAATTTGCCTGCAGATTCGCCATACTCAAAGTGGGCAAGTTTGCTTGCCTGCCATCTTTTATTTATCCTCTCCTGCAGTAGTGTGTCCAACTTGGCTTTTAATTCTGTTTTCTCCTCTTGATTGTCTGAGGGGAGCTGATCTAATGATTCTAAATGAATTAATTCTCGCTCGATATATCGAATTGCTCTTCATATTTCTTTCTCCTGTATGAGGCCCTCCCTGTAATACAGCCCCTGATGAAGGCCTTCCAAGCCTCCCATACCATAACCAAGGAGGTGGAGCCTAAGTTTTGCTCTAAAAAGGAGACTGTTTCCTGCGTCATATAATCTTTCTCCTCTTCCTCCAATAGAATTGTTCGATCAAAAGACCAAGAGGGGTGAGTAGGTTTCTGCTCTAATTTTACAGAGAAAAAAATGGCAGAGTGATCTGACAGGTGTATAGGGAGGTATGTTATGCTTTTAACCTGATCCTTAATGGAGAGACTGAGTAGAGCATAGTCAATTCTTGATTTATGTTTGTATTTATAATTGTGGTAGGAGACTCCCAGGGCTTTACCAGCCCTTTGTCTCCATAAATCTATTAGACCAAGATTCGACATACATCTGAGCAGTGTGTCCCTCATATTACTATGGACGACAGCTCTGGAAGAAGGAGATTTATCTAGCTTTGGATCTAGGACAAGATTGAAATCTCCAACCCATATTATGGGATCAGAACAGGTAATCAAGTGGTTCTGCAGGATATTTAAATAGGAGGGATCATCCTGGTTAGGTCCATAGTAGCTAATAATGGTAACATCTTTCGAGTGTAATTGAGCATTAACTATCAACCATCTGCTACTCGCATCTGTTTCCCAGCTCGTGCTCTGAGCCCTTGCTGTTTTTTTAAAAATTATGGCAGTGCCACGGATACTCGTATTGTGGTCTGTAGTTATAAATATGTCCACCCATTTGAGCTTTTTAAGTATGTCTGTAATCTCCTGTTTATTCAAATGTGTTTCCTGATCCCAATGATCTGCGCGGGTGAATCCCGAAGGTATTGTAAAATGTTGTTTCTTCTAGCCCTGACACGCAGACCGTTTACATTCCAAGAAAAGGAATTTAGTATCAGTCATTAATATTTAACAAAGTTACCCAACCCCCACCTCTGATACTTTTTTTACAGAAATATGTATTATTAACTATATCTCTTTCTACTTTGACCAGACAGCTGCATTGAAACACTGATGGATCTATATTCTTCATGATTTTAAAAATCGGTTTATGAGGACTTTTACATTTTCCTTTTCCCTTCCCACCCCTCCCTCCCCTGGAAACCCCCCCCCCAACCTACTCTGGCTTGATGTATTGCCAGCTTGTCGTCTCTGACGTTTTCCTGCTCCATGCCCTAATATCTATCTTATTGGCCACAGTGCTTACAATATAAGCAGTGGTGGTTCATTAGGCCTTATTTAAAGTCCTCTATCTAGTAGTTATTTTATAACATATTGTTGCTATTAAGGATACTCAAGTGGGCCAAGGTTAGATTTAAGCAATAGTATTGGGATAGAAAGTAGGTAGGTCCTGTTGCAACCTTGTACCTCAGACTTTTGAAAATATGTATGCTGGGGGTGTAAGATCTATAGTGAGATTCCCCCATTGATAAGCTTTTAATAAGCTTATGTTTGGTTCTCGTATGTTTTCCTATGTTTTAATATCCAGGTTGTGTATCCTCACCCAAATGTTCATACTTATGTGTATTTCCCCCATGCTTTTCCCCTTTTTTTCTTTTTTTTCCCTCTTTTTTTTTCCTCTTCCCCTTTTTTCCTCTTTTCTTCTTTTCTTTCCATTTCCCCTTCCCTTTCCCTTTTTTTTTATCCCCTATTTTTTTCCTTTCTCTTTTCCCTTTTCCCTCCCTCTATATATTTTTTTTCCCCTTCCTTTCTCTTTTTCTTTCTTTCTCCCTTTTTTTCCTGTTATGAGTTTTGTTCTTTTTCTTTTTCTTATTTTTCTTGTTCTATTTTATTTTCCCATCCCTTTTTTTTCCCATTCCTTTCTTGGCTCAACTTACAGATTACTCTATTATTGTTTCCCTTTTTTTTTATTTTTTATTTTTATTAGAGATTTTCACACGTGATCCGGAGGGTTCGCGTGTTCGCTGATAGTGACAAGTAGTTCGTCAGCTTCAAAAGGAGACTTAACATTATACATTTTATTATTGTACATAACCCTTAGAAAGGCAGGGAATCTCATTTGAACAGTAGCTCCTAGGCTTCTGAATTTTTCCATTCGTTGGCCTAGTTCCCACTGCCTATCCAGTGTGGTTTTGGACAAGTCCGATCTCAGTGACGACGAGCCGCCTGAAACTGAACTCAGATAAGACGGAGGTCCTCATCCTGGGCTCCTCGCCCTCCGCCTGGGACGACTCCTGGTGGCCCCCCGCCCTGGGCACCGCACCCAAACCGACGGACCACGCACGCAACCTGGGTTTCATCCTGGACTCCTCCCTCTCCATGACCAGGCAAGTCAACGCCGTCTCCTCGCCATGCTTCAACATCCTGCGCATGCTTCGGAAGATCTTCTGGTAGATCCCCACAGAGACCAGGAAGACCGTCACCCAGGCCCTCGTCACCAGCCGACTGGACTACGGCAACGCACTCTACGCCGGAACCACCGCCAAGATCCAGAAGAGACTCCAGCGCATCCAGAACGCCTCAGCCAGACTCATCCTCGACATCCCACGACACAGCCACATCTCCGGACACCTAAGAGACCTGCACTGGCTCCCGGTCAACAAGAGAATCACCTTCCGCCTCCTTACCCACGCACACAAAGCTCTCCACGATCAAGGCCCGAGCGACCTCAACAACCGCGTCAACTTCTACGCCCCCAAACGCCACCTCCGATCTGCCAGCCACGCCCTCGCCGCCGTCCCACGCATCCGCAGAGCCACTACAGGAGGAAGGTCCTTCTCCTACCTGGCCGCCAAGACCTGGAACTCCCTCCCGGCCGACCTGCGCCTGACCCAAGACCACCTCTCCTTCAGGAAGAAGCTCAAGACCTGGCTGTTCGAGCAGTAGCGGCACCCCCTCCCCCCCCCCAAGCGCCTTGAGACCCTACGGGTAGGTAGTGCGCTCTATAAATGTCCTTGATTGATTGATTGATTGACTTCAAAAGAGAAATCTAAGGCTTTCAAAGTCTTGGCTTTTAAGGCTGACATCAAGATCCTCTCTTTCAGAGAATATGTTAAGAAATTCACCAGGATCTTCCTTGGTTTATCTCTACCCGGTTTAAGACGGAACGGATCCCGGTGTACCCTCTGAATATCTGTTTCTATCTCGGACAAGGGTTCGTCCAAATTTAGAGAATCTTTTAAAATAGTTGCGACAAAGTTCTTCAAGTCTCCACCTTCTTTCCCCTCCGGTATTTTTAAGAGCCTCAAGTTATTTCTTCTAGAGAAATTTTCGAGGGACTCGACCCTCTCTTTGACCGTATTGCCTTATCGTCTTAATGTCTGAATCTTTCCCTCGGCAGCCTCCAATTTTGCCATAAGTACTTCAACACAATTCTCTGGGCCCCCGGTTCTTAGTGAGAGACCATCTACCTTAGACTCTAGATTTTCGCACATTGTGCGGATCTCTGATTGAGTGAATCTGGACTCCTCAAAACATCTCTTTGATTCCTCAAACCCATTCCTAATTTCATTCCTCATACTAAGAAGTATAGCCTGAATGGTATCATCGCTGCCGTTATCTTTGGAACCCCCACTGCATTGATCCATATCTTTTGTACTCCTTCCAGCTCCTGCGGTGGGGTCTTGGTGATCCGGAGGAGAAGTCGCATCAGCGACATGATCTACTGGGTCCCCCATCTCTATACCTCTAGCAAGCTCTCCTACGCCTTCTAATTTTCCTTCCTTATCTCCCAGATTATCAAGTGTAGCTGTAGGCGGTGTAGGAGTAGTTATGAGTCCAGCCTCTTCCACCAATGTAAGTGCAGTTTGTGTATTCAAAGGTTTTTGGGCCTCTTGATTTATGTTTAAGACCTGGGGGAGGACCTTAAAATAAGACTTCAATGAGGGTGTGATTCGGGAGATTTTTCTAGCTTTTGTTTTAGAGCCCCCTTTAATCAGACTAGCCTTATGCGGCAGCTCTTTCGGAGCAGTATACCGCAACTGGTGCTCCTTGCCCTTTCTCGATATCCTTAAGGCAGGGGGTTTAGATGTATCAGTTGCAGCCTCGTGCTCAAATTCAGCCTCAATCTCAGACTCAGACTCTGTGAGGGGCTGCTCCCCTGGGCTTTTTTCGGTTCCCTGCGCTTGGCCTGTATCACTGGAACCTGTAGGGGCATCTAATTCTTTACCTTTATTTCTGCCCTTTCCTTTCCCCTTAGCCTTCCGCCTCCCCAGGGTGCTGGCGGTAGTTATTTGTGAGGTCTCACTCGATATCTGACTAGAGGTTTGTAGTTGTGCGTTAAATCTTAAGATTTTAGGTGTAGGGTCTGTATTTTTCAGGGAGTGTTAGCTCTGTGTATCTGTGGGGTCCTGGCTATCGGTAAGCTGTACCTCACCAGTCACAGCAGACAACGCAAATAGTTGTTGCCGCTTTTTTTGCTGTTATGCTGTATACCGCTGCCCTTCTGCTTCTTCGGAGCTCCACGGCTGCGTCACCCCAGCGGTAAGGCGCGGGAAGAAAAAGCTGCCCCCAGCACATTGGCAACTCTATCCAGCCTTGTTTTGATGCAACGCTGGCGCTTTCAATCTCCTTCTTAATCACAGCGCAGCCCAACGTTTGATTGCAGCCTGCTCCAATCGTCCCAACCTACAAGCAGCGCTCAGCGGCTGATATACTGTTATGTTATGTTATGTTATGTTATGTTATGTTATGTTATGTTATTTATACACTTCTATAGCGCACGGCCACTCCCTGGAGTATCCCGGCGCTTTGACGAAGACTCCCAACCGACGATGGGGAGAAAAACATAACACCAAAAGGGCATACAGACATAAAAAACAGCCTCAAAGATTACGGAAAGAGCCAAGTCTTAAGGGCCTTACGGAAAGACAGAAGACTGGAAGTCTGTCTTAAAGAGATTGGAAGATCATTCCATGCATGAGGGGCTAAATGTCGAAAAGACCGTCCTCCTACTCTTGCCCGTTTGATAGTGGGAACACTCATTTTTGATAAGGACGAGGATCTGAGAGATCTAAGAGGTGTATACCAAGACAGTCGTTTGGAGATATATTTAGGGCCTATGCCATGCAAGGCCTTGAAAGTCGTGGTCAGTGTTTTAAATAAAATCCTTTTTGCAACTGGAAGCCAATGCAATGTGGCGAGAAGATCCGTGGCTCTGGCTTTCCTTGGAAGGCCAAAAATGGCTCGGGCTGCAGAATTCTGAGTGATTTGCAAACGCCTGACCAGATATTTGGGAAGTCCCAAAAACAGAATGTTTGCATAATCCAGCCTGGAGCAGATCAGTGCCTGGACAATAATTTTTCTGTGCTGGATAGAGACTAGGGGGAGAAATTTGCGAAGCGTCCGCAGGATGCCGAAACATTTCCCAGTGAGAGATGAAATATGTGGTCCGAAAGATAGCTTGTTGTCAATCACCACTCCCAGATTTTTGGCTTTCGCAGACGAGCTAGTGGGAGGAGACATATCTTTCGGCCACCAGGTTTTCCAATCGGGTTCAGATGTACAGCCAAAGAAGAGCAGTTCCGACTTGTCGGCGTTGCACTTCAGCCCATGGCATCCAAACCACTCAAAAATAGCACTCAAACATCCGTTGACCTGGACACCATCAAACTGACCATCCCCATTACTTACAAAGAGGAGCTGGGTGTCATCAGCATAGCTGACAATCCGGGCGCCAAAAGACTCCGCCGTCACCGCCAGGGGGGCCATAAAGATGTTAAACAGAAGGGGGCTTAAGATGGAACCTTGCGGGACCCCCACTTCAAGCGGTGACATTTCAGCAGAGAAAGGTGGCGCCCAGATTGTCTGCCGGCGGTCGGCTAGAAAGGACTTGAGCCAGTTCCACACCGTTCCCCGCAGACCGAAGTCCCAGAGTCTGGAGAGAAGAAGTGCGCGGGGAACGGTGTCGAAAGCCGCCGACAGATCCAGCATAATCAGTACCACTTTTTTACCAGCATCCAACTCCTCCCTGATGGCATCTGTGACTTCAAGGAGCGCGGTCTCCGTGCTGAAGTTTGCACGGAAGCCGGATTGAGTCCCATGCAACAGACCCCTTTCTTCGATAAAATTGGAAATAGATCTGTGAGCATGCCTTTCTGTCACTTTCGCCAGAGCAGGGAGTAAGGAGATGGGTCTGTAGTTTGCATGAACCACAGGATCGAGCGCCGGTTTTTTTATAAGTGGTAGGATCATGGCACTCTTCCAAGCTTTGGGAACTATTCCGGAAGAGAGTGACAGATTCAAGATGGGATTTATCAAGTCATTAAGAGCAGGTGCCATATTTGCTAGACACTTGGCAGGGCAAGGATCCTGTGGAGATCCGGATTTGAGACTTGTCAGAATGGCAAGAGAACTCTCTAGATCTAATGGGGGAAAATTGGACAGAAAGGGGCCAAGATCTGGCGGGGGACATGCCAGACTTGTCGTATGCTGCTGGAAAGTGGCCTGGAGGGAAGATTGAATAGAGGTAATTTTCTGCACAAAATAGACAGCTAATTCCTTCAACCAAGTTTCGGAGTGAACATGGGTCGGAGTATAAACAGAGGGAGAGGTGAAGTCCTTAACCACCCTAAAAATTTCCTTGCTAGAATGCTCCGCTTCATTGATTCTGGATTCCAGATAGGATTTTTTACCTTCCCAAATTAATTTATGGTAGGCCCGAGTCTGCGTCTTGAAATTTAACCTCTCGGAAAGATCATAGGATCGCCTCCATGCTCTTTCTGCTTTCTTGAGATCTTGTCGTGCTTTTTTTAGGTGAGGGGTAAACCAAGGAGCAGATTTTCTCTTATCTGCAGAAGTATGTTTCTTGGCTGGAATCAAGCTCTCTAGACGGTCTGTGAACCAATTTTGAAAGAGATCGATGTACTCCTCTACATTGTTAGAGGTGGGACACGGGAAGCTAGTTAGAACATTTGATAGCATCTCTCTAGTAAGAAGATGGAAAGGTTTGGAGAGAGGCTTTAGCGACCCTACTGGTTGAGACCGTGATGGAGTCATGACAGAGATGGAAAAAGTGATGAGAAAATGATCTGACCACAAAACTGGCATGGGAGGGTCGACACAGATAGGAACGGTAGAAAAGATCTGGTCAAGCGTGTGGCCTTTATTATGAGACGGTCCTACCACATAAGGAGATAGGCCAAACACGGAGGTAATATCTAGCAGTTTTAAAGTGTCCGGATCTGAACTATTATCCATATGGATATTTAAGTCACCTAATAAAATACAGTGATTAGACCTAAGGCATGGTATTGATAAGGCTGCCTGTAGTTCTTCCAAAAACAGCCCCACTGATCCTGGTGATCTGTAGACCAGGATACCAGTACAGGCCTGGGAAGATGAAAGCTGGAGAGTAAAGCCTAATGCTTCGCAGCCCTGTAAATTATCTACTGAGAAGGTATGGCATACAATGTTCTTCTTAACTATAATAGCCACTCCACCACCTCTACCGGATGACCTATCTTTCCTATAAATGTTATAGGCAGAAGGTACGGCATTGGCCAAATCAGGAGAGGATGAATCGGACAGCCAAGTTTCCGTAAGGAACAGACAGGATATGTTGGAATCCTGTAACATATTCCAAATGTCTAAAGAGTGGCCAGGTAGGGATCTGGTGTTCAATAGTAAACAATTATGCTGAAAGGGTGGGCTGGCCTGTATAAGAGATTGCCGATTAGGGAGGCGCCAGCCACAAGTGCTACAGCCTTTCCTCAGAGCCCGCCCTCCCGGAAAAACATGATGGCAACGACTACAGGGGGGGCGAAGGGAGCGAAGCTGGGGGCTGGAATACGTACGTGTACAGCGACACATAGTACCACTAGCACAGAGAGCTGAAGTATGTGAGAGCCGTCCGGCCCCGTCCGCCTCCGTGCCGCGGACTGGCGCAGACTGGCTACTCTTTGGCGCCTCTTCGGCGCGTGTTCGGCGCTACCGCTGCGCGTCACCGCTGCGCTGGTCTGAGGGGGGTCTTATAGATTAGGTGAGGGTGGAGACTAGTCCGCCGACCTCCCCAAAATGGCTGGCCCGGAATGGAACAGCCAGAAAACCAGGAAGTGGTTTCGTTCTAAAGCTCCCTCCACGACAAACAGCACAGAAGCTGTGGTGGACCGGGGAAGCGAGCAAACTACAGGTATGGGCAGAACTGATGTATTTTGAAGCACAATATTACATATGAAGCACACAAAAAAATCACACTCGAAATTATTTCATTTAAAATTCTAAAAAGCTCAATTTAAAGCTGGAAATTATTAGTAGCAATTCTGGTGCCAAATTAGCGCTAGTAGAGGTGTAGCGCTAGCGCTGCAATCTTAGTTTTGTAATGAAATGCGCGCGAGATACTCCCGCCCTCAAGTAGTCAGGGCGAGGGGGAGACTAGTCCGCCGACCTCTCCAAAATGGCTGGCCCGGAATGGAACAGCCAGAAAACCAGGAAGTGGTTTCGTTCTAAAGCTCCCTCCACGACAAACAGCACAGAAGCTGTGGTGGACCGGGGAAGCGAGCAAACTACAGGTATGGGCAGAACTGATGTATTTTGAAGCCCAATATTACATATGAAGCACACAAAAAAATCACACTCGAAATTATTTCATTTAAAATTCTAAAAAGCTCAATTTAAAGCTGGAAATTATTAGTAGCAATTCTGGTGCCAAATTAGCGCTAGTAGAGGTGTAGCGCTAGCGCTGCAATCTTCGTTTTGTAATGAAATGCGCGCGAGATACTCCCGCCCTCAAGTAGTCAGGGCGAGGGGGAGACTAGTCCGCCGACCTCTCCAAAATGGCTGGCCCGGAATGGAACAGCCAGAAAACCAGGAAGTGGTTTCGTTCTAAAGCTCCCTCCACGACAAACAGCACAGAAGCTGTGGTGGACCGGGGAAGCGAGCAAACTACAGGTATGGGCAGAACTGATGTATTTTGAAGCACAATATTACATATGAAGCACGCAAAAAAATCACACTCGAAATTATTTCATTTAAAATTCTAAAAAGCTCAATTTAAAGCTGGAAATTATTAGTAGCAATTCTGGTGCCAAATTAGCGCTAGTAGAGGTGTAGCGCTAGTGCTGCAATCAGTGCTTAATTTGTAAAAAATGAAGTGCAGGTGCTCAAATGTTTGCCAGAGGCCACACCTACTTTTCTATGGCTCCGCCCACCTCATCCACTGGCTCCACCCACTTACTATATTGGCTCCACCCACATTTTCACTGGTCTGGCCACCACCAGTAAATTAATGATAATTTAAAAAAACACGTAATCCTGTGCCTGCGGCCCCCGCCGCCCCCAGGCCCTGCCAGCCCTGCCTTGCCTCGCCTCACCTCACTCACCTGCCGCCTCAGCTGCCTGCCTTATTTCAAATTCGGCCGGCGCCGGCCTACCCCCAGGGCCAGGCCCCACCGCCCCAGGCCATCTTGTCCCTGCCTCCAGGGCAGCGCCAGCGCTGCTGTAGCAGTGGTAGGTAGAGTCGGTCGGTCGGGTCGACCAATCACAGTGTTAAAAAACCCGACTCACTGGTCTGGCCACCACCAGTAAATTAATCACGCTCACTTCACGCCACGGACCACGGTTCAATAGGCTGGAGCATGTGATTTTTAACAATCGAGAACAACACTCCTCACAAAGTGTACAACATCACACCTGAATAAAGCTGTTTGTGGCTGCATCCCAAAGCATGTTTGATGAGAGAGTGAAAATTGGAGCATCCATGGGCTTTCTACCAGCTGTTGTCTGACAATTCCAATTCCTGACAGGTAGCAAGCTGTGCCGTTGGATGAAGGGAATCTTAAACAGTTCAGATGTGCTCTCGGGAGGCCGCCTGCTTACCCTAATCACTTTGAAGAATCAACGGTATGCCTTGCAAGATACATAAACTCACCACACATGTCTCGCTATTTGTTTATGGACTTTAAGAATGCTGGTCTATAAAGACAAACGGATCGAAATATCAATGCGGGTATAATGTATAATTTTGCATATAAGCGTTGAGACTAACAATATACACCAATGAAAATATGCATAATTATTTGTACTTTGTGTTACTCAAGAGTATTAAAATCTGCATTTACTCACGAAACAATGAAAGTATATTTATTTCTAGCTTACAAAAGAGCATAACGAGGAAGGAAAACTAAAATCTAATTTACATTAGCGATATGTTTTGAAGCTGGCAGTGTTAATCATAAACATTCCATATTTTTCATCGACCAAATTTCAGCATGTGGGAAAAATAATCCTGTATTTTGGCTCCATAAGAATCAGTGTTGGCAAGATTCAGTACGTAATTTCCTAGCTGGTGTCTTCTTTCAGTCAGCATGAATGTAGCTTCTGTAGTGCCATTTTTTAAATTCGAGCCATTAGTATAATCTATAATAAGGGCGTCAGAGCACGAGTGCCTCCGCTCTCATGTTATCCCTCGTTTATGCTCTACCTGCATTATTTTTGTCTTATTTAATTTTGTTAAAAGACACATTAAGTTTATGAAACTCTCCAACAGTGAAATGCTGCGTTCCTCTGGGCTAGCTCTGAGATTTCTAGAGACATACACATTTTCGCAAAGATATGAGGATTTAAATAAGCAATCTCACCCCACTGCCAGGCCTCTGGCCCTGCCCTGCCTCGCTCGCCTCGCACCCAGGTCGCCCTCACCTGCTGAGCAGTGACTGTGAGCACTCGCAGGGGTTATATCCAGGCTGTTTGTGTTGGCAGTGGCAGTGGTTTCTACAGGGGGCAGGGGTTACATCCATGCAGTTTGTGCAGACAGTAGCATTAGGGTCAATGGGGAGTGGGGATTACATCCATGCAGTTTGTGTTGGTAGGAGCAGTGATTTCTAGAGGGGGTTACATCCATGCAGTTTGTTTTGGTAGCGACAGGGGTTCCTACGGAGGAGAGGGGGAAAGGAGTTACATCCATGCAGTTTGTGCAGGCAGTAGCATGAGGTATGCAGCGTTTAGAACGCAAGCATTACCACGGAATACCTTTACAACGCGGGCGTAACAACGAAAGTTGTTACCACGCATTGCACTGGGGGGCGCTCAAGGATAGTAAATGATTTAATTTACTATCCCAACACCTTCCCTACTATCCACGGGGAATGGTGTTTGAATAGTAAATTAAATTAATCAATTTTGCGCCCCCCAGCGCAATGCGTGGTAACAACTTTCGTTGTTACGAACGCGTTGTAAAGGTACGCGTTGACAATGTATGCGTTCTAACGTCATACATCCGTAGCATGAGTTTAAATAGGGGAATGGGGATTGCATCCATGCAGTTTATGTTGGTAGTAGCAGGGGTTTCTAGGGGGGTGTTGGCTGTGGGATGCCGCCGCTGGTCGACTCACGGCTCCTACGAGGGAGGGGGGGGGGGGCATCAGTGGCTTATCTGAGGCAGCAGGTCTCAGCGCTCCTAATTACATTGCCTTTTTAATCAATGCCCGAAGCGGTTCCAGACACTAGGTCATAGCAAGGGGGTGGGGGAGGAGTGGGGGTGGAGGAGCAGGTGGGGGTGGGGGGGGGAGGCCAGGGGTGCCTTCTATGCCAGTCTGTACCGGGTGTCATGCATCACAAGGGCTACCTGTGCTGCCACAGAGATATACCCGTCACGCACACCCCTGCAGTGTTTTTCTTGGTAATATCGCACTAGCAGCTTATTTATTGAAGGCATTGCAGCATTTGTATGGCGCTTTCTTACCACTAAAGAGGCTCCGCAGTCGCCGGCCGCTCCCAACTCCGAGTCGAGTCTCAGTCCCCGACTCCCCCGACTCCCCCACCAGCAACTTTGGAGTTTGGGCGGGCGAGGGAAGAGGTGCGGAGTGCGGACGTGCGGTTATGCAGGGGCGGGCAGCAGAGAAAATGCACGTGCAATGCATTTGCATGCAATCTGCGCACGCGTCACTTCCTCTGGCGCGCACAGCCCCAACCCCCGCAGCAAAGCCCTGCCCAGTGCCTGCCCCTGGCCCCTGCAAGGCTGTAACAAAAGTTACAATTTACAACGGCAAGTCCCGGACTCTCCCGCCCAGGCGACGCCCACTGGGGCCCTGATCCGCGCCGCGCCTGGGGAAGTGGAATTAATTTGTTCTTCTGAATCTTACTTCTTTTCTTTAAGTAACTCAGTGCCACTGCCTGACAGTAATACACAGCAGCGCCGCACTCTGTGCCTGCCAGAGAGTCATCACCACGCACCAGTCAGTGCGCACGCAGAGACACGCACGAGTCTAAAAAATGAAAATGAGGCAGAGAACAGGTGCACTTTAATGCCGAGTGATAGACCCGGCCCCCATAATTAAGTGCCGGTGCTGAGCACCGGCAAGCTCCGGCTCAAATTAAGCCCTGGCTGCAATCTTCGTTTTGTAATGAAATGCGCGCGAGATACTCCCGCCCTCAAGTAGTCAGGGCGAGGGGGAGACTAGTCCGCCGACCTCTCCAAAATGGCTGGCCCGGAATGGAACAGCCAGAAAACCAGGAAGTGGTTTCGTTCTAAAGCTCCCTCCACGACAAACAGCACAGAAGCTGTGGTGGACCGGGGAAGCGAGCAAACTACAGGTATGGGCAGAACTGATGTATTTTGAAGCACAATATTACATATGAAGCACACAAAAAAATCACACTCGAAATTATTTCATTTAAAATTCTAAAAAGCTCAATTTAAAGCTGGAAATTATTAGTAGCAATTCTGGTGCCAAATTAGCGCTAGTAGAGGTGTAGCGCTAGCGCTGCAATCTTCGTTTTGTAATGAAATGCGCGCGAGATACTCCCGCCCTCAAGTAGTCAGGGCGAGGGGGAGACTAGTCCGCCGACCTCTCCAAAATGGCTGGCCCGGAATGGAACAGCCAGAAAACCAGGAAGTGGTTTCGTTCTAAAGCTCCCTCCACGACAAACAGCACAGAAGCTGTGGTGGACCGGGGAAGCGAGCAAACTACAGGTATGGGCAGAACTGATGTATTTTGAAGCACAATATTACATATGAAGCACACAAAAAAATCACACTCGAAATTATTTCATTTAAAATTCTAAAAAGCTCAATTTAAAGCTGGAAATTATTAGTAGCAATTCTGGTGCCAAATTAGCGCTAGTAGAGGTGTAGCGCTAGCGCTGCAATCTTCGTTTTGTAATGAAATGCGCGCGAGATACTCCCGCCCTCAAGTAGTCAGGGCGAGGGGGAGACTTGTCCGCCGACCTCTCCAAAATGGCTGGCCCGGAATGGAACAGCCAGAAAACCAGGAAGTGGTTTCGTTCTAAAGCTCCCTCCACGACAAACAGCACAGAAGCTGTGGTGGACCGGGGAAGCGAGCAAACTACAGGTATGGGCAGAACTGATGTATTTTGAAGCACAATATTACATATGAAGCACACAAAAAAATCACACTCGAAATTATTTCATTTAAAATTCTAAAAAGCTCAATTTAAAGCTGGAAATTATTAGTAGCAATTCTGGTGCCAAATTAGCGCTAGTAGAGGTGTAGCGCTAGCGCTGCAATCTTCGTTTTGTAATACTAGTGGCACTGCTCCTCGCTCCTGCTCCTCGCTCTGCTCTGCTCTTCAAGCCTCGGTGTTTTTATTAGTCACAACGTAGCCCAAAGCAGCGCTCAGCGGCTGATATACTAGTGGCACTGCTCCTCGCTCTGCTCTACTCTACAAGCCTCGGTGTTCTTCTTAATCACAACGCAGCCCAACATTTAAATCGGCAGATTGCAGCCTGCTCCAATCGCCCCAACCTACCAGCAGCACTCAGCGGCTGATATACTAGCCTCGGTGTCACTAAATTCAAATTATTCGATATAGTTCGCGCTGCAGGCTCTCTCCTCTTCCGCCTAAGCCTGCACACTTTCTCTCTTTCTCCCTTGCTTACTTCTCGACAGACGCTGACAGGCGCCACATCTCACGCCGTGCTCAGGTAGCTGCAGGACGCCGCAGGCTCCCGGAGCCGAATCTCCCCTTTTCTCAACACACGCAGCTTCCAACTCCGTCACAGAGCGATACCGCAGATCAGCTCCACCGCCCGCTCAGCTGACCTCAGGACGCCGCGGGCTCCCGGAGCCTGGAGCTCCGCCCGCCTTCTCCCTCTCACTCGCCCTCAGCTGCGGAGCTCGCTCTAAGCCTCCATTGCGGACCCGAAAAAGTTTCTCCGTACTTTTTAGGGGTCAACTATACTTGTCGCCCCACTGCTCGTGATCACAATCCCAAAAGACCGAACCAACTACTCATGCGTCGGGGCATATCGCCAGGAGCTTCGCCAGACGAGCGCACCGCCCTAGCTAGCGGCCGCCATGTTTTCCCCCGCTGAATATTAGAGACAATTGAGTTTTGTCGCAAGATAAGACTTAAAGCTTTTTTGCCAATCAATTGCCAACTGCAGACAATGAGAACTAGATCTACCTTTGTACTAAGTCAGAATATCCCCAAACAGGTTTATGCGTTTGAGCAGATAATGCTGCCATCGATAAACAAGTTGGAAAAAAGCAAAAAATATGTACAGCAAAATATCGGTAAGGGACAGCGACTTGCATTGAAAAATCTAAAAGAAGATCCGACAGTTGTGATTAAACAAGCTGATAAAGGCGGTGCTGTTGTGATCTGGCCCCAGGATAAGTATATAGCTGAAGGATTGTCACAGGTGAACAACCAGATTTGGTACAGGAAACTGCAGGAGGATCCTGTTAAACAGATACAAGCAATAATAGCAGAACTTGTCCAAGTAGGAAGGGACAGTGTTTTTTTGGGTTCTAAGGAAAGCGAGTTCTTGTTGAAAAAGTTTCTGAGAACACCCGTTGTATACTTCCTGCCAAAGATCCATAAAAATTGGAATGACCCCCCAGGAGGACCCATCGTCTCTGGGTGCGACTCATGCTGTGAGCCTCTTTCCAAATACGTTGATTTTTTTCTAAAACCGTTGGTGAGTAAAGTCAAATCTGAAAGTCGAGGGTACGCCATTCGATCCAGCAACACAACTCATGGTAATAATGGATGTGACATCACCTTTATATGCAGATCCCTCAGGACGAAGCGTTGGAGGTGATGGAGCTGTACCTGGAAACGAGAGAGAGACAGCATTGACTTCCCACATCATTTATTCTTAAACTGGCAGAAGTGGCTCTGAGAAAGAACTACTTACGCTTTAATGATGAATTCTTTATGCATATCAAGGGCACTGCGATGGGGTGCCCTTACGCCCCAGAAATGGCCGTGTTGTATATGGCGGAATACGAGAAAAGATTTGTGGAAGACAACAACCCCTATAAACAGCACATTATACAGTGGTTACGATATATTGATGACGTGTGGCTCCTGTGGCAGGGGAGCCACGATGAGCTGCTCAAAATCCACAAGTGGCTAAATATGAAACATCAGGATATAAAATCCTCCATAGATTATAGCTGTATGAAGATGACATTCTTGGACGTAGAAATCACATGCGCAGATGGCCGTTTAAAGTCTTCCCTGTACAAGAAAAAAACTGACAAAAACACAATTCTCCACCACAAGAGTGCGCATCCCAGAAACTTAAGGGCTAATTTACCCTATGGGCAGCTACTTCGTATAAGAAGGAATTGTACAGAAGTAGGAGGTTAAGATCAACATGCACAGTCTTTTTGTGACTAAATGATCCATAGAGGGTACCCGAGAAAGTTATTAAAACATTCCTACAAGAGGGCACGTTGCACTCCACAAGAGTGTTTTCTGGAAGCAAATGAAAAACGAGAACTGGAGAGAATGGTGTGCGTGACTACATACGGTCCAGATACGAATAAAATAAGACAAATGGTACTAAAGAACTGGCATCTTCTAGAAGTACTGGAGTGCCCCTTCCCCCACCCTATATTTGCATATAGGAAGAACCAAAGCATCGGCCAGCAAATTGTACGCGCCGACATTGCTTTGCCTAAACCCAAAAATGACGTTTTGTCGCAATGGGGTTTGAAACCTATAGAAGGACATCACAGGTGTGGTAATTGCGTGTCCTGTGGAACCACGATTGAGGGCAATGAATTCCAACATGCCAATGTTAAGTGGAAACATGAGGGCTTCTCAAATTGTGGGACCCGAAATGTAGTTTACGCAATTCTGTGCCCCTGCGCAAAAATCTATGTTGGAAAAACGAACCAGCAAGTAAATGTCCGGATGAACCAACATAGATCGCGTATAAAAAATAAAGTCATGACTGCGCCTATGGTGCAACACTTTATTGAAAAAAATAACGGGGAGAATGACTTTAAATGGTCTGGTCTGTTTAGCAAATATCAAACAAAATGTCCAACAGATATAGATAAAGTTTTATTGAAAAAAGAAGCGTACCTAGTTTTAAAATTTAACAGTACCCAAACTGGCTTGAACACACTGTCAGAGGTATCGCGGCTATAAGAAGGAACATCGCCCACAGTAAAACAATTTGTGACTTACAGCGCGATCAGTGACAGAACCACATTGCCCAGAATGCACCACAAAACTGGGAGGGATCCAAGATGGCCGCCGCGTCCACAGACTGAATTTTGATCCACCGAGCGGGAGAAAAACGTTGCCGCTGAGAACTAGATAGGCGCAATAGATACACCGTTAAAACTAACGGGGTTGTAATTATATGCAGGGAGCCAGAGGCAGAATGACACCGCGCTGACGAAGCGTACCGATTAGAAAGGGACGACAAAGAACGGGCGGTGAAAGAATGCCCACCATAACCGAGAAGAGCGGTTTTACGAAGGTACGCCTCACTCAGAGAATGGGAGCAGGGGAGACCTTATGCTGGATGCATAATACTAAGGGCATATTCTGATCACTTTTCAGATCGCGCAGACTAAAAGACTGCAGACAACAAACAGAGCCTTCATATACGCTCAGACACTAAGAGGTAGGTCCAGTGAGTGCTTGGGCACCTAGGCACCATGTAACTAGTAGCGACAGAGAGTGACAGATATATTTTTCCTTGCACTTTAGGAGAATTAAAAAGCGGAATTGGATTATTTTGCGCTGATTCAAAAGAAAATGCACCTGTGGAAGTAGCTAAAAGCTGGACAACAGGTACACATTGATACTTGGGTGATGTAGAAGAACAGGGGAAGGTCTTAGAATAGTGAATTAAAATAAATTCCCTTTTTCTATATATTCCATAGACAAACAAAAGTGACAGAGCCCTGATGAGAATCCGGCAATTGTATACACCGGGTTCGAAACGCGTCGGCATAGAGGAAGAATAAAATAACAACATTGATTGTGAATTCGACTAAAGCATTATCTTGAGTTCCATTTAATCTTCCTTCGAGCATGACTTTGTCCTTCATTGGTGTTTATGTTTAGTTACCACTACTTAAAAGACAACGTGCAAAGATTAATTGTTAGTGGTGAAAAAGTGGTTTAATATAGATGTGGATTGTACATATTGTGTATATATGTATTTTGTAAAATTGTTTTGTATATATGTGCAAATTTGTGTGAAATGTACAGTGTTTTTCTCATTCATGAAAATTGAAAAATCAAAAATCAAAAAGTAGAAAACTAAACGGTAAAAATAGAAATACCCAACAAACACAAGACTAGTATTGGTTTGTTGCTCTTCGTTTTGGAGACAAGAGAGAAGTGTGGGGTGGCAATTTGTGTATATTTTTGAGAACTTTCAGAATATAGCACTATTTGCAAATACTTTGAGATCACGCTGTTTTCAAAGCATCTTGCAAAATACCCCCTAGCAGTGTCTTCACACTTGTGAAAACTGCAACTTTCTAAGTAAGATCGGCTTGCAGAAACAGGTATCTGTAGGAATTGGAGCTGCAATGTGACAAAGCGCACTTTATTTTTCCATGTTACCAGCTTTAACACAAAGCTTCATGATCACATTGTCGCTAAAAGCAGGTTGCAAATGTCTGTTCACACTTGCTGTGAATAAAAACTATGCAAGTAACATGCCGCCACCCAGTAGTACACGTAATGAGACACTTGTAAGCATTTATTTTACCTATTCACACAAACTGCAACCATTTCATGCTTTCAAGAGCGCGGGCAAAAAAGCAGAATGACAGCACCCAGCACTACACGTGTTCCGAAAGACATAACCAAAAGCAAAAGCGCGCCCACACAAAAACATCTCCAGGAAGTAGACCGCAGCAAAAGCGCGCTCACACGGACAAATCTCTGACGCCAAAAGCGCGTGGCCAACCCCTGTCTCAGATTCCGAGGAGACGGGCAACTATAGTTGTCGAGCTGGATGCATGCTTCGCATGCTTTCTCCAGCTCGACCTAAAAAGTGAGACTGTAAAGTTTCATTTCATTATTTAAAAAGCAGTCAAAGGTATGGTGATCTGCTGACCCCATCGTCCCTGGGAGTGCTGGCCATTCCTAAAGGGGGTGCAAATTGCACCTGCCTCATGAATATTAATGAGGCAGGCAATTTGCGACCCCATTAGTAATCGCAAAGAGTGTCTTAGATCCTGTTGTACATTCCTATTTGCAAGTTGCAAATTACTAGTGGAAAAACGACGCAATTTGTGACTCGCAAATTGGTAGAGCTATACATCTGGCCCTAAATGCCAGCTACACTTTACATGGAAAAAACAAATTATTATTTATAAATAATTTCTTAACAAAACTTTGAAGAATTAACAAAGGAAAAATGCACGTTATAACAGATTAAATAAAAATCTTCCTTCGTTTACAAGCACCTTTATATCCTTTTACTACCTTCAGAAAATAGTGTGTTATTGACATTAACCTTTTATGGGCCACCAATATATGACATGAAATTGTTGATGGGTAGCTGTTAACAGCGAGTTAGTTATTTTATGTCCAGGGCTTTCGAGTGACCGTTTGTTACCTATGATGTCACACAGAACTACTAATCGAAAAATATTCCTGTTGTTGACAGCTACCCATCTACAACTCCACCAAATGTATTTTTCTGATTTGTTTAACTGACAACAGGCCTCTGTTAACTCAGCCAAAATGAATGAATGTTCTCTATGGAAGCCGTTAATGATTTTCTGTTTTGCTGCAAAATCTTATTTAAGCATGAGTCAGTATGTGCAGTTGAATCATTCGTTTTCTGAAGATGTTCCTGAAATGTGAGACATCTGTATTAGTATTTCTAACCCAGGACACATGATCTGAAGTTTGCCATTGTTCAACAACTTTATTCAGTCAAATGACCATAAAAAGCACAATGAAAAACAAAGTTAAGAAAGTTCGCTGTTGATTTTATTAAAAATGCTAAATCAGACTTTAATTTCGTCTCTGTTTTTAATGTCATTCTTGTTAGCCATTCACACATTTAACTGTACAAATGGGTGTCTTAAAGACTCCCCTCCCTTTTACAACCTCAGCACTATTCATTAGTACACACAACGACTGTTCCAATACCCTTGTGATAAAGAATAAATAACTGCACAAGCTCATAATGAGCTACCATTCTTCATTTCAAACTTTCATTATAAATTTAATTTCATATGTGTCATGTAAATGTATTCCTTCTTGCCACATCCCTTGTCATTATTGATGTATATACATCCTTTAACAAGTCTACTGCATCAGATGGGGACAAAGATGTTCATGTATGTGAATGATACACTGCTCCTTCATCACCTTATTTAAGTCCCAAAATCATGACAGACTCAATTTTGTCCGACCCATTTGATCACTCGAGAGTGGAGGTCAGCAGATTTTCTGAAATTTGATCCCAATAAAACAGAGGTGCTTGTGACATTCCCCAAAATAATCACAGATGACCTTCATTGGTGTGCCGCCAGGCCCCTATCTCTGCCACTGTATGTATTCTCCATATAGATATTGTTATTGACAGGTCTGACGGCCCATGTTTCAAAAATCACTAACACTTGTTTCTTTCGATTATACACACAACTTCAATCAGGGACTTGCTTAAAAAATACCTCAGGTCAGATCCCAGTGGTCAATGCTTTGATTCAACCTAGAATTACCCACGGAAATTCTATTTTCTTATCTGCTCCAAAGGAACTGATCTCTCATTTCCAATTAATACAATATACAGCCAAACGTCTTTGATGAGTCAATCTGTTCGACTCTGAGGAACCCTCACTGGATACCAGTTCACAGGGGTTTGTCTCCAAGGTGATAAATATTGTCCACAAAGCTATACGTACAAGCACTCCATTGTTCCTTGCAAAAAAAATGCCTGGTACAATCTGTCAAAACAACTATTTTCAGACCAAACATTTCACCTACAGCTATCTAAAGTTCGTAATACAATAAAGACAGCGTTTTCCTTTGCAGCTTGAAATATCCTTCGCTTTAAAATCCATAGTCAATCTTATTTTACCTTCTTTAGGAAATCCATTATGACATAACTTTTTAACCAGTAAATTGGAATCATTGTGCTCTTTCTGCCATTTCAGTCTCACAGGACCAAGAAAGATCTGGTGTATGATGTGTTCTATAAATCCCCTAGTCAAAACCATTGCAATTTAACTGTATGGACCGAATGATCAAATACAGTCAGAAATTTCCACTGTTAGTTTAATGTCTGTGTTTGAAACACATGTTGACTTCCTTGACTTCACACATCCTTCCAGGAGTACTAGCACACATAAAGATATACTCTTTCAAAAATATAGTTTAGGCATATTTTCAACTCATAACTGTTATGCATCAGTATAATGGAACAGCTTTTCCTGTTTCTCCACAACAATATTTTCCCCTTATATTTTGTTGGTGTACCCTCCCATTCCCCGTCTGATTAGTTCCTGCCATTTTACAGTCTTTAACAGTTTTCAAGGTGGGAAACTACCTGTACGCAGGTCACCAATAACAGTCGACTTACAAGTTTGGGGTTGTTCATCTAATTTTGCTGGCATACACCTACATCCCACCCTTGTTAGCTTATTTGCTCCTAGATAAAATCATTCCATATTTGAGTAATTTGGTGCTTAGAAAGATCCATTTATAAATCAAAATTCAATTGTTATGAATCACAGACTCAAATTTCCAGTGCAAATAAATTTGTGAATTACCTCTTTTTTGTTCTAAGACCGACCCATTGATCAGATGTGATAGAATTACACTTGTCTAGCTCAAAGATTAAACTCTCAATTGCCTGTCCAGCATCATTTACTATAACATTTGTGTCTGAGTGGAGCTTACTCTGTTTGCAGTACTTGCTACTGTATTACTGCAAACTTACTCTACCTGTCCTTATAAATCTCAAACACTCCTGCGTAACCATTCCTTGCAGTGTAACAATGTCTACCCTCCTTTATCCTGTCTGTTCATCCCACATTTCATTTGCATAAAATCATGCTAATGAGCACACTAATTAGCTTAATCGAACCCAAAGTAACTGAAGGATGTAACAGTTTACTGAGAGCACAGAATAATCCCTGTAACCAACAATTACTAATAACCACTGGATTAACAATTAATCTTAGGTTTCGAACTAGCTTAGTACCTGCCATAAAGCACTTCAACGCTTTATCAGGTGCGGTAAGGCTATTTAATTATATTACAATTCAAAATACTATTTCCCCTGGGTGGACTAAAGCTAGTTATTTTATAGGTGCAAAATAAAATAAACAGGCAATCTATTCCCCCTCTCTTAAAAAACGTAAAAAATTTCTCTAAAATGTATTGCTTTATTATTACCAGTAGACTATATTTTGTATTTTATGTAGGACTTATATAGTTCAAAGATGATATAGAAAGTAGCACACTGTCCCTGTGTTTTACAACCAAAGCACTTAACTTTCAATACGTCCAGCACAAATCCATCTTTAATAATTGGTAATGAAGTATATTGGCATATGGAATACACCTTAGGAAAATGTTGTTTATTATTTATTGATTATATTTATTATTTGGATTCTGTTAGTTATTTGGAGCCTAGTTATAGCTGGGTGGTAATGGAAAACCTCCCCTTTCTGGTATGAAGTAGTAAACTTATAGCAGCATCCACGGGCAGAATTTGTTTTGCTAAATATCAATAGTTTGGTGAAGGACATTTTGTTGGGTGATTCTCCTACAGATTTAGTAGTTCTATAGAAATGTGAGGATTTTCGGTTGCTATTTTAGTCTTGGACTGACATTCTACTGTGACTATTCCTGCATCAAATATTTATATTTATAAATAATTTGTCTTCTTGCATGTCTTAAATGAGGTACATTCAACCTCATCTAAATACCTTAAATATACTTTACACAAAAGGTGTACAAATGTTTCTTATTATACAGAAATAAAACATTGTTATGATCTATGCTGATTTCAACTTTGAAACTGAAAAATAAGAATGTAATGCATTCTAATCGATAATGACTTAAGAGCTTACATAGATACATTGATATAAAATGTTTGTGTGACAACAGAGAGTAAATAATAATTCACAATACACAGCTTGTTATAAGTCTAGGCTTATTTTCGACAACACATCAATATAATGATAAAGTTTTAAAATAATGCAAAGCACAAGTTTTTTTGCAGTATGAAATGAAAGTCGTTTCTAAAAGCAAACAAGTTTTACATGCAATTTATATATTTTACTTATAATGCCTAAATAAGTATGTTAAAACCACACATTTTACTTACTTCTCTTTTTTAGCACAATTTATTTTTCTTAAGGAGAAAATATTTACCCCATACACAGAGGAAATTTCGTGTGTTCACTTCCCAGGGCCCAATATACAAAGCATGGTTTGAAAATGTACCCTTGCTTAAGCCTACATTTGAATTTCATTTCTGGCTATCATGAAATGCACAGACTATTTCAGAACTTTGGCGGGAACAAGCGTCACTCACAGATTCCAGTAATGTTAATTGAATTATTTGTGAATTGCATTTTACCCCAATGCATAACTGTGCTGTCATACTAATCATTATGAATTTATACCTGCAAATTTGAGTTTCGTCATTCACAAAGTTAACTTTGTTCATGTAAATTTTGTATACCCAACACAAAGTGAGGGGGGGGGTCAAATAACTTTTGTGGGAGTAATTCTACCAGTGTTTCCAGTGCTTTTGAATTTCTGCATACTTATTGTGGGTAGGTCATACATTTTTCCTGTGTCCAAATAGTGCTTAATTTGTACTAGTGGTTGCAGTTAGTGGGCACTGGCACTCCATTTTTAGGATCTAGACTTATTCTTCCTCCTCATACTACAACCTAGAGCAAGATAGAGAAATGGCAGAAAAGGGAGAAGGAATGGAGGAATTGAAACATAGAACAACAGTGACAGAGGGGGGAAAACAACCCAAAAAACAGAGAGATAAAAAAACAGTAAGTAAAGGACAGTGGAAGAAAGAGACAGGAGGTAGATTCCAAACTAGACAGCCATGGCACGCAACGACCCCAGCATTTGGGCCCTCGCACTTAAGTTCATTTAAAAAATAAATAAGCACTATGCCAACATCCTCCCGCTGCCACCAGCCACTCTCCTCACCTTTGACACTAGCTTTTGCGCCCCTACTAAAGGAGTTCCTAAAATCTGCTTTAATGTTGAATTTATCGTCTTGGTAAGTAGGGACATGAAGAAGAAATATGGAGTACATTCGGTGCAGGTGATCACTCTTTGTGGATCAAAGCAAAACCGAAGGGGATGATGGACGGAGTGTTGAACAATGGAAGCCCTCACCCCAGACAACCGATCTGGGTTTAAAACATCATCATTCTTAACTCACTCCGCCACCCCAGTTCAGACATGGCAATATGCAAATCAGCCTCACGGGAACATTCCAGCTCGAACTGCCGAGCCATGTCTTCCTTGAACCGGAAACAAGCACTACTGTGCTCAAGACCAGTGTATATCTGTGAAGCAGTGTCTCCACATAACATCCTAGGTACACCTCACCAGCGTTTTTTAGAATGGACCCACCATTTTACATTATGTCACTGGATATAAATAGCAGTTCTAAAATTCCACTTATCCTAGTTTTGTGAATCAAAATGTGGAATTTAGAAAAGTGCAGTTTTTTATTTGTGCTGTTGGTTTTAAGTGATTGGCGGTGGCACTCATTTTTGCGGGCCAGGACTTATTTTTCATCACCAGACTTTGCCCCAGAGCAAGAGAACGAAAGGCAGAATATTTGAAAAACAAGAAGATAGGGAAACATTGACAAAGGGGAAAAGCAGAGCCTGCAGAAGTGAGATGAAGAGAGAGGAAGTGTTGGGTGATGGAAGAAAGATGCATGAAGTGGAATCAAGACTAGGCAGCCTTTTTTTGTCAACCCCGGCATTGAAATTAAATGAAAAGGGCTTTTGTTGAGCACGACTGCTGCCCTCAGGCGTCCAAGCGCTAAAAAGAAGGATAGTGCCTCATGAGTTCACTGCTTAGAGAAGAGTTTAAGTGGTAAAGCGGAAGGTTTTAAGCTGTTTGCGGAAGGATGACAGGTTGGGATTGGATCTTAGGTGTATAGGGAGTGAGTTCCATAACTTGGCCGCGTTGAACATGAAGGATCTACCTCCTGCTCTTGACCTTTTGATCTGGGGGACTGCCACCATGAAAGCTTGAGTGGAGCGGAGCTGCCTGTTGGGGCCATAAGGGGAGAGAAGGGAGTGGTTGTTCTAGGGTCTGGTTCTCCAGAAGGCTTGATGAGACAAGCACATAGCCTTAAATGTTATTCTCTCCCTAACTGGGACCCAGTGAAGAGTTCTCAGTCCAGTTTCTATTGAGGTTCTGCGTGGGATCTGAAGCAGCGTGCGTGCGGCACAATTCTGGACTCGCTGGAGTTTTTGCAGCACGTATTTGGGTGCCCCTACATATAATGCATTGCTGAAGTCGAGTCGAGATTGTATTAACCCCTGAATCACGATCTGTTTTGCTTCAAAAGGAAGGACTGGGAGGATTTTCTTGAGCATCCTGATAAGGCCAAAACAGGTTGCGGATGTTTTGGTAGCTTGGGTATTAGGAGTT
Organism: Lissotriton vulgaris; assembly: GCF_964263255.1. Taxonomy (NCBI): domain Eukaryota; kingdom Metazoa; phylum Chordata; class Amphibia; order Caudata; family Salamandridae; genus Lissotriton; species Lissotriton vulgaris. The sequence goes on along the minus strand of NC_141700.1, from coordinate 246,522,531 downwards.
AGAGATGTATCCAACCAGACCCCTAGCATTTTGACATTTTCTTTCGGGGTCGGTGGAGCGCCCAAGCTGATGGGCCAAAGGTGATCGAAGGTCGGCAGCATTGGGGGACCGAGTAACATAAGCTCGGTTTTGTCCCCGTTAAGTTTTAGGGAGGAAGTAGTCATCCATGCCCTTACCTCCTCCATGCATGCCGCTAGGTTGGTCTGTGTGGGTACGCTGTTCTTCTGTGCAAGGGATACCACTAACTGAGTATAGTCCACGTATGAAATGATCTTGATATCATACGGGCAGACGATCTCAGCCGGCGGCTCCATGTACACATTGAACAGCGTGGGGCTTAGTGACGAGCTCTGTGGTACCCCGCAGTTCAGAGGCCTGCTAGCGGAGGAGGAGTCTCCTTCAAAGACTTGGAAGGTCCTTCCGCTCAAAAAGGATCTCAGCCAGGTCAGAGCATCCCCGGACACTCCCAGGTTGGAAAGTCGACACAGCAGAGTTTTATGGCAGACCGTGTCGAATGCGGCACTGAGATCAAGGAGGATCACTGCCACTGATCCTCCTCAGTCCAGAATCCGCCTGGCTTCCTTCGTTACTGCTAGAAGGGCCGTTTCCATTCCATGTTTGGGACGGAACCCTGTCTGCGATGTATCGAGTAGATGGTTATACTCGAGGAATCTGGATAGGTGGAGGTTGATATGCTTCTCCAGTATCTTACTCGCCCAAGGTAGCAGGGAGATGGGGCAGTAGTTGTTAAGGTTATTAGGGTCCAGATTGGGCTTTTTCAGGAGTGCTCTCACCATAGCTTTCTTCCAGCCAGATGGAACGTACTCTTTATTATGGAATTATGAAGTAACTCCATGAGGGTGGGGAGAATAACTTGGCTGGCTTCAACCATGGTTCGGGGGGGAGCTGGGTCACAAGGGAATCCTGATTTTACTTGGAGTGATAAGTTTTCCAGGGTGTCTAGGTCTAGCAGAGGGTAGTGGTTCAAAGTTTCTCGAGGAGAGGTCTCTACCTCCCTAGGGGGCTGGGGAGCAGTGGGTGGGTCTGTGATTGAGTTTGCGAATGTTACATAGATTTTGTTTATTTTCTGAAAAAAGAATTTGGCTAGGTCGTTACAACGTGCTGTAGGATTGTCATTGGGGGCTATAGGTGGGAGGAGCTTGGTTAGGTGCTTGACTATTTGGTAGATCTCACTTGGTTTTGACCTGGCTCTGATAATTTGTTCGTTATAATATTTTGATTGCGATTTTTTTATTTCCAGTTTGTAAGCTTTGATGGCTTCCCTATAAACAGCTTTGTCTATGGTGGCATATTCCAGACTCCACTTCCTTTCGAGCCTTTTGCAGTGGCGCTTTTTTTGTTCTAAGCTCCTCTGAGTACCATGGGGCAGTGACCCGTGGTCTTTTTAGGTTGACTTCCTGAATGGGTAGTATAGAGTAAAGAGATTTCCGAATCCAGTTGTCAAAGTTCCGACTATCTGGGGGGGTCTTGTGTAAGATAGGGTCTAGAGTCTGCCAGGGAGCAGGACCATTGTTCTAGTGAGATTTTGGACCAATTCCTCATTTTTCGCAGAGTCGGAGTACATTGAACGGGTTTATAGGTGGTCCAGGTGAGGGGAATTAAAAAATGGTCGGTCCAAGGTAGACGAATAGCAGGGGCTACCTTGAGCTCGGTGGAGTTGCTGAACACAGGGTCGAGCAAATGCCCCTTGATGTGCGTAGGGGCTAGGACTAGTTGCTCTAGCAGAACTGCGGCCAAGCTCGCGGTTAGCTCATTTGCTGTGTTGTCAGAGCTGTCATCAAAGTGGATGTTGAGATCACCCAGCAGTGTAAAGTTGGAGGGGGAAGTAACATGCTCCGCTGCTATTGATGGCAATAAGGTGTGGAATTGGTTCAAAGGACCAGGGGGTCGATATAGAAGAATTCCTGTGAAGCTCTTGTTGGGGGTGGGTTTTAGGGAGAAGGACAGGCTTTCACAGTCGGTTGACGATGGTTGAGGTGCAATGACACAGGTATAGATCTTTAAAGATAATTGCAAGTCCCCCGCCTTTCCCCTGTGCCCGGTCTCTGCGTATGATCTGGTATCCCAGGGGGAGTGCTTTTATCAGGTCAGAGTCGGAGTCGGGAGTTAGCCAAGTTTCGGTTAAGAAGAGTGCGTCTGGCGCGAGTTCTTCTAATAGTAGTGAGATTTCCGTGCTGTGCTTTGGCAGAGATCTACAGTTTAGGAGAAACATTGTAAAGTCCTGGCAGTCAGTTCTTTCCTTGGCACTATTAAGCCTAGTCTTGCAGTGTGGGCAGAGGGTAGGTAGGTCAGAAGGATGGTATGATTGGCAACAGCTATTTCCTTGAGGGGGCCTTAGTTTGTAGAGGGAGCTCGAATTGTATACCTTCCTTGGTATTCTGGGTGGAGAGCCAGAAGTTGTGGCCCCTTGCCCCGGTCGGTCGCGGCGGGCGCAGACGGGCTTGCCTTTGGCGCGCCTTCGGCACGCAGGCAGCGCGTCCGCTGCGCGGCCGGGGCAGGCACATCATTTAAGGGAAGACAGAAGGGGGCGTGGCCGAGCGGCGGTGGGCGTGGCCTGGGTAGAGGGCTTCCTCGTGATGGCGGCGATCTCGCAGCAGCGTTCAGTCGGCTGCGCGAGTCAGGGTAAGTGAATTCCAGGCAAAAGAGGCTTTTACAGTGCAGTTTTAAAAGAACACACAAGATATATTTAAAAAATGAGCAGTACTCTCGGCTTCCGCCTCAAGAGTCACTTTCCGACTAATACGCGCTGTGTGGCTGGCGTGGTTTAAGTAGTGGAAGGGGGCGTGGCCGAGTGGCGGTGGGCGTGGCATGGGTAGAGGGCTTCCTCGTGATGGCGGCGATCTCGCAGCAGCGTTCAATCGGCTACGCGAGTCAGGGTAAGTGAATTCCAGGCAAAAGAGGCTTTTACAGTGCAGTTTTAAAAAAACACACAAGATATATTTTTAAAATGAGCAGTACTCTCGGCTTCCACCTCAAGAGTCACTTTCCGACTAATACGCGCTGTGTGGCTGGCGCAGTTTAAGTAGTGGAAGGGGGCGTGGCCGAGCGGCGGTGGACGTGGCCTGGGTAGAGAGCTTCCCCGTGATGGCGGCGATCTCGCAGCAGCCTAATTCGGCTGCGCGAGTCAGGGTAAGTGAATTCCAGGCAAAAGAGGCTTTTACAGTGCAGTTTTAAAAGAACACACAAGATATATTAAAAAAATGAGCAGTACTCTTGGCTTCCACCTCAAGAGTCACTTTCAGCAACGCTGCCAATGGATGTTAGAAAAACTTTGAGCTTTTTCACTTCTGTTTTAACAAATTAAGCACTGGAATAGTGCTTGTTTTTGTGCCCAAGAGCCATATTCTCAAAAGTGTACTAAGGTCGCTTTTTGTGCCTTCAGAGTACTTTGGTACCACAGAAGAGGCCGCAGGTGCTTCTGTAGGCCTTTCCATACTACAGATTGTGACGGCACACATGTAGCCCCAGTGCAACCATTAAGGGGTGGATTCCCTTGTGTGCATGGGTGCAAAAAAGGAAACACACTGCCTGTGGGGCAGATGCTGTCAGGAGACATACTGTGACTGTGCCCCACAAAGAGGTGATGTGAAGTCACTGTGGAACAGGGTCAGGTTGATAAGACGGGCACACTGGAAATGGCTGAAGGGCCGGTATCGAAGTTCCAGCTGTGGGCTGCTTGTTCGGCAGCCTGGGGGGCCGCTTTGGGCTGTGTCTGGTGTGTTCCGATATCGCCAGCGGCACAGTGGGGCCCTGAGTGGCCTTTCTGGAGGCAGATGGGCAACCATTGCCTCCCTTTTATCAACAGGCAGAGGTGTCACTCCCTTTCTCTCGCTGGGCCGGCCAATTAATGTGTGCATACTGAGCGGGGGCAGGGGGCCTGAGCAGAAGTGGCCACACTTGTTTTCAGGTGTTTATAAAACTTCGCCACAAGCAGTGTTTTGAGGAAAGGAAAAATGCAAATGTGTGCCACTTTTATTTTAGCGTTCCCGGGCTGATTTCTAATCCCAATCCAACCCTGCTGTGGTCCCCAAGGGTGCCCCATGAAAGGTCCCCTCCCCCAGACATCCCCATTTAGGCAGGTGTAGACATTCACTTCACCTGCCTGCAAGGGGATCTCTGCCCCACTTCCGAATGCAGGATTGGTTGCTGCCTGCTAACGAAAGGCAGATCGGTGGCTTCCGTCAGCAGGCCCGCCTTTCACTAACCAATGGAGTCCTTTGTTTCTAATGAATGTTATGTGACTGCTCCTAGGCATTCCACTGATGTAGAGATGGCACAGTGTTTATCTTGCCCTGAAGTCGTGTGAAATGAGAAGAATGTGCACTGCGGTCGCCATGTTTTCACTGGGCACATAAACAGGAAACGTATTTATTAAAGCCTTAAAGCCTGGAGTGAAGTATGTGCAGCTCGCCCATTGGATTACCGATTAACACTGTAACTTGGCCTTTCTTTAAATAGCTGCATTCTGTCTGTGGTTAATCATGTGAGAGGACAAGCTGGAACATTGTTTTCTCCCCACTTCAGCCCATTCAAGTTAATGTCATTATTAATTTACTCTCAGATTTATTTTCAGACTGTGTTAGCTCTGATAATTTTTAAATGGGGTTGCACAGTTCAAGAATGGAAAACAACACTTTAAGTGACTTTTTGTGAGCAGCAGGGCTCATTGACTTGCGCTGAGAGTTTGAATGGTAAAAGAAAAATTGCTTGTGCGTGTTTTAGAAAATGTGCATTGGATATTAGTGAATGTAACTAATTCTGTTCTTGATATGTGAACCTGAAACAAAATCTTTTTCCTCTAAACGACTTCTTTTTTTTAAAGTAATTTGCAGTCATTGCAAAGATGTTGCCAGTTGCACTGTCTATTTAGTCTCATGGAATCTATGGATGTCTATCTATTATTTTTCATCTGCCTCCCTAGCAGTGCTTAATTTGAGCTGGTGCTTTCCGGTGCTCAACACCAGCACTTAGGTGCCAACACCGGTGCTTATGACAGTCTGCCACATGGTAGCGCTGTCTGTCTAATTTACAGATGAGCACAACAGTTTATTAAATCCGTATACATTTAAAATGGCTAATACCTGCCACCCAAGCCATTCTTCTAGCCGTGGGGGCCTGGAATAGTCTGAAGTGTCACACTTGTTAGAATGTGATGCTTAGTAGTTTTGTTGGTGCTGTCAGTGGCAGAGATGGTCGGGGTAATGGGTAGTAAAAAGTTGCAGAGGGCTCTTGATGAGGCTCCTGGCACTTATTCTTTTTTCCAAATTAAGACCTTCTCCTTAGAAATCCTTCATCTGAATGACTACCAAAACTGATTTAAAATTGCTTGCCTCTCCATTTCTCTGCACCAGCTGTACCTTTCAAAAAGATCTTCATAAAATTCCTCTCAGGAAATTTTACATTGATCTTTCTAGGTCTGTTGCAGGAAGTCACAGATGGTAGCCTGTGGTGTGGGGTGGGGGTATACCCTCGATGTGACTTGACTTGTAATTGAGGTTCACACCCTCCCCATACCAGGTGATCCTCAGAGGTGAACCATTTTAAGTGAGAGTATCATAACTATCTAACGGTAGGGAAGCCTGAATGACAAGACAATTCCCCAGAGAAAATGCCTGAGGTGTGTCTCTAACGAGTTTAGAAACCAATTGTGTTAAAAAAAATTAACCTAAGAACCTTTGATACCCGCGCCAAATTAAGTAAAAAGATAAATATTTAATTTAAACAAGAGAAAGAAAAATGGTCATGCAACTGCTTGTCACATGTTTCTAGGTTGTTTAAGGACACCTCTGTCCCTCATAGCATCACACTAGCTCACATCCAACAAGATAGCGGTGTCTGCAACTCTGTTGCAGGGGTTTAACTAGTACTTAATTTGTAAAGAAAAAAACATAAGTGCTGAGGGCCTTGTCAAGAGGTTACAGCAGCTTGAACCACTCATTGCCCCTGCCAGCACTGCCAGTGACAATACTAACACAACTACTGCCATCACTCACATACAATTGTGACAACTCTATGTCAGACCGCCAAAGCTATAAGAATGCTTAGGGCAGCAGGTACCCATCATTCTTAATGCATATTGACCTTAATAAACAACTGTTGTTGTGCTAATATCTGAAAGAAACAAAACAGCGCCACCATGTGGTAGACTGTCATAAGTGGCGATGTTGGCAATTAAAGTGTCAGTGCCGAGCACCGCGACCGACTCGCTCAAATTGAGATGGGTTTAACGGAGGCCTCCACAGCCCTCACAGTGTGTGGGGTGACACCTCATGTCAGTGGGGACACCAAGTAGTCCCAGTTTACCGGCTCCAAAGTACTACAAACACTATCTCAGTGAGGCCTCTAGTGTACCGGTAGAAAGGGTTTTCACCTCAGACCCAGTTACTAAAACAACGTAGCGTAGCGTAGATTTCAGTCTAACAAAGCAGGACTCAAATGCACTTGTTCACCTAAAATAGATGGGGGGTTCCTTGCAGCATCTTTGGAAGGTGAGAGCCTCTCCGGGGTGGTATGGGCCAAACAGCTCCATGTGCTCAAAGAGTATGATCTGTAGCAGAAAATCTGAAAGAGACACGTTAATGATAGTTTCCTTACCTTAGAATATCCCCAGGCGTCAGACTGAATCCGGAATGTTTTGCTTAGGAGTACCCCTGCGCATCAATAGGTGGCGTCCTGCGGCTCCGCATGCGTCATGGGCGTCGTCAGCACGAGATTACGTCACGGAGAGTACTTAGGCGCCACCCATGCGCGCAGACGTCAGTTCTTTCTTTTTCCGCGCCAGAAAGTTCAGATCCGGATTGAGCACGTACCTTGGTCGTTTTTTGACCACTATTTTGAGACTTTGCCTCCCCACTTTTTTTTTCTCCTGGTGCACGTAGGGATGCCCGACTTTAAGTCTGGTGTGATCTGTCGCCGAAATATGTCGGTGGCGGATCCCCACGATGTTTGCCTCTACTGCCTGGAGACCGATCACGACTCCCGTGACTGTCGTGCCATGGCCCCCAATGCCTTGCGGGAGCGGCGCGGGAAGTTGCTGGAGGTCGGGCATTCGTCACGTCGCCTCTCGGGGTCTAGGGTCCATTCCCGGGACCACTCTTGGGATCGCAACCGTCGCTCCTCGGACTCAAAGTCTTCACCTTTGGATTCCGGTAAGCGTCGCCGTAAAAAGAAGTCAAAGAAGCGAGTTCGCTCTCCTACGTCCCCCCGTCGCTCCTCGGAGGTGGACGAAGGGAACAGGGGCCTTGGCTCTGCAACTCCTCTGCAGCCTGGGAGTCCCACAGCCTACCCGCCATAACCGGGTCCATTGGCGACTCCTGCACAGATGCAATAGTTCCTTGCTGTCTTGGACTGCTTTTACAGGCCTCAGGCTCCTGCCGGCACGCCTTTGGGACCCGCAGTCCCGTGTTCAGTTCCTGCTGCGGCTCCGCCACTGGCTCCAGCCCCGGCACCACAGGATCCTGTGCCACTGGTTCTAGCCCTGGCGCCACGAGGTGCAGTGTTGCCAGCTCTGGCCCCAGCGCAACCCTCGGCTCCAGCCCCGGCACCGCACTGGGTGCCGTTTATCCCACCTTTGCCCCGGTTCCCTGACCATTTTGTTCTGGCCTGGGATCCACATTGGGAGCCGGCGCCATTCCCAACACCGTTCGTCCCCTTTCCAGCTCCGGCTCTGCCGCCGCGACCGGCCCCTCTACGCCAGAGGCGGACGACGGCTGGTAGGGGTCAAAGGAACTGCTTGCTCGGCAATGTAACTCCGAGCTGGATTGGTTGGAACGACTTGGCGGATGCGGGCAACCTCGATGTCTCCTCTGACCCGGGGTTCGCCTCTTCCCCGCCTACGATGGAAGAGGGAGCCTCCTACACGATGGTGCTCCGTCAGGCTGCTGAGGTCCTCAACCTTGACCACCCCACAATGGCCCTCAAGACCAACCTCCTCACAGAGGTTCTCCAGACAGCGTCTACTTCGTCGGAGCCACTGCTCCCCTTTATTAACGCCCTTACAGAGGTCCTCTTGGGAACTTGGTCGAGGCCAGCCACGGGGGCCCCAGTGGACAAAAACGTCGCCAGGCACCACCGACCGGCGCCCGGTGACCCCGCTTTCTTGACCACTCACCCTACGCCTGAGAGCTTGGTCATTCAGACCTTGATGTCGCAGAGTGCCTTTGTCACGGCCCGCCGAATAAAGACTCTTAGAGGCTGGACCAGTTTGGGAAGCGGTTGTTCTCTTCAGCCAGCCTGGGGCTGCGGTCGGTTAACACCACGTGCTTGCTGGGCCGCTACTCCCATGCGGTATGGGATGCCGTTGCTCAGGTGTTGCCCCAGTGTCCTGAGGAGGTGTAAGCTGTCCTTTCTCAGCAATTGCTGATGGCAAGGATGCGGCTATGTTCGCCATTCGGTGTAGGTTGGACACCGCGACTCATTGGGCAGGGTGGTTTCTACGACTGTGGCATTGCCGCGCCAACCTGGTTGCGTTCGACTGGGTTCTCGACCGATGTCCAGAGCTCACTCATGGACAGGCCTTTTGATGGCACCTGCCTGTTTGGCGACAAGACTGACAGTGCACTGGAACGCTTTAAGGACTCGGTGGCTACGGACAAGTCCTTGGGCCTTTCCACTAAGAACCTGGCTACTCCTGATTTTCATTCCTTTCGTGGCCAGGGCAGGGGCACCCAGACACGCCTTCCATCAGGCCTGTGCAGACACAGCCTCAGCGCGGCTGTGGTCGCGGTTTCTGCAAGGGTGGATCAGGGAACCAGCGTGCAGGTCTGTCCACCTCCACCCCCGCTGCTTCCGCCTCCAACCCCTCCTAATCTGAGCTTTAGGGAGCACCCCACTCCGGTGGGTTGTAGGATCAACCACCACCTCCCCCGCTGGTATGAGATCACTTCAGACAAGTGGGTGCTGCAGATAATCTGACAGGGTTACTCTCTTCCCTTTCAGTCCACCCCTCCGGCCATGCCACCTCGGTGCCACCCCATGTCAGGATTTCATTTGGTTCTTCTCCATCAGGAAGTTGCGGCCCTCCTGGCCAAGGGGGCCATCAAGTACATTCCTGGGCCAGAAGTAGAGAGTGGTTGCTATCCCCACTACTTTCTGGTCCTCAAGAAGGACAAGGGGGGTCTGCATCCTATTTTGGACCTCCGGGGTGTCAATCGCTTCTTCCGGAAGGAGAAGTTCAAGATGCTAACTCTGGCTCAGGTTTGGCTGCCCTCTACCCTGGAGACTGGATGGTAGCGTTGGACTTACAGGACGCATATTTTCACATCCCTGTCCTGCCGGCCCACCGGCCTTACCTGCGGTTCGCATAGGCCAGGAGCATTTTCAGTTTACTATGCTCCCCTTCGGCCTTACCAGTGCCCCTCGGGTTTTCACGAAGGTGATGGCGGTGGTAGCAGTTCATCTACGCCGGTCAGGGGTATCAGTCTTCCCTTACCTCGATGACTGGTTGTCGTCACCCACCTTCAGACTACGGCCGACCTCCTGCACTTGCTGGGATTCCCCATCTACATGCCGAAGTCGCACCTGAGTACCTCTCAGAAGCTCCCCTTCATCGGAGCGGTTCTGGATTCGATGCAGTTTTGGGTCTATCCTCCCGAGCAGCCAGCCCAGGATATTCAGGCTATGACTATGATCTTTCAGCCTCTATCCCGGGTTTCAGTCAGGCTGACCCTCTGGTTCCTGGGCCTGATGGCCTCCTGCATCCTGCTGGTGCAACATGCCAGATGGCATATGCAGGCTCTGCAGTGGGATCTGAAGTTCCAGTGGGCACAGCATCAGGGCAACCTGTCCGATCGTGTCCAGATCTCGAAGGGCACTGCGTGACATTTGCAGTGGTGGCTCACGAATCGTGATTGGGTCAATGGCAGATCCCTCTCCCATCCCCTACCGGAGCATACAGTGGTGACGGATGTGTCCCTCCTGGAATGGGGAGGCCACCTGGGAGAGACAGAAATCAGAAGCCTCTGGTCTCCGGCGGAGTCCCGGCTCCACATCAACCTTCTGGAGCTTCGGGCGACCTGACTTGCACTGAAGGCATTCCTTCCCTCTGTTCGGGGAAGTGTAGTACAGGTGTTCATGGACAACACCACCGCCAAGTGGTACTGCAACAAACAGGGCGGGTGGGGTCGTGGACCCTATGTCAGGAGGCTCTCCGCCTCTGGACATGGCTGGAACATCAAGGTATTACCTTGGTGGTTCAACTACTGGCAGGTTCTCTGAACGGCAGGTCGGATGAACTCAGCCGCCAGTGCATGATGGCTCACGAAAGGCGTCTGAACTCGGACGTGGCGCAAGGTCTCTCTCTTTCAGCAGTGGGGAGAGCCTTGGTTAGATCTATTCACCACCGAAGAGAATGCGCAATGTCATCAGTTCTGCGCGTTGGAATTTCCATGGTGGGACTCGCTTGGCAACGCTTTTCGTTGCGAGTGGAGTTGCAGTCTGTTGTACGCCTTTCCGCCTATACCACTTCTGCCCAGAATGCTGAAGAAGATCAAGCGCGACCGGGCCCAAGTTATTCTTGTGGGTCCGAACTGGGCTCGAAGGGTATGGTATCCTGAGCTACTCAGTATGAGCATTGATCTCCCGATCCATCTGCCTCTTCGGGAGGATCTTCTGTCGCAGCAGCAGGGGATGGTCCTCCATCCGAACCTGTCCAGCCTCCACCTCCATGCGTGGAGATTGAGCAGCGACAGTTGATGGTTTTTGACCTTCCTCCTGAAGTCTGTAATGTCATTCTGGCAGCCAGGCGTCCCTCCACTAAAACGGTATGCGCCTGCAGGTAGAACAAGTTTGTGGCATGGTGCACAGTGAAGGCTGTGGATTCCCTTTCAAGGGTTATCTCTCTGCCTTTCTGCGGCTCCCTGATCAGCCTTCTCATTTTAAGTCCCCGGTTGTTAACCGTTTCCTGAAAGGCATTACGCACACGTTTCCTCCTGTGCCGTTCATAATGCCTCAATGGGACTTAAACCTTGTTCTGACATATCTGATGTGCGCTCCCTTTGAGCCCCTTCATAACTGTCCCTTGCGTCTTCTTACTTTAAAGACTGCTTTCCTGGTAGCTATTACCTTCGCCTTGAAGAGTGAGCGAGCTCCAGGCTCTTTCTTCTGAACCTCCTTTCCTTTCTGTTCTTCCGGACAACGTGGTTTTAAGGACTCATCCTTCTTTCTTGCCAAAGGTTGTTACACCCTTTCACATCGGGCAGACCATCACTTTGCCCACCTTTTTTCCACCTCCGCATCTTCCGAGGGAAGAGGAGAGGCTCTACCGTCTGGACCCAAAATGTGCGCTTCAATTCTATCTGCAGCGTACACAACAGTGGATGATCAACTCTTTGTCGGCTATGTGGGCGCCAAAAAAGGGAGGGCTGTGCACAAACGGACCATTTCCCGTGGGTTATTCTATGCATCAAAGCATGTTACTCCTTGGCCAAGAAGGAGCCTCCTGTGGGTCTGCGTGCCCATTCGACCAGGGCATCTGCAGACACCACTGCCTTGGGACGCGCAGCTACGTGGGCCTCGCCGCACACGTTTACAAAGCACTACTGCCTTGACAGTCAGGTTCGGAGAGACGGCTTCTTTGGCCGTTCTGTGCTCTGTGACTTTCTGGTGTAATCCTGTTCGCAGACCCACCTCCAGGCATTGGTATTGCTGGGGTTATCTATTCAAAGGTAAGAAATCTATCACTAACGTGTCTCTTTCAGATGCACAAGTTACTACTTGTGTAATGATATATTAGTTAGTGATAGATTCCTTACCACCCCACCCACCCTCCCCATTCTGCAGACTGATTACTAGGGTTAAGGTCAACCCTTTCAGGGCCCTAGTTTTATGCACCAATGGTCAGCATCTTGCATGGCTCTGCGTTCCTGGAGCGGAAAGTCGTGTACAGAATTGAAGTCAGCCCGCATGGGTGGCGCCTTAGTACTCTCAGTGACGTCATCTCGGCGCTGACGACGCCAGTGACGGGCGCGGAGCCGCAGGACGCCACCTACTGACGTGCAGGGATACTGCTAAGCAAAACTTTCCGGATCCAGTCTGAAACCTGGGGATATTCTACGGTAAGGAATCCATCACTAACTAATGTCTCTTACAAGTAGTAACTTGTGTGTTAATTTCATTAAGAGGTGGGTGAGCTGAGAAATGAACATTTTGAGAACGCAGAGAGTGAGAGATGGTTGAGCCAAGCCATTAACATATTTGGTATTGAAAAAGGGTTAACCCAAACAAAGTCACAGGGACGTGGGTAACTTACGTGAAAGACAGAGAGGTCCCAGACTGGGAAAGAAAAATAGATTCATAAAGATTAAATTCTTAAATGATAGGAAAGTGAACAACAGTTTAAACAAGTAAGTTGTTTTAATTCACAACATACCAAAAACATACCAAAAACCTATAAATGGTTTACACGGTACACATAGAAAAAGTCAGTGAGAACCCTGAGAAGGTTTCAATTTTCTACAACGGTTTCACTTTGGAACATCAGATTACATCACTGCATTGAGAAACCTTTTTTTAACCGCATCGCTGCGGCGGCTTTTCCCGCTGTGTGCGGCGTTTTTTAAAATACCGCGTTACATGACGAGCTCAGCTCGTCATCAGCATACGAGCTCGTAGCTGATGACTAGTTTAGCTCGTCATCAGCATCGAAGGTGTTAAGTGATAGTTTTTAAACATGATCTTAGTTAATGTTTAACTCACCCCCTCCCTGATGACAATGCTACTAGTCAGTTGTCATGTACACCCAGTATATGGCCCAGATTTATTTTGTACATGGAGCAATATTCTAGTCAATTAAATCAAAGGTAAAAGATTGTTATACAGTGCACATCCTGAACGCCAGCATTTTAATGTGCTCTCATATGTGATAATGAAGAAAACGGAAACTCAGTGAAATAATATATTGGCCAAGGTTCACACAATTTACTGAAGTGGGGAAACCAGGTTAATCCCATGATTTTACGTTTGGCATTGTGCAAAGTAGATAGTATAGACATGAGAGAATGTGAGGTGTGCAGGTGGAAGATAAATGGGAAGATAGAGGGGAAAATGGAAGGCGGAAATGAAAGTGGTTGAGACAGAGGTTGATATGGCATAGGTAGAGAAAGAGTTGAGAGAATGGGCGTGATAGAGTTGGGGGCAGGACTAATTTGTACTGATGAATGAAGGTGGGCATCTACAGCACTTATTTTAGGGGACCAAAAAACTATTTGGCACATTCTACAGTATTCTGCTCCCGATCTCCAAAGCAGCAAGAGAAATCAAATTGTCAGTCCCTCCTTTGTTTTCACTTAGGTCATTGAATCAGAAGAGTGACCACCAATACACAGATCATTTACCATTCATTGTATTGGCAGCTGTTTTATTTCAACAAACCATAATGGGCGTAGAGGCCTGACTCCAATTTTGTGGGCAACTGCACTGTTTAACAAATTAAGCAATGGGTGAGGATAAGCAGCAAACCTGAAGAGATAGAGTAAACTAATAATGGAGGTGAAGGTGCATAGAAACCTAAGATATATAGAGGCAAGTGCAAGACTGGTTAGTTACAGATGTGAACGGACGATAAAGAGAGGAGTGAGGGAGTACTGTAAAAGTTTGAGAATGACAGATAGAAATCTCATTGTGAATGACAATTGAAAGAGATGGATTTAATAAGAGGACATAGATGGAGTTAAGAGGGGAACTGGAAATTGGAAGAGAAGAGGGTGAAGTGGAGTAAAACTGAATGATGCTAATGATGCAGTGGAAGCGTTGGGGGATTTTTGTCAGCTCACTTATCCACACCAACCACTATATACTAGTCGGAAATGTAACTCTAATGACAGGCCCATAAGATATTATCACTCAGTTAGTAATATCAAAGGTAATCCGATTAATCTTTGTTAGAACTAAAAGGGCCTAAATAATGAAAGGCGGAATGCTATTTCTCCACGAGGATCTACAATGAAGATATACGCTAAACATTTGTCATTATAAACATGTCCAAATAACTCAGTATCTCAGTAATAACGACAAACACTATTCTTTTCTATTAGTTGTTCTTGTTATTTCATAATATGAATGGTCAAGCACAAATACAAATTAGAATGTAATTATTTGGTTCATGAAAATACAGAATACAATTATCATAACAGTTCTTTCATGAAACATCAGAATATCAGGTATAGAGGAGTAAGAAAGAGAGAAAAAAAATCAGAGAAACACAGTTCACTACGAAAATTAATTACTAATGCACAGCATGCAATTAGTCTGAAAAGCTAACCCCACAGCTGTTAGGGTATAGCGAGAGCAGCATCTTCAGCTGATGATGTGCAAAGTCTCTAGGAAAGGCTCTTAGGATTTGCAGGATTCACCAGCCAGAGAATCAGGAATCAGCATGGCATTCAGCAAACCACGAACGCAGGGTCAGGTAACCAATCTTGTGAACAAGCCGAGGAGCACTTTCCCACAGGAATCTTTATAGTGCGTTACTTCCTTTCTTCCGTTAATGTGTTTCATTGTCTCTCTACAGCAAGCCTCTCGATTGGTTATTCACGATGGTGTGACAGTCTACAGACAGTGACTTTACTACTATTTTCTACATACTCTTTGTCTAAATATTGTATAATTTCCAAGAGAGGAAGAGGAAAAGAACCTGGCTACAAATGAATTTAAACATTGAAATAGTTACATTCATGTCATCTACAACCCTAGCCTAGACAGGAAAAACTCTAAAATACTTATTCAGAAACAGGCAAAATATCTGTATTTTAAGGAAGCATTTGTAACATTGGACAGGAGCACGGAAAAGATCATCCTCTAACAATTCTAAGGCCTACATTATTTTTGCAAAACAGAGATAATTTCTAAAAACCAACACTACGTTCACGAAGAATAAAGCCTTTTCTTTTGTCGTTTAATTTTCTGCAGTTGGGAAAACAGAATTACATTCAGTTAGCATTATTCTCATTACTTTGACTAAGAAAATCAAACGTTGTGCCTTGTGCACATTTTACGTGTTGTACACTCCTGTATTATACGTTAGTATTTCCTCTCATGTCATTAAAGCATGCATTTGGGTGAATTACATCGAGCAGATTGTATTTACAAAAATCGTGCTCCATCAATCCCCCATCTGATGGTATCCCAAACCATTACAATACCCCTTATCATAGTGCTATCCGATAACATAATTTTAGAATGCAGAGTCCATTGTTCGCATCTGTTTTAACCTAACACCCTCTAAATCTTTCATGACACTATAATAAACACCCTTTCGTTCCTCCATTTCTATTTCTTCTCTCTTGCTTTTTCTTGCTCTTCATGTAGCATCTTTTGTTTTATTCTTGCAACATTTATAAAGCAAAAATACCATTAGTACGCGAGTAAGAACAGCAACTATTGGTGTTAGTATCCTCCCTAATAAGCTGTTAGCAAATGTTGAAAACCAATCACCTATAGAAGAGAAACCCTTACCAAGTTTCTCCCAAGACCATCAACCTTCAGTTATGCTAAATCATCATGTAAATAACTAATGTTGCGGTAGAACAAAGCCGACCTGCGACCCGTGCCCTGCGTAAAAAAGGGGAGAACAAAGCCGACCTGCGACCCGTGCCCTGCGTGGAGACGCCGGGAAGCCATCGGGCAGAGCCGTGAGGTGAACTGCAGCAATATCTGGCAGAAGGGAGCGCCGGGAGACTCCCTGGGACTACAGCCCCCAGCAGCCTCTGGGGCGGCGCGACCATGACGAGCGCCCGGAGGCGCTTGAAAGGCCGACACCGCCCAGGAGCCCCGGGGGAGAACAAAGCCGACCTGCGACCCGTGCCCTGCGTGGAGACGCCGGGAAGCCATCGGGCAGAGCCGTGAGGTGAACAGCAGCAATATCTGGCAGAAGGGAGCGCCGGGAGACTTCCTGGGACTACAGCCCCCAGCAGCCTCTGGGGCGGCGCGCCCGTGACGAGCGCCCGGAGGTGCTTGAAAGGCCGACACCGCCCAGGAGCCCCGGGGGAGAACAAAGCCGACCTGCGACCCGTGCCCTGCGTGGAGACGCCGGGAAGCCATCTGGCAGAGCCGTGAGGTGAACAGCAGCAATATCTGGCAGAAGGGAGCGCCGGGAGACTCCCTGGGACTACAGCCCCCAGCAGCCTCTGGGGCGGCGCGCCCGTGACGAGCGCCCGGAGGTGCTTGAAAGGCCGACACCGCCCAGGAGCCCCGGGGGAGAACAAAGCCGACCTGCGACCCGTGCCCTGCGTGGAGACGCCGGGAAGCCATCTGGCAGAGCCGTGAGGTGAACAGCAGCAATATCTGGCAGAAGGGAGCGCCGGGAGACTCCCTGGGACTACAGCCCCCAGCAGCCTCTGGGGCGGCGCGCCCGTGACGCGTGGAGAGCGCACGGAGGCGCTTGAAAGGCCGACACAGCCCTCTCGCCCCGCGAGTCGCGCGTGGGAGGCGCCAGGGAGAAGCCCGGGACAAGGGCGGGGCCGTCTGTGGCCGGAGGAGGCCGGAGGAGGTCGGGGCGGGCGCACCCCTCTAACATCTTTAACATCTTTAACTAAGGTACATTATCCACCTCTGACTGTTTCACCTTGCAGATGAACTGTGGCGCATTGACATTACTTTTCTGTATAGGCGCTGGGAGCGCCAACACATTGACTTATACTTAATTGAGTTGTTTTTCTCTGCACTGTGTTGGCCTATTACATCTTTGGCATTAATTAATCAATTACTTACTGACCTGTCCGAATAGAACTGTCATCTGACTTTATTCTGTGATTGGGTTAGCATACCAATATCTAACTTTAACATGTCACCAAGGGGCAGCCACAGTAAAACTGCAGCCGGGGGAGGTTTAGTGACTGGCCCTATAGACAACTTTATAACCAGGGCCAATGATGCTATAGACCAGGGTATTCTACTTCTGGAACGCAGGGTCTCACAAGACCTAGCCCAAGCTAAACGTTCATCCCTTGGACTTATTGCATCTGCCACCACACCCAACCAGGCTATGTCCAGTAATATCAGACCCTTAATTGATGTTCGCGCAGATATACACACTATTCCAAATGAGGTAAATCTATCTGCATCAATACCATTGATAGACTCTGAGACAGATATAAGCATGGACTTGGAGAAAACCCCTGATTTGAATATTAATCCTACCCCAGACGTAACATCAGTAGATAGCTCGAGGCAATTAAGAGGTAGACGGGAGGGTGCTATCCAAAAACAAATATCACATGCACCAAAGTCCTGCATTCCTAAGGTCAGGAAACATGGGTTGACCAAAAGAAAGACGAGGAAAGGTGCCAACTCTAAGGAGACTATCGAGGAGGAAGACAGCGAGGAGCATCAAGGGGGGGTGTTAGATAAGGATGGCAAACTTGATGCCAATATTGCAAATGATCACATGTTGGAAAGACTGGGCGAGTTACTTAGCATTTATCTGTCCCCTATAGAAAGCAGGCTTACCCGCATAGAAAAGCAACTAGCCGAACTAAGTATTCCCATTAAGAACTTATCTAGAGAAGGCGCCCCTAATGGTGCAGCAACCAAACCCAGTTCTACTAAGCCTGCATGCACTAAACCAAGTAATCCCCAAGTGCCAATTACAAACATAGTACACAAACCCCCGCAGGTTCCAGCTAAAGGGATTACTACTGACCAGTTAGCATCTAACCCCAATATTATTAAAGTAGCCTCAGATCTAAGAAAGGACCAAAATACTAAACAACCGAAGGGGATCTCTATGACTCAACCTCATAACCCTTCAAATAGTTTACCCATGGTCCAACCCTCCCCCCAAAAAAATCATAAGTCTGGTTCCCTCACGCATCAACTTACCCCCTGAGTGTGGGGCATACGTGTTGGTCCTAGTTAACGTTTCAAAATTAAGGAAGGACCAAGAAGAAACCCCTATTTCCCTTAAAAACAAAACCTTACACTGGTTGATTGCAAATTGTAATTTTCCTATAGAAGGGGCAAGGGAGATCAACCACACTCAGAGAGTGGGCTGGATAGGCCCACTGAGGAAAAAGTTTGAGGGAGACTGCGTAACAATAAGTTTTAAAAACCCCCAATGGGCGGAGAAAACACTTGCTAGTGCCCCATTACCCTCACCATGGGAATTTAATACTACTCTCCTTCCACTAGTCTATTTTTATAGACATCTGATATCCCCCAAACAAACCATGGTAAATAATTTTACCATCCCACATCAGGATTTGAATTTTGGAGCTAGGATCAAATCACCGCTTTTTTCCCAAAACCAAGATTTTAATTACCCAAATGGGCACACATGGCGACATCAGGTCTCAATGCCAGCACCTTCTTCCTACCCTGTGCATTATCCGCAATTCCCAACAATGCCCCAGCATGACTATAGAGAAAGGTCTTACCCAGCTTTTACCCCAAATCTATTCAAACCGATAACTGAAGCTAGGCCATTATTCAATATCCCTACTCATAATCGGTTCGAATACTTTACCAACTTAGATGAGCAGGACTGACTGGACAAAATGGCTAAAAGTAATACCACTAGCCAAATCACAAATAACAGTCATGAGGAACAGTCAGTACTAATTGAAGAATGTCCGGATCAGAACACCCCTGCAAACAACACGATCACTAACAGTACATTATCTGTTGCTGTTAATACCACAAAGGATAAAATGGGGAGTATCGGGGGCAAGCCCAGTAAGTGTTGTATTACCCATGGTCTATCAATTCTCAGCTGGAATGTGGCAGGACTGGAATCTAAGCTTCTGGACCCCGCATGGGCTGAGATAATTGACGACATGGATATCCTTATATTTCAAGAAACGTGGGCTGTTGGGAATTTATACATAGAGGGCTATCACTGCTTTAGTATAACATCACCCAAACCTAGTTTTGGCCTAGCAGTGGGTGGCCTGTTCATCGGGATTAAGATCCTGACAGGTGGTTCAATTAGAGACCTGCCTAGCGATAATCCCAATATCCAAATCCTTGAATTTAAGCTAAAGTCAAAGACCACGATTTATTTAATTAACTTTTATAATAATGATTTTTATCATGTACCGAATAAGAATTTTCTGGCATTGTCAAAAGTTTTAAGCAAACTGGAATGTTTTTTATCATTAGACACAGAGTCAGGAATTCTAATAGGGGGTGATTTCAATGCTAAATTAACAAAGAGATATGGGTCTGATAACGGGATTTACCAAGATCAAGCTGAACGCAGGGGTACTGAATTATCTAACATATTAACTGAATTCGACCTTGCTGACGCTATGAGAGTAGGGTATAGTCCTAGTTCCCCACACGCCCCCACATTTATAAGTAAGGACAGTAGCTCCACTATTGATTATATATTTATGTCACCCCTGTTAACAGATTGTATAGTAAAAACTTCTGTGGTGGTGACACCCTTCAGTGATCACAATCCACTAACTGTAATTTTGAATCTCGCACCGAGCCCTATTTTTATGAACCTCAATGGTGCAAGGGACATCACACCATCTATTGATGGTCTACGATTAAAATGGAGGGGAGTTGACTGTGGGGCAATTTTAGATAATGTACAAACGTCACACCCGCAGTTGATTGAGTCTTGCCTGTCTCCAAGTGGCAACCATGATAACATAATCGCTGATTTTGAAGTACTGTGTTCTATCATAAAAACTCTTTTGTTAGCCCCATTACCCAAGGAAGGCAAAGAGCCAAGGTGGTTCGACTCAGCCTGTTCCTTGGCGAACAGGGAGCTAAGAAAGGCACTTTCTGCCAAACCTAGGTGCAAAGTGACCGTTCAAGCAGCCAGGAAACACTATAAAGCTAAAATATCTGAAAGAAAGGCTAATTTGCTCTCTGAACAGTGGGAATTGTTGGTGATTAGCGCAAATCCGAGAGAAATGGGCAAGAAGCTTACCCAAATCAGTTGTAATATCACAAGCGATGCATGGGAGACTCATTTCTCAAAAATCTATGCAGCCCCATTTGAGGAACACCCTATTTCAAACTCAGGACAATCGTGTGGCTTACAGATCGAAGTTCACAAAGTCAAAATAGCCATAAAAGAGAGTCTGGGAAACATGGCGCTCGGTCCTGATGGCCTTCCTATAGACATTATTAAGCATAATGCTGATTTATGGACACCAATACTTCTTAATGTCTTTAACAGCCTTCCAACAGCAGCTATGCCGGCCACATGGGCAACTAGTATTATCGTCCCAATTTACAAAAAGGGAGATAGGTCAGAACCAGCTAATTATCGCCCAATCTCCCTTTTGGATAATACCTTAAAAATTTTGGGACGTATAATCTATAATAGAGTACTTGAATGGGCGGAAGACTCAGATTTCCTGGACCCTTGCCAGATGGGATTCCGGAGTGGGGTAGGAACAGTGGAGCAATGTCTGAATGTGAAATTAATAATTGATAAGTACAGCATTGCCAAATCATCCCCCACCTACCTTGCTTTTATGGATCTCTCATCCGCTTTTGACTTAGTGAATAGATCCAAACTCTGGTCAATTCTATCACACAATGGCCTAGATGATACCCTTGTGAGATTCCTTGCCTATCTACACACTGACTTGAAAGCACGTGTACGAATCGGGATGGGCGGAGAAGTCTCAGGAGCGATAAATATAGGCAGGGGGGTGAAACATGGGTGCGTTTTAGCACCCCTGTTGTTCATCATCTATATTAATGGTCTATCTAATTGCCTGAAAAAAGTCACAACCGATGTTCCGATAATTTCAGGGAAACCCCTACCAGTGCTCTTATATGCAGACGATGCGGTGCTTATGGCCCGCACACCAAATGCTCTTCGTCTGCTTGTACACAGTTTTGTTAATTTCATGGAGGGTCTGGATTTAAGGGTCAATTTAAAAAAATCTTTTATCATGTCCTGTGGTCCTGGCAAAAGGAAACTCAACACCATACAGATAGGTACAGATAAATTAGAATCTGTTCCTACATTTCCCTATCTAGGGTTGGTTTTCGCTGCGAACGGCCCACGCCACGAGCAAGTTCTCGAAAGCCTTCAATTCTGTTTTGAGTCTGCCTCGCCCAAAGAAAATTGGTGCCACTAAGGCTATTTTAAAGATTTTCAAATTGCAGTGCTCACCTGTTGCCTCGTATGGAGCGGAGGTCTGAGGGTCGGGAAGCAGCCATTGTATACAACGAGAGGAAAGTCGCTTCTGTAGAAAATAGTTGGGCGCCCCGATCTCATCCTCTGATTTTATTTGCCATAGCGAATTGAATCTTCCATATATAAGTGATTTTTATTAGAGCCAGACCAGCACTTTATTGGATTAGAGTCTGGAGGAATAACGCGGCCGTTCTCACACAAAATATCATAAAGGACTGTTTAAAGTGTGATCAATGAATGGCGATTCCATGGCTCCTAGAAGTTTCTAAATCACTTACTGCAGTGGATAGAGGCACCTTGTTTACTGATCCTATGTCAATTGAAATCAAGGATAAACTTGAGGTCACAAATGCACTGTATGCACTTTATAACACTGAAAGGATAGGAAGAGAATTGCAGAAATCAAGTGTTGCAAAATACGTAGGGAATGAACTGTGTAGACAACCCCTCCCGAATTATCTGTCCCTTCCTATGACTAGTTGGGAGAGATCACTTTTGTTTCGCTTAAGGGCGGGTGCAGTAACATTTTTGTTGTCTTTCCCTTTGGGGTATCGCCATAGTGCTGATTTTAATCCGTGCCCCTGTGATGGTGTTAGTACACAAGATGATTTGCATTTCCTATTCTTTTGTAAATTTTATCTTAGATTTATCAAATGGCTCTTAACTCCTTATTTTAAGAAACACAGACCACTCTCACTTAAAGAATCGTATAGTATGTTGGTTTCACTGGATACTGATGAACTAATCTTTCGCACCAGTACTTTTTTAAGACTGGCTACACGAGTGTGTAAAATGATGGAAAATCCCTGAAAATAGAAACTAGTTCTATTGGAGCTTATTGCACTATATTGTAATTGTACTGAACTCTATATCATTGCGCTATATTGTAAATTGTATGGAACCCTACATTACAAAATATTTTTAAATTATAACACTTTTTCTTTTTTTGTATGCATGTATATTTGAATGAATTGTTGTTTTTATCTGCGGTACTTTTATGAATTTGATGAAATTCGAATAAAGGTCTTTGGAACTTGAACTAATGTTGCTGATATATCCCTCTAGATCTCCACTCCTATCTGGAAAATATGTGCAACATTGTTGAATGTTCAGCATACTAAATATTCCACCCTCTTTTGCCAAAAATACATCTATGGCAATTCTATTTCTGTGTCATTCATTAAAAATGTACCAGCAGAATCCATTGATAAATGATCAACCACTGTAGACAATTTTCTAATCTTTTGTGAATTTGAATCACCCCAAATGAAGGTATCAATGCTCCAAAAAAATCTCCCACAATTTCTGCAGCACTCAAACCCTTTACTCTGTGTTAGTCTTTTTGTCATTGGTTGCATGTTTATCACCAACGTGGTAAATCTTTGGAAAGAATATACCCATATAGCAACACCCAGAACAATGTGGTGGCAACCTATAGTAGGCATTTTTCCCACACACATAATATACTCCAGGAAATACAGGATCGGTACCACCTCTTAATCTCCAACCCCCTGTTATAAGGAAAATATGTTCACATTTACTGGAACCAACGAAAAGATTATTATAGTCAGTCTTCTGCCTTAGTAAGCAAATATTTCCCCGATGAGGCCAATCCAGAGTCATTGCAGCATAGGTCTCTCCCTGCTTGTAATTACCTTCTTTACATGCCAATGGTGGTTCTCTACTTTCCTGCTCTGTAGCTCTTTGTTTAAAATGTCTATGTCTATCTTCTACTGTATTAATGAACTCTATTTCTACATTTTTCAACTTACAAGTCAGAATATTTTGGTGTGCATATACTGTGCCTATTGTTTTAATAGAATGGAAAAAATATCCCATGTACTTTGCATTCCTAGCACTATACACACTATTCATATTCTTTCAATTAGGAGCTTCTGAAAATACGTAGGGCCCGATTCTGAATCGGTTTGGCAAGATTCTCAACCGAATGGGTTTGGAAATGGTTTACAACCGAATCGGATCGGGAGAGTCCAACCGACCGAGTACGATGCATCCAGATGCTTCCAGATACGATTTGATTGAGCTTCCATTGACTTCAATGGGAGCCTTTGTTCCAACTGAATGCATAGGCTCCCATTGAAGAAAGGGATGGCTGGGAAAAATCATACACCCTGTGGTGGGCACACTGTGCATGGCTAGTAAGGGAAGACCCTTGGGTACTCCCACACTGGCCCGAAAGGAAGGAGAGCTCCAGGTGCAGGGGGCCCGCTACAGGTACCCAAAGTCAGTTTCCAACTGCTAATAAGAGTCGGACGAAACATTTCGGAAAGGCTGTCCAAATCCAGCATCGTACTAGGTTGTTTGGAAACACGGCCTGTAGAGACATACAATTCTGCTCTGTATGGCTCGGTCATTCCAAATGCTGTCGGGTTTGGTTTAGGATATTCCTAATGCCTAACTTGTATCATACTGGGTCGGTTGGAAACCTTTCTGAGTCGGTTGGAAAGACACATTCCTGATCCGACTAGTAAATTACTAAATTACATTTTGCTAGACTAGTTTTAGGCTGTGTACCCCACACCTTTTAGAGCCTGCAGCTCTCCTTCAATTATTTTCCTTCAGCTTTTGCGTCTCCTTCAGCTTTTGCTTCTAAAAGTTTTCAGAGTTCATTTATTTTTTATAAATCTCTTCTCTCTTTTTCTGCACCCTTTTCAGAAAAACAGTTCACTTAGGGTGGCTTGTATGAGCAACTGCTTTTTGAGCAAAATTCAAGAAATTCTTTTCCCCAATCATTTGTTGAAGTACTCACCACATACGTCCATTCAGGTGCTGTATACTTCCTATTTGGTACTTTAACTCTTTTTGTTCCTCGCACTTGCTCTTTTTCTTCTTCCACCTCACTTTCTTCAGATTGACTAGAAATCTCAATTACTGTTTCTGGAACCTTTTTATTTAGAGAGTATTCTACTCTTTTTACTCCTTTTGGCCACTTGTCTCCTTTCTTTGTTCTTTTTCCATTTTCAGTGTCAATGTAATTTGCAATTGATTCAGTCTTATATTTTGATGAATCCCTTTTCCTTTTTTCTCTGTTGTTGCTTATAGGGATCACTTTGTTCTCAGCACTGACAATTACAGCGTTATTTCCATCAGTCCCAATAACTTGTGCCCACTCTACTTGATTCTCCAGTTCAAAAATAAGTTTATTGAGGAAATTATAATTGACAATACAAAAGACAATATAACTATAGATACTCACATGGACCAAGTCTTAACTGAAGAACACGATAGTTGGATGTATAGATCAATTCAGCAAAACTTAAAAGAAACATTGGCAGGGATATGCAGATCAACCAGTGTAAACAAAAGAAGATTACAAATCATATAAAAATCATAATACAAAATTCAAGATGATCATAATTATGTAATTACAACGTACAGAAAGTCATGGAGGTTTAGAAACTTCTTGTTGTACAGGAGTCAGGGCGGAGGAGCGTCTAGCACTAGCATCAATGAAAAATGGGATAGGTAACCATAAATGCAAGCTTTTCACTGCCCTATAAGTAGGATACACAAGAGTTGTATCTAATCTGTGGTTGTAACATACAGCATACCACCAAGCTTGGTAAGATAATTTGGTAAAATCTTTCCAATTTTTGGTTATTTGCTAACAGGCAGCTGCCAACAATAAGTCTACTATCTTTGTGTTAGAATTGCAATCTGTCTATAATTTTTATTTTTTTTGTTTTTTGTTTTTGGAAGACCTTTATTTCACAGTTGCCCATCATCATACAAGGTGCAATGCATGGCCCACTAAGGGCGAATCAAATATTCAATAAACAGGTATTCAGCATGAATGACACAGCCATTTAGCTGGTAACCCGGGGGTCCAGCGGCAATATACATGGTGGAAACAGTATTGTCATTCGGAAGTGTCCATAATAAGTGATCGGTCTAGTTTTCTCTTTTTTTTAAGGTGTAACAACAGTAGAAATGCGTCATTCAGATTGCAATCTGTCTATAAGAAAGTCAAGCTACCCACAAACATATGAGAAACAGAGAAAGGACATTTGGAATAAAAAATTAAGTTAATTTGAGACCACACCTTTTCCCAAACATTATAAACAAGTGGGCTTGTAAAAAGTAGATGGTGTATATCTGCTTGTGGGGAGGAGCATGTCCAGCAAGCATCTGAGAGATCAGCGAGCCTTTTATATAAAGTGACCGGGGCTAGCAAAAGTCTATTGCATATAAAAAAAAGTGACTGTGTAGTGTTTGGTGCCCTAGAGTATTTCCTGATTTTAGTCCATATTATATTCTATGTATCTGTAGACCAATTGACTTCCAAATCTTGTTCCCAAGAGAGTTCCACCTTGGTTTGTTCTCGTATATTGCACAAGGTTTGTAAGTACTGTTAAATAACGGAGGCCTTCGGGTTAATATGTAGAAGAGAGTGTAATTTGTCAACGGTGGGAGGTGTAGGATCATTTAGAGGGTTTGGAAGTGCGTATTGGGCATGAGGGGTCAAAATAGCTTGTTTCAGAAGGAGATATTTAGATTGGAAAGACATGGGTAGGTCAAAAAATCCACTAGCTTGCGAAAAAGACATCATTTGATCCTGTGTATATCATTTATGTATCCAAATTAAATCTCTTTGCGTCCAGGATTTCCAATAAAAAGGCTTGCCATGTATCAATATCATAATATTATGCCATACTGTGGATCTGGAGAAATAAGTCCAACATCTATAGGGTATTGAAGAAGTGGGTTTCAAAATGTTATATGTGTGTTTAATTACGCGGGTCGATAGGGATTGTGGTTTGCGGGAAAAAGATAGATATTCTTGAAATGAGAAGGGAGAGAGAAATGAAAGTTCAATTTTAACCCAGAGAGGGCAATAGCCGGAGGGCTTAGCGATCCATCTTGATGCTTGACAAAGCAAAAAAGATTTATGATATATAGGGAAGTCAACACCCCCTTCTGACTTAAGACGGATCAATTTTTGTAGAGACATGGGTGACTTTTTATTGCTCCATAATAAAGAGGACAATAAAGAGTTTATTTTCTAGAAAAATTTTAAGAGGATGGATACTGGGATATTGGAGTTTGTGTAAAGAATTATATGGGATAGTATCATCTTTATGGTATCTAGACGACCCCACCAAGATAAGCATAAAGGGTGCCACCTAGTGGTTAAAGAGGATATTCTTTGTGTACAGCTCTCCATACAACGTGAAATCGTTCCTGAGATAGAAGGAGTAAAATGTAAGCCTAAATACTTAATATGTTGAGGGCTCCATGTGAAATTGGAGACAGCAAAATCGTCTATAAAAGTATATTTTATTAGAGGTAATATATCACGCTTATCTTTATTTAATTTATATTCGGAGACAGCTGCAAAGGATTTCACTTCGTATAGGAATGCAGGGAGAGAAGACTGAGGTTGTGAGATAAATAATAATCCTTCATCGGCGTATGCTGCGAATTTAATTTGAGTTTTTTTAAAATCAAATCCATGAATGTCTTTATTGTGACAGATTTGTGATAAAAGGGTCCTAAGGCTAAATTAAACAGAAACGGGGATAGTCGACAGCCTTGACGAACTCCTTTACCCAAATTAAAATAAGAAGATGTATCACCGGTTGCAGGCACTGCTGCTTTTGTATTTTGAATATAAAATTAATCTTAAGGAGATGATTTTAGGTTCAAATCCGAACCATTTAAGAGGTTGAAAAAGGTATGGACATTCCACTCTATCGAATGCTTTTTATGTGTCTAACGCTACTACTGCTAAGGAGTGTGGGACATGGGAGGATTTAGATAGAATGTAAAAAAATAAACAAGTATTGTCTGTAATAAGACAACCTGTAATAAATACCTGATTGTTCCATTCCCAATAAATCAGGTAGATAGGATTCCAAACGTATGGAAAAAGCCTTTGAATTTTTTTTGTAATCAACGTTAACTAGAGAGGTGGGCCGATAGTTTTTACAATACATTAAGTCTTTCCCTTTTTGGGGAATAAGACAGATTAGGGCATCTGAAAAAGAGCAAGAGGAATCACCTGAGTTTAGAAAGAAATTTAGTAGATTATGTAATTTGGGGAGTAATAAATATACAAAATGTGTAAAAAAAAACTCAACAGTAAAGCCATCTAGTCCTGGGGCTTTATCTTTTTTAAGTGTCTGTAATGCGGTAAGAAGTTCCTTTAGTGAAAAGTCGGTTTCTAAGATAGTAAAATCTGGTTGGGTAGTAGATGGTCTTTGGATACCAGACAAAAACTGGGATATGTGATGTTCTGTTGGAGGAATTTCTTATGTATATAATGTCTTATAAAATTGAAGAAATTTGTTTAAAATGTCATCATCTTTAAATTTCAATGTGTGTTGCTCATTCATAATGGACTCTATGCTAAGTTTGTTATGCTTAGCTTTCAAATAATTAGCTCGTACTTTTCCAGCTTTATTCTGGCCCCCATAAAATTTCACACTGGACTTTAATAAATATGTTGATACATTGTTTGTCGATTCCTTATTGAACTGAAATTTGACATTTATAAGTTCTGTTATATAATCGTATGCCTTTGAGGAATTTTTTATGTTTTTTGGAGACATTGCCAATAATAAAATCTGTAGCTGTTGCATGAAAAGCATCCCACGCCACATGAAAAGGTGAAAATATCAGTCTTATTAAACAAAAAATATTAATTAAAAAGGTAAATAAAGAGAAGGTGAATGCTGGATTTAAAATGAGTGTTATTAAAACGCCATTTTCGAGGAGTGTTATGTTTTTTGTAAAATATCTAGCTGAATGGTAATAGGAGCATGATCAGATATTAGAATGGATCCAATATCTGCTGCCATTGATG